>NC_064831.1:21470767-22198267 GCF_024166365.1 Elephas maximus indicus
TTTTGTTGACAACTTTAAGAAGACTGTCCGGCAGTCTATACTGACTCAGTGGATCCAAAGTGAGCTATCAAATCTCTTCAATGAGACCTCATGATCAACATGGTTTGTAGAGATGGCTATGAGTTGGAATCGACTCTACAGCAAGGTTTTTTATTTATGTTGAGTGCCTAGGTGGCACAGTTAAGCACTCAACTACCAGCTTAAAGGTTTTCTGTTCAAACTCATCCAGAACAGCCTCAAAAGATAGGCCTGGCAATCTGCTTCCCAGAGGTCATATCCTTGAAAACCCTTTTGAGCAATTCTTCTTTGCACTCATGGGGTAGCTATGAGTTGAAATTGACTTAATGGCAACTAACAACAACATATTTATGTTAACTCGTCAATCTTCAAAAAGTGTCACTACTACCGTTATGTACATCTCAATTAGATTCTTTCCTGAAACTCAAGTTATATCCACATAAACCAGTTGAATCTCTGTTACTTGTAGTTTATATATCTATAGACTGTTCAGGGTAAAAATTAAGACAGCGGCTCTTACCCCTGGCAGTGACTCAGAATCTCCTTTGAAAAAAGATGCATAAAGATTTCTAGGCCCCACATGAATTCCACAGAATCAGAATATCTGGGAGTGAAACTCCAGGATCAATATTAAAAAAAAAAAAAAAGCTAAATAATTTTGGTGCAAAGCTAGGGTTGAAAATCACCACAATAGTAGTTGCCACTACTACAGAAAAGAGATACACATTAAAAAACAAACAAACAAACAAAAAAAGAGACTCTATTAATAAGTTCCTTAAATAATTGATTGGTACCAATTTCTGTGTTTTATAATTGCCTAAGACTGTAGCCAATTTTTCATAAAAATTAATTTACATACTATTTATAACTTTGCATTTAAAGGCTATAATAGCATAGTTATTAATTTTTCCTATAAAGCATTCCGTTAAATATGACTTCATAATATATTAAAAACCATGTGATAATTTGATCCATATTGATAGAGACCAAAGATTACAGCCTTCAGTATGGATTACACCCAACATAAAGAAAATAAAAATCCTTACAACCAGACCAAGAAGCAATATCATGATAAAAGGAGAAAAGACTGACATTGTCAAGAATTTCATTTTTTTTGGATTCATAATCAATGCCCATTGAAGCAGCAGTCAAGAAATCAAATGACATATTGCATTGGGAAAATCTGCAAAAGACATCTTTAAAGTGTTGAGAGGCAAAGATGTCACTTTGAGAACTAAGGTGCGCCTGACCTAAGCCATGGTATTTCGAATCACCTCAAATGCACGTGAAAACTGGACAATAAATAGGAAAACCAAAGAATTGATGCCTTTGAATTATGGTGTTAGAAAAATATTGAATATACCATGGGCTGGCTGTCTGGGAAGAAGTACAGCCAGAGTGTTCCTTGGAAACGTGGATGGTGAGACTTCATCTCACGTACTTTGGACATGTTATTGGGAGGGATCAGTCCCAGAAGAAGGACATCGTGCTTGGTAAGGTAGAGAATCAGCAACAAAGAGGAAGACTCCTGAAGAGGTAAATTGACACAGTGGCTGCAACAATGGGCTCAAACATGGCAATGATTGTGAGGATGGTGCAGAACTGGGCAGCGTTTCATCACTGTGAGTTGAAACCGACTTGACAGAACCTAACAGCAGCAACAGTAGTTTGACCCAAAGTAGTGGTAACTCCTCCTACCTCTATTTTGTGCACTGCCCTCAAAGATCTTCATTTCCCACCTTCTACCTACCTTGAGGAAACCCTGGTGGCATAGTGGTTAAGTGCTACGGTGGCTAACCAAAGGGTCGGCAGTTTGAATCCTCCAGGCACTCCTTGAAAACTCTATGGGGCAGTTCTACTCTGTCCTATAGGGTCGCTATGAGTCGGAATCGACTCGATGGCACTAGGTTTGGTTTTTTACCTACCTTGATTGAATTAAAACAGTTTGCTTAAGAGGCTCTGAGCAATGTGGAATGATGATTATGTGGAGCCAAATGAACTCAAAATGGCTCTTAAAACTTTCCCATTCATGATATCTAATTTCTGTATGTAGTTACTATAGTTAAGAACAGATGGTCAATGAAATGTGAAGCATGCACAGTATGTTATCTCAAGGAAAGACCTCTGATGATTTAGAGGTACACATAAGCTATTGAAGCTGTAATATGGTTTCCAGACTTTGTTGTCTAGTGCATCTCTGAAGTTTATGTTCTTCATGACAAGGGACTTGTATACAGAATGTATAAAGGCTTCCTACAGCTCAAACATAAAATGGCAAGGAGCCCAATAAAAATGGGCAAAGGACTTGAACAATACCTCACTGAAGTAAAAAAAAAAAAGAAGAGGATATTCAAATTGCCAAAAAGCAAATGAAAAGTGCTCAGCATCACTAGTTAGGGAAATGCAGACTAAATCCATAACATGTTACCATTTTACACCCAGTGGAACAGCTAAAATTAAAAAGACTGATAACACCAAATATTTGTGAGCATTTAGTGAATGGGAACTCTTATTGGGAATATTGTTAGGCAGTTTTTTTTTTTAAATAATTTTTATTGTGCTTTAAGTGAAAGTCTACAAACCAAGTCAGTCTGTCACATATAAGCTTATATACACTTTACTCCATACTCCCACTTACTCTCCCCCTAATGAGCCAGCCCGCTCCCCTCTTTCAGTCTCTCCTTTCGTGACAATTTTGCCAGTTTCTAACCCTCTCTACCCTCCTATCTCCCTTCCAGACAGGAGATGCCAACACAGTCTCAAGTGTCCACCTGATACAAGTAGCTCACTCTTCGTCAGCATCTCTCTCCAACCCATTGTCCAGTCCCTTCCATGTCTGATGAGTTGTCTTCGGGAATGGTTCCTGTCCTGGGCCAACAGCAGGTTTGGGGACCATGACCACTGGGATTCCTCTAGTCTCAGTCAGACCATTAAGTCTGGTCTTTTTATGAGAATTCGGGGTCTGCATCCCACAGTTCTCCTGCTCCCTCAGGGGTTCTCTGTTGTGCTCCCTGTCAGGGCAGTCATCGGTTGTGGCCGGGCACCATCTAGTTCTTCTGGTCTCAGGATGATGTAAGTCTCTGGTTCATGTGGTCCTTTCTGTCTCTTGGGCTCATAGTTGTCGTGTGTCCTTGGTGTTCTTCATTCTCCTTTGATCCAGGTGGGTTGAGACCAATTGATGCATCTTAGATGGCCGCTTGTTAGCATTTAAGACCCCAGACGTGTTAGGCAGTTTCTTAAAAAAATTAAACATACGTTATGACCTGGTGGAAACACTGGTGGCTAAGGGCTACAGCTGCTAACCAAAAGGTTGGCAGTTCAGATCCATCAGGCGCTCTTTGGAAACCCTATGGGGCAGCTCTACTCTGTCCTATAGGGTCGCTATGAGTCGGAATCGACTTGATGGCAAAGGGTTTGGTTTGAGTTTTATGACCTGGTAATTTTAGTTTTACATTTATACCCAGCAGGATTGAAAGCACATGCAAGTCCACAAAAAGTCTTCCGCAGGAATGCTTACAGCAGCCTTGTTTGTTATAGCCTACAACCAGAATCATTTCAAACATTCATCAACAGGAGAGCAGATAAACAAATTGTGGTATACTCATACAAGGGAATACTACTCGGCAACAAAAATAAACAACCTACTGATAAATATGTAACAAATTGGACAAATCTCAAACCCACTGTGTCCAGCAAAAGAAGCTAAAGAAAAGAGAACTTGCTATATGAGTCCATTTCAATGAATTAAAAAAACAGGCAAATCTAATCTATGGTGATAGAAATCAGAATAGCAGTTCGTTGCCTCTGAGGAATGCAAATTAACTAAAGGGGCATGAGGGAACTTTCTGGAGTAATAGAAATATTCTAAATCTTGATTGGGATGGTAGTTTTGTGGGTGCATGTTGTTGTTGTTAGGTGCCAGTGAGTCACTTCTGACTCATAGCAACCCTATGCACCACAGAACAAAACACTGCCCAGTCCTGTGCCATCCTTACAATCATTGTTATGCTTGAGCCCATCGTTGCAGACACTGTATCCATGTCGTTCAGGGTCTTCCTTTTTTCCGCTGACCATGTACTTTACCAAGCATGATGTCCTTCTCCACAGGCTGATCCCTCCTGACAACGTGTCCAAAGTATGTAAGATACAGTCTCGACATCCTTGCTTCTAAGGAGCATTCTAGTTGTATTTATTCCAAGACAGATTTGTTTGTTCTTCTGGCAGTCCATGGTATATTCAATATTCTTTGCCAACACCACAATTCAAAGACATCAATTCTTCGGTCTTCCTTATTCATTGTCCAGCTTTCACATGCACATGACCCGACTGAAAATACCATGGCTTGGGGCAGGCACACCTTAGTCTTCAAGGTGACATCTTTGCTTTTCAACACTTTAAAGAGGTCCTTTGCAGCAGATTTGCCCAAAGCAATGTGTCTTTTGATCTCTTGGCTGCTACTTCCATGGGTGTGGATTGAGGATCCAAGTAAAATGAAATCCTTGACAATTTCAATCATCTCTTCATTTGCCATGATGTGACTCATTGGTCCAGATGTGAGGATTTTTGTTTTCTTTATGTTGAGGTGTAATCCGTACTGAAGGCTGTGGTCTTTGATCTTCATCAGTAAGCGCTTCAAGTCCTCTTCACTTTCAGCAAGCAAGATTGTGTCATCTGCCTAATGCAGGTTATTAATGAGTCTTCCTCCAATTCTGATGCCATGTTCCTCTTCAAATAGTCCAGTTTCTCAGGTCATTTGCTCAGCATACAGATTGAATAGGTATGGTGAAAGGATACAACCCTGACACACAACTTTCCTGACTTTAAACCACACAGTATCCCCTTGTTCTGTCTGAACAATTGCCCCTTGATCTATGTACAAGTTCCTCATGAGCACAATTAAGTGTTCTGGAACTCCCATTCTTCACAATGTCCATAATTTGTTATGATCCACACAGTCGAACACCTTTGCATGGTCAGTAAAACACAGGTAAACATCCTTCTGGTATTCTCTGCTTTCAGCCAGGATCATCGGACATCAGCAATGATATCCTTGGTTCCATGTCCTCTTCTGAATACAGCCTGAATTTCTGGCCATTCCCTGTTGATATACTGCTGCAGCTGCTTTTGAATGATCTTCAGCAAAATTTTGTTTGTGTGTGATATTAATGATATTGTTCAATAATTTCCACATTCGGTTAGATGACCTTTCTTGAGCATAGGTGTAGATATGGATTTCTTCCAGTCAGTTGGCAAGGTAACTGTGTTCCAAATTTCTTGGCATGGACGAGTGAGCACCTCCAGCAATGCATCCGTTTGTTGAAATGTCTCAATTGATATTCCTTCAATTCCTGGAGAATTGTTTTTTGCCAATGCCTTCAGTATTGATTGGAGTTCCTCCTTCAGTACCATTGTTTCCTGATAATATGCTACCTCTTGAAATGGTTGAACGTTGACTAATTCTTTTTGGTATAATGACTCTGTGTATTCCTTCCACCTTCTTTTGATGCTTCCTGCATCATTTAGCATTTTTCCCGTAGAATCCTTCACTATTGCAACTTGAGGGTTGAATTTTTTCTTCAGTTCTTTCAGCTTGAGAAATGCCAAAAGTGTTCTTCCCTTTTGGTTTTCTGTTTCCAGCTGTTTGCACCTGTCATCATATTACTTTGTCTTCTCTAGCCATCCTTTGAAATCTTCTGTTTGGTTTTTTAGTTCATCATTTCTCCTTTTGCTTTAGCTGCTCAATATCTGGGAGCAAGTTTCAGAGTCTCCTCTGACATCCATCTTGGTCTTTTCTTTCTTTCCTGTCTTCTCAATGACCTCTTTCTTTCTTCATTTATGATGTCCTTGATGTCATTCCAGAACTTGTCTGGTCTTTGATCATTAGTGTTCAATGCATCAAATCTGTTCTTGAGATGGTCTCTAAATTAAGGTGGGATGTGCTCAAGGTTGTATTTTGGCTGGACCAAAATGGGAAAAAGCAGCTGCAAACATTCATTAATAATTGGAACCTGGAATTTATGAAGTATGAATCTAGGAAAATAGGAAATCATCAATATTGAAATGGAATGCATAAACATCCATATCCTAGGCATTAGTGAACTGAAATGATTGGTATTGGCCATTTGGAGTCAGACAATCGTATGGTCTACTATGCCAGGAATGACAACTTGAAGAGCAATGGTGTTGCATTCATCATCAAAAATAACATTTTAAGATCCATCCCGAAGTACAACACGTCAGTGATAGGATAATATCCATAGGCCTACAAGGAAGACCAGTTAATAGGACTATTATTCAAATTTACACACCAACCACTGAGGCCAAAGATGAAGAAATTGAAGATTTTTATCACCTTCTACAGGCTAAAATTGATCGAGCATGCAATCAGCGTGCATTGATAATTTTTGGTGATTGGAATGTGAAAGTTGGAAACAAAGAAGAACGATAGGTAGTTGGAAAATATGGCATTGGTGATAGAAACAACGCAGAGATCAAATGATAGAGTTTTCCAAGGCTGATGACTTCTTCATTGCAAGTACCTTTCTTCACCAACATAAATGGCAACTATACACATGGACCTTACCAGATGGAATACACAGGAATCAATTCAACTGCATCTGTGGAAAGAGATGATGGAAAAGCTCAATATCATCAGTCAGAACAAGGCCAGAGGCTGACTGTGGAACACACCATCAATTGCTCATATGCAAGTTCAAGTTAAAACTGCAGAAAATCAGAGCAGGTCCATGAAAGCCAAATACAACCTTAAGTATGTGGGTGTATAGATTCACCAAATTACCAAACTGTACATTCAAGATCAGTTCATTTCACTATGTGTAGGATTTTACCTCAATAAAAAGAAAGGAACTCATTAGATCTATAGGTAGCAATATAAATAAATTTCAGAAAAAATGTTCAGTGAAATAAGTAGGTTGCAAAATGTTAAGTACAATGTGTTAATATTAATATAAAAATTTTAAAGCACACCGATGGTGTGCATATGTACAGAAATAGGACTACTAATGTGTACTGTAAGAACATATACCAATTGTACTGGTCATGTTGGTTGTCTACGGAGAGGAGTGAGGATAACGGGGATTATTTTGTTAGAAGAACAAAAACATGAACATCAAATAGTGAGGAAAAAAGATTAAGTCAAGAGTATTAAAAAGTTTAGTTTAATAACATTTCAATTTATAAGATAAAATCATTACTTTTAAAACAGATTCTAAACCCTTAATGTATGTGTGTGTTTTCCCCGACTGAAGAAATACCAAATTATAGGCAAAATATATATTCAAATCACTATGAAGCCTGGAAAACTATCAATCAGTTGGACCAGTTGGCATGAAAATAGTGATTCCATAGATTTGAGAGCTAGAAATAAGTATGGTAATTACTTGCCCCAACTCTGTCATTGAAACTAGATGATCCAGAGAAGACCACCTAGTCTTTTTGTTTCTATGATGTTTATAGAAATTAAGGTGGCAAGGTGATAGTTGTCATGACAAAAGGGGGATGTCGTATTCCTAACTTAAGAAATTGTCTAACACAGACATATGGTGTTGCGTTCATTTCTTAGTCTATCAGTCAGCTTAGACTTGCAACCACCACGATTTATTGCTTGTTCACATTATGTGTTCATTAGGGGTTGGCTGCAGCTCTGCCCTATGTAATTTTTTCTCCAGAGCTTAGGCTGAAGTTGCAGCCTCTACATGTTATTAATTATGTTGTGGAGAGAAAAGAGATGGTGAGTCATAGGCTGGTTCTGAAAGCTTCTGCTTGCAAGTGACATGTGCCACCTCTGATATCCCATTGGACAAAACAAAGGTGGCTGTACTTATTTCAATAGGGTCCAACCCACCCACTACCCACTATTTCAATAGGTGGAGATGTTAAATCTTTCCACAGGAAAAGCATTGAATATTTTGAAAAATATTTAAGTATATCTTTACGATAGCACTTAGATGCATTTAATTTTTTTGGGGGGGGGTCTATTTCCTTTTCTAGATTATAAACACTTGGTTAAGACTTAACCTTATAAGCTTTATGTTTCCCGTTCTTAGCACAAAGCTTGACAAACACTAAATTCTTAATAAGTGTTATTATATTTCATTGAATCATTTTTTTTTTTAAATAGTGGGTTAGGTGAAAATTTACAGCTCAAGTTAATTTCTCATACAAAATGTGACAGCACACTCCCCCTTTCCACCCTGGTTTTTTTTTGTGTCCATTCAACCAGTTCCTACCCCTTCCTGCCTTCTCATCCTGCCTCTGGATAGGAGTTGCCCACCTGTTCTCGAGTATCTGCTTGAACTAAGAAGCACACTCTTCAGGAGTATTATTTTATGTTTTATAGTACAGTCTAATCTTTGTCTGGAGTGAGCTTCTGGAATGGTTTTAGCTCTGGGTTAACAGAGTGTCTGGGGTCATGGCTTTGGGGTTCCTCCATTCTCAGACTATTAAGTCTGGTCTTTTTAAGTGAATTTGAGTACTGCTCTGTACTTTTCTCTAACTCCGTCAGGTATTCTCTGTTGTGTTCCCCATCAGGGTGGTCATTGAAGGTAGCTGGGCACCACCTAGTTCCTCTGGTCTCAGGCTGATGGAGTCTCTGGTTTACGTGGCTCTTCTGTCTCTTGGGCTAATATTTTCCTTGTGTCTTTGGTGTTCTTCATTTTCCTTTGCTCCAAGTGGGTTGGGGCCAATTGATGCATCTTAGATGGCCCCTGCAAGCTTTTAAGATCCCAGACACCACTCACGAATGTGGGATGCAGAACACTTTCTTAATAAACTTTGTTATGCCAGTTGACCTAGATGTCCCCTGAAACCATGGTCCCCAGGCCATAGCCCCAGCTACTTTGTCCCCTAAAGTGTTTGGTTATGTTCAGGAAGATTCTTAGTGTTTGCTTTGGTCCAGTTTTGCTGACTTTCCCTGCATTATGTGCTGCCCTTCCTGAATCATGGTGTTTTGTTTTTGGTGTTAGCTGCCACTGAGTCAGCCTCTGATTCATGGCAACCCCATGTGTTACAGACTAGAACTGAGCTTCATAAGGTTTTCTTGGCTATAATCTTTATGGAAGCAGATTGCCAGGTCTTTCTTTTCAGCACCACTGCATGGGTTTGAACTGCCAACCCTTCAGTTTGTGGATAAGGGCAAATTGTGCCACCATGGGACCTTCCATGATGTTTTAGTATTAAATGCCTTGGCATGATAGATACCATAGGAGTTTGATAATGGCTGGATTAAAAGCCTTCAATATATCAGTTTGAATTTTTGTGAGTGATATTTGTAATATCTGTGTACATTTAGAGTTTCTATAATTTAAGTACCCAGAAATATTTAGCATGATTAAAAAATTTAGTTATAAAACATTTCAGTCATTGTAATCTATTTGACCATTCTGTGAGAAAGTTCCATTTATAAGGAATTTTATAAAGAATAAAATCACACTATGTAAAAATTTCTTTACTTGCCCTTTGAGAATTTTTCAGTTAATCTGAGGAATTGTAGTTTTACATAATCTGGACTAAAATAGGTTCTCCCAGGCTCTGTCTAACTCATGGCAACAGACCAGCTGCAGAACGATTCTACTTTCCAACGTTTTGATGAGTCGTGATCTGAACGTTTCATGGATATTAGCAAAGTCTATGAGTGTGACCTGCTCCATTTTATTTTAATAAATAAAATTTATTGAATGCTCACTATTGCTAATCACTGCTAAATGTCTTCCACAAATTATCTAATTTGATTTCCGATTTCACTGATAAGCAAATTAAAGGTTGGGGAGGTTAAGTAACATGCCTAACCTCACCCAACCGGCAAGTGGTTGAACTGATAGCCTGATCCCAAAGCCTGTTTTCTTAGCCACTACCCTATTACACATTCCCTAGATGAGAAATGAAACATAGCTGCTGAATTTGACTCAAATAGATAAAAAGTTGTTCAGCACTGCTTCTGGTTCTGCTTATGCAGACTGAAGTCATGTCTGGAGAGACTCAGAGGTTTCCTGGCAAATGATACAACTTAGCAGAAACTGGCAATTACTGTGCAGAGCTTTACAGAGCCAGTGGCAAACTCATCTGACCTGTGTGCTTGGAATTCCACCAAAAAAACCAAACCCATTGCTGTTGAGTTGATTCTGACTCATAGTGACCTTATAAGAAAAAGGAGAACTGCCCCATAAGGTTTCTAAGGAGTGGCTAGTGGATTCAAACTGCAGACGTTTTGGTTAGCAGCTGAGCTCTTAACCACTAACAACCAGGGCTCCTTGGAATTCCAGTTCCTTGTGAAATGCCTCAGGATGTTTCTAATTGGAAGAAGCTTCAGTAGTATGGCCTTCCATGATCTCTTCTTCTGCCTTAATCAGAAGGAAGATCTGAGGTTGGGGCACACAAGAAGGTGGAGACCATTTCATAGCAACTTTGTTGTTTGGCATCATTAGAAGTTGGTGCACATCATGTGTGTATGTGTGTGTCTGAAATTCTCTAATTTAAAAAATTACAGTATTTTTAGTTTGAAACTGAATATTAAGGCATACGTGTAACAAGAAAATTTTCTTTCTTTTGTAAATGCCAATGTAGAGTTTCAAAGTTAGAAATGCCTCAGGTGTTTATGAGAAGCAAGATATTGGCTTATATATTTATAATTATTTAATTAAAATGATTTTTAACAAATAAAGTGCTTTTTAAAGCTTGGAAACAAAAGTCTCCCAAACACTCAAAGCCTAAAGAGTTAATTTGAAAATCTAGATATGACCTTTGGATTTATACACATTAAACCTAAAATGTCATTTTTTGATGTAGGGCCAAGGTAAGAAACTAATCAGGCAAACAAACTGGTGGACTATCTGAAAAAATATTTCCTTAAAAACAAAATAAACCAACATAGCTGTAGTGAATGACTCTGTATATACTGGCTGTCCTTCTTTGGTACTCTACAGATTTATGCTCTTACTAAACAGAAAAGAGGGAGGAACTGAGGGAGGTGGAGGCAACAGGGAACAAGCTATTGTAGCACATCTTGCCTTCAGATCAACATTAGCTTGGGTGTATGGTAAGCAGCTGTGAGGAAGATAGGTGATTTTCCCACCTCCTAGGACTCTTTTCTGTGAGGTAGAGTACGGACAGCGACTCCTGCTACTGCAAAGAATGCCAAAGTAATGAAGAAGTAGCATAAAAGCTACTAAAATTAGACCAGAGTATATTTTTATATACAAATATATGGAATGACTATGCAGTACCAATTTATAAGGGAATTATTGACATCTATATCTGATCAAAAAAAAGAATTTTTTTTTTATATCTGATCTGATCTGAGGAGCCCTGGTGACTCAGTGGTTAAGCGCTCTGCTGCTAACTGAAAGATTGGCAGGTGGAATCCACCAGCCACTGTGTGGGAGAAAGAAGTGGCAGTCTGCTTCTGTGCACATTAAAAAAAAAAAAAAAAAATTACAGCCTAGGAAATCCTATGGGCCAGTTCTACTCTGTTCTGTAGGGGGATCTCTGTGAGTTGGAACCAACTCAACTGCAACGGGTTTTTTGTTTTGTTTTTTGGTCTATCAGGTCTGCTGTAATCATTAAATTTTGCTCCTGGATCTACGATAATATTATTGGATTTTTTTCCAAGCAAGGAATATCTACTGACTGTAATAGATGTCCACTCTGCCCTCAGAATAAACATAGAATGTATGGAGAGATCCATGTAGGGTTTTCACCTGTCGTAACTAACTGCTGAAAACAAGGCCTTTAGGAGTTATTATATTTCTATAGTGATGGACCTGGGGGTGGAGTGGGAGAGAGATCAGTATATGAAAAACTATTTAATGAGCACCTATTATATGTGCTTTGGTACAAGGAAAGATTTCATTCTTGAAACCACCTCAAAATCAGAAAGACGAACGTTAGCAATATGGTTAAGAGTTTGAGTTCAAATCTTGGTTCCAGCATTTACTGGTTGTTAATCCTTTAGACAGATTCCTCATGAGCACAATTTAAGTGTTGTAGAATTCCCATTTTTCACAATGCTATCCATAATTTATTATGATCCACACAGTCGAAGGCCTTTGCATAGTCAATAAAACATAGGTAAATATCTTACTAGTGTTCTCTGCTTTCAGCCAGGATCTATCTGACATCAGCAATGAAATCCCTCCTTCCACGTCCTCTTCGGAATCCAGCTTGAATTTCCGGTGACGTGCTGCTGCAGCCATTTTTGAACTATCTTCAGTCTTTCTATGTCTTCATTTCCTCATTTGTAGAACTAAGATAATAAGTTTGTTCTGCCACAACATTTGTTTGTGTGATGTGAAGTAGCTTGTTCATGACTGATGAACGTCTGTCTAATTGTCTTGATTCATCTGAGCTTTATCTCGGTACGCTCATGTTTGGCACCACCACGTATCTGCAGCTGAAAGCCAAGCCTATCAAGGCTCTGGATATGCATCAAGTTCTGGGGGAGCACGGGGCTGCGTGCGTGTGATGCAGGCTCACCACTCAGCCTTCCTCCTGGGTCAGCTTGGCCACACACTCCGGCTCGAAGTGACTGTGTGCAAGGTTCTTCCTGACTCTGATACGTACTGTTTCGTAAGCAGCCTCCCCTTCTCTTCCACTCTCTGTAGTCAAGCGAACTCTGGATTTGTGAAAAGGTAAGGTGCTACTGCTACGTTTTCTCTATCATTCCTTTTAGTACATCATTATGAGGGAGGCAGACTACGTCTACACTATCATTTACTTAATTATTAAAGATTTATCATGTTATTAAAACATGCTTTTAAGGTTTTTTTTGTTGTTAATGCTTGGCTTAAAAAGTTGCATAAGTTTTGGATGATCTGCTTTTAACCAATTTTCATCATGAATTCTGCTAATTTTAGTGCATAATTTTACAGAATGTGATACTTCTCAGGAACCTGGGTATTGTATTATAGAGAAAAAATGAAAATACCTATTTTATAGAATAGTTGTATGGATCAAATGGGTTAATACTGTAATAATTTCTAATAGTCATTACCCTTTACAGTGAAACCTGTGAGAGCTGGGCCTCGACAGGACTGCCTTGTTTTTCCAGGTCTTGCAAGTTTTCCACCTATGACAGGGTTCAGTCTTAGCACTTTTCTATCGCTGTTTAGTGGTGGAAAATATTTGAGTTTTCCTTTTCTGACAGATTTTCGCCTTATACAGGCTCCAGCTTTTGCAGGTTTTATTGTACTATGCTTCAAGCACTGTTCTGATCACTTTCCATCTAAGTGTTAAATGAAAACCAGTAGTCAATAAATATATTTGCTGTTATCAAAGGAAAACATTCAACCAAACTTGCCTGCTTGTGGTGCCCTGATTCAGGGCTACCCGGCCACCCATGTGGTTATACAGGTTATGCCACAGAGAAATCCTGGGAGGAGGGAAAAGGTACACACCAAAAACATGGTGGCTCAGTGGGTAAGTGCTTGAAAGGTTGCTGGTTCAAACCCATCAGCCGCTCTGCAGGAGAAAGATGTAGCAGTCAGCTTCCTTCAGGATTTATAGCCTTGTAAACCCTCTGGGGGCAGTTCTACCCTGTCGTACAGGTTGCTATGAGTTGAAATCGACTCCATGGCAATGGGTTTTTTACCATGAAAATTTCCTGGTTGGTGACAGTAAAGTTTCTTGTTTTAACAAAATCAGAATCTTACGATGGAAAGTGCCTTTAAGAAGAGGGTCCTTTTCCAAGTTGTACAGATAATGCTGTTAGGGCCAGCAGAGAACCTGCCCTGAATTGTCCTTTTTTTTAATATCCATGTATTTTTAAAGTGTCATTAGTGACTTAAGTCATGCATGACCATGGCTTTTTAGGTGGAGACGAGCTATGACACTGTGACAAAGGAGTTTCCAGGGGCTTTAGTTGGACAAGTGGTCTTTGCAGCCAGGGCTTGAGGCCTATTTGGGAAAGTTTATCTCTGGTGCCCCCTTCTTCCTTTCTTTTCTCTTTGGGATTTGTAATCAGATAGCTCTGGGTTTGAATCCAGGCTCCACCAATTCACAGCTACATAATGTCTTGTATGGTTAGATTTCTCATCTAAAGATATGCTGATAATACCTATTTCCTAGAGGTACTGTCATAATTAAATGACATAGTGTAGATCAGTAGTTCTCACACGTCTTGCACCAGTGGAACACCTGTGTGTTTTTCACAATACCATGAAATGAGGATATATAAAATAAAAAATTGCAAAACATGATAATAATAACATAAAAATAGTAAAAATAATAATAATAGTAAAAATAATAATAATAGTAAAAATAACCCATAGACACTTCAGAATGTCCAGTGGTAGCAGGTACAATTGTTACAAACAAATATAGATGAAAAGCTTAAATTGATAAAATCTTGTGTATAACAGCTTCTTGGGAAAAGAATACTATATAGTATTCTTTTCCCAAGAAGCCAAGTCATTTTCTAGAAATTTAGGGTTTTATGAGGGATTAGTTTGATGTGTAGAATGCATTCAGCACTGAACATGGCACACAACCCCCCAAAAAAACCCAAACCCATTGCCATCGGGCAGAGTGCGACTCATAGAGACCCTATAGGACAGAGTCCAACTGCCCCATAGTGTTTCTAAGGAGGAGCTATTGGATTCAAACTGCTGACCTTTCGGCTAGTAGCCCAGATCTTAACCACTGCAATACCAGAGCTCCTAGTAATCTTTTAATCAATAGTTATTGAGCACCTACTGTATGCAAGACACTGGAGAGGCAATGAAGAGCAGGATAAAGTCTTTACCTCTGAAGCTCTTACAAATTATTGTGAGGGAGGCAACCATACACAAAGCAGATGGAAGTAAGAGTGGAAGTAGAAGAAAAGTTAGGAAGCTAGCTGTTGATGAGTTCATTAGATGAAATGATGGTCTTGACTAGGTGGTAGCAGCGGGAGCAGTGAGAAGTAGTTAGATTCAAATAATATTTTTAAGGCAGAGTTAACAAAACTTACACTATGGATTAGATGGGGTGTAAAAGAATAGAATCAGGAATGATTACTACATTTTTGGCCTCATCCTCAATACACTTTACTTTCTGATTATATACTGATCTTGTGCCCAATCCTATCACTTTAGTGTCTGTTATGTATTCAATTATGTCCCCCCCGCCATATGTGTTTTAATGCCTGTGGTTATAATCTCATTTGGGAAAGGGTTGTCTTCGTTACGTTAACGAGGCAGGATCAGTGTAGGTTGTTTCTTGACCCAATCCCTTTTAAGATATAAAAGAGATTAAACACGCAAATGAGCAAACAGAAATAGGGAGGAGAGACACCAAGCAACATGGAGATCTCCAATGAACTGGGAGGCAAAAGCTGAACAAACAAGAATCGTCCTGCAGAGCTGACAGAGAGAAAGCCTTCCCTTAGAGCTGGTGCTTTAAATTCAGACTTCTAGCCTTCTAAACTGTGAAAAAAAATTTTTTTGTTTGTTAAAGTCATCCACTTGTGGTATTTCTGTTATAGTAGCACTAGATAGCGAAGACAGAATTTGGTACCAAAAGAGAGATGCTGCTCTAACAGATACATAAGATGTAGAATCAGTTTTGGGATTGGGTAATAGGTAGAGGCTGGAGGAGTTTTAAGGTGTCTAATAGTAAAAGCCTGCATTGCCATCAAGAGACTGTTGGTAGAATTATGAATGTCAAAGGCAGTTCTGGTGAGGGCTCAGAAGGAAGTGAGGAGATCTACAGAGAAAGTCTTTATCATCTTACAGAGTACATATGGCACCAGCAACAGAATGTTGCTAGAAATGTGGCCATTAAATGGGCTTCTGCTGAGGCTTTGAAAGAAAATGGTGAACATGTGCTTGGGCAATGGAGGAAGGGTAATGCTTTTATGTAGTGGCAAAGAGCTTGTCTGAATTATGTTCAAATGTTTGGTGGAAGATAGAACTTGTAAGTGTCTTGGTTATCTAGTGCTGCTATAACAGAAATACCACAGGTGGATGGCTTTAACAAAGAGAATTTTATTCTCTCACACTCTAGTAAGTTACAAGTCCAAATTCAGGGTGTCAGCTCCAGGGGAAGTCTTTCTCTCTCCGTCGGCTCTGGAGGAAGGTTCCTTGTCATCAGTCTTCCCCTTCTCTGGTGCAGGGACCCCAGGTCCAAAGGGCACGCTCTGCTTCTGGTGCTGTTTTCTTGGTGGTATGAAGTCCCCCTGTCTCTCTGCTCACTTCTTTCTTTTATATCTCAAGAGATTGCCTCAAGACACAATCCAATCTTTAGATTGAGTCCTGCCTCAATAACACAACTACCACCCTTCCCCCCCTCATTAACATCATAAACCAAAACCAAACCCAGTGCCGTGGAGTCGATTCCGACTCATAGCGACCCTATAGGACAGAGTAGAACTGCCCCATAGAGTTTCCAAGGAGCGCCTGGTGGATTCGAACTGCTGACCCTTTGGTTAGCAGCCATAGCACTTAACCACTATGCAACCAGGGTTTCCAAAAAAAAAAAAAAAAGAGGCAGGATTTACAAGATATATAAAAATCACACAAAACCAAGAATCATAGCCCAGCCATACTGATACTCACATTTTTTAGGGGACATAATTCAATCCATGACAGTGATGAACTTGGATATCTAGCTGAGGAGATTTCTAAGCAAGATCTTAAAGGGGCTGCATGGTTTTTCCTTGCTACTAATAGTAAAATACAAGAGGGAAGAGATGGACTTAAAAATGAACTGTGCAAAATGAAAACAGAACTTAAAGATTTGGAAAATTTTTTTGTGGAAACTAAGGACACGTGTCCTAGAACTTTCACAAAGGACGTGCTACACAATCTTTTGTTAAAGAGATTGCCTGTTTCTGATGGGTCTAAGCAACTACCACAGCAGAAAATCCATCAGCTTAGACTGAAGGGGACAGAGAAAGAATGAAAGGAAAGAATGCTGTCTGTCTCTTGGAATTCTACAGGCAGGAAACAGGCCAAAGGAGCTACACCTGTTATCCTCCAAGAAAAGAAAAGGACCATCCCGGGAGCAGCTTTGAGATCAGCAAAACTGTTGGAAGAAGCATGGGAAGTTAGCACGGGAAGCAGGGCCCTATAGGTTTCAAAGGGTGGGGCTATAGTCTCCTGAATGTCAAAGGGTGGGGCCACAGCCTCCTAGGTTTCAGAGTTGAATTTTCACAAACTTGGTTTCAAAGTGTGGGGCTGCCATTAAGATGTGTCAAGGTGATGGGGCCACCACCTAGAGCTGAGGGGATGGGATCACCACTATAAGGGACTCAGAGAATGGGGCCACCCAAAGTCGAGGGAGCAGAGTTGCCATTCCAGAGGGCCGAGAGGCCTCCACCCAGAATCCAGACTGCACGGCCAACACCCAGAGACTGGAGGGTGGGGACGTTTCCTAGATAGCCTCAGAAAATGGGAGATTATTTTCAAGTCTTGAGAGCTAATGTAGATTTTCTGCTGGATTTTGGACTTGCTTGTTACCAGTTATCCCTTCTTTCTCTCCAATTTCTCTCCCATTTTTAATGGAAATGTCTACCTTATGCCTGTTCTACTGTTGTAGTTTGGAAGCAGAAATCTTGTATTCTAGAGTTTACAGGTTCAAAGATGAGAAGGAATTTTGGCCCAGGATGGACTATGCCTAAAGCCTCACCCGTATTTGATTTAGATAATTCAGAAGATGAGATTTTGGACTTGGAGTTGATTTAAGACTTTTGGGATGATGTGTGGGGTGAATGTGTTTTGCCTGTGACAAAGAAATGAATTTTGTTGGGGGAAATGGTGGAATGTTATGGGTTGAATTATGTTCCCCCAAAATATGTGTTGTAAATCCTAACCTCTATGCCTGTGGTTATACTCCCATTTGGGAATTGGTTGTCTTTGTTATGTTAATGAGGCAGGATTAGTGTGGGGTGTATCTTGAGTCAATCTCACTAAGATACAAAAGATATTAAACAAGCAAACGAGCAAACAGAGAGGGGGTAAGAGAGATGCCCAGACACATGGAGATCTCCAGGGAACCAGAAAGCAGAAGCTGAAAAGATAAGTAGCTTCCTCTAACACAGACAGAGAGAAAGCTTTCCGCTAGAGATGGAGCTCTGAATTCTGACTTCTAGCCTCCTAAACTGTGAGAAAATAAATTTGTTTATTAAAGCCATCCACTTGTAGTATTTCTGTAATAGCAGCACTAGATAACTAAGACTGTCCTCCCTCCAGATTTTCTCTGCACTCTTCAAATTTTAACTTATTAAGGAAGCACTCCAGCTCTTTCTCAAGTCTTCTTTATTCATGGCTCACCTTTCCATGTGTATGAGGTGATTGAAAATACCATGACTTGGGTCAGGCACACCTTAGTCCTCAAAGTGACATCATTCTTTTTTTTTTTTTTTTTTTGCAGCAGATTTGCGCAATGCAGTCCATCGTTTGATTTCTTGACTCCTGCTTCCATGGGTGTTGATTGCAGATGCAGGTAAAATGAAATCCTTTACAACTTCAGTGTCTTCTCCGTTTATCATGATGTTGCTTATTGATCCAGCTCTTCCAGCTTGAGAAACACTGAGCATGTTCTTCCCTTTTGGTTTTCTAACTCTAGGTCTTTGAACATGTCCTTATAATACTTTGCCTTTTCGAGCCACCCTTTGAAATCTTCTTTTCAGATCTGTTACTTCATCATTTCTTCCATTCATTTAGCTAACAGAATTCTGAGGTGGCAATAGAAACATGCAAATTATCACCACCAATAGAGCAAGTATTGCTCTATTGGTATGGGACGATCCTCTGGGTGATCACACGTTTTATACTTTTCTACAATTTTATCAGAATGAGAAGTATAAGAAAACTGGTTGGATGGTCCTACTTTTGCTAGACAAAGTGCTGAAAGAGATGACTCAGGGCTTCAGAGTCACAGCTCAAGCATCATCACATAAATGACCTCAAATTTGCCACTTGCACCCTGAAGGAAAGTCTTATTTCTTGTAGTAACAGAGCTGAGATCGTCGAAAATCAAATTCAAAGTCTCATCATAAGAGTGACTGAATCATAACACCAATTGAATTTCCAACCTTGAATGGTGTCTGAAGTTGAAGTGAGGGCATTGATTGGGAAGAAATGGGACCCTGAAACTTAGACACATAAGCAGATAATCAGGAAGCTGTAGTCACTGAGCCCCTAAAATCCATTGAATCAGTCCTGCCAACAGAACCAGCCCTCTCACTCCCATCTGAAGAGATTACTCCATCTTTGTCTGCTAAGCCACCCTCCCCAGTAAAACCATTATCTTTTCCACCCCTACCTGATGAGATTAATCTAGCTGTATTTCTAAAGCCGCCTTTGTCTTGGGAGACACCTGAGTCACTGTCTGGAGAGGCATCTGAATCACTGCCTGGGGCATTGCCTGAGGCAGCTGCCTTACAAGACATTCCTCAGTGTTGTCAGAACACATCCCCACCACCCATATTTGCTTTTAAATCTATAACTAGACTTACGCTTCAGTGAGCCCTAAAAGGTGAAGTACAAAGTGTGACCCAGGAGGATGTACCCTACATGCCAAAAGAACCACTTGACTCTTTTAATGTACAAACAGAAACCTGGGGGATATGTATGAAAATGACTGTTAAGGGTTCGGGGTAATAGTGCAAGGAACATAAAATTGGATCAGTCTGAGTTTATTGATATGGGCCCACTAAGCACATTGAGGAAGGACCCCACTACAGTGCCAAAAATTTATAATGTTAATCTTTCTCCCAGCATTCCCCAAAGGGATCTACGGCCTTTAAGTAGAGTGACTATTCATTGGGGAAAAGGAAATAATCAGATTTTCCTTTGGATTACTGGATATTGGCTCTGAACTGACAATAATTCTAGGAGACCCAAAACGTCACTGTGACCCACCAGCTAAGTGGGGATGTATGGGTGCCAGGTTATTAATGGAGTTCTAGCTCATGTTCATCTCACAGTTGGTCCAGTGTGTCCCCAAACCCATCCTGTAGTGATTTCCCCAGCTCCAGAATGCATAATTGGAATAGATAAGCCAAGCAAGTGACAGAATCCCCAAACTGGATTCCTAACAAGTCGAGTAAGGGCTATTGTGGTAGGAAAAGCTAAGTGGAAGCCATTAGAACTGCCCCTCCTAGAAAAATATTAAACCAAAAGCAGTACCACATTCTGGGAGGGATTGCAGAGATTACTACCACCATCAAGGACTTCAAAAATGCAGGGGTGGTGATTCTCACCACATCTCCATTTAAATTGTGTATTTGGTCTGTGCAAAAACAGATGAATTCTGGAGAATAACAGTACATTATTGTAATCTTAACCAGGTGGTGACTCGTTTGCAGCTCCTCTTTCTGATGTGGTTTCATTGCATGAGCAATTTAATACATCTCCTGTTAACTGGTATGCAGCTGTTCACCTGGCCAAAGACTTTTTCTCAATCCTGGTTTTGAAGGAACACCAGAAGAAGTTTGCCTTCAGCTGGCAAGGCCAGCAATACACCTTCACTATGCTACCTCAGAGGTGTATCATCTCTCCAGGCCTATGTCAAAATTGAGTCCACAGGGACCTATATTGCCTTCCCATCCACAGGATGTTACACACATGCATTACATTGATGAGATTATGCTGATTGGACCTAGTAAGAAAGAAATGTCAATGACTCTGGACTTATTAGTAAAACTTTGCATGCTAACCAAAAAACAAAACAAAACAAAAAAACAAACCCAAGTCGATTCTGACTCATAGCAAACCTACAGGACAGAGTAGAACTGCCCCATATGGTTTCCAAGGAGTGGCTGGTGGATTCGAACTGCTGATCTTTTGGTTAGCACCCAAGCTCTTAACCAGTGAGCCACCAGAACTCCATTTGTGTGCCAGAGGGTAGGAAATTAATCCTACAAAAATTCAGGCACCTTATGCCTCTGAAATTTCTGAGGGTCCACTAGTATGGGGCATATTGAGATATTCCCTCTAAAATAAAGGATAAGTGATTATCTCTGGCCCCACCACAACTCAAAATGAGGCACAATGCCTGGTGGGGGTCTTACAGTTTTTGAGGCAACATATCCCTCATTTTGGTGTGCTATTGTGGAATATTTATTAAGTTGCTCAAAAAGCTGCTAGTTTTGAGTGGGGCAGGGATGGAGGTTATACATGAGCTCAGCAACATAGACTTCAACCCACCCAGGGTGTCTTGGATACAGCCACTGCTGGGTACCCAATCTGCTAGCAGCAGAGACCAACACTGAGCCCCCAGTACAGAACCATATCTCCAGATGATTAGCCAGCAACCTGATGGCAGTTTGGTTATATTGGATTGCTTCCACCATGGCATAGGGCAACATTTTGTTCTTACTGGAATAGACACTTACTCTGGATACAGATTTGCTTTACTGCACACAATGTTTCTGCCAAAACTACCAGCCTCTATAACTTAGAATGCCTTATCCACTGTCATGGTATCCCATACAGCATTGCCTTGGATCAAGGGACTCACTTCACAGCAATGAAATGTGTCAGTGGGTCCATTCTCATGGAATTCACTGGTCTTACCGTGTCCCCCATCATCCCGAAGCTTCTGGCTAAATAGAATGATAGAATGACCTTCAAAATCATACATGTGATGCTAGCTAGGTGGCAATTCTTTGTAGGGTTGGGGCAATGTTCTCCAGGAGGCTTTATATACTCTAAACCAGCATTCAATATTTGGTGATGTTTCTCCCATAGCCAGTACTCTTGAGTCCAGGAATCAAGGGGTGGAAATGGGAGTGGTACCACTCACTATTACCCATAGTGATCCTCGAAAAAGTTTTGCTTCCTGTCCTCAAGACCCTATGATCTGCATGTCTAGAGGTCTTAGTTCCAAAGGGAAGAATGCTCCCACAAGGAGACAAAGCAATGGTCCATTGAACTGGAAGTTAAGAATGCTGCCTGGTCACTTTGGGCTCCTCATGCCTCTGGATCAACAGGCAAAGAAGGGAGTTACTGTATTGGCTGGTTTGACTGATCCTGATTATCAAGGGGAAATTGTACTGATATTACATAATGGAGGTAAAGAAGAATATGTCTGAAAATAGGAGATCTGTTAGGATATCTCTTACTACCATCATGCCCTCTGCTTAAAGTCAGTGGAAAAATATAGCAAACTAATTCTTATATGACTAATGACCCAGACCCTTCAGGAAGGAAGTTTTCAGTCACCCCACCAGACAAAGGACCATGACCATCTGAGGTGCTTTCTGAGGGCAAAGGGGATATTAATGGGTGGTGGCAGAATGTAGTTCAAAATACCAATTACTACCATGTGACCAGTTGGAGAAATGAGGACTGTGTTTGTTATCAGTATTTATTTCTCCCTCGTATGTGTGCATCAAATATTTTTGTTTTCTTCACTTATAAAATACAAAATGTAAATGGGGTTAGTGCATTTTTGGCTGTACACGTGTTTGTTGTATCATATTAGGTGCTTGTCATCATCTTTACTTAGAAATAGTATATGGTTTAAGGAGATGTGTACAGGTGCCAAGTTGGTGAGGGGTGGACTGTGATGGTTAAGGCTGTGTGTCAACTTAGCTGGGCGATGGTTCTTGGTGGTTTGGCAGTTATGTAATGATATAGTTTGGCTTTAATGTAATGATGTAGTTTGGTAGTTATGTAATGATAGTTATCCTCCATTTTGTGATATAATGTAATCATCTCCATGATGGGGTCTGATGTGATCAGCTAAGCAGTTGTAGGGAGTTTCTTGGAGGTGTGGCCTGCATCCAATATATATATATATGGATGTTCTTGCAAAACTCCCTGGCTTTTGCTTGCTCTGGATCCTGCATCCAGCTTATCATCATCTCTGACATCTGGTTTTTGGGACTTGAGCCAGCAGCCTGCCATCTGACCTGCCAATCTTGGATTCATCAGTCCCTACAGCCACGTGAGTCAAGAGAAGCCTCCAGCCTGACACCAGACTGTGTGAGCCATTTCCTGGAGATAAATCTCTCTCTTTATATACATGTTTCACTGCTTTTGCTTCTCTAGAGAACCCAGCTTAAGACACATCTATTCTAATTTTTTGCCCATTTTATATTAGTTTGTCTTCTTATTATAAATTTATAGAAGTTTTTTTTATATATCCTACCTATAACTTCTTTATCAGATAGGTGTTCTGAAAATATTTTCTCTCATCCTGTGGCTCTTTAATTTTCTTAATAGGGTCTTTCAAAATACAGAGATTTAAAATAGTTATGAAGTCCAATTTATTAATTTTTCCTTAATAGTTTATAGCATGTATGTGTGTATTCTATCTAAGAATTCTTTGTTTAATGCAATCTCAGAAAGATTTTCTCCTTTATTGAGTTTATGTATTTTTAGTTTCTAAATTTAGGTATATTATTAATTTCCAGGTATTTTTGTATAGAATAGAAGGTAAAGTCAAGGTTAATTTTTTTTTTTAAATATGGATATCCAATAATTTCAGTACTATTTTTTGAAAGAATATCCTTTTTCCGTTTGAATACCATGGCAGCTTTGTCAAAAACCAATTGAATATCTATGTCTTGGTCTATTTATTTATTTATTTATTATTTTACATTGATCAATATTTATACCCTTCTGCCAATTCTGTGCTTTTGATTACAATAGCTTTTTAATAAGTTTTGGTATCTGGTAATGAGTTCTCTTACTTTGTCCTTGCTTTACAAAATTATTTTGGCTATTTTACATCCTTTACTTTCCCTAGTAACTTTTGAATCATTTTATCAATGTCTACATGAAAGCCAATGGAAATTGATTGGGATTGCATTGGGTCTATTCATCAATTTGGGGACAATTGATATTTTAACCATGTTGAGTCTTCCAATGCATGAACATTTACTTAGGTCTGCTGTGATGTCTCTTAGTATTGTTTAGTGGTTTTTAGCATATAAATCTTGCACATGTTTTGTTGACTTTATTCCTTAATATTTAAGATATTTTGGTGGCATTGTAAATGGTATATTTTTTATTTCAATTTTTAATTGCTAATATATAGAAATGCAATTGATTTTTTTGTACACAACTTCTACCCTGTGACTTTACTGAAATTATTTATAATTCTAAAAGCATTTTTTTGTAGTTTCCTGAGGATTTTCTATGTAGACAATAATATATGTGAATAAAGACAGTTTCCTTTCTTTCTTTCAAATCTGTATGAATTTTATCTCTTCTTTTTGCCTTATTGCACTAAGGCCTACAGATGAATGTTGACTGAAAGTGGTTAGAGTGAATACCTATGCCTCGCGCCTGATTTTTGGTGGCGGGATGGGGGGAGCATTTGATGTTTTCATTAAGTATAATGTTAGCTGAAGATTTCTCAGAGATGCCTTTTACTTGGTTAAAAAAGTTCTCTCTTATTCCTAGTTTCTGAGAGTTTTTCTCATGGATAAACCAAAAAGGCCATTGCAGTCAAGTCGATTCCAACTCACAGTGACCCTATACGACAAAGTAGACCTGCCCATAGGGTTTCCAAGGAGCGTCTGGTGGATTTGAACATGCTGATCTTTTGGTTAGCAGCTGAGCTCTTAACTGCTGTACCACCAGAGCTCTTTTTTTTTTATGGATGAATACGTTGAGTTGTGTCAGAAGTTTTTTTCTTTATCTATTTGAGATAACCTGTTTTTCTTCATAGTATTTTGATATGGTGAATTGTTTTGTTTGCCTTTTGAGTGTTGATTCAACCTTGCATTCTTGGCATAATTGCCCCTTGGTCCTGATGCATTATCTTCTTATACGCTGCTGAAATTAGTTTACTACTATTTTAATAATATTAGCAATTACAAATTGTATTGCATTTTAAATTTTTTAGCCTGTGTATTTATTGGAAACAGAATTGATTTTTGTGTGTTTACTTTTGTTCTGAAACCTGGCTCAATTGACTGAGGTTTAGGAGTTTTTTCATAGATTTCTTGGGATTTTCTAAATAATCATGTCATCTGAAAATAGGGGCAGTTTTACTACTTTTCCAATCTGTGTGCCTTTTATTGCCTTTTCTTTTATTCCACTGGCTAGAACTTCCAGCACCACGTTGAATGAGAGTAGAGAGACAGAACATTCTTGCTTTGTTCCCGATCTTAGCAGGAAAGCATTCAATCTTTTTACCATTAAGTATAACGTTAGCTATAGGTTTTTGTAGATGCTCTTTATTAGGTCGAGGAAGTTTCTTTTTTCATCCTATTTTTTAGAGCTTTTTTTATAAGTGGGCATTGAATTTTGTCATATGCTTTTTTTACATTGATTGATAGGATCAGGTTATTTTCTTATTCAGTTTATTGATATGATAGATTACATAGATTGATTTTCAAATATTGAACTAACCTGGCATCCTTGAAATAAATCCCATGTATAATTCTTTTTATGTATTACTGAATTATATTTAATAATATTTCGTTAAAGTGTTTTCCTCTATATTCTTGAGGATTATTGGTCCGTAGTTTTCTTTTTTGTATTGCCTTTGGTTTTGGTATCAGGTAATACTAGATTCATAAAATGAATTGGGAAGTGCTCCCTCCTTTTCTATCTTTTGGAAGAGATTGTATAGGATTGGGATTAATTCTTTTTGAAAGAGTTGGTAGAATTCTCCAGTGTTGTTGCTAGATGTTAAGGAGGGGATGGGGATAGGGGATAAATTGGTATAGCTATAAAAGAGTACATGTGGAATTCTAGGGGTGATGGAAATATTCTGTACCTTGATTGCATTAATGCCCATGTCCTGGTTGTGACAGTGTAGTGCAGCTAGTTCTACAAGATGTTACATTAGTGTTGAGGGAAGCTGAGCAAAGATTACAAAAGGTCTCTCTATTTCTTATAACTGCATGCCAATCGATGAAAAAAAAATTTTTTTTTGTTACCTCAAAATTTCAAAATAAGATTAATTAAAACAGGAAATTTTATACCAATAAAATCTATGAACATATAAGCAAAAATTCCATTAAAATTTGTCATATGAAAGCAGTAACATAGGAAAAGAATAAAAAACAATATTCAGTTAAATTTATTCTAGGACAGCGAAAGGAAATCTATCGATGTAATTCACTATATCCAGAGATTAAGAAAAAATTACCAAAACAATCACATCAGTAACAAAAATCATTTGATAAAATTCAGCAGCTGTTCCTAACAAAAACTCAAAATAAAATGAAAGTAGACAGGAAACTAACTGAATGCAGCTTATGCAATTTGTTAAAAACCAACAACTAATATTATTTTAAATACCAAAACACTAAGTGCATTTCCCATTAAAATAAAGCATTAAATAGGATGTTTGATATCACCATGTTTTTAAGTATTGTTATTCACTATTATCGCCATGATTCTACTAACTGAAACAAGCCCAAAACAAAAGAGAAGCAGGAAGGAGTAGGAAAGCTGGGCAAATGGAAACTGGAAACCCCGGGGAGGAAGCAGGTAGAGTTCTATCACATTAGGAGGATTGCACTAATGTCATGAAACAGAATGTATGTAAAATTTTTAATGGGAAACTAATTTGCACCCAAACCACAATAAAAGGTTCAAAAAAAAAACAAAAAGTAGAGAGAGAAGAAGAAGGAGAAGAAAGTAAGGAGAAAAAGAAGAGGATGGGGAGGAGGAGGAGGAAAGAAAAGAAATAGCATACATTTTGGAAAAGGAGAATTACAACTAGCTTGTTTTTTGATGATGTGAATGGTCAGCTGACAAGATAAAGGTGAGAGGACAAAAAAGAAGCCTGCTGGAATTAAAAAGAGAATGCAATAAAATAGCTGAGTATTAGCTAAATTTAAAAACTGGAATTACTCTTAATTCTAGTAATAAGCCCCCAGAATAGTAAATAAAAAGAAAATGTAAAATAGTAGCAAAGTCATGAAATACATAAAGATAAATTTAATCAGATGACACAGCTGATGTTTCAGGGACAGAGGATGAATTATTTAATAAATGATTCAGATGCAACTGGTGTCCGTCACGTATGTGTATTCCAGTTTGATTAAGAAGTTAAATGTAAGAAATAAAATAATAAAGCTTCCACAATAAGATATCGGACACATGTACAGTCTAAGTTTTTAGAAGATGTTCTTAAGCAATTCGAGAAACCTAGAATCTTTACAAATAAAGATAGATATATTTGACTAAAATACATAGTAAAATATTTATAGCAAAAATATAATTAACAATCAAAAGAAGAACAACAATTACGATATGTCACACTATTCTAAATTTCTGTATTTAATCTGTCTAACAACCTTGTGGCATAGGTACTACTGCTCAGTTTATAGATGAGGAAACTGAAGGCTCTACGTGGGTTAAGTAAAGAGTCAAAGGTCCCATAACCAATGACTTTTTGAGCTGGCCTTCAAACCCAAGGAGTCTGACTCCAGAACCTTTGCTCTCAGCCTGTTTCCCCATGTGAAAGTTTCTCCGATGCTATGAGAACAGAGAATGGCAACACATTCCAGTGAGTTCTCAGTAGGAAAGACCACCATGTTTTTGAGAAGCTTTGTAGGAGAATAAGGCTATACGTCTACCATGATGATAAATAGGGAACATTTAATTTAAACTCCAATTCATCAAAATATCTCCCATCCCCCCAAAATTTCATTCTTCTCATCAGTAGACCTGTACTATAGAAAATTGTTCTCAAATATTATCATTATATTTTGAATTTCATCAATAAAAAAATTCATGGAAAAACATAACAAAGCAAATAGATAAACAATATAAAACTGGAAAATCTGTGATTTAAATATAGATTCCAGTATATCAAGCTCGCATAAACTGACAAGAAAAGGAACAAAAAATCCAATAGAAAAAAGGATGACAAACTCAATTAGGCATTTAATAAAAGAGCAAATCCAAATGGCCAAGACCTGAAAAGATGGCCAATCTCACGAATAATCAGAGAAAGGCAAATTTCAAGTGAGGCATCACACCTATCAGACTGGCTAAAATTAAAAAGACTACTAATACTAGGTGTTTCTGAGACATAGGGAAAGTGAATTCTCAAACATGCTCATGGAAATATTAACTTGACAGATACTTCGGAAAGCATTCAGAAAACATCTATTAAAATAAATACATTTGCCTTTTGAGCCAGTCAAAACACTTGGGAAATGTTTCAAGAAATATGAACTTCAGTAAATAAGAATATATTTTTAAAGATTTCTATTACTCCATTATTTGTTGTGGCAAAAATAAATGATAAATGAGTATGTGAACAAATCAATAAAGGAATAATAGAATGCATAAGTAAATAAATAGAAAAAAGTAAATGTTCATAAATAAAAGAATGGTTGAATAAATTATACCATAGAAGCACAGTTACAAATAACTTAGACATTTACTGGGATCCGCCTATAGTTCATACGTTATTGAGTGAAAAAAGCAAGGGGAGTGTGGGTATGTGTGCATGTAATCATGTAATTGCTGGAGAAGGACATCATGTTTAGTAAAGTAGAGGGTCAGCAAAAAAGAGGGAGAGCCTCAATGAGATGGACTGGCATAGTGGCTGCAACGATGGGCTCGAACTTACCAACAATTGTGGGGATGAGTGCAGACTGGGCAATATTTCATTCTGTTGTGCATAAGGTCGCTATGAGTCAGAACCCACTCAATGGCAACTAACAATAATAACAACACATATGCACATAATAAGATGGTTGTCCTGTTTTTAAAAACACATATATCCACAAAAAGACTTGAGAAGCATGTTCATAGCAGCTTTATTCATAATAGCCCTTAACTAATAACGCGAATGTCTATCAACAGGGGAATAGTATAGTCATACAATGGAAATCTACTAATCAATAAAAAGGATTAAACTATCACTACTCACAACAATATGGATGAATTTCAAAAAAGATTTATGTTGAGCTAAAAAAAGACACAAAAAAGCAATACTGTCTAATTCCATTCAGTGAAGCAGGGTTGGCTACGTAATTTGCAGGGCCCAGCGCAAAATGAAAATGTGGGGCCCCTTATTCGAAAAGCAGAAAAAAGGGACCCTTATAGATAATAAGGTATAAAGCTTTTTCCTTTCTTCCACAGTATCTCACCCTAAATTATCATGATATCTTCCACAAATAACATGCCATGTAAATAACACACCCCACATATGACTTGGGCATAGTGTCCTTACGAATGTAATGCTAATGTAATGAGAGGGATGTTGTGCTGCTGGCAAAAAATGTATAATGTGCACATTATTTGTGTAAAAACATGGTAGTAGTCAAGCACTAAACTGTTATTATATATAATATTTATATTTTATATACAATATTATATAAGGTATAATACAAATAAAAGTAAAACAATAAAAATTGCAACCTCCCCAAGTTTTCTTTTAAATGAGAAATTGCAAAAACTTTTTATGCCTTTTATTGATTTTACTCTTCTGGTGAAGAATCATATACCAAACAAAACAGATTAATTTTAAAGTTAGCAGCCTCCTCCCGATTTCATCCCAGCCCTGTGACCTACTTCAACAGTTACTTAAAAGTGGCAAAAGTATTACATAATCACAGTGGTAATTTTTGTCTTGTTCCATACTTTTCTAAAGAAGCCTGATAATCTCTTTGAATAGTACATGAAAATGAAGATTGTAATGATCAGTCTATAATTTTGACTCAGCAACAGAGTATTGCTTACTTCTTTTATATCTCATGGAATATGTAATATGCCTGCAATTTATGAGAAATTTGCATTCATTTTCCTCTGTGACATTATACACCTCTGAGAGAAAGGCTTTGACAGGGATCATGATATTTTGCCTCAGTAGGCTCATCTGTCCTTGTCAAGGATGCCTATTTAAGGACATTTCCCTCAGTGACATTATAATCACGTCATTAGGGATGAATGAAGAAACAGTAATGCTGGAGGCTTTTGTTCATACTTAGTTATCACATCTGCAGTGAAATAAATAACTTTAACATATTTCCTAAGGTTTATTCTACCATTTCCCTAACCACTGACTTCAGGAGGATGGTAAATTATTTTCAAGTTTGTTTGTAATACAGAAGCTAACACACTGTTTAATTATTTCCCAGATCACAGAGGCAATGTTTGATAGAGGTACTTTGTGAAGAGGCTTATGAGTACATTTTTTTTCTATCTTACCGAAAAACCAAAAACCAAACCCACTGCCGTCGAGTCGATTCCAACTCACAGCAACCCTATAGGACAGAGTAGAACTGCCTGATAGAGCTTCCAAGGAGTGCCTGGCAGATTTGAACTGCCGACCTCTTGGTTAGCAGCTGTAGCACTTAACCACTATGCCACCAGGGTTTCCTTTTCTATCTTTTAGGGCTGTATTATTTGTTCAGAGCTAATATTATTACTTTGAATGTATTCTATATTTACAATGAAAAATTTATTTTAAGAAAATATTACAATCATAAAAGTTGTAAGATATGAACACTTTCTTTCTTTTTTTAAAAGTATATTGCAGTGCAGAAAATTTCTAAATGCCTCTATCAAAAAAAACACCAAAACCAAAGCCATTGCCTTTGAGTTGATTCCAACTAGTAGCGTCCCTACAGGACACAGTAGAACTTCACCATAGTATTTCCAAGGAGTGTCTGGTGGATTCAAACTGCTGACCTTTCGGTTAGCAGCTGTAGCTCTTAACCACTACACCACCCTATATTAGGCAATTCTCAAGGCCAGACTAGGGATACAACCAGTGAAGTCATCCATGTAGAAGTCAAGATCATGTATGAGTGCATACAGAGGAAGAGCACAAAACACAAAAAATACTTCCTGAATCTCATAAATGTTTACATAAATTATTCTCACTCAAATTACTATTATTTTGTAACAGTTGAGAAGGTTTTTTTTTTTTTTCTTCTTTTATACGATATATTTAAGGGAGGTTTGCCCTATGCTCTGAATCCGTATTTTCATCTTTTAGCTGGACAGGTTTATCTATTAACACCTCCCCCCCACCCCCACCTAAATTCAACTTATTTCAATCCAATTCAAATACATTATTTTCCTGCCTCAACTAGCTCTTCCTTGATTCTTTTTTTTTACCACCCTCTCAGCAATTAAGATTTCATTCATATTGACGTCCTTCACACTTTCTTTCCCCCCTAAACACAAGAGTTCTCAAAATTTTGCCTATAAAGTTTCTCAAGAATCCATTTATTGAGGTGGGGCCACGATGGTGGAGTCAGACGCTTCTGGTGATCCCTCTTACAACAAAGACCTGAAAAAACAGGTGAAACAATTATATTTATGACAAGCTAGGAGTCCTGAACATCAAAGGCAAAGTTAGAAAATGGACTGAGCGGCCAGGGAGGGAGAGATAGTTCAGAAGTGAGAGGAGTTGCCGGACCTGAATGGCTGGGAACCCTCAGGCACCATTCCCTGGAGTGACTGCAGTGGGGCTGATGTTAGTGTTCCAGACTCGGTTTCCTCAGGGAGAGACAGCGAGCTGCACAGCCTACTCACACCTCTGGAACCAGAGAAGAAAGGTGCTGTCAGCAAAAGCTAAGTACTTGTGTTTATTTTACCATGCCCCCAGCCCCAAACTGGCTGCAGTGGCTGTCGATTTCCCTGGGCCTGAGATAGGTTCTGCTGTGTGCTCTGAGCCATTCTCCTGGCCTTGGAGGACAAATAAATTCACAATTAGGGGAAAAGATAGTCTGTCAGCTCCACTAAGCTGGGGAGATCAGGACAGAAGTGGCTCCTGTCCAGGCACAAATGGTCCATGGACTCTGAATACCTTTCACCCCTGCATGGACCTGTGTGAGCCTGTTTCAGGAGAATAGGCACTTGGCAGACTGCAACTGTTTCAGCTATGTGGTGGAGAGGTGGGTGTTTTATGTTTGGCACTGCTTTGTCTATTAAATAGGGTCCTCACCTACCCACATCAGGGGCCTAAGGACTGGTGGCTTCACTCGAGTCACCCAGCCACCCATGACAGGGGTCCAAGGATAAGTGGTACCTCCCAGTTCTTAAACCAAAAGCACTGGGTGCCCATGGTCTGGCTGCAGAACCTACCCACTTGTGTGTTCTAGGGAACAGGGATGTGCTTTCTTCACAGAAACTCAGGGGATGGTTGTCAGCCCCATGCCTAGCTCAAAGCGTGATGCCCTGCTGCAGCTAAATATCTGTGCCTATACCAATCACCCCTGCCCCTCTAGGGCAGAGCCTGTACCATGCACTTGATGACCAAATACCTGGACACCTGAGCTGAATCCATAAAAGAAATACGAATGGACTCCTAGGCTCATATACATGGTGACAGCTCTAACCATCTGGTGATAGGACATTAGAGCTTCAAAGGTGAAAATAATCAACCGATCTCACTCAAGCAGCCTATTTGGGCATATCAAAACAAAACAAAGCAAGAAGCTAGGATACGGTAAGCAAACATAAACCAATGCAATAACTTATAAATGGCTCAGAGGCAACAGTCAATATCAAATCACATAAAGAAGCAGGCTGTGATAGCCTTAAGAAGCTCTCAAAGCAAAAATTAAGGAAACTTCGGGATGAAGGTGTCTTCCTGGAATTATCAGATGCAAAATACAAAAGATTAATATACAGAACTCTTTAAGACATCAGGAATGAGATCAGGCAAAATGCAGAAGAAGCCAAGGAACACATAGATAAAGCAGCTGAAAAAATTAAAAAGGTTATTCAAGAACATAAGTAAAAAATTAATAAACTGCAAGAATCCATAGAGAGACAGCAATCAGAAATTCAGAAGACTAACAATAAAATTATAGAATTAGACAACTCAATAGAAAGTCAGAGGAGCAGAACTGAGAATTAGTTAGATTGAAGATAAAACACTTGGCACCAATATATTTGAATAAAAATCACATTAAAGAATTAAAAAAATGAAGAAACCCTAAGAATCATGTGGGACTCTATCAAAAGAAGTAACCTATGAGTGATTGGAGTATCAGGACAGGGAGGGATAACAGAAAATACAGAAAGAATTGTTGAAGATTTGTTAGCAGAAAACTTCCCTGATATCATGAAAGATGAGAAGATACCTATCCAAGATTTTCATTGATCCACATAAGGTGGATCTCAAAAGAAAGTCACTAAGACATATAATCAAAGTTGCCAAAACCAAAGATAAAGAGTGAATTTTAAGACTGGCTAGGAATAAACGAAAAGTCAACTACAAAGGAGACTCAATAAGAATAAGCTTGGACTACTTGGCAGAAACCATGTAGGCAAGAAGGCAATGGGATGACTTATATAAACCATTGAAGGAAAAAAATTGCCAGCCAAGGATCACATATCCAGCAAAACTGTCTCTCAAATATGAAGGTGAAATTAGGACATTTCCAGATAAACAGAAGTTTAGGGAATTCATTAAAAAAAAACAAACCAAAACTGCAAGAAATACTAAAAGGAGTTCTCTGGTTAGAAAATCAATACAAGCGGATATCAACCCAAGGCTAGAACGCAGGACAGAACAACTAGATGTCAACCCAGATAGAGAAATCATAAAAATAAATCAAAATTTAAAAATGCTCAAAACAGGGAAACAGCGATGTCATTACATAAAAGAAGACAACATTAAAATAATAAAGAGGGACTAAGAAATGTAGACATACATCTTTCTTGTGGAGAGGAAGACAAGACAATATAAAGAAATAAAAGTTAGGTTTAAATTAGAAAAATAGGGGTAAATATTAAGGTAACCACAAGGAGACTAACAATACTACACGTCAAAATAAAATACAAGAAAAAAAATGAAGGCTCAGCAAAAACAAAATTAAAAACAACAAATAAGAGGAAAAGACAATATATAGAGATAAACTACTTAGCACAAAAAAATTATGTGGGAAAAAGAAATTGTCAACAGCACACAAAAAAGACATCAAAATGAGAGCACTAAACTCATACCTATCTGTAATTGTGCTGAATGTGAATGGACTAAATGCACTGATAAAGAGACAGAGAGCGGCAGAATGGATTAAAAAAAAAAAAGACCTCTCTATATGCTGCCTACAAGAGACACACCTTAGACTTAGAGACACAAACAAACTAAAACTCGAAGGATGGAAAAAATATATCAAGCAAACAACAATCAAAAAGAGCAGGAGTGGCAATATAAATTCCTGATAAAATAGACTTTAAAGTTAAATCCACTGCAAAGGATAAGGAAGGACACTATATACAATTAAAATGACAATATACCAAGAAGATATAACCATATTAAATATTTATGCACCCAGTGACAAGGCTACAAGATACATAAAACAAACTTAAACAGCATTGAAGAGTGAGATAGACAGCTCCACAATAATAGGAGGCTTCAACATACCACTTTCGGTGAAGGACAGAACATCCTGAAAGAAGCTCAGTAAAGACACAAAAGATGTAAATGCCTCAATCAACTGGCTCGATGTCATAGACATATACAGAACACTCCTCCCAACAGCAGCAGGAACGTTCTCTAAAATAGACCACATATTATGTCATAAAACAAGCCTTAACAGAATTCAAAACATTGAAATTTTACAAAGCATCTTCTCTGACCATAGGCCATAAAAGTAGAAATGAATAACAGAAAAATGAGCAGAAAAAAAAATAAATAAAAAACTTGGAAACTGAACAATACCCTGCTCAAAAACAACTGAGTTATAGAAGACATTAAGGATGGAATAAAGGAATTCATAGAATCCAATGCGAATGAAAACACTTCCTATCAGAACCTTTGGGACACAGCTAAAGCAGTGCTCAGAGGTCAATTTATATCAATAAATGCATATATACAAAGGGAAGAAAGGGCCAAAATCAAAGAATTATCCCTACAACTTGAACAAATAGAAAGTGAGCAATAAAAGGAACCCTCAGGCATCAGAAGAAAGCAAATAATAAAAATTAGAGTAGAATTAGATGAAACAGAGAATAGAAAGACAATTGAATAAGTTAACAAGACCAAAACTGGTTCTTTGAAAAAATTAACAAAATTGATAAACCATTGGCCAAACTGACAAATGAAAACCAAGAGGGGAAGCAAGTAACTCACATAAGAAATGAAATGGGCGATATCAAAACAGACCCAACTGAAATGAAAATAATCATATCAGATGACTATGAAAAACTGTACTCTAACAAATTTGAAAACCTAGAAGAAATGGATGAATTTCTGGAAACATACTGCCTACCTAAACTAACACAAAGGTAGAACAGCTAAATAAACCCGTAACGAAAGAAGAGATTGAAAAGGTAATTAAAAAACTCTCAACAAAAAAAAGCCCTGGCCTGGATGGCTTTGCTGGAGAGTTCTACCAAATTTTCAGAGAGGAGTTAGCACTACTACTACTAAAGGTATTTCAGAGCATAGAAAAAGGTGGAATACTCCCAAACTCACTCTATGAAGCCAGCATATCCCTGATACCAAAACCAGGTAAAGATACCACACACACACACAAAAATTACAGACCTATATCCCACATGAACTTAGATGCAAAAATCCTTTACAAAATTCTAGCCAATAGAATCCAACAACATATCAAAAAAATAATTCACCATGACCAAGTGGAATTCATACCAGATATGCAGAAATGGTTCAATGCTAGAAAAACAATCAATGTAATCCTTTATATATATATAAAAAAAGATAAGAACCACGTGATCTTATCAATTGATGCAGAAAAGGCATTTGACAAAGTCCAACAGCTATTCATGAAAAAAACTCTCAGCAAAATAGAAATAGAAGGAAAATTCCTCAACATAATAAAGGGCATTTATACAAAGCCAACAGCCAACATCATCCTAAATGGAGAGAGTCTGAAAGCATTCCCCTTGAGATACGGAACCAGTCAAGGATGACCTTTATTATTGCTCTTATTCAACATTCTGCTGGAGGCCCTAGCCAGAGCAATTAGCCTAGATAAAGAAATAAAGGGAGTCCAGATTGGTAAGGAAGAAGTAAAAGTATCTCTATTTGCAGATGACATGATCTTACGCACAGAAAACCCTAAAGAATTCTCAAGAAAACTTCTGAAACTAATAGAAGAGTTCAGCAGAGTGTTAGGATACAAGATAAACATACAAAAATCAGTTGGATTCCTTTACATCAACAAAAAGAACATTGAAGAAAATATCACCAAATCAATACTATTTACAGTAACCCCTAAGAAGATAAAATACTTAGGAATGAATCTTACCAGAGATGTAAAAGACTTATACAAAGAAAACTACAAGACGATAAATACCGTAGGAAACCAAAAGAGACCTACATAAGTGGAAAAACATGCCTTACTCATGGATAGGAAGACTCAACATTGTAACAGTGTCTATCCTAACAAAAGTGATCTGTAGATACAGTGCAACTCCAATCCAAATTCCAATGACATTTTTTAATGAGATGGAAAAACAAATCACCAACTTCATATGGAAGGGAAGGTGGCCCCAGATAAGTAAAACATTACTGAAAAAGAAGAACAAAGTGGAAGGCCTCACACTACCTGATTTTAGAACCTACTATACTGCCACAATAGTCAAAACAGCTTGGTACTGGTACAACAACAGGTACATAGACCAATGGAATAGAATTGAAAATCCAGACATAAATCCATCCACATATGAGCAGCTGATATTTGACAAAGGCCCAAAGTCAGTTAAATGGGGAAAACACAGCCTCTTTAACAAATGGTGCTGCCACACCTGGATATCCATCTGCAAAAAAATGAAACAAGACCCATACCTCACACCATGCAAAAAAACTAACTCAAAATGGATCAAAGACCTAAATCGAAAATCATAAAGATCATGGAAAAAAAATTAGAGACAACGCTAGGAGCCCTAATACATGGCATAAACAGTATACAAAACATTACTAACAATGTACAAACACCAGAAGGGAAACTAGATATCTGGGAGCTCCTAAAAATCAAACACCTATGCTCATCCAAAGACTTTACCAAAAGAATAAAAAGATTACCTACAGACTGGGAAAAAGTTTTTAGCTATGACATTTCCGATCAGCGTCTGATCTCTAAAATCCACATGATACTGGAAAAACTCAACTACAAAAAGACAGCTCAATTTAAAAAATGGGCAAAGGATATGATCAGGCTCTTCACTAAAGAAGACATTCAGGTAGCTAACAGATACATGAAGAAATGTTCATGGTCATTAAAAAAAAAAAAAACTAAACCCACTGCTATCCAGTCAATTCCGACTCATGGCGACTCTATACTACAGAGTAGAACTGCCCCACAGAGTTTCCAAGGAGCACCTGGAGGATTTGAACTGCTGACCTCTTGGTTAGCAGCCATAGCACTTAACCAGTACACCACCAGGGTTACCAAAACCCGTTGCTGTTGAGTTGATTCCGACTCATAGCGACCCTATAGGACAGAGTAGAGCTGTCCCATAGAGTTTCCAAGGAGCGCCTGGCAGATTCGAACTGCCGACCTTTAGGTTAGCAGCCATAGCACTTATCCACTACGCCACCAGGGTTTCCAACATAGGGTTTCCAAGGAGCACCTGGTGGATTCGAACTATAGACCTTTCGGTTAGCAGCTGTAGCTCTTAGCCACTATGCCACCAGGGAGGTCAACCAAACCCGGTGCAGTCAGGTCGATTCCCACTCATAGCGACCCTATAAGACAGAGTAGAACTGCCCTATAGAATTTCCAAGGAGTGGCTGGTGAATTCAAACTGCTGGCCTTTTGGTTAGCAGCTGAGCTCTTAACCACTGTGCCACCAGGGCTCCCAAAACCACTGCCACGGAGTTGACCCCAACTCATAGTGACCCTATAGGGCAGAGTGGAACTGCCCCATAGGGTTTCCAAGGAGTGGCTGGTGGATTCAAACTGCTGACCTTTTGGTTAGCAGCCAAACGCTTAACCACAGTGCCACCAGGGCTCCCTCATTAGCCGTTAGAGAAATGCAAATCAAAACTGCAATGAGATACCATCTCACTCCAAGAAGGCTGGCATTAATCCAAAAACACAAAATAGTAAATGTTGGAGAGGTTGTGGAGAGACTGGAACACTTATACACTGCTAGTGGGAATGTAAAATGGTACAACCACTTTGGAAATTGATTTTGCGCTTCCTTAAAAAGCTAGAAATAGAACTACCATACGATATAGCGATCCCACTCCTTGGAATATATCCTAGAGAAATAAGAGCCTTTACACAAACAGATACATGCACACCCATGTTCACTAGAGCACTGTTTACAATAGCAAAAAGATGGAAGCAACCAAGGTGCCCATCAATGGATGAATGGATACATAAATTATGGTATATTCACACAATGAAAAGCTGTGCATCGATAAAGAACAGTGATGAATCCGTGAGCAATCTGGAAGGCGTTCTGCTGAGGGAAATTAGTCAGTTGCAAAAGGACAAATATTGTATGAGACAACTATTATAAGAACTCAAGGAATAGTTTAAACAGAGAAGAAAATATTCTTTGATGGTTACAAGACGGGGGAGGGAAGGAGGGAAGGAGGGAGGGAGGGAGAGAGGTACTCACTAATTAGATAGTAGACAGGAACTATTTTAGGTGAAGGGAAAGACAACACACAATATAGGAGAGGTCAGCACACCTGGACTAAACCAAAAGCAGTTTCCTGAATAAACCAAATGCTTTGAATGGCCAGCGTAGCAGGGGTGGGGCCTTGGGGACCATGGTTTCAGGGGACATCTAGGTCAATTGGCATAATAAAGTGTATTAAGAAAACATTCTGCATCCCACTTTGGAGAGTGGCCTCTGGAGTCTTAAACACTAGCAAACGGCCATCTAAGATGCATCAAGTGGTCTCAACTCACCTGGAGCAAAGGAGAATGAAGAACACCAAAGACACAACATAATCTTAGCCCAAGAGAGAGAAAGGACCACATAAATCAGAAACGATATCAGCCTGAGACCAGAAGAAGCAGATGGTGCCCGGCTACAACTGATGACTTCCCTGACAGGGAACACAACAGAGAATTCCAAAGGAGCAGGAGAGTAGTGGGATACAGACCTCAAATTCTTGTAAAAATACCAGACTTAATGGTCTGGCTGAGACTAGAAGGACGCTGGAGGTCATGGTCCCCAGACCCTCTGTTAGCTCAAGACGGGAACCATTCCCAAAGCCAACTCTTTAGACCGGGATTGGACTGGAGTATAAGAAAATGATACTGGTGAGGCGTGAGCTTCTTGAATCACCTAGACGCATGAGATTATGTGGGCAGCTTCTCTCTGGAGGGGAGATGAGAAGGCAGAGGGGGACAGAAGGTGGCTGAATGGACACGGGAATGCAGGGTGGAGAGAAGGAATGTGCTGTCTCATTAGGGGGAGAGCAACAAGGAGTATATAGCAAGGTGTGTATAAATTTTTGTATGAGAAATTGACTTGATTTGTAAACTTTCACTTAAAGCACAATAAAAAATAAAAAAAAGAATCCGTTTATTCTTTTCCATACCTACTCTAAAAAAACTCTACAATCCTGTTATTTTCCTCTGACTTGCTTTTTTTTTTTATTGCAATATAAGGTCGCTATGAGTCGGAATCGAGTCAACGGCAATTTTTTTTTTAATTGCAATAGTATACAACTTTTCTCCCTTCCTTTAGTTTCTCCCTTTTTCTTTGTCATTTATAATCCCAGATAGACAGATTATCTTAAAGAGCAGCTTTGTGTCTACAATTTTTAAAGAACTCAGTTAAGATAGTCTTTCAGAGGAAGACTCAGTAATGAGAGGGCAAACTATTAGCAAGCATTTGCACGGGGTGAATTTGTCTCAGACATGGAACTGCAGAGTAGTCCTGCATCCAGGGGTCTCAATGGCAAATATCCTTCATGGCGTTGTCAACCTATCGGAATATAATGCCTTCATTAGAGAATTAGAACTGCAAGATTCCTTTATGTCTCTTTAACCCTTAAAAAACATACATCGCTAACCTTTACTGTCAAGAACAGTTCCTCACTGCCTGACTTTTTTTTTTTTTTACCATTATGAATTACATAGAAAATTATAATGTACAATGTGCTGGGATAAATAGAAGGGAGCCTGGGGACATCTACAGAGTGCTTTGGGAAAAGATGGGTTACTTTGTAGGTATTAAATAGTGAATGGGCTTAAAATTTCCAAAGAAAATTATTCATTTTCTGATCAACATTTTTGGGCAATGATCTCTTTGTTTTCTTGATATACATTGTCAAAGAGAAATTTTGGTCATATGGCTCAGTGGTTTAAAAAAACTAAAACAATTGTTTACAACCATTCAAGTATTCCTAAGAACCGAAGTTGTATTTAAAGACTCTAGCAGCTCTTCCTTTTTTTCCCTCAGAGATGAAACATTTAAATTTATTTTAATGTTGATGGACTTTGAATCTCCTTCAACTTTTTCATTTCAGAATTTCAAATCAATGATGAGTTTCTAATTTATAGAAAACCTGAATCTGTTGCTGCCAAGTTGATTCTGACTCATAGCGACCCTATGGAACAGAGTAGAGCTGCCCCAGTTGGTTTCCAGGGAGTGCCTGGTGGATTCAAATTGCTGACCTTTTGGTAAGCAGCCATAGCTCTTAACCACTACACCACCAGGGTTTCCAATTTATAGAAAGTAGATACATATTTACAGTCATCACCTGAAGCTAGTTTGAATCAGGAAAGGGGCAAATTAGTCACAAATGCACAGAAGTATTACATGAAGACGAAGATTCAGAGCCAAGATTTTATCTGTCTCCCTGCCCCCCATTCCCACCTCCTCTAGTAAACTCCGAGCTACTTGCTGAGTAGTTCGGGCACCTGGGACATAAGCTCCTTCAGTAGTTCTGTAGGTTCCTTGTCCACGGGAAGTAGCCCTGCGTACCACAGCTGGCTGCTAAAGTAGACATTCGGGTGCTGGAGTACTCTGCAGCTGCCCTCAGTGCCTGGTGAGAAGCCAGTGTGCTCACTGCCTACAGCTATGAGGGCTGCCGGGCCCGTTCCTGCTTTGCTAATCCACCTCCTAGGAATCCTGGACTGAAGTGCTCATTGTTTGAGGCAACTGGTATAGGAACTCTCTCACTGCTACTGGGCTGTGCTGCAGGCTGTGATGGTCAATATCTTAGCACTCCTGAACCCCTGCACAGTATAAATTGATGCTCTCTAACCTGATTTGTATGAATCAATGTGTGTTCTTTATGAGTTCTGTTGCCCAAGAGTGTTTGCATTGTTGGTTGTAGTAGGTTGAATAATGGCCCTCCAAAGATGTCCATATCTTAATCCCTAGAGTCACCTTGAATGCTACCTTATGTTAAAACAAAAATCACAGTAAGCCAATAATAGAAATTGATCGAAGTTTATTTAATATACTATTTGCAAATCAGGGTAACATTTTGACTAATGAGTCAAAAATGTTCCGAAGATGAAAAAACCCCTAAAGACTCTTACACCAAATCTTATTGGCATTGCCATGGAAAAAGGGCTGGAACAGATGAGAAACAATTTGTGGTCAGGAAGGTTTTCATACAGCATTGTCCTGAAGAACAATTAAAATAATTACTGGTCTACCATAAAACCTAGCTCCTAGTCTGACCTTTGGAGTCTGTTTCCAAAAACTGACCGAATTCTTCAAAAGAGCACAATGCCTAAGGCAAAAATGTCCTAGTAGTTTATCTAGACCATTGTTTGACTCAGAGGTGATTTTTTAGCTTCAAGATTCAAAAGGACATCTATGGGCAAATGGCCTCCTCGATGGGTCACCCCAACTCCATGGATCCAAAAATCTGGATTCCAGGAGAATTAAAATGGCTTGCAGATGTTTCAAAGTTAAGGATGTTAATTGTTTCAAGTTAAGGATGTTGAGATGGGGAGATTATCCTGGAGTCAACTTTAATCACAAAGGTCTTTATAAAATGGAGGCAGGAGATTGGAGGGAGACATGAAAACAAGAGGTTGGAGTCTTTTGGCCACAATCCAAGGAATGCTGACAGCCTCTAGATGCTGGAGGAAGCATGGAACAGGATTTCCTCCTGAAACTTCCAGAAGGAACCAGCCCTGCTGATGCCTTGATTTTAACCCTTTAAAGCTCATTTCATATTTCCGACATCTAGGATTACAAGAGAATAAACTCTTGTTGTTTTAAGTTACTAACTTTGTGGTAATTTGTTACAGTTGTTGTTGTTGTTAGATGTCGTTGATCGGCTTTGACTCATAGCAACCCCATGCACCACGGAACAAAACACTGCCCAGTCCTGCACCATCCTCACAATTGTTGCTCTGCTTGAGCCCATTGTTGCAGCCACTGTGTCAATCCATCTCCTTGAGGATCTTCCTATTTTTCACTAACCCTCTACTTTACCAAGCATGATGTCCTTCTCCAGGGACTGATCCCTCCTGATAACATGTCCAAAGTATGTAAGACATAGTCTCGCCATCATTGCTCCTAAGAAGCATTCTAGTTGTACTTCCTCCATGACAGATTTGTTCGTTCTTTTGGCAGTCCATGATATATTCAATATTCTTTGCCAACACAATTCAAAGGCATCAATTCTTCTTTGGTCTTCCTTACTCATTGTCCAGCTTTCGCACCCATATGAGGCAATGAAAACACCGTGGCTTGAGTTAGGCGCACCTTAGTCCTCAAGGTGACATCTTTGCTTTTCAATACTGGGACTTGCTCAATGCAATGCGTCTTTTGATTTCTTGACTGCTGCTTCCATGGGTGCTGATTGTGGATCCAAGTAAAATGAAGTCTTTGACAGCATCAGTATTTTTTTCCGCTTATTATTATGTTGTTTATTGGTCCAGTTGTTACAGTAGTAACAAGAAAAGTAATACGTTGGCAATGTATTTTCTTTGCAACATGTGGCTTCTTCATTTTTGTGGTAATCTTTGTAACTTTTTGGCATTATTTGACTGTCTTTAAGTTTGTGAGTGAAATAGAATTTTGTAAAGTCAACAATTCATTGATGATTTTCCTACCCGCATCTATGTTCCTTATTTTGAGATTCTGTAAAGTTTAATGAAGGCAGTGTCACAATAAACTGAGTCTAGTATCTTAGCAAATTTAAAACATATTGAGTGATTTCTTCATTTATGGATGCATCTCTTAATATATTTAACAGTTGCTTCCATACGACAATAAGGAAAAAAAGAAAATCAAACCCATTGCCGTCAGGTTGATTCCAACTCATAGTGTTCCCAAGCAGTGGCTGGTGGATTCAAAATGCCAACCTTTTGGATAGCAGCCGAGATCTTAACCTCCGTACCACCAGGGCTCCCCATATGACAATAACACCTATAAAATTTGGTGTTAACCTCCACATTTTTCAGATGTGCAAATTTAGAGATTTAATTTGTCTTGCCCATGGCCACCAATTACAATTATGTGGCCCAGGATGATCACTAACCAAGGTCCCTAGATCCATATTCACTGCCCAGATCCACCTAAAACCATGAGGGGCCTCAATGCATACCTGTGGAGAAGCCGGTCCATATCTCCATGCTCAGCCCAGCCCCCCATCCCAAACCAAAATACCAAAGAGAAAGTGTTTGAACTCAAATATGTCTGCCTGTCTGCCTCTCAATGTTGAGTTCTTTTTTTTTTTTTAATGATTTGATTTATTTTATTTACATTCTTTAAGTTGTGTGACGGTTCTTGCTATCCTTTTCCAAATTATTTGACCACCATTAACATAATTTCATTGCACTCTACACTTCTTATCTAGCCTTTTGAGGTGCTGTTGTCAATTTGATCCCAAATAGATAATTCTTTGAAAGAACACAGTCCTCAAGGCAAGCATAAACCAAAACCAAACCTGTTCCTGTCGAGTTGGTTGCCACTCATAATGACCCTGTAAGGCAGAATAGAACTGCCTCAGAGGGTTTCCAAGGAGCGGTTGCTAGATTCAGACTGCCAAACTTTTGGTTAGCAGCCGAGCTCTTAACTTTACTAATTATGCTGAACTATTGTTTGGTTCAAAACAGAATTCAGTGGATAACTTTTGTTTGAGGTTTAAGGTTTAAAGATTATCTCAGGGCAATTGTTTCGGGTGTTCATCCAGTCTCAGTGGCTCAATGGAAGACCTGGATTCCACTGAGAATTTGAAATTCTATCCTGCCTTTTTCTCTCTTTTGATCAGGATTCTTCTACGGAATCTTAGATCAAAATGTTTGGTAGTAGCCGTGCACTCTCTATTTCCTCTGGTCTTCTGGTGTAGGAGGCAGTTGTTCATGGAGGCATCCATTTCCTTCTTTGATTCCTGACTCTGAAGTATGGTTTATTATCACATTTGCTTACTCTGAGCTCATTGATAAATAATTTAAATCAGTAATATTAGCTTTTAATATCTTGTCTTTTATTTGAGAAATGGAGGAATTGGAATCTGAACACTCCCATCTAGGAGATGGTAAGCAGACTCGATTAGGACTGTAATGTGCATGTGTTTGAGAGTGAGGTTTAAATCATACCTACTAGGATTCCTTTGGGTCTCGCAGGACTAGAGGAGCATTTTGTCTGAGGCGATTCTTATTCCACGATTGGAGCAAAACCCATTTGAGTACTCTGGTGCCCCATGAATTATGAGGTTTTTCCTCTCTGGTTGGTGGGAACAGGAACCATTCCCAGGCCTGTAATAGCACTAGGTACTTACTGTTCCTTCTAATTCTTTCCGGTGGTTCTTTCCCCTGCCTCAAGTTGCTTCTTCACATGCATTCGCTGATCAGTATTCTGCTGAATAATTGAGGCGGACCATCTGCAGATTCTCAGATTTCTCTCTCTGTACAGCTATCTCATCTTTGACTCTCTGTCCGAGCAATTACACCCTTCTAGGTCTCCCTGGAATCTCAGCTCCATCTCCTCAACTCAGGGAGACTGTTGAGCTTTTCCTAGGTTTCTCCATCCTGCATTGGGCCTGGAAACTCTCTGAAGGCAGTAAACTGGGGCAATTGTTAGGCTCATTTATTCCCCCCTCTTTGGGATCACTGTCTTTCATTATCTGATGTTCAGTGTGTTTATAACTCTTATTTCAAATATTTTGCCTAGGCTTCTTGATTGCTTCAAATGGGAGGGTAAATCTTACCTTTGTTACTTCATCTTGGCCGAAGTAGAAGACCATATTGCTTTTTAAATATACAGAGGATAATTATTTAGTCAGAGTTCATTGGAAATAGCTACTAATTGACAAAAATTGTTCCATTTTTCAGCCATTTACTCTTTCAAGGTTGCCTTTTCCTGGGTAGAACTTTGCTCTGTTTGTAGAAAGGACCTAAACTGGGGTGTTAGGATATAGGGGGTGACATTTGCAGTCCAGCTGCCTCCTTGGGGTACATTGCCTTCCAAATTAGCAATTAGGGTCTGGATGGGAGTCAAAATGCTGACATTGTAGGGAAGGATTTCACTAGATTTGGTTCTTCAATTTTAGGGGTGTTGTGCATTTTGTCTTACTTTGTAACCATTGCTACCCACATTCCTTTAAACAAATCCTACCTCCTTAAATTATTACACCTGACTCTTCTAAGAGGCTTGACATATCACCCCCGCCCCTCCTTAGGACAAACTGCTTTGCATAGTATGATACCCAGGCAAAGAGACCTGATTATTACTTCTTAGTAATTTTTCAGTCCATGTCTTTTAGAATCTCAGAACAAGCCCAAATTCCTGGACAACAGTATAATCCGTTTTGGTCAAACACATAATACTATATATTTTAATGTTTCCACTTTGTCCATTTTCTAGCAAGATTTATTTAAATTTCAGCCAAAATTCATGTCAGGCAGAGCAATATGCATGTTCAGCTAGAGCTTAAAGATAATTTCCAATCATTTTTCTCTTCTGAAAATTCCTGCCTTCTCTTTCTTTCTTCTCTGGAGGTGGAAAGTAAGTTTTCTCTACAAAAGATCAGTTTATGCAGCTATTGTGTGACTGTAAATCAAACTTAGTTTCTGACTTGTTGTCATTGTAATACATTGCAGAAATTATATTGCATTTTTCTGAATTTTCTAAGTTATTTTCAGCTATGGTAGTTTTTTTTTCTTAGTTATTGGTTAATGAAGCCATCTTGCTTTTCGGTATGTGAATTTTAAGAGTGTAATAAAAGAGACAAACAAATCTCTTAGTTTTGGTACAGATCCAAGGCAATTGAAATATCTTCTTAATTTATAAAAACCCTTCTCTAATTATTTCTCCTAAATAAGAAGCTTCTCTCCCTCAAAGAAATAATAAACTATGTTTTAGTGAGCTGCAAATGGATATAAACAAATCTCAGTGAGAAATTGTCTTGGCAGGATATGGTCAGATTTCTCTCTGGAGGATTTCTTCTTATTTTCCAAAGAAAAGCTTATGTTAGTGAACTTTGATCAACACTTTGAGATGAAGTGAATTGAAGAAAAATAGCTCATTGTCTGCCAGAATGCCACTTGACCAGTGAGGGGGAATAAAATTTTGCTGAAGGCTTTAGTATTTTTAGGTACAAATTGTTTGTTGTCATTAAATTTGTGAGTTTGATTTTTTCAAGTAATTTAAATACAAAAATAAAGTTTCTCACAAGAAGTATTTAGTTTTTTTTTTTTTTTAAAAAGCACATTTAGATATGGTTCCTAAATATTTAAAAACACATTTAGATATGGTTTTAAATACAATTAGGTACTATTCCAAGTTTTAGAACTGGGCAACTAGAACCCTTACCCTGGGCACCCAGCTGCCCCCTTCTTACTGGGCCAGAGCGCTCAAACATCCAGAGTTTCTGCCCTTTCCCCTCTCCGACTTCTATCCTTCTCCCGAGGTTCTCCAGGACCGCAAAATTCCCCTTGCAAATGAATGGGCTTGATTCCAAGCTCAAAGTCTGCTTTTGATTACTCTCAGTCACCTTTCCCAGACTGGCCACCAAGAACCAACTGAACCCCAGTTATTTACACCCAGGGCTCAACAGGGCAGAGGGGCCACATTTTGGGATGGGGTGGGTGGGCTGAGCATGGAAATACGGACTGTCTTCCTCACAAACGTGCATTGAGGCCCCTCATTGTTTTAAGTGACTCTGCGTGGTAAATATGGTTAGTGCTTTTCCTGGACAGTCAATGATAGGGAGGACCTGGGATGAGGAAAAAAGAAGTCATGAAAAACTGAAATACATATGGCCTTTTTCTAAGAAATTTACAAACAGTGTGTAAAGGATATGAATAGCATTGAGTTTAAAGAAAAGCATAAGGAAAAGATGACAATAAATCAACTGTCAAAGAGCAAGGATCTTGAAATATAGGCACTGGGCTTATGCTGGTGTCTTCTCCTTCCACTAGTGCTCCTTACTCCTAGGCTGTAGAGACCCTATTCAGAGAGTGTTTCCACCTGCCAGTCCACCTGCTCCTAGACAGGATGAGGAAGTGAAGGAGGCATGCCACAGGGCCATTCCCTGGTGCAGATCACTGTGCAGTTGGAGAAGAAAATGAAATGGGCCATTGGTGGTATTGCGCTGCACCTCAGAATTAGCTGAAGGCAATCAAGGCTTTCATGTCCAGAACAAACAAAACTTTACCAGTGGGAGTATTCATTTTAATCTTCATGTCAAAAATCAAGGTAAGAGGACTCCCATAGTAATGGGGAACCAGATTTACTTGTTACTGCTTGAATGAGAAAAGCAAACAAACAAACAATAAACTGGACAAAATGCATGAAAACGATAATTTTTAAAGACATTGGCTATCAGGCAAAAAGTACAACAATCTCTGAAAGAGGAGAAACAAATAAAGTGAGCCCTGCGATTGGCCTTGTCTATGCCTGGAGAGTTTCCAGGTCATGGTGGCATGAGGCAGAAAATAGGTGGCTGTTGGTAGTAGCCCTGAGCTAAGGAGACCAAGCTGGGAAATGGGGTGGCTAATTTGGCAAAAGTCTATCAACAGAGACTTCCTGGAAGGTGGTGGTGTGAGTAATTCCATGATCCCATCTTCCCACAGGATCATGAATGAACACAATCAGAAATCGGTAACTCAACTTTGTAAGAACTCCAAAAAACTGTTAGAGGGAACAACAATTAAGCAAATGCTGAATCAAGAAAATGAAATTTTAAATAGTAGGAAAGCTTTTGTATTCTACTGATCTGTGCCTCTGCCCCTGCTTGGCTTGATGGCTTGGTCACCTTAGAATGGAAACAGTAGAGGACTGTGATCTCATAGAGGGGGCCCAATCGGATCACAAGCTCTGGAGTGAGTGCAACAGACTTTACTAGAGGATTCTTACATATGTAGGTTCTGATCAGCCTGGGGGCAGTCTGAAGGACTGAATGAAGCAGGATAATCTTTTCTGATTGGCCTGCCTCAGAGATCATGTGGAGTGGGAGGCCAGTGATGGGCAATACCTGAAGGTTGTGACTGTCCATTCCTACCTGGGGCTAAGCAGTGTGATTGGAGTATACAATTAATTCCTAAAGGCTGAAGGAGAAACCAGAGTGAGAGTCTCTTTCAGAAATTAGGGCTTGCAACAGCACAGTGATATGGGGAATTGAGAAAGTCACACACATGCTCAGGATAAAAGGCATATGTAGAAAATACCTAAGAGGACCATATGCTTGGACTGATCCTAAGCGTTGAAGGAGAGCACCAGCACAAAGCCAATTTGACAGGCTGGGAAAGTTGTCCCCATCCTACCCCCACACCCGCAGTACATGAGAGTATCTCTTTCAAAACACCAGTTGGGCACAGGTTGGGAAACAGAGTCTTCAGTGTCCATGCAAGTCTAGAGAGGAGTAGTTACAAAAATAGTCAGGGGAAGTTGCTAAGCAGATAGGCTACTACAGACTTCAATAATTAACAATAAAAATTCTAAACCCTGGAAAAAGGGAGAATCTGAGTTCCAGAGATAGCACATTATAATATTCCATTGTCATGACTTCAACAACAAATAAAAAATTGCAAATCCTACAAAAAAACAGAAAGGATGGTCCATTCAAAAGAACAAAATGAAATGACAGAAACTGTTCCTATGGAAACCCAGATAATGGAAAAAACTAGAAGACTTGAAAACAACATATTACGTATATTCAAAGAACTAAAGGAAAATATGGACAAAGAGCTAATGAAAATCAGGAAAATTATACATGAACAAAGTGCGAATATCAATAAAGAGATGTTGTTGTTAGATGCTGTAGAGTGAGTTCCTATGTACAACAGAATGAAACATTGCCCAGTCCTGCACCATCCTCACAATTGTTGCTATGTATGATCTCATTGTTGTAGCCACCATGTCAGTTTATCTTGTCGAGGGCCTTTCTCTTTTTGCTGACCCTCTACTTCATTAAGCATGATGTCCTTCTCCAGGGACTGTTTCCTCCTGGTAACATGTTCAAAGTGCGTGAGATGAAGTCTCACCATCCTTGCTTCTAAGAAACATTCTGGCTGTACTTCTTCCAAAACAGATTCGTTCATTCTTCTGGCAGTCCATGGTATATTCAATATTCCTTATCAACACCATAATTCAAAGGCATCAATTCTTCTTTGGTCTTCCATATTCATTGTCCAGCTTTTGCTTGCATAAGAGGTAATTGAAAATATCATGGCTTGGATGAGGCAAACCTTAGTCCTCAAAGTGATATCTTCGCTTTTTAACACTTTAAAGAGGTCTTTTGCAGCAGATTTTCCCAGTGACGTACATCATTTGATATTTTGAGTGCTGCTTCCATGAGCGTTGATCGTGGATCCAAGTAAAATGAAACCCTTGACAATGTCAATCTTTTCTCCATTTATCATGATGTGGATTATTGATCCATACTGAAGGCTGTGGTTTTTTATTTTCATCAGTTAAGTACTTCAAGTTCTGTTCACTTTCAGCAAGCAAGTTTGTGTCATCTGCATATCGAACAGCTTTTAATGAGTCTTTCTCCAATCCTAAGCAGCATTCTTCTTCATATGTCCAGCTTTTTGGATTATTTGCTCAGCATACAATTAAATAAGTATGGTGAAAGAATACAACCCTGATGCACACCTTTACTGATCTTAAACCACATAGTATCCCCTTGTTTGTTTGAAGAGCTGCGTTTTGGTCTATGCACAGTTTCTGCATAAACACAATTAGGTATTCTGGAACTTCCATTCTTCACAATGTTATCCATAACTTGTTATGATCCACACAGTCAAATGCCTTTGCATAGTCAATAAAACACATGTAAACATCTTTCTGGTATTCCCTGTTTCAGCCAAGACCCATGTGACATCAGCAATGATGTCCCCCATTCCACGTCCTCTTCCGATTACTGCTTGAATTCCTGGCAGTTCCCTGTCAATGTAGTGCTGCAACTGGTTCTTAATTATCTTCAGCAAAATTTTATTTGCATGTGATATTAATGATATCGTCCTATAATTTCAGCATTCTGTTGGATCACCTTTCTTGGAATGGGCACAAATATGGATCTCTTCCAATTGGTTGGCCACGGAGCTGTCTTCCAAATTTCTTGGCATAGACAAGTGACCATTTCCAATGCTGCATCTATTTGGTGAAACATATCAATTGGTATTCTGTCAGTTCTTGGCGGCTTGTTTTTTGCCAGTGCCTTCAGTGCAGCTTGGACTTCTTCCTTCAGTTTATGTATGAAGAACCAGAGAGAGAGAGAGATTTATCACAAGAAAATGGCTCACCTGGTTGTAGATATTGGCAAGTCTCAAGTGCACGGATCAGACATTAGGCTTGAAGCTTCTCCTGACTCACATATCTGCAGGGACTGAGGAATCCAAGATATGCAGGTAAGAAGGCAAGTTGCTGGCTGACAGGTTGTGGAGACTGATGAATCCCAAGATCCGCAGACAATACAGCAGGCCATTGGCTCAAGTCCCGAGAACTACAGGTCAGGTGATGTTGAGCTGGATGCAGGATTCAGAGTGAGAAAAAGCCAGCAAGCTTTGCCAGAAGTCCATATATATTGGAGGCAGGGCATACCCCAAGGAAACTTCTCTTAAAACTGCTTGGCTTATCACATCAGATCACAACATGGAGGTTATTGCACTATATCACAAAATGGAGGATAACTACGTCATTACATAACTATCAAACTACATCATTACATAGCTGTGAAACCACTGAGAATAATGGCCAGCCAACTTGACTCACAAACTTAACCAACACAATCTACCCATTGTCAACTTGGCACCTGTATACATCTCCTTAAACCATGCACAATTGCTAAATAGAGACAATAACAAAGTCATACTTAAGCCTAACACAATACAGCTAAAGTGGCACAACCGAAAATGCCCTAGCCTCATCTACATCTTATATTTTATAAGTGAAGAAAACAAAAATATTTGGTGCATGCATACAAGGAAGAAATACAAAATTACAATCCTTGTTTCTGCAACTGGGCATGTGGTTGTAAGTGGTATTTCTCCCACCTTCTTCCATCACCCATCCCATATTCTCTTTACCGTCAGCGAGCACCTCAGCTGCTCATGACTCTTTGCCTGGCAAGGTGACCCAAACCTTCATTTCTGAAGGGTCTGGACCTTTAGTAGTCTACCACATGGGAGAGGGGGAGGGATAAGAGAGAAGAACTTTGAGTCAAGTTTGAAATTCAAGTTAAAAAAAAAATATAAATAGCATTGAGTCTTAGTCTTAATTACTAGAAGAAAAAAAAAAAAGATTGCTCGAATAACTGGAAGTGACTATAGAATCAACTCAAGATGTTGTTAAGGTAGCAACCACTCACCTGGACAAGCAAATTTGATTCAGTGTGGCTGAATGGACATAATTGGAAAGAAAAAAAATCATTTTGTACTTAAACCCTAACAAACTGAGACTCCTCAATCAACATGTTTATAAGCCAGTTGTTTTTCCCAACATGCTCTTGTACAATTTTCTTTATGGACCAGCCTTCAGGGTTTTTTTTTTTTTACTTTATTTCAATCAGAGCTGTTCAATAGAACTTTCTGTGATGAGGCAAATGCTCTATATGTGTGTTGTCCAATATGGTATTCACTAGACACATGTGGGAAACCCTGGTAGCGTAGTGGTTAAGTGCTACGGCCGCTAACCAAGAGGACGGCAGTTTGAATCCGCCAGGTGCTCCTTGGAAACTCTTTCAGGCAGTTCTACTCTGTCCTATAGGGTTGCTATGAGTCGGAATTGACTCGACGGCAGTAGGTTTGGGTATACACAAGTGACCACTGAGCACTTGAAATGTGGATTGTGCAAGAGAGGAAATGAATTTTAAGATTTTTCAAAAAAATTAATTATAAATTTAAATAGCAACAACTTGTGGCTAGTGGCTACAGGATTGAGCAGTGCTGGTCTAGACTTTTGACAAAAAAATTTGAGAGAGGCAAAGGGGAGGATGAAGGAAAGTTTGATAATTAAAAGGTGTTTTCCTCTCCTGTGAATTTATTTCTTTACTTTTTTTTTTAAGTGTAGTATACAAACATTAATACCTAACTTGACTGGGACCTATTTTAATCCAATTTAAAGAAAATATTTACTGTTTTTAAGTTACACGTTTGGAAAATCCATTTGTTAGCTTAATATTGTGAGAATAAAGTGCTTGGATTCAACATAGCAAAAGTTTTGCACTATGGTTCATTTCTCTAGAATATTTGCTTTGACCTTTAAGTAAAGATTGATCACTTCTCTCTTAAATTTACTTTGTTTTTCAATATATCCGTCTTTTGCTTCAGTTGTGTCTTAGCCTGAGTTCTCTAGAAGAGCAAAACCAGTGAAGCGTATACAGATACACAGAGAGAAATTTACCTCAAGGAAATGGCTCAAACAGTTGTGAGGAAATGGTTCATGCAATTGTGGGGGCTGGTAAGTTCCAAATCCTTGGGTCAGGTGGCAAGCTGAAGGCTTCTCATGTCCCAAGAACCAGAGATCAGTCGACAAGAAGTGTGCAGGATTGAAAGAGAGAATTTTGCCAGAACATCCATTTGTATACTGGAGGCAGGCCCCAGCCCCGAGGAAACTCCCTTTTTGATTGATTGGCTGCTCGCGTTGGATCACAAAATGAAAGATAGTTTTATGGTGTTTGACAAACCACTGAGAATCATAGCCTAGCCAGGTTGACACATAGCATTAACCATTACAAGTAGTATATCAAAGAATGGCTAAATTAAAGAGTTACGACAGCCGAGATGGGGACAGATCTTTCCAGTACATACAAAATTTTCCTAAATCTCTTGCCAGAATCAGGATGGATAAGGAGGATGTTCTGATCCATTTCAGACTGGGGTACAAGAAAGCTATGTTCTGCTCTCAGCAACATAAACCAAGGGCCTGATTATTACTATTATTGTTATTATTATTCAGATTAAGTGCATGCGTATCCTTTTGCGATAGCAATACAAAAACAAACACACTTCTCTATACTGATGATGGGTGGTACTATCATGAACTGGGAAGTCCTTCATTCTGATTGCTTACTACTGCTAAAAGAACTGAAATAGGTTTTCTTGGAAGGTGAGTAACCACCATTCAAAGACTGAATATTTTAAATATTTTTATCCAGCAACTTGGCTGTACATTTTGCAGTAATCTCGTCCTCCTGGCTCAGCAGGAAGCACTGTTGTTCCAAACTGGTTATTTGTCGGCAGGGATCCCAACTGGTTGCCTGCAGGACAAATTCTGCCAGAAGCCTGTTTGGTTGTCACAGTGTTTTTGTCTTTCTGAATGTGAATGCCTATAGGTAAGTATCCCCAACTTGCCACTGTTCACACCTGGCAAATTTACACATTTAGTGACACCTAATTTTTTTTAAGCGCTTTTGAGTTGGCAATCTTCATTCTACTCAAACTGTTCTGAGAGTTGTTTATGGTTAAGGCAGCTCTTTGACAATAACAACTGCCCCTAAACATTTCCCGTCACCGTCTGCTCTGCTCCATCTCTGACACAGGCCCCTCTCCCTCCCCTCAGCACTCTTCCCTTCCCTGTTTGGGTTTGGCAGTTTGCTGCAGTCTCAGAACCCGTGAAACATACTTACAGTTAAATGGTTTATTAAGGAAGTAACAGGGTACAAATCAGGATCAAGATCAACAAGCTACAATTCAGGATCAGAAGCAGGTAAGCAGAGCCTTCCTTTTTCAGTGCAGGACGGCTCTCTCAGCTCCTCTCAGCTGTGCAGGCTCCTCGCAGCCCCTGAGGGAGGACAGGCTCCTCTTGGCCCCTGAGGATAGGCTCCTCTTGGCCAGGCCTCCTGTCACCACTGAGTCTACCACAGACCCCTTCTGGGCCTGTCACTGCTGGCTCTGCTACTGGGCCCTTTCTGGGCCTGCCGCTGTCTTCAGTGTTACAACGCTTGATCTGTGTTACAGCTCTTTTAGGAGGCTCTTTGCCTCCTTTCTCTCTCTGCTTCTTCTTCTGCTTCTCTTCCTGCTTCTTTCTGTCTAAAAAATCTGTGTGTTGTTATTGTTGTGTGCCGTCAAGTCACTTCTGATTAATAGTGACCCAATAGGACAAAGTAGGACTGTCCCATAGGGTTTTAAACGGTGGATTCGAACTGCCAACCTTTTGGTTAGCAGCCTGAGCTCTTTAACCACTTCACCACCTGGGCCCCTGCATCTATACACTCTCCTTGTCAATTTCAAGGCATGGCCCCTTCCAGCAGGACCACAAACTGACCAATCCTCTCTTGGTGGGTAGGCCACAGACACATCATTTGCATGGTAGGCTATAGTCACCTCATTTTTATAGTCCATAATCACTTCATTTGCATGGGTATATATAGGGTCGCTATGAGTCGGAATCGACTCCATGGCAGTGGGTTTAGGTTTTGGTATTGACCAGCCCTTGTAAGGTGCATACCAATTGCAGAGTAGGCTGCAGCCTGGGGTTAGATAAAACGTCAGGTTGTTTACAGCTTGCCCAGGAAATGTCAATCAACTTGGACAAAAGTGACAAACCCTCTGGGGTAGAAAACTAGGGCAAAGGTAATTTCTCAAGGCTTAGGGAGAACATCTCTCAAGCTGTTTTTCCAAAGAATCAAGGCAAAAGACCATAAAAAGGACCTCATTTCACCACAGCTGTCTATGCCGAGCTGTGAAACAGAAATTGGGCCCAGAAGGTAACTTCAAAGAGTAGTTTATGGATTAGCCCTGAGTGGTCCTTTGATACGTAGTTTAGTATTCCCCTGCATGTCATTTAATTCCTCTTGGTTAGTGTCTGCTGACAAGAAGCCAGGATTACACATTTACCTGCTCAGGAAAATAGCTTTAATTAAGCAGGCATGGAAATGAAGGGATTTTTTAGATTTGATTCATTAAGATTTACTATGAATATTTATTGACCTTTCTCAGACATTTTCCAAGTGAGGCTATAAACCAAAACCAAAACCAAACCAGCTGCCGTCGAGTCAATTCTGACTCATAGCGACCCTATCGGACAGAGTAGAACCGCCCCATAGAGTTTCCAAGGAGCGCCTGGTGGATTCGAACTGTAGACCTTTTGATTAGCAGCCGTAGCTCTTAACCACTACACCACCAGGGTTTCCGCTTAAAATAATTCAGTTACTATCTGTAAGAGCCACCCCTTTTTAAGGTATAGGCCTTTATGGATTTAGAATGAGTGAATTTAATAATACCTGAAAAACAAAAACAAAACAAATCCCAAAATTTAGTGCCTGGATTATAATTGAAAACTACTGTCATACACCAGCCCTCCAAAGATATCTAGAAAAGACTTTTATTTCTTCTTACTTCCTTCTGATTCTTTTAAAGCATAAGGATTTTATAAACCTGCTTTTCTACTTCTCCATATTATGATTTAAATTGAATTGAAACCTGTGGCTTCCATTTTCAAAGCTGAATCACTTTAAAAAAACAGGCATCTTGTCATTTTCCAGGAATGGCAGCTAGTCTAACTCGCCTAATTCTCTGAAATAGTTAAGAAGTACAGTTTGCCTCATCGTCCGTTGGAAAATAAAATGTTACTGAGCTTTGAGTTGTCTGACTTTATGAATAGCCTCTGACTGCTGTGTGGGGTATGAAAATGATGGCAGCTATTTGGAGAACATCTCTATTGATGTGAAGGTTGGGAGCAATGTTCTCCTTCAAACCTGTGGGGTGCCATCTGTCTGTAGGTTTCCGTAATCATAAATCAGAGAATTAAGCGTAATAGTCTCTGCGGCAAAAACTTTGCTCAGAATGACTCTCTTACTCCATCTATTCCCAATATGGTGGTTAAAACCCACCTTCTCTGGAAGTTTGTGCTCTGCACCTCATCCTCCACTAAGTAGTAAGAAACCTGAAGAAAGAGATTGTGTCTTAATTTGAGTTTGATTTTTTAGAGAGCCTAGCATAGTGTTTTTTTTTTTTTTTTCTGTTGGTATACAATAAATGTTTATTGAATTGACCGTATTGGTGTTTTTCTTTTCTTTATATTAATGAATAAAACCTGCCAGCTAAAATATCACTTACAATTTTAAAGACTATGTAAATTTGATTAAATAACACTTCCATGAGACAGCTTCCAATAGTCTATGCTGTAATCTCTGTGTTTGACACCCTCAGACAAAAAATCTAAAGTAATTATAAAAATCCTTCCTAGTGATTGGTGTAGGAAGAAGCATATGACCCCAAAGTGCTAGCTTATCAGTTGATTCTGACTCATGGGGCCCCCATGTGTGTTAAAGTAGAACTGTGCTCCATAGGGTTTTCAATGACTGATTTTGTGGAAGTAGATCATCAGGCCTTCCTTCCAAGGTGTCTCTCAGAAGATTTGAACCTCCAAACTTTCAATTAGCAGCCACGTGCATTAACCGTTTGCATCACCCAGAGATGTTGTTGTTGTTATTGTTGCTAGGTGCCGTTGAGTCGGTTCCGACTCATAGCGACCCTGTGCACAACAGAATGAAACACTGCCTGGTCCTGTGCCATCCTCACAATTCTTGTTATGCTTAAGCCCATTGTTGCGGCCCCTCTTTTTCGATGACCCTTTGCTTTACCAAGTATGATGTCCTTCTCCAGGGACTGATCCCTCCTGATAGCATGTCTGAAGTATGTGAGATGCAGTCTCACCATCCTTGCTTCTAAGGAACTTTCTGGCTGTATTTCTTCCAAGACAGATTTGTTCGTTCTTTTGGCAGTCCATGGTATATTCAATATTTTTTGCCAACACCATAATTCAAAGGTGTCAATTTTTCTCCGGTCTTCCTTATTCATTTTCCACCTTTCGCATGCATATGAGGATATTGAAAACACCACGGCTTGGGTCAGGCACACCTGAATCTTCACGGTGACATCTTTGCTTTTTAACACTCTAATGAGGTTTGTTGAAGCAGATTTGCCCAATGCAGTGCATCTTTTGATTTCTTGACTGCTGCTTCCATGGGTGTTGATTGTGGATCCAAGTAAAATGAAATCCTTGACAACTTCAATCTTTTCTCCGTTTATCAGGATGTTGCTCATTGGTCCAGTTGTGAGGATTTTTGTTTTCTTTATGTTGAGGTGCAATCCATACTGAAGGCCGTGGTCTTTGATTTTCATCAGTAAGTGCCTCAAGTCCTCTTCACTTTCAGCAAGCAAGGTTGTATCATCTGCATAAAGCAGGTTGTTAATGAGTCTTCCTCCAATCCTGATGCCCCATTCTTCTTCATACAGTCCATTTCTATCCTTGCTGTTGTTTTAGTTAGGTGCCTTTGAGTACTATTCCCCAAATCCTGTAAATGAGTGCTTCTGTAACTTTAGTGTGTATACGAAACAAAAGTCTTATATGTGTGCATGAGATACAAGGAAAGTCTGTTATTGGTTTTCTGAGAAGGAAAATACTTTCCATTTTTAAGAAGAAAGTCTAAAAAGAGATGGTTCATTCCTTCCTTTCGACAGTATCGTATCTAGATGTGATAATTGGAACTCCTGCATTTACCTTGGAGCCATGTGAAGCCAGACTGAGAGCAAAGGCAACCTGTTGAAAATAGCAGAGTGGTGAAGTAACTTCACTGAGTGACTGTGTAAACAACACGGTAGACTGTATTCTTTCTGAAATTCTTATCAGGTGACACAAGAAACTTCAGTAATGCCAGTCGGTAAAGGCTATTTTTTGTTATCTGCAGTTAAATGCATCCTGACTGATATGACCTCCACTGTACTTTTAGGACCTGTATCTCTTCCTAAACTAATCACAGCTTAAAAAATAAGATGATTTGCTTCATGAATGTGCTTGCTGTGTTTTAAGCACCCACAGGGTTGGATAACAAAAGATACCTATGCCAGAGGAGCTTGTGGGTGAGAAAGAATACCCTTTAAAAAATAAGGATGTTATTAAGGAGGCCTAGATATGGTTGAAAACCATCAATTTGTTATTTAAATCCAGATGTCTATATTAGTCTCTCTACCCTGGGTGCTGGAGTGTAGAAAGAAAATATTTTGGGCTGAATTCAGAGTTAGGAACTAGCAAGGTAAGTAACATAAAAGGCAAGAAGGATTAGGGAACTGACCATTTTGGCAAAAAAATAGTTGAGGTGATTTATCATGCTGTCCAGGCTGGGAGGGGAAAGCAAGTGAATCCAGGAAAGGCCAGATGGGCTGAAGAATCAGAAGTGACTGAGCTTTAGGGGACCCTATCGTCAGAGTAGAACCGCCGCATAGAGTTTCCAAAGAACTGTTGGTGGATTTGAACTGCTAACCTTTGGGTTAGCAGCTAAATTCCTAACCACTATACCACCAGGGCTCCCATAAAATTTATAATACCTAATTTTTGAGTAGGTAGAAATTTGCTACAGAAAATAGTACTTAAGGTTGTCCTTGCTTTTACTGAGATTTTTTAAAATGAACTTCAGATTTAATGTGCATCTCAATAGTGAATTTTCAAATTCTTTAACAATTTAGCAATATTCTAAATTACAGCTGAAAAAAAACACATCAGATAAAAAAACGGCCTAGGTTTTAAAGAAGAATAATATAAAACTCATACATTCTCTGTTTCTGACTGTCTATTCTAGGTGTCTCCAGACTATTCTTTGGTCTTATTCTTTGATAGAACTTTCAAACCTACCACTGCGTAGGCAGCAGTAAGGGGACGGTGTGATTTCAAAGTATCGGTAAAATCTTTGACATAGGCAGGGAGTCTCTCTCCCAGCAATGTGATGTCAAAAATTCCCTTGACTATATCTCTTTCAGACCAAAATGCTCTCTCTTATCTCTACAGGGGCAAATCATATTGCAGGTGGAAATTTTCAAACATGGAGGCACTCATCTCAGGACAGGAATGGCAGATCAACACGCATTCCTAGGAAGCAAAAGGTCAGGATGTAAACAATTTGTTCCTAGGAAGAAGGTGTATAACCAAATTGGCTGGCGTCACTCACCTAGGGATTAAAACTCACACACCTCTAGCCAAATGGCCGACCTTTACATTTCAAAGGACTCCAGAGTTGAAGCTGAATCAGCCATTAACCCCCTACATTTCCTTTGTTCTCTAACTCCATAGAGACAGTGGAGTGCTGTGTATTTTTACTTAGTGCTGCCCAGCTCGAGCTGTATTGTTCCTCAATAAAACTCATTTTCTTTCACTCCTAAACTATATTTCAAAACCAGTTCAAATGTTATTTTGGGCTTTCTTAATTTCTCAAACTGAAAGTAATCTTTACCTACAATCTAGAGAACCTACATCATGCATTTTCAATGGAGGTGGTATGGCCTCCAAGGAGGCAAAAATTGGTTCTCAGGAGCAAAATGTCTTAGATATTCCAAAGCTCCACCTTACCCAACAAAGTCTTATTCATAAGTATTTAATTTTTGGAGGCAATTAGGGAAAAAAATATCTTAAAGGGATCCTTAAAAGGGGAGATAATGAAAACAAGGTTGAGAAACACTGCCCTGTACTGAAAAATACATAGCACTGTATTTATACTTCTCCCTCATCAACACAACTTGTATATATGGTGCAGGCTTGAATTTTTTGTTGTTGTTGCTTATACTGCAATTTTTCTTTACGATAAACAACGTTTAGAAGCTCCTCAAAGGCAGAGTAGAAGATTTATTCACTGTTATATTTCCCATGGTTATATTTCCTATGTACATGGCATGGCTGCCTCACAAAACATTTATTGACCTTACTGTCAACTCAAACTCTGTATCATACAGCCCCCAATGTCTGGCTGTCCTTCTTTCCCCAGTGTAGTCACCTGAGTAAGAGATCGTAGGTACCTTTGAGGAAGGACTGGGAAATCATTCATTACCACATAGCCTTGCTGTGGTGTTGAAGGGTCCTTCCTTATGGGAATTTAGCCTCTCCTTCAGTCAGTGGATTCCAGATAATGGATTCCAGATACTACAATTAGTTCAAGTCCGAAACTGGGCAAAGGATGTGAAGTTTTACTGGGGCAGCTGCCCTCAGCCTCCTCATAATCGTCCTTGATTTCTTTTAATTGTAGAAGTCTATGCTGTCCAATATGGCAAACATGCAACTTTTAAGATTTAAATAAAATAAAATGAAATACATTTTATTCTGTCCCTTTGTTATACTAGCCACATTTCCAGGATCTCTCATTTCTAGTTTGTTCATTAAATTACCGGCAGAAATTAAAACCTAGTGCTCACAAAACTGTGGGTTTTCTTTGTTCATTTTCAACTAAATTCACAACTTTTAGGTGGCAAAGACACAGGTTTCCACTCCTGCCCCAAATGGAGTCCTCCCCAAGATGCTGTTTTTAACCTTGCCAACCAAATTTGTGGAAGGAGGGATCAACTCCAGGGAAGAAGGCCAGAGACTTCTGCTGGCTTATTCCAGCTGCTCTAGCAGTTTGTCAAGTATAAACACTTTTTCAATTTGTTGTCTGCCTTTGGCTGTTTCCAATACAATATACATTGTAATTAGTACTTGAGATATCTTTATTGTCTACTTCCAAGTGCTGTGAAGTCAATAAATTTGCCGCAGCACTGCAAGGCGTAGCACCCTCTGCCTAGTTATCTGAAGACCCCAGAAAGGCTACTGTTCCTGAGGGGAGGGAGAGTTTTGATGCTGCTGTTGCTCCTGCAGATAATGATAAAAGTAACTATAACGTTAAAAATGGTAGCCAACGTTGATTTGAACTTACCGTGTGCCAGGCACTGTTTGAAGCACTTTATAAAAAAAAAAAAAAAATTTTTTTTTTATAAAGTGCTTCAAACAGTGCCTGGCACACGGTAAGTTCAAATCAACGTTTATATACACTATTTAATTTGATCCTTTTAACAAGTTTATGATGTAGGTTTTATTATCATACCCATTTTCCTGATGAAGAAGTTATTTACTTCGGTACTAGATAATTAAAGTAAAAGTCCAAGTGAGTGGCATAGGCATTGAGCACTATGGAACACAGAGGAGACTGTGTAAACGCTAATACCATCATCTCCATGCCAGGCAAACTTCCAGACTCCTATACTAAAGTCATGAAGCTATGGTCCTGAACCTCAGAGAAGCCTTCTAGACTGGACTTGTACTGGTTAGAATGCTTTTGGCTGCAGGTAACAGGAATGGCAGTTCAAATGGTTTTAAACAGTGAGGAAATCTATTACCACCTGTACTCAGAAGTCTATAATTAGGGTAGACCCAGAATGATACGACCAGACAGAGGTAAGATTTCTTTTTCTCTGTGATTCTCTCTGCTCTACTCTTCTCCACTGTTGGCTTGGTTCTTAGGTTGGCTTCTTTCATGGTTGCAAGATGCAACCAGTTGCAAATGGGGCAACAGCCTTCAGTGTTCATATCCAGTGTTGAAAGAGGGAAAACTACTCTTTCCCTTGGCACTGGAATACATCTTTTCCTTTATTCTGATTTGGCCTAATGTATATCCAAACTTGGATCCGTAATATTTGCCAATGGAATGCTATGTGCAGATTGGCTTACTACTTAAGATCTACCACTAGAGGTCTAAATAGGGTGGGTAATTAAACAAGATCCAGTTTAGAAAAGAGGAAAGTGAGGAATGGGTGTTGGGCAGGCCACTGACTGAGCCCATCGTACCACTTGTTTCTGTCTTGAAGATGTTTCTCTGTTCGGATCCCTGTTGTAAATGGGCCAGTCTCATTCTTCCACCCTTGTCTCCACCCTGGTTCCTTGAATTGCAGCCCAGCTATCTCCTCTCATTTCCATCTACCCAGAAGAAATAACTGGAATGAAGTTAATAACGAAACTCCCAGAGGATAAGAGATTTGACTGAGCCTTGAAATGTGTGAAAGATTTAGATGGGCAACTCTTGCTTCCAATGTAATAGATTCCGAAATATAAAATGACTGAAAAGAGAAGAACCTGGGATTTCTAAGACTCCTGGTGCAGCAAATAAAACTCTTTAAGGAAAAAAAGATTCTTATTTCCTCTAAGAAAACAGGCTAATAGATTTATTGAGAAATGGCTTGATATTTTAAATGTTTTGGAAACTCTGGAGGCGTTGTGGTTAAGAGCTTCAAATTCAGTCAATTTTGTGAAGCATATTTCATAGTAATGTGTCCTGTTGTTCCAGTAAATTATATGACCCATATAAGGTTCCTATTCAAACCTGTTTTCTTGAAGATAACTTACAGCTTTAGGTTAGTGAAGGTCCGACCAGGTACACAGGAGTTTTAAAAGAGCTGTCTTAAAAGCAAAAACAAAATAATCTTTTCTTCGGTTGTTGATGTTTATTTTTACTCATGTAATTAAGCTAATTTTTATGGCTTGTCCTGCTAGAGGCTGAATTAATTGCTTTAAAACATATAAATGCATAATTCTTAAAGAATCAGACTTATATGATCTGTTTTGAAATTTCAAAAATTGGTAGACAAAGCACACCTCCAGGTAAAGTTTTTAACTTTATCACTTTTTTTTTTTTTGGAGTGAACAGCAGTTAAAAGTTCCTGAGCATATGTAATGAATATATCTTACTCCTGGGAGTGCCATTCCTGCAAAGGAGAATCTCTTTACTTGTTATCATTATGATAAACATGGTCTTAATATTAATTCGTCTTTCATGTGCTGGTATGTCTTCTTGAAAGAACTTATGCATGAAATAGAAACCCACTGACAATGCAAAAAGGAAAAGAAATCTCTGCTTTCTGTATGCATGCTTCTTGTCTGTAATTTCCCCCCCACATCATTATTTTCCTTTTATCATTTTATAATTTATTATCTCCTACATTAGAGAGTGGGCAAGTGAAAGAAAGTAAGCAAAACTAAAATGAATCTTGTCTCTTTCTTGCAGCTCTGCTAAGTCATATTTTTTTTCTGTGATGAGATAATTTTTCTGTGAAAAATAAAGTTTCGGGGTTTACTGTGAATTAGATCTCTTTTTTTCATTGCAAGAAAATATGAGGTTTTTGAATTTGAAAAATAGAAATACATTGACCTGCCATAATTAAATGCCTGTATATCTGTGGTGACATTCACTAAAATTGTTTGAGTAAATTGTTTACAAGAAAGGTGAAAGGTAAAAACCAACCTGAAATTTTAATTTTTATAAAAATAGCCAAGTGATTATAGAAAAAAAGTATCTTTTTATGTATTTCTTAATAAGTATTAGGCAAGGAAATGCTATAAAATTTGTTTCTTAAAAATAAATGTTAAGAGTAATTGTGGTTTTTCCTAAAGTCCAACAAAATTTCACTCTAAGAGGAAAATTTCCTGAATAAGCTGGAACTTATTTAACTTTTGGCATAACAAGAGTTCCTGCTTTTAAGAAGACAAAATCAGAGGTGTTTTTTAAAAATAAAAATCTCATGTAGCTTCCCGGACATCTGTTAAAAGATATCTCATGGTATAAAGTGAGGTCATCTTCTGTGTTACCAACATAAATTAAAGACTGAGACACTTTCCGCAAATCTCAATGAAGGACCAGATTTTTCTATTATTTGGATATGTCTGACATATATTTTTATCATTCTATCTAGATGTTTCTCTCCATTCTACTTGTTTTACTACGGTGAGCCAAGCGTGAGATACAATGAAAGAAAACAAAAGCAAAAAAGTAGAAACAAAAGCATTTATAACAAAAGAGACATGAAGATAAGTTCTGTTATTAGAGCAGGCTTGTTTCAAGATCATGGCATAGGGAAGGACCGGACAGGGATGAAAATATTCTTCAGGCTTCTCTGTCTTCATATCATGATATAATCACCCAACTCCACGTCAGACGATAAGAGTCATTGCAGAAGTAAATGTCTACCTCAGTAGTTATCAAGGCTGGTCGTACACTAGTGTCATTACGTAAGATTTTTTAAATACAAATGACTGCACCCAGTTATTTGAATTTAATTTATCAGGGGTGGGGTCTGGGCCAGGGGCATAGCGAGGATAATGAGTACCCAGAGGCAATATCTAAGTTGCGTGTCCCCAAGTTTCAAGATGAATGGATGTTGATGGCTGTGACACATCAGCAGAAATGACTTCTCCCCTCTTGCTGGCTGTCTCAGTCAGGCGCCTTTGATATTTATGGCACCTGAGAATGTCATTCTGTGCCTTCTCTGGCACCCCCTTGGACTTGAGCCTGGGGGCAAATTACTCCCTCTGTCTCCACTTTCTACACCTCTGGTCTGCGTATCAATGTTTTTACAAATTCATCTACGTGATCTAATGCTGAGTCGTGGCAGAGCCCCACTGCTCTACAGTTAGTCGAAATAACGAGGTGGAGTCCAAGGCAGGAGTGACAGCTGCGTGGGCCCAGACGATTCAGCAGATAGAAAACATGGAACAAAAACCCCAGGCAGATATTATTAGAGACAAAGGAGAAAAGAAAAGAAGCAAGACAAAATAACAAAGTTCTGGAATTATTCACCGGAACTTCTGTGAGGGTCACAGGAGCTGCACTGCTCTTCCTATCTGGTGGTCTCAAGTACTAAATACATCAAAATCAAGACAGGAGCTTGTTAAATAAAATGCAGGTGTTTGGACCTACCTTTAAAAATTGTAAGTGGGCTTGACTTCAACTGGCATGTGGAATTTAGGAAAAACAGCAGAATAATGCTGCTTGTGATCACAAAATGGCAGCTGGGTTTTTTTTTTTGCCTTGGTCTTCGTGGCTGACATCTGACGATGTTATTGTTAGCTGCTGTCGAGTCAGCCCCAGATCCATGAGAACCCATCCACAACAGAATCAAATGCTACCCAGTCCTGCATCATCCCCATGATCAGACCATTGGGATACATAAGATTTTCACAGGCTGACACTCGGAAGTAGATCACCAAGTCTTGTTTCCTAGTCCGTCTTAGTTTGGAAGCTCCACTGAAACCTGTTTAACTCATAGCAACATGCAAGCCTTCACTGACAGCGGGGCGGTGGCTGCGCAGGAGATGCGTTGACCAGGAATTGAACCCTGATTGCCTGCATGGAAGGTGAGAATTCTCCTACTGAACCACCATCGTCCCCTCCATTTGATAATAGGGATTCTAAATAGAAAGTCAGCTTGCAAACCAGGCAGTTATTTGACCAATTCTGAGCACAGATTCCATGATCAGTACTTAGAAGCACAGAATTTGTACCAAACTAGAGAGCTCACAAAGTTGTACCACTTTGATTTGAATCACTCAAATTAAAAAAAAATTCGGGCCAGTTCCTTTTTTGCTTCATGGTCATGACAGAATGGTTTGTACTGGTTCCAAGCCATGCAGATAACTAAGTAAGTCTTCCTGTGATGGCTAAGATTGTGTGTCAACTTGATTGGCCATGATTCTCAGTGGTTTGGCAGTTAGGTAATGATGTAATTTGGCAGTTATGTCATGATGTAGTGGTTAAGTGCTACGAAAACCCTGATGGTGTAGTGGTTAAGTGTTACAGCTGCTAACCAAAAGGTTGGTAGTTCAAATCCACCAGGCGCTCCTTGGAAACTCAACAGGGCAGTTCTACTCTGTCCTATGGGGTCGCTATGAGTCAGAATTGACTCGATGGCAATGCGTTTGGGTCATGATGTAGTTATTCTCCATTTGTGATATAATGTAATCACGTTCATGATGTGATCTAATATGATCAGCCAGTCAGTCATATGAAGAATTTCCTCAGGGTTGTGGCCTGCATTCACTATGTATGGATGCTCTGGCAAAGCTTGCTGGCTTTCCCCTTTTTTGGATCCTGCTTTTGGCTTGTCATCATCTGACCTCCAGTTTTTGGGAGTTGAGCCAGTGACCTGTGTATTGCCTGCTGATCTTGGGATTCACTGGCCTCTACGGCCAGTGAACCAGCAGCCTGTGCTGTTGTAACTGCTGATTTGGGATTTGTCAGCCCTTGCTGCTACATGAGTCAGATGAAACCTCCTGCCTGATGTCTGACACATGTATTTAGGACTTGCCAGCCTGTACAATTACATGAGTCATCTCCTTGAGGTAAATCTCATGATGTCCCTAGGAGTAAAAGAGATGGAAAATGTACTAAATATTTACTTGATCTGTATAAGCGGAAGAGTTCTAGGACAAGTTAATGGCAGTCTAACTTGAATCACCAGAATAGAGAGTCACGGCCCATCAGTCAGTTCCCAGACTTGAGCCTGTTTACAGACCCAGGACCTCTTGAATGAAGAGGAGGCTGGGTCACCTTGACGAATGACCACACTACAATGAAAAAATTTATATTGTTAATCTACCTCTCAGTCTTCCCCAAAGGGATGTATGGCCTTTTTTTGGAAGTGATTGTTCAGTGAGGAGAAGGAAATAATCAGATTTTTCAGGGATTGCTGGATACTAGATCTGAACTGACACTAAAATCAGGAGACCCAAAACATCACTGTTGCCCACCAGTCAGAGTGGAGGCATATGGAAGTCAGGTTATTAATGAGCCTTAGCTCAGTTTCGTCTCACAGTGGGTCCAGTGGATTCTCCAACCTATCCTGTAGTGATTTCCTTAGTTATGGAATGCATCATAGGAATGGATAGACACAAAACTGGCAGAATTCCCACTGTGGAATCCTGACAAGTGGAGTAAGGGTTATTATGGTAGGAAAAGTGAAGTGGAAGCCATTAAAACTGCTCCTACCAGGAAAATAGTAAAGCAAAAGCAATGCTGTATTCTTGTAGGGACTGAAGAGATAACTGCCATTATCAAGGACTTCAGGTATGCAGGGGTGATTATTGCCATCACATTCCCATTCAACTTGCCCATTTGCCAATGAAAAAATGGATGGATCCTGGAGAATGACAGTAAATTATCATAAACTTAGCCAGGTAATGACTCAAATTGAAGCTGCTGTTCCAGATGTGGTTTCATTCCTTGAGCAAATTAATACACTTCCTGGTACCTGCTGTGAGCTACTGATCTGGCCAATGCCTTTTTCTTGATTCCAGATTTGATGGAACACCACAAGCAGCTTGCTTTTAGCTGGCAAGGCCAGCAATACACCTTCACTGACCTACTTCAGAGATATATCAGCTCTCCAGCCCTATATCATAATTTAGTCCTCAGGGATCTTGATTGCCTTGCCTTTCCATAAGATGTCATATTGGTTCATTACATTGATGACATTATGCTGATTGGACTTAGTAAAGAAGAAGTGTCAATAACTCTGGACATGTTGATAAAACACTTGTATTCTACAGGGTGGAAAATAATTCTACAAAAATTCAGGTACCTTCCACCTCAGTGAAATTTCTAGGGGTTCAGTGGTGTGGGGAATGTCAAGAGATTCCTTCTAAAGTTAAGGATAAGTTATTGCATCTGACCCCTCCCAGAAATAAAAAGGAGGTCCAAAGCCTTGTGGGCCTCTTTGGATTTTGGAGGCAACATATGCCTCATTTCGGTGTGCTTCTCTGGCCTATGTATCAAGCGACTCGAAAAGCTGCTATTTTTGAGTGAGGGCCAGATCAAGAGAAAGTTCTGCAATGGGTTCAGGCAACTGTGCAAGTGGCTTATAGATCTGGCTGATCCAATGGTGCTTGAAGTGTCAGTGGGAGATAGAGATGCTGCCTGGAGTCTTTGGCAGACCCCTACCGATGAACCACAGCACAGACTCTTAGAATTTTGGAGTAAAGCCCTGCCATCAACTGCAGATAACTTATCTTTTTTAGAAACACATCTTGGCTTGTTACTGGGCCTTTGCAGAGACTAAATGCTTAGTGATGGGCCACCAAGTCACCAAGTGGCCTGAGCTGCCCATCAGGACCTGGGTGTTGTATGACCCATAGATCCGTAAAGTCAGACGTGCACAGTAGCACTCCGTCATTAAGTGGAAGTGGTATATATGGGTTCAGTCCCCTCCAAGACCTAAAGTTGCATGAGGAAGTGGCCCAAATGCCCATCATCTCCACTCCTGTCACATCACCTTCCATCTCCCAGTCTTCACCTATGGCCACATGGGGAGTTCCTTATGATCAGTTGACTGAGGAAGAGAAAACTTGTGCCTTGTTTACAGATGGTTCTGCACAATATGCAGCCACCACTTGAAAGTGGACAGCAGCAGCACTACAGCCCCTTTCTGGGACCTCCATGAAGGATAGTAGTGAAGGGAAGTCCTTCTAAGCACCTAGTTGTTCACTTTGCTTGGAAGGTGAAATGGCTAGATGTGGAACTGTATATCGTTTCATAGGCTGTGGCCAGTGGTTTGGCTGGATGTTCAGGAACTTGGAAGGAACATGATTGGAGAATTGATGACAAGGAGGTATGCGGAAGAGGTATGTGGATAGACTTCTGTGAATGGGCCAAAGAAGTGAAGATATTTTTGTCTCATGCAAATGCTCACCAAATGGCGGTCTCGGCAGAGAAGAATTCTGACAATCAAGTGGGTAGAGTGACATATTCTGCAGAAAGCAGTCATCCTCTTTCCTCCAGTCATTGCCTGGGGGCTCAGGAACAAAGTGACCATGGTAACAGGAATGACAGTTGTACATGGGCTCAGCAACATGGACTTCCACTTCCGGAGGTCAATTTGGCTACAACCACTACTGAATACCCAATAAGCCAGGAGTAGAGACCAATACCGAGCCCCTGATATGGCACCATTTTTGAGGTGATCAGCCAGCAACCTGGTAGCAAGTTGATCACATTGGACAACTTTCATCATGCAAAGTGCACCATTTTTCCCTTACTGGAATAGACACTTACTCTGGATACAGATTTGGCTTCCCTGAACGCAATGCTCCTGCCAAAACTACCATCCCTGGACTTATAGAATGCCTTATCCTCCATCATGGTATCCTACACAGTAATGCCTCAGATCAAGGGACTCACTTCATAGCAAATGAAGTGTGGCAATGGGCCCATGCTCATGGAATTCACTGATCTCACATGTTCCCCATCATCATGAAGTAGCTGGCTTGACAGAATGATAGAATGGCCTTCGAAAGACACAATTATGGTGCAGCTAGTTAGCAATACCTTGTAGGGCTGGGGCAAGGTATTCCAGGAGGCTGTATATGCATTACACCAGTGTCCAATATATAGTGCTGTTTCTCACGTAGTCAGGATTCACGGGTCCAGAAATCAAGGGTTAGAAATGGCAGTGCCACCATTCACTATTACTCCTAGGGACCCACTTTCAAATTTTTTGCTTCCTGTCCCTGTTACCCTATGATCTGTGGGTTTAGAGGACTTGGTTCTAAAGGAAGGAATGCTTTCACTAGAAAACACAAAACTGATTCTATTGAACTGGAAGTTAAGGATGACACCTGGCCACTTTGGGCTCCTTAAGCCTCTGGAGCAACAGGCAAAGAAAGGAATTACTATAATGTCTGGTGTGACCGATTCTGATTACCAAGAGGATTTGTTAGGTTGTTAGGTGCTGTTGAGTCGGTTCCGACTCATAGTGACCCCATGCACGACAGAATGAAATACTGAGGGTCCTGCGCCATCCTCCCAATTGTTCTTATGCTTGAGGCCTTTGTTGCAGTCACTGTGTCAGTCCATCTCATTGAGGGTCTTCCTCTTTTTCACTGACCTTCTACTTTACCAAGGATGATGTCCTTCTCCAGGGACTGATCCCTCCTGACAACATGCCCAAAGTACATGAAATGCAGTCTCACTATCCTTGCTCCCGAGGAGCATTATGGTTGTACTTCTTCTGAGACAGATTTGTTCATTCTTTTGGCAGTCCATGGTATATTCAATATTCCTTGCCAACGCTGCAATTCAAACATGTCAACTCTTCTTTGGTCTTCTTTATTCATTGTCCAGTTTTTGCATGCATATGAGGCAATTGAAAACACCTTGGCTTGGGTCAGGTGCATCTTAGTCCTCAGGGTGACATCTTTGCTTTTTAACACTTTAAAGAGGTCTCTTGCAGCCTATTTCCCCAATGCAATGTGTCTTTTAATATCTTGACTGCAGCTTCCATGGGTGTTGATTATGCATCCAAAGAAAATGAAATCCTTGGCAGCTTCAGTCTTTTCTCCGTTTATCAGGATGTTGCTCATTGGTCCGGTTGTGAGGATTTTTGTTTTCTTTATGTTGAGGTGTAATCCATACTGAAGGCTGTGGTCTTTGATCTTCATCAGTGAGTGCTTCATGTCCTCTTCACTTTCAGCAAGCAAAGTTCTGCCATCTGCATAACGCAGGTTGTTAATGAGTCTTCCTCCAATCCTGATGCCCCGTTCTTCTTCCTAGAGTTCAGCTTCTCAGATTATTTGCTCAGCATACAGATTGAATAGGTATGATGAAAGGATATAACCCTGAAGCACACCCTTCCTGACTTTGAACCATGAAGTATCCCCTTGTTCTGTTCAAATGACTTACCTCTTCGTCCGTGTACAGATTCTTCATAAGCACAATTAATATTCTGGAATTCTCATTTTCCACAATGTAATCCATAATTTGTTATGGTCCACACAATGAATGCCTTAGCTTAGTCAATAAAACACAGGTAAACATCTTTCTGGTATTCTCTGCTTTCAGCCAGGATCCATCTGACATCAGCAATGATATCCCTGGTTTCACGTCCTCTTCTAAATCCAGCTTGAGTTTCTGGCAGCTCCCTGTCAATACACTACTGCAGCCAGTTTTGAATAATCTTTAGAAAAATTTCGCTTAAATGTGATACTAATAATATTGTTGGATAATTTCCATATTTGGTTGGATCACCTTTCTTGGAAATAGGCATAAATATGGATCTCTTCCAGTCGGCTGGCCAGGCAGCTGTCTTTCAAATTTCTTGGCATAGACAAGTGAATGCTTCCGGCACTGTATCCGTTTGCTGAAGCATCTCAATTGGTATTCCGTCAGTTCCCGGGGCCTTGTTTTCCGCCAATGTCTTCAGTGTAGGTCGGACTTCTTCCTTCAGTACCATCAGCTCCTGATCATATATTGCCTCCTGAAGTGGTTGAACATTGACCAATTCTTTTTGGTATAGTGACTCTGGGTATTCCTTCCATCTTCTTTTGATGCTTCCTGCATCATTTAACATTTTCCCCATAGAATCCTTCAGTATTGCAACTGAAGGCTTGAATTTTTTCTTCAGTTCCTTCAGCTTGAGAAATGGTGAGTGTGTTCTTCTCTTTTGGTTTTCTATCTCCAGGCCTGTGCACATGTCATCATAATACTTTACTTTGTCTTCTGTGGGCACCCTTTGAAATCTTCTGTTCAGCTCTTTTATTTCATCATTTTTCCCTTTTGCTTTAGTTTTTTTTTTTTAGCTACTCGGCATTCAAGAGTAGGTTTCAGAGTCTCTCCTGCCATCCAGTTAGGTCTTTTCTTTCTCTCCTGTCTTTTCAATGACCTCTCGCCCTCTTCATGTATGATGTCCTTGATTTCACTCCACAACTTGTCTGGTCTTTGGTCACTGGTGTTTAGCACATCAAGTCAGTTCTTGAGATGGTCTCTAAATTCAGGTGGGATATATGCAAGGCTGTGTTTTGGGTCTCTTGGACTTATTCTAATTTTCTTCAGTTTTAACTTGAACTTGCATATGAATAATTTATGGTCTGATCCATAGTTGGCCCCTGGCCTTGTTCTGACTGGTGATATTGAGCTTTTCCATCATCTCTTTCCACAGATGTAGTCGATTTGATTCTTGTGTATTCCATCTGGCTATGTTGACATGTATAGTCACCGTTTATGTTGGTGAAAAAGGTATTCGCAATGAAGTTGTTGGTCTTGAAAGATTCAATCATGTGATTTCTGGCATTGTTTCTATCGTCAAGGCTACATTTTCCAACTACTGATCCTTCTGGTTTTCAACTTTCACATTCCAATCACCAGAAATTATCAGCGTATCCTGATGGCATGTTTGATCAATTCAGACTGCAGAAGTTGGTAAAAATCTTCAGTTTCTTCACCTTTGGCCTTAGTAGTTGGTGAGTAGATTTGAATAATAGTTGTATTAACTGGTCTTCCTTATAGGCATATGGATATCATCCTATCACTGACAGTGTTGTACTTCAGGATAGATCTTGAAACATTCTTTTTGACAATGAATGCAACGCCATTCCTCTTCAAGTTGTCATTTCCTGTCATAATAGACCATATGATTGTCTAATTCATAATGACAAATACCAGTTCATTTCACCTCACTAATGTCTAGGATATTGATCTTTATGCTTTCCATTTCATTTTTGATGATTTCCAATTTTCCTAGATTCATATTTTGTACATTCCAGGTTCCAATTATTAATGGGTGTTTGCAACTGTTACTTCTTATTTTGAGTCATGCCACATCAGCAAATGAAGGTCCTGAAAGTTTAACTGCATCCACGTCATCAAGGTCTACTCTACTTTGAGGAGGCAGCTCTTCCCCAGTCATATTTTGAGTGCCTTCCAACCTGAGGGGCTCATCTTCCAACACTATATCAGACAATATATTTCACTGCTATTCATGAGGTTTCCACTGGCTAATTCTTTGCACAAGTAGACCACCAGGTCCTTCTTCCTAGTCTGTCTTAGTCTGGAAGCTCAGCTGAAACCTGTCTGCCATGGGTGACCCTGTTGGTATTTGAATACTGGTGGCATGGCTTCCAGCATCACAGCAATACAGAAACCCACATAGTATGACAAACTGACAGATGCCTCGGGGACCAAGGGGCTATCAGATTGATATTAGATAATGGAGGTAAAGAAGAGTATGTATGGAATAAGGCGATCTCTTAAGATGTCTCTTAGTACTACCATACTTCTGAATAAAGTCAACAGAAAACTACAGCAACCCAATTCCAGTGTGGTCCAGAGCCTTCAGGAATGAAGGCTGGGGTCACCCCAACAGGCAAAGAATTATGAGGAGCCAAGGTGCTTGCTGAGTGGAAAAGGAATATGGAATGTGTGATGGAAGAAGGGAAGAAGGTATTTATAAGTACTAGTTATGACCACTTGACCAGTTGCAGAAATGAGGACTTAGTGATTATGAGTACTCCGTTCTTGTATGTGTGCGTGAGATACTTTTTTCTTCACTTATAAAATATAAAATGTAAATGGTGCTAGTGCATATTCAATTGTGCACATGTTAATTGTACATGTTAGGTGCAAGTATGACTTTGAAATTGTCGTTTTTTAGAGATTGTGTATGGCTTAAGGAGATGGTACAGGTGCCAAGTTGATCGGGGTGAACTGTGATGGTTAAGGTTGTATGTCAACTTGACTGAACCATGATTCTCAGTGACTCAGCAGTTATGTAATAATATACTTTGGCAATTATGTAATGATGTAATTATACTCCATTTTGTGATGTAATGTAATCACTTCCATGATGTGATTTGATGTGATCAGCCAATTAGTAGTAAGGGGAATTTCTTTGGGGATGTGACCTGCATCCAATGTATATGGGCATTCTGACAAAGCTCGCTGGTTTTTGCTCAGTTTGGATCCTGCACCTAGCTCATCATCATCTGACCTCTGGTTCTTGGGACTTGAGCCAGCAGCCTTCCACCTTACCTGTCGATCTTGGATTCCTCAGCCTCCATAGCCCTTGAGCCAGCAGACTGTTAGGTTCACCAGCCCCTGCAGCTATGAGGCAGGAGAAACCTCCAGCCTGATGCCTAACTCACAGACTTGGGACTTGCCTGCCTCTATGATCATGTAAGACCTTTCCTTGAGCTAAATCTCATATATATATATATACACATACCGACACACTTCACTGCCTTTGCTTCTTTAGAGACCCCAGCCTAAGACATTTCCTTATTTAATTATTTTCCTATGCATTTTTTATTTTCTATATATACTTCCCTTTATATATTTTTTTCCCCCAAATTACTATCTCAGTCCCTGTCCCTTTTTCCATCCTAATAATGGCCTTCTTTTCAATTTTCCCACAGCACACGCAGAGAAACAGACATACCCAGAAACTGACACTAGCATAGTGATTGCGACTATCTCTGTGGGTCTTAACAGAAACACTTGCATCTCTGTAACTAGACTGTTGATTTTCCACTTTCAGATGTAAAGTCTGGGTAGTGTTTCCTCCCATCATCATATGCTTTGAGAAATTTTTTTTCCTTTTTCTTTTTGCCACAGTATCTATAATACGCAAATAATAATGAAAAATATTAAACTTTTCCTTACAGCTAGCCTCCTGTTTGATTTTGAATTTGAGCCATGAATGTCCATGGATTTCTTACCAATTACTGACAAGCTAAATGAAAGGTATAAAGTTATTAGATTTTTTTAAAAAGGAGGAAAGAGCATTGATTTATTTAATATTAACTTTTTGCCATTAGTTGAAATAAAACATCTGTTCTGAATTTTTTAAATAATTCAGTCCTTTTTTACTTTTAGCTGCTGGAATTAATAAAGCTTTCTTTTAAAGTAGTGCATGTTGTCATTAAGTGCCATTGAGTCTACTTATAGCAACCCTACGTACAACAGAATGAAACACTGCCTGGTCCTTTGCCATCCTCACCATCATTGATTGTTAGCTTAAGCTCATTGTTGCAGCCACTGTGTCAATCCACCTGATTGAAGGTCTCCCCCTTTTTTCACTGACCCTCTACTTTACCAAGCATAATGTCCTCCTCCAGGGACTGGTGCCTCCTGATAACACATCGAAAGTAGGTGAGACGAAGTTTCCCCATCCTCTCTTCTAAGGAGCATTCTGGATGTACTTCTGCTAAGACAGAAATGTTCATTCTTCTGGCAGTTAATGGTATATCCAATATTCTTGGCCAACATCATGATTCAAATGCAGTAATTCTTCTTCAGCCTTCCTTATTCATTGTCCAGCTTTCACATGAATATGAGGTGATTGAAATACTATGGCTTGGGTCAGGCGCACCTTAGTCCTCAAAGTGACATCTTTGCTTTCAACACTTTAAAGAGGTCTTTTGCAGCAGATTTGCCCAATGCAATACATCATTTGATTTCTTGATTGTGTATCCAATTAAAGTGAAATCCTTGACAACTTCAATGTTTTCTTCATTTATTATGATGTTGCTCATAAAGTAATGCATGCTTATGGTTTATGATAATGACTTATATTTTTAAAAATTGTGTGCCCCTTGGCCTACACTTCTTGTGCCTCACTCCAGATGTCCAACTGTTTTCAATTCCTTTAGCTATTTCTTCTGGTATTTACTTTCATATTTCTATTATATGCATACAGATGTTTTTATTGATCAGTTTTAGACATTCTCTTCAACTTTATGTTATGGTTGATGAGGATATAACTCTGTTAGACCACTCTCCATTTATATATATCAGGTCTTTAACTACCACACCCTCAGGGGCCCAGCTGCTCAGGGTATTTGGACAGGGTTAGTTTAGGAATTAGCCTCTCAAGAATCTAGCACCATGTTCCCTTCCCTACCCTACAGACATTATTAAGAAACAAGCAACTATTTTCTCAGAAATGTTTAAAACAAAAAGAGTTTGAATAAACCCTCTTTCAAAATATTTTGAAGTTCTAGTAACTCGTGAAAATGATTTGCAATGTTGCAAGCATACTTTGCTGTGGATTAGGTGTATCTTACAGTTTAGATTTTTTTGCTTAGGTAGGTAATTCTATAATTTTTAAAATTTGTTTTCTGGGTTAACTGGTATGAGTTAGGTGTCTAACAGCATTTGTTGAACTCTGTTGTTCAATTACAGAAGAATTACTGGGTATAATTTGCTCTTTTTTATCAGCTTTCCTTGGTGGGTGATGTTTACATGATTGAGTGAGGTTTTTGTTGTGTGAGTCTCAATTCTTTTTAACAATTTATTTGCCCTATGATGGTTTAGTATAGTGAAATTTCTACAGTAATGGAGAAGTCAATTTACATTGTTGTAAATGTAGCACTTTGCCTTACGATATTTCTTCCATACAGCATATTATTTGAGGAATCCTTCTAAAACAAAGTTTGCTTGCATATGGAGCAAATAAATCTGTTTAACAAAATATGTGGTTGAATTCTTATGGTTAATATAGAAGCAAGTGTAATTGTTAGTTGAGGACATTTTACAATAATGAGTCATTGTTTAAATAGATCTGTTATTTATGAATGCACTGAACAAGAAACTTTTAAAAATGTTAAAGACCAAGGTAGTAAAAGATGATCATGTTAAGCAATTTTAGTCCTCTTTATTAACCCAAACACATGGAATATTTATTGCATCGTAAAGAAATTTGATATCTCAGCGCATTTGATATCTTGGGTTTCTTAACCAATCTGGCTAATTTTCGATCTGGAAGGACGATGAAAAATGAAATAGGAGAAAGTAGGACAAATGTGTTAGAGAAAGAACATAATATCGGGATGAGTGTAAAAGTTCGTCAGAAAGGTGAAGGGAAGTGTGAGTGTGTGTGTGTGTGTGTGTACAATAGATCATCGAATTGGTTGTTGGCCAGAGAGGTAAATGTATAAGTTATCTTAGTTTCCTACTGCTTCATCTTTTCTCCTAACCAACTTTCAGTGTTTTCTAAAAATTGTTTATTAATTACCGAAAACAATGTTTATGTGGTTGGACTGAATTCAAAGTTATAACATGGTTAAACAACATGGTTAAGATTCAACATTGGCAGAAAGGAACGGAAGATAGCTTTTTGGTTACTTTTAAATCTCTAGGTTGTATAGGGCAAGGCTGAGGAAAAACACTGTCTGCCGTACTGGAGAGAATGGAGTAAGGAATACAGAAGATGGCATGTACCTAGCAGCTCTTCAGTGCACGTGGAAAAAGAGGTGTGTAACCGAGGGACTGCAAAAGTCGCCTTATTTTATCACCTGTGCTTTTCTTCCCGTTAAGCAAGAAAAAAGTCCAAATAATCCCAGATTATGCTTCCAAAGAAGAGGTAAGACATAAAACAGGAAGATTTGCTGATTATAAAGTAAAGAGAAAAAAAAAAAAGTTGCCATCAAGTTGATTCTGACTCATGGCGAACCCATGTGTGTCAGAGTAGAACTTCTCTCCATAGGGTTTTCAATGGCTGATTTTTAAGAAGCAGATTGCCAGCACTTTGTGCCAAAGTGTCTCTGGGTGGACTCAAACCTCCAGCCTTTCTGTTAGCAGCCAGACATGTTAACTATTTGCATCATCCAGAGTAAAGAGAACATGATTGTTTATCGTGAATGTGGTTACTTATGGATCTAGAAACCAGTGAGTCCTAAGTTCTTTATGATGAAAACCTTTCTAAATCACATTCAGCTTTCTCACAGATATTGTTCATTACTGAGCCCTGGTGTCACAGTGGTTAACAGGTTCACTGCTAACCAAAAGATTGGCGGTTTGAATCCACAAGCCACTCCTTGGAAATCCTGTGGGGCAGTTCTACTCTGTCCTCTACAGTCTCTATGAGTTGAAATCGACTCAATGGCAGTGGGTTTTGCTTGTTTTATAATAATGCCTAGGTAAGAAAGGGTAGAAAGGGTGAATTATCCAAAATCTATCATTATTGTTGGGAAAACAGCTAAAATTTCATAGCTATCTTATTTCAAGAAAGATTGATATATTTGACTATATATATATATATATAAAAAATGATAAATCACCATAAGCAAAATATAAGAAAAAGGATATATTCTGCGGAAAATATTTGCATCTTCTGGCTTAGGTTAAAGACAAAGAGCCGTTATTCCTAATATATAAAAGAAGGTGCTAAAAACAGGAAAGAGAAAGACCAACACTGATAGAAAAAATGGGCAAAAGATATGACAGGCAGCTCACAAGAAGAAATGAAAATGGCATTTAATGACCTTTAAAGACATTTAAAAATGCTCAAACTCACTTATAATAGAAGAAATGCCAATTAAAACTACGTTGAGATACTATTTCTCACCATTTAGATTAGTATCAACCCAATGGTTTGGTAGAATATTCTTTTAGCAAGACTGTGATGAAATAGGTATTCGCATACAGTGCTGGTCTGGACCCAAAATTGTTACATCCACTATGGAAAAAAAATTGGCACTATTTTTCCAAATAACACATTCACTCACTTTTTTTTGATCCAGCATTGCAACTTCTAGGAATTGCTGGTATAAATAGAAATGAAATTTGTAAAAAGTTATTCATTGTGTCATTTTTTGTGGTAATAGTTAAGGAAAAAAACAAAACAATAACAACACACACCAAAATGGTCCATTACATCTCACAATGAATACTGTGTGGACATAAAAGGGGGCGAGAAGATTCTCTGTACACAATGCTGTATAATTTCCAAGACATAATATTAAGTAAATAAAGTAGGGCACGGAATATTGTATATAGGATATGTCACTTTTTGTGTAAGAAAGGAGGAGAAATATGACTATGTGTGTGTGTACACTCATATATTTGCTTATATTGCAAAAGGACACATTGAAAGGATAAACTAAAAATTAACATAAATAGCCTATATAGGAGGGAGGAAACAGGTAAAGATAAAGGACGGATGGAAATGAGTCTCATCTGAATAGATCACGTTACATAGTTTCAACTTCAGAATTATGTAAGTGATGTACATATTCACAAGTTAAAAAAATTAAAGTAATACTTAAAAAGTGAAAACAACTAAAATGAATGAGCCTGAACGCAAAGCAAGTTGGAGACAAAGTCACTCAGAGGAAAGGATTATCGCAAGTGCCTTCTGAACTTAATATTTTGATGATACATCCAAGGTATATTCTATAGACATGTATGTTCTAAGGTTATATATTCTAAAGATGTATAGAGCTACAAAGAATTCTGAAACTTCAGCCAGTAGACTGTTAGTAGTAATACTGGTAGAATTATTTTAAAATAATCATACCTATATTGTGGAATAAAGCAAAAAATATTTATGTTAATATTACTGGGGACCAAGATTTTCAGTGTAATAGAAAAAAGATACAAGTACAAATACATTATGCAAAAATTTTGTAATGTTAAATTTGATTTAGAAATAGGAGCACTTGATTTTTTTTCCTATAAATACATATTTCTAATCTCCGACCACAGAAAAGACCTAGAAGCAATGATAAGGTAGCAGTGAGCTAGCTTCCCTAGCAATTGGATTGTGTCTGAAGAGATCATTTCTTCTGAAGTAAATTCAGCCTGCTTTGGAAGAATGGCTCATTCTAGATCTAGGACAAGAAATACGTAATATAATCCTGGGGCATCTCATACCTAACAGCAAGGGATGCTTTCAAAGACTAGTAAAGTCACAGAAAAAAGACACAGAATGCAAAATGAAAGGGCTCCCTCTGGCCAAAGATGGGACAATTTGAGCATCAAAAATTAAAATAAAATAAAATAAAAAAGATTGCAAGTGACTCAAAGATATCGAATAGAAAACCCAGAAATTCACAATGACACTAATAAAAAGAGATTGCTCCCCCCACCAAAAAAAACCCTCAAATAAAAATTCTTATTGTGAGCATTTGAAATAGCTAGAGAACCCATTAACTTGAAAATTGATAACTAAAGGGAAAGACTTAAGCATTCATCCTGTCTAGCATTCATCATCATATTCAAATAGCCCTAGCTGTTTTGAGGGAAGTGATTTGTAGGCGTGATTATGCTGATACAGTGACTAAAAAAAGTCTGTATTTTTTTTCTGGGGACACATGCTGAAGTTTGTAAGGGTGAAATAGCACATGGGTTGGCATTTGATTTAAAATGTTTCAACAATAGAGAGATAAGTGAAGCAGAGGTATCGGCATTGTAATTAACTCTGGGCGATGGATATAGGGGAGATACTTTTATTATTCATTGTGCTCTCTCACCTTGTGTATAAAGACATCACGAAAGACCCCGGACTCCCAGATCACCCTCTTTCATTCCTCTCTACTCCCCTAAAGGCTTTGCATGTAATTTTTTTGTTGCCTTTTCTACAGCTCCCAATTCTTAACTTTTCTGCTGAGTCCTTTCCAATTTGTGGCCCATCATCAACAAAATGGAAACCCTGGTGGCGTAGTGGTTAAGTGCTACAGCTGCTAACCAAGAGGTTGGCAGTTCAAATCCACCAGGCGCTCCCTGGAAACTCTATGGGGCAGTTCTACTCTGTCCTATAGGGTCGCTATGAGTCGGAACCGACTCGACGGCAGTGGGTTTGGGTTTTGGGTCCCTTAAACCTACCAGTTTTAAATTTCATACTATCAGATGATCTGACCTTCTGCCCCTCAGGTTTGCTTTCATCTACTTATCTTCAGGCCATTACTCCTCATTTCTCAACAGTAATTAACTTCTGGTCGATTGTCATTCTCTCTAACAGTAATTCTGAATTAATTCTCAGGAATTTCAATATACACATGGGTGATTGTTCCCACACCTGTGCTCTCTGTTCCTTGAACTCCCATTCTCCAATGATCCTGTCCTTCATCTACCTCAGCCATTCACTGCTATGGTCAAACTCTGACTTTGTCGTTACTACTAAATGCAGCGTCTCCATAATCTGAGTTTCATGTCGCCCACTTTCTGACTACTGTTCCTATATTTCTAGCTAACTCTGTCTACTACCCGAGTTCCAGCAATCTTTCACTCCTCATGGGCCTCCAAATACTTGGTCTTATTATTATGTCCCTCGCCCCTGTGATTCCCTTCGCTTCTGGCTTAAAACCCAAGAATAACCAGGATAATTATATTTCATACACAACTGAGCTCCATTAGTCCCTTTCTCAGGTTGTCACAAAAGCACAGCCTTATTTAAGTCCAAATTTCCCCTACTCTTACATCCATGTAAGTTAATGAAACGAGATAAACCAGACAACCACACTGGTCTCAATTTAAATTTGTGAGGTCTTAATAAGTAAGGTCTTAATGCTGCCCATCAACGCTCTGTGCTTGCCAAGTCCATGGACCCTCCCATCATTAGATGACTATTTCTCAACTGCTCCTATATGCTCGTGCCCTCTGCATCTTCTTCTTTAGCTTCACACTCTAATGACTACCTTGCCTCCTTCTTAAGCAGAAACCTGGAGCAATTAAAACAGAACTTCCATAGACTCCTATCACTACATCTACTGATTTTCAACCTCTGTCTCCTTTCATAGACTAACTGTGTAAAACTAATTCCTCCACTAGGACAGAGCCTTCTGCTTTGGGCCCCTACTCTATAAGTGTCCCTGTTTTGGCCCTTCTTTGGTTGCATTTCTTTCCATGGAGTAAGGTGTGCTCATGACCAAATGGACATGCCCACCCAAAGCTCATCTTCCCTCCCCTTCTAGACCATACTCTGGACTGCCAAGAACCTGGAATGCCCTGCCTAAGATGTCCCAAGGCCAGTTAGAAATCCTTTACTGACCTCTTGCTGTGATGTGTACATACCATCCAAAGGCAACCAAAGGTTTGTTGAGTGTATGTGTTGTGGATAGATATGTGTATGCAAATCCTGGAGGAGACGAAAGGAGGCAGTGTTCGAAAGAGAAGGGAGGGGGGGAATAGCAGGGATCTGCCATCTGTACTCTTTTTTTTTTTTTACTCTTGTCCTGAGCCTCTATTGCTTAACCAACGATAAATACTCCAGTATATATGTAATATATATATGCATATATATGTTTTAAATCTCTCGTACATTGTTTTCCCTTTTTGTTGGATTATTCTTGTCACTATACAAAGGTACAGAGCCCTGGTGGCACAGTGGTTAAGGGCTCAGCTGATAACCAGAAAGTCAGTATTTTGAATCTGCCAGCCAATCCTCGGAAACCCTGTGGGGTAGCTTTAATCCGTCCTATAGAATTGCTATGAGTTGGAATAGACTTGACGGCAACAGGATTTTTTTATACAAAGGGGCTGTTAAATATGCCCATCTTAAAACAAATGAAACATGAACCTTCTCTTGAACCTACTTCCCTATCACGTATCACCCCACTTCTTTTCTTGCTCTACTTTGCTGCAGTCTTCTAGAAAGAATTGCCCTTGCGCTCATTGACTCCAATACTCGTATTTGCTATTAAACTCAATCAGGCTTTCACCACTATCACTCCACCAAAATGGATCTTGGAAAGGTCACCCCAAATTCCCACATTGCTGAAGCCTGTGGTCACTTCTCAGTCCTCACCTCACTTGATCCAGCTATTCAATCCTGCCTGCTTGATACCCATTTTTGGTTTGGTCTGAGGACATCTTAATCTTGCTTTTGCTAATAACTCAATGGCTCAGTCTACTTTTCTCAGCCTGCTTTACTGGCTTCTCCTCAGATCCCTGACAACTTAATATTAGAATACACCATAGCATAGTCCAAGGGCCCCTTTTCTCCAAGGTTTACACCCACACCTTTGGTAACTTCACTCATTCGCATGGCTTTAAACACTCTCTTTGTGCCACTGGCTCCCTAAAACATATATCATCAGCTCAACCTCCCAAATTGCAGACTTGTGTATTCAGCTCAGTACCCACTTCTGAGTGTCAAATAGACATTTCAAACTCACATATAAAAAACTGACTTCTGGGTCATTTCTCCAAATGAATTCACCTTCTCCATCTCAATTAATGGCCAGTCCATTGTTTTGGTCATTCAAGCCAAAACCTCCAAAGTCTTCCTTGACTCCTCTATTCCTTTCAGATCTCACAGACGATCTTTTGGCCATACTTATGTGGCCTCGTTTCATATCTCTACTGCTAACAACCTGGCGTACTCCACTATCATCTTTCCCATAAATCCTTGCAGTATCTTCCTAAATGTGCCCCTCCTTCTACCTTTGCCCCCCACAGCCCATTCTTAACACATTCTCTTCAATGTAAGTCAGTATCTCACTCCATTGCCCAAAATCCTTCATTGGATTTCCACTTCACTCAGAGTAAAAGTTCTTACAGTGCCTACAAGGTCCTACATGATGTGGCTCCTGTTATCACTCTTATCTCCTTTCTACTACCCTCTTTCTCAGCTCCAGGCTTTCTGTCCTCCCTCTTGTTCCTTGGAAACTCCAGGCCTGCTCCTTAGCTTGGATTGTCCTGAAAGCAGAGTTGGTAATAAAGGCTTGCATGCAGGTAGTTATTTGGGAATGATTTCAGGGAGAAGTGAAGAACAGAGACAGTGAAATAGGGAAGGAGGGAAAGCCAATACAAGGCAATAAAAGGATTCTGTGAGCAGCCTTATGGCATGCATCTTAGAAATGCCTACCTGGGTGTAAAGGGGGAAAGATTTGTCCATTGGCTCCACCCTCTAATGGTCAGAGGTAACCCCTTGGGCATAACTTCCCTATACTTTTGGATTGAGCATGCATGGGTGTTCAGCTCACTCTAGTTAGAGAAGTTCTAGGGTAGAAATTGAGAATTGTGTGGCAGGTGAAGCTGATGGAAGCCAGTGAGGAAGTGATACTACAGCAGTGGAAGGAGTAAGATTGGGATTGAGTGGATCCGAAATGGCCCACAAGAGTGGATCCGAAATGGCCCACAAGAGCCATGAAATATTTTACCTTAAGGCCTTTCTTTTGGCTATTTCTTTGTTTATAATCTTCTTTCCTCATAGTCACATGCCTAACTTCCCAATGTTCTTCAATTCTCTGTTCATATGTCACCTTCTCATTGGACGCACACTGACCACTCCATTTAAAATCGTAATCTGATCCACCTTGCCACTTCTGATCCTTTTTACTTTGTTGTACTCTTTCTTTTTTTCCAGCACTTATAGTCTTCTAGTGTACTATATGATTTATTTACTTATTGTCTTTATTATTTGTCTACTCCTTCTAGAATGTAGACTCCATGAGGCAGGAGTCTTTATTTTGTGCACTCTACAGTGATAGTGGGGCATTTGTCAGCTGTTTCCTAATATGGCTCTGTCATCATAGTGACATTCAGGTTAGACTTCTTCCTCCATGGGGGCAAGGGGAGGAGTCCTATGCCCGGAATCTATCCTAGGTGAGTTGCCATTGACGATATTGCTAAGAAAGTATAAAAATGTAGAGTATTCCAGGGTACTTTGGGTTGGCCTAACAGTGATGATGGCTTAAGTACTGGTTTGCTTGTATCTGAGGCTAACAGAAGAAAAGTATGTCTTTCATTGCTACCAACACTTTAATAATTAGTCGACGACACACACTGACTCCTCCTTTGTGATTGCACTGCATGAACTGCAGGTGACCAAATGCCCACTCTTGGTCTTTGGGTGTCTTTTGACTCCATATGCTGGTTTGGTTTCCATCTCTGTTAACAGGCAGGGAGTCCATAGCACTCTTATGACTAACTCCATGGGTAATAGCTCTTGTCACTGAGTGTAAATTAAAAATGACAGCTTGCTTTCATAGATAGTGGACACATATAGCATTCAGTGATCCTTTCCATGCTGTGAGCAACCTCAGGAATGTGGAAAATACTTGAAATATTTGAGGCTTCCATTAAGAACTTACGTGAGTTGTTTACTATTTAGGGGCTCAGTTTTTCTCTCAGTAAAAGATGTGTTGTCACTGTTCTTAGGTGCCATTGAGTATGTTCCGACTCACAGCGACCCCACGCACAACAGAATGAAACACTGCCCGGTCCTGCACCATCCTTACAATCATTGTTATGCTTGAGCTCGTTGTTGCAGCCACTGTGTCAATCCACCTCACTGAGGGTCTTCCTCTTTTCTGCTGACCCTGTACTTTGCCAAGCATGATGTCTTTCTCCAGGGACTGATCCCTCCTGACAACATGTCCAGAGTATATAAGACACAGTCTCACCATCCTTGCTTTTTAGGAGCATTCTGGTTGTACTTCTTCTAAGACAGATTTGTTCATTCTTTTGGCAGTCCATGGCATATTCAATATTCTTCGCCAACATCACAATTCAAAGGCGTCAATTCTTCTTTGGTCTTCCTTATTCATTGTCCAGCTTTCATATGCATATGATGCAGTTGAAAATACCATGGCTTGGATCAGGCACACCTGAGTCTTCAAGGTGACTTCTTTGCTTTTCAACACTTTAAAGAGGTCCTTTGCAGCAGACTTACTCAAAGCAATGTGTCATTTGATTTCTTGACTGCTGCTTCCATAGCTGTTGATGGTTGATCCAAGTAAAATGAAATCCTTGACAACTTCAGTATTTTCTCTGTTTATCATGATGTTGCTTATTGGTTCAGCTGCGAGGACTTTTGCTTTCTTTATGTTGAGGTGCAATCCATAGCGAAGGCTCTTGTCTTTGGTCTTCATTAGTAAGTGCTTCAAGTCCTCTTCAATTTCAGGAAACAAGGTTGTATCATCTGCATAACACAGGCTTTTAATGGGTCTTCTTCCAATCCTGATGCCCCGTTGTTCTTCATATAGTCCAGCTGCTCAGATTGTTTGACCAGCATACAAATTGAATAGGTATGGTGAAAAGATAAACCCTGACATACACCTTTCCTAACATTAAACCAATCAATATCCCCTTGTTCTGTCTGAACAACTGCCTCTAAATCTATGTAAAGGTTCCTCATGAGCACAATTAAGTGTCCTGGAATTCCCCTTCTTCACAATGTTATCCATAATTCGTTATGATCCACATAGTTGAATGCCTTTGCTTAGTCAACAAAACACAGGTAAATATCCTTCCAGTATTCTCTGATTTCAGCCAGGAACCATCTGACATCAGCAATGGTATCCCTGGTTCCACGCCCTCTTCTGAAACCAGCCTGAATTTCTGGCATTTCACTGTCTATATACTGCTGCAGCCATTTTTGAATGATCTTCAGCAAAATTTTGCTTGCATTTGTATTAATGATATTGTTCTATAATTTCTGCATTTGGTTGGAGCACTTTTCTTTGGAATAGGCATAAATATGGATCTCTTCCAGTAAGTTGGCCAGGAAGCACTCTTCCATATTTCTTGGCATAGAGGAGTGAGCACCTCTAGCACTGCATCTGTTTGTTGAAACATCTCAATTGATAGTCTGTCAATTCCTGGAGCCTTGTTTTTTGCCTATGCCCATGGAGGACAGGTTTCAGCTGAGCTTCCAGACTAAGACAGACTAGGAAGAAGGACTGAGCAGTCTACTTCTGAAAAGCATTGGCTAGTGAAAACCTTACGAATAGCAGCAGAACATTGTCTGATATAGTGCTGGAAGATGAGCCCTCCATGTTGGAAGGCACTCAAAAGAAGACTGAGGAAGAGCTGCCTCCTCAAAATAGAGTCAACCTTAATGACATGGATGCAGTTAAGCTTTCGGGACCTTCATTTGCTGATGTGGCATGGCTCAAAATGAGAAGAAACAGTTGCAAATACCCGTTAACAATTGGAACATGAAATGTACGAAGTGTGAATCTAGGAAAATTGTAAATCATCAAAAATGAAATGGAACGCATAAACATTGATATCCTAGGCATTAGTGAGCTGAAATGGACTGGTATTGGCCATTTTGAATAGGACAATTGTATAGTCTACTGTGCTGGAAAAGCATGTAGATGTTGTCATTGTTGTTAAGTGCCGTCGAGTCGGTTCCGACTCATAGCGACCCTATGCACAACAGAATGAAACACTGCCCGGTCCTGAGCCATCCTTACAATCGTTGTTATTCTTGAGCTCATTGTTGCAGCCACCGTGTCAATCCACCTCGTTGAGGGTCTTCCTCTTTTCCGCTGACCCTGTACTCTGCCAAGGATGATGTCCTTCTCCAGGGACTGATCCCTCCTGACAACACATCCAAAGTATGTAAGACACAGTCTCACCATCCTTGCCTCTAAGGAGCATTCAGGTTGCACTTCTTCCAAAACAGATTTGTTCGTTCTTTTGGGCAGTCCATGGTATATTCAATATTCTTCGCCAACACCACAATTCAAAGGCGTCAACTCTTCTTCAGTCTTCCTTATTCCTTGTCCAGCTTTCACATGCATATGATGTGATTGAAAATACCATGGCTTGAGTCAGGCGCACCTTAGTCTTCAGGGTGACGTCTTTGCTCTTCAACACTTTGAAGAGGTCCTTTGCAGCAGAGTTACCCAATGCAATGTGTCTTTTGATTTCTTGACTGCTGCTTCCGTGGCTGTCGATTGTGGATCCAAGTAAAATGAAATCCTTGACAACTTCAATCTTTTCTCCGTTTATCATGATGTTGCTCATTGGTCCAGTTGTGAGGATTTTTGTTTTCTTTATGTTGAGGTGTAATCCATACAGAAGGCTGTGGTCTTTGATCTTCATTAGTAAGTGCTTCAGGTCCTTTTTGCTTTCAGCAAGCAAGGTTGTGTCATCTGCATAACGCAGGTTGTTAATGAGTCTTCCTCCAACCCTGATGCCCTGTTCTTCATATCCAGGTAATTTCTAGTACTACTTTCACCCCTGAATTCTATGAATAGCTTTCCAGGGCAGTGCTCTGTTATTTTAGATTTTTACTAAAAGTCTTTTTCTTGAGTGTGATATCTTTAGATCTATCAAGTCTAATTTTCCTAGAACTCTATACCTCTAAGCCTGTTATTGATTATGGTTGACTCTACTTAGAGTTGTTGCTAACGTACAGAAAGGAAGCAAATATTATTAAGTGTCTGACATAACGTTGCTCTTACTCCAACACTAAACTTCAGAAAGTTTTCAGGAAGGTGCTAGAGCATAACAATGGACATTAAGAGCAGAATACTCTGCCTCCCGAAAAGATTGGATCATGTTGTGCCAATTGTGTAGAAAGGCTTGGTTAGATGAAGGGCCGTTTTCTAGCACATTTCCAACTCCTTCAGGCAGTTTTCAAAATGATCGTACATACTTTCTGTAATGCAGAACCATATTCTTGAGCATATTTTGCTTTTTGCAGACAGAAAAGGAAGTGAAATGGTGGATGTTTGGGGTTGTGGTGAAGTCCTACAAATAGGGTTGCTTTAGTGTATCAAAACTTTATCTCCTGAAAAAAAAAGCTGTATATACTAAGGAAGATTGGGTTCAAGAAAATAACCTATGGACTCGTCAGTGACTACTTTCTAAGAGTCTTTTAGGGGAAAATAAGGACATCAAGGGTTAAATTATCTGACAATTAAAGCAGAAAACACACACAGCAATGGTATATCATTCTAAGCTGCATTCAGGACAAGTTACTCGGTAAGAATATATTACTCTGAAATTAGCCTACTATAGTCAGACAAATTTGTACACATTCCCAGGTTTAGACTCAAAATAAATTAAGCCGGGCTTCAAATATAAAAAGCATCATGGAAGTAAGTACAGTTTGGTTCCTCACTAACCTAGAAGATTGTTGTTATTGGTTGCCATCCAGTCAGTTTCAACCAGGGATAGATTACTCAATAAGAAAGGTTTGCATGGGCTTAATTGTGTTTATTTACTAATCTGCAGTGCACAGTTTCACACCCCATGTGAAATTTCGCAGCACAGATTAGTAAATAAGCATAGTTAAGCCTGACGTTGTGAAACCCATGTGAAATTGTGCACTACAGATTAGTAAATAAGCACGATTCGGCCCGTGCATAACTTCTTACCATAAGGCGGTACGTACTGTGCTTACTAGTTAATCTGCCCCTGATTCCAGCTCTTGTTGACCTGATGTGCGCAGAGTAGAATTGTGCTTTACAGGGTTTTCAAGGCTGTGACTTTTTGGAAGTAGATTGCCAGGCATGCCTTCCAAGGCACCTTTTGGTGGATTCAAGCTGACAAACTTTTTGCTAGTAGTCAAGTGCTTAATCATTTGCACCACTCAGTTAGTTCCCTGGAAACCTTCTGGTAGGAGGTGAAGATAAAGATATGGCAAAATGAGGTTAGGATGGTCAAGTTAAGATGCACACCTTAAGTTCAGAAAAATAAAATGATAAAAAATCAAGCTCCTGATTATATGATTTAAAATTCCTATTATGTCTGTTCCAAAACACTTATCACAGTTTGTAATTACATGTTTCATAATGTTTTGTCTGCCTCCTCCCTTTCAATGTATGGTCCATGAAGGCAGGGATCATTCTATTCTCAGCATTTAATACAGAGCCCGAGACCAGTGTGGTGATAGCTTTGATTTCAGTGACTTCACTATTTGATTCTGTATCACCTGCCGCTTTGAACTCAGAGACACACCAACTATCTAAAACAGTAGTTTTCAATCCTGGAAACCCATTAGAATCATCTGAGTTATTGCTGTTGTTAGATGCCGTTGAGTCGGTTCTGACTCATAGCAACTCTGTGTACCACAGAACAAAACACTGCCTGCTCCTGCACCATCCTCACAATTGTTTTTATGCTTGAGCCCATTGTTGCAGCCCTGTGTCAACCTATCTCCTATCTCCTTCCATCTTCTCTTGATGCTTCCTGCATTGTTTAGTATTTTCCTCATAGAATCCTTCAATATTGCAGGCTTGATTTTTTTCTTCATTTTTTTCAGCTTGAGAAATGCCAAGAATATCTACCCTTTTGTTTTCTATTTCCAGGTCTTTGCACATTTCATTATAATACTTTGTCTTCTCAAGCCACCTTTTGAAATCTCCTGTTCACCTCTTGTACTTCATCATTTCTTCCTTTCACTTTAGCTACTCTACCTTCAAGAGCAACTTTCGGAGTCTCTGAATCTTCTGAGTAGTTTTTATAAATAGACCTCACGAAGATCAAATAAATCAGAATCTCGAGGGTGATGGTTCTCAAAGCTGTGTTGCTTCTGCCCAGCAGCATCAGCTTCACCTGGGTATTTGTTAGAAATCCAAAATCTTGAGTATCCCTTATATCTACTGCATCAGAAACAGCATGGGTGGGGCTCAGCTAACCCAAAAAAACCTCTAAAAAAAAAAAAAACCTCTAGGCATGGTTTAATGAGCCCTCCAGGTAATTCTGATAGACACTGGAGTTTGAGAACTGCTGTTCTAGTGTGCATCACAATACAGATTGTTGGGTCACATCACCAGAGTTTCTGATTCTGTTGGTCTAGAATGAGTCCTGAGAATTTGCATTTCTAACAAGTCCCCAGGAAGTACTCATCTGCTGATAACAGGACGATATTTTGAGAAACTCTGCTGTAGGGCAGGGGTCAGCAAACTTTTTCTGTAAATGTAACATAGTAACTATTTTAGGTTTTTTGAGCCATATGGTCTCTGTCACAACTACTTAACTCTACTGTTGTTGTCAGAGAAGCAGTCACAGACAATAATAGACAAGTGGGCCTTCAGATGGTGGGCTGGATTTAGCCTGTGGGCTATAGCTTGCCAAACCCTTCTCTAGAGGATGGAACACAGATATTTTCTAAAACAATAGTTTTGAACCTTGCCTGTACATTAAAATAACCTGGTGAGATTTTCAATAACCCTGATTCCCCAGGCCAATTTCATCAGTGCCTTTGGTGGTAGGACCCAGGCATTGGCATTTTTTAAAGTTTCAGAGTGTTGCTGGTGTACAGCCAGATTTGGGAATTAGTGGTTTGAAATCTCAACTGATCCTCTGAACTTTGATTTTGCCTTGTTTTTGACCTCAGGTGCCATTGGAATCTCTTACCCTTGACTTGTTATTGACACCAACTCCCTTTGGAAATGTTAATCAAATATAAACCATGTTAATCAGACAGAGCATAAAAGAGAGGAATAACCCTAAGCATGTAAGATTATAAGGTCGTCGACTTTTTGAATGCGCTCAATTGGTCCATAGTATGTAGCTCATCAACAAGGAGATAAATCGTGAGGACAGCAAGCTTCCCGGTGGTTTGGGGACTGTCCAACTGATTCTTGTTATCTCAGGGTAGAACTTCTGTTGGTCAGTTCTCCAAAGGCTGATGCTATATCTTGCTCTTAAAGTATATCCAATAAGTTGGAACCCAAAGGAAACTAGTTTTGGGAGAGTCAAAAATTGATCGGAATAATGAAGACACACAAAGTAGGACAGTCCTAACCTTCACAAGTTCTTTGGTAAATCAGTCTTTTATCTTCTACTTGGAAAAAAGGAATGTAAGTGTGTGTGTGTGTGTGTGTGTGTGTGTGTGTGAATGAGAGAGAGAGAGAGGTGTGTTTGATATTTTAGTTTGGGAAGGCAAGAAGAGCTAGAAACTGTAACGAAGGATATTTTATTTTTCCTATTTGCAGCTAGGAGCGTGATTGAAGCGAGACCAGTTAGAGGAGTGGATACTGTAAAAGTTAGGGTGTTTCTGAGAAATTCTGCAGGTTCCTGTGATTTAGTGAGCTCCCTTCCGGAAGGAAGCTGTGTGTGTGTGTGTGTGTGTGCACGTGTGTGTAACACTAGTCCAGTGCTGTTCAATAGAGCTTTCTGTGACAATGGAAATTCACTGTGTTGTGCTGTCCAGTGCAGTACCCACTGGCCACGTATGGCTATCAAACACTTAAAACATGGCTAGTGTGAGTGTGGAAGTATGTTTTTTACTAATCTAATTTAATTAGAATTTAAATACAAATAGCCACATGTGGCTAGTGGTTCTGTATTGGACACTGCAGTTTTCGTCAATTGGAGCACAAATTCTTGGCATTTGGTCTCCTTACCGCTCTTCCTTGAGAAATAGCCCTGCAGGCTTGGCATAACCAGATATGTGCTCGGGATATACACGCATTCTGTACCTGGAACAAACATGCACTTGTGGAGCTATGTCTCTGTCTTTTAGTGCCGATTTTGAAAAAAATAGGAATAATAATGATGTCCCAACAGTCTCAGATAGGGGAAAGGTGACAAACACCCTCCTTAGATGTACTAGTTACATTTTTTTGTGGTAACTAGTTGGTAACATGATCAGGTTTAGAGTGAAAATCCCAGAGGTAAGGAAAAACTATGTAAAGATGCAAAACCAAACCCCAGACCAAACCAAAACTGCTGATGTCGAGTCCATTTTGACTTGTGGTGACCCCATGTGTTACAATGTAGAACTTCTTCATAGGATTTTCTTGGCTGTAATCTTTACAGAAGCAGATTGTCAGGCCTTTCTTCTGTGGAACTGCTGGGTGGGTTCAAACTGTTAACCTTTTGGTTAGCAGCCAAGTGCAAACCAATTGCGCTACCTGGGGACATTCGTGAAGACGCAAGATCCAATAATAAACCTGAGTTTGTTTAACCCGATGTTTTTCAAACTTATTTGACTCCAGAACTCATCTGTGTTTCTGTGTGTGTGTGTGTAACATCAGTTAGCAGCCATAGATCTAGCGTTCCATGGAGCACACTTTGGGAAAGACTGCTCCATAAAATGGTTGGTTTCTGCTCCTGCTGCAAATCATGTTCCCAGCTGCTCTATAAATGGACTTTTCTGCTGCTGTATTTTCTGCCTTCTCCCTCCCCATGTAGCTAGTACCATGTCAAGAGCATCCCGGAGCCATTAGGAGCTGTGCCATAGGAATCTCAACCACCACTCATACTATGTACTTGTACCTTCAGTGCCTGTTTGAGCGTCATCTAATGTATGCAACCTCCACTTAATGATGGAATGCACACCAGGTTTATGGCTCAGTGACACATAGCACCTGGTCCATGATGGAAATCTCAGGTAACTTGGTATCATAGTAGAGGTAGGCTTTTGAAGTTCAAATATTTTTAACATTAATTCATTTCACTTAAAAACTAAATGGAAAAAGAGCAAGTGATGCTTTTAAAATGCACAACACCAAAGATGTCAACTCTAGTTTGTAAACATTTTATTATTTCACAGCATATGTAATTAAATAGAGAATAGTTTTTTATATCCAGCTATTCCATTAATATTCACCATACCTTCCTATTGGTGTACATCCTTAGTTTATCTTTGTACATGCAGAGCGGTTTCTTTTTCACACTTCCTCAGCCAAGCAAGATAAAGGACTATAATTACAGAGAAATATAGCTCTGTAGAGTCAAAATGTTCTCTGCGTAATTTTTTGTTCAGAAAATAGGTAACAACTACAAAGTAAGCCAAACTTGTTTGGTTGCCACATTATCAAAGTTTCATAGGCCATGCTGAGCTAAGACATGTGAAATGAATCTAATTTATTGTGGCTTACACCTAAAATAATATACGAGTTCTTCAAATAGAGGAGATATTTAGCACAAGTTAGTATATATATATATATTTAGAAACGCTGGTGGTGTAGTGGTTAAGAGCTATGGCTGCTAACCAAAAAAGGTCAGTAGTTTGAGTCTACCAGGTGCTCCTTGGAAACTCTATGGGCAGTTCTACTCCGTCCTATAGGGTCACTATGAGTCAGAATCAACTCAATGGCCACGGGTGGTGTGGTGTGGGTGATACATATAAAAAAAAAATTTTTATATATATATATTTGTTCAGTTAAGATTATAGCAGAATACTCACATATTTTTATATCTCAGTATACTTATTGCCAAGGAGCCCTGGTGGCACAGCAGTTAAGTGCTCAGCTGCTAACCAAAAAGTCAGCGGTTTGAACCTACTTGCCACTCCGTGGGAGAAAAGGCCTGGCAATCTGCTTCTATAAAGATTATAGCCTAGGAAAACCTATGGGGGCAGTTCTACTCTGTCATATGGGGCCACTCTGAGTCAGAATCCACTGTATGGCACACAACAACAAAAATGTACCTGTTGCCAGAACTTCTAGAACAGATTAAGCAATTCTTTTTCCTTATTTCTTCCTTTTTTTTTTTTTTTAATTCAGTACCAGTATCTCAAACAAAGGACTCCTGAGCAAAGCCAGCAAGAGCAGAGCTCCAGCTACCTATATCCAGAGGATCCGTTATGTCTTCTTTAACTTGTCATTTATTTACTTTGCTTCTTATACATTCTTATGACGTTAATATGATGGATCACACTTCATGCTTACTTGTCATACATATTATAAAGGATTTTGGATCACTTTGTTACTAGAGACCATACTTTTTATTTTCCACCAACCTAGAAGCTAGGCATATAGTGTGACTTAGAATTTCTTGGAAAAGTTAAATCTAACATGACACTTTTTTTTTTCATGATTTATGGAAATTTGTATCTTGTAAATAGAACATAATATGTTAGTTAAATCTTTCTTTATGAAAAGTGTACAATAATGTGTATTATTTCTAGGATATAAAAAGCAAATAAAGAATCATAGTTTCAGTGCTGGTCAGGGAAGTGACTTGTGAACTGTGTTTGCTGCCACAGGATGAGTGGTTTCCACAGAACACGTCATCCTAACCACTTGATTGTTAAAACCCTCCTCTGCCAAGGTCACCCTTTAGTTAGCATTCACATGAGACACAAATATCTGCACTTCTTTGTCCCATTCAGAGAGGTCTTCCCCATACCTCCTTGTCACCAATCTTCCAGTCATGTTCCTTCTAAGTCCCTGACCATCCAGCCAAACTATTGGCTACAACCCATGAATCAGTATATAGTCACACATCTGGCCATTTCTCCCCCCAAGCAAAGTGAACAACCAGGTACTAGAAGTTCTGCCCACTGGGAGGATTTCCTTTCACCACTGTCCTTCAGGGAGGTCCCAGAAAGGGGCTGCAGTCCTGTCGCTGTCCACTTCTTAGTGGTGCCTGCATATCGCACAGAACCATCAGCAAACCAGGCATGAGTTTTCTCTTCCTCAATCTGCATAATTTGGAACTCCCCATGAAGCCATAGGTGGAGACTTGGAAAGGGCAGGTAATATGAGGGGAGTGGAGACCACGGGCATTTAGTAAGTTCCTCATGCAAATTACCTGTACCTTCAGGTCGTGATCACACATATACTACTTCCATTTAATAATGGAATGCAGCTGTGCAGGTTCCACTTTATGACTCTGTGGGTCAGAAAATACTCAGTTCATGATGGGAAGTTCAGGCACATCATGACTTGATGACCCAAGGTTAAGGGTTCAGTCTGTACTAACACCCAGTAACAAGCCAACAGCTACTCCTCAAAAGGAGAGTAGTTATCTGCAGAGGATGACAGAGCTTTGCTCCAAAATCCTAAGGTTCTGCACTGAGATTCACCAGTAGGGGCTTGCCAAAGACTCCAAACAGCATCTCTATCTGTCACTGACACTTTAAGCACCATTGGATCAGCTGAATGATATGGCCTAAGTGGCCTAGTGGCTTGCAAGGCAACCTGAATCTGTTGCATAGCCTTCTCTTGTTCTGAGACCCAATCAAAAATCGCAGCTTTTTGAGTCACTTGATAAATAGGCTGGAGTAGCACACCTAAGGAGGGATATGTTGCCTCCAAAATCCAAAGAGGTCCACTGGGATTTGTGCCTCCTTTTTAGTTGTAAGAGGGGCAAGATGCAACAACTTATCCTTCACTTTAGAAAGAATATCCAGACAAGGACCCCTAGAAATTTTACTGAGGTGAAAGATGCCTGAATTTTTGTTGGATTAATTTCCTACCCTCTAGCATGCAAATACCTCAACAATAAGTCTAGAATCATTGATATTTCTCCTTTATAGTTGCAATCAGCATAATGCCATTTATAAAATGGACCAGTGTGATGTCTTGTGGAAGGAAAAAGTGATCAAATTTCCTGTGGACTAAATTATGACTACAGAGTTGATATACTTCTGAGGTAGGACACTGAAGGTACATTGCTGGCCTTGTTAGCTGAAGGCAAACTTCTTCTGGTGGTCTTTCAATACAGGTATGGAGAAAAAGGCATTAGCCAGATTGACAGCTGCATACCAGGTACCAGGAGCTGTGTTAATTTGCTCAAGCAATGAAACCACATCTGGAACTGCTGCTACAATTAGAGCCACCCCTGGCTAAATTTTAAATAATCCACTGTCGTTGTTCAAAATTCATTTTTTTTTTTTTTTTTGCACAGGTTGAATATGCTAGTTTAATGGGATATGATATGAAACCACCCCTGGATCCTTCATATCCTTGATGGTGGCACAAATCTCTGCAGTCCTTCTAGGAATGCAGTATTTTTTTTGTTTACTATTTTCCTAGGTAGGGGCAGTTTTAATGGCTTCCACTTGGCTTTTCCTACCATAATAGCCCTTACTCCAAATGTCAGGGATCCAGTGTGATGGTTCTGCCAATTGCTGGGTATATCTGTTCTAATTATGCATTCTGGAACTGGGGAAATCACTACATGATGGGTCTGGGGACCCACTGGACCCACTGTGACATGGATCTGAGCTAAGAATCCATTAATAACTTGACCTCCATATGTCCCTTCTCTGACTGGTGGGCCACAGTGAAGTTTTGGGTTTCCTAGAATTAGTGTTAGTTCAGAGCCAGTGTCCATAATCCCTGAAAATTCTGATTATTTCCTTTTTCCCAATGAACAGTCACTCTTATAAAAGGCTGTAGATCTCTTTGGGGAAGGCTGGGAGAAAGATTAACACTATAAATTTTTGATAGTGTAGTTGGATCCTTCCTCAAGGGGACCTGGCCTCCCCTTCATTCAAAAGGCTATAGGTCTTATCTGGCTCAAATCTGGGAATTGATTGAGTGCTGTGACTGTTCTGGGTGATTGGAGTTAGACTGCCATTAACTTGACCTAGAATTCTTTCACTTGTGGAGATCAAGTAAATATTTAGTAGCTTTCCCATCTATTTCACTCCTAGGGGCACCATGACTAAGTAGCCAATGCCATAAGTCAGTAGGAGTCAGATTATTCTGATTACTGCTTTGATTGCACTGTCCATCACAGTAACTATGCCCACCTTGTCTTTGGTAATTAAATGCCACCACTTGGCCCCTACTACCACGGGGTCCAATCAGCCCCATTGTAATTAGTTCTCTTAATTCAGCTAGGGAAGTTCCCACTGTCAAATCTGACTTATACAAAATAGCAATCACAGCAGTCTATGAGGGTGCTGGGGCTCCCTTCACAACTTTGTTCCCCACTGTTGTGGCAAAAGTTGTGTCCTCTGGGTACTCCTCGGGTGGTTCTGTGGGTCTAACCTGGTAAATCCACTGTAACATGCCAATTTCCCTAAGCCTTTGAATACCCTTTTCTACAGTGTACCAAGGAAGGTCTGGGATTTCAGATTGATTTAGTGTAGGCCACCACTTAATCTATGCTTCAGTCAACCCACTGAATAAACCATCAGATCTTTTTCTAACATCTTGAGCTGGAACACCGAATGAAAAACCTGTGCTTAGTGGGCCCCTATCAATAAACTCAGGCTGATCCAAATTGATGTTCCTTGTACCATTACCCCACATCCTTAATAGCCATTCCCACACATATTCCCCAGATTTCTGTTTGTATATATGAGAAAAATCAAGCAGTTATTTTGGAGTGTAGTGCATCTTTTCCTGGGTCACACTTTGTACTTCACCTCTTGGGCTCGGTGGTACTTAAGCCTAGTTATAAGTTTAGAAGCAAAAATGGGTGATGGGGTTGCACCCAGGGGACATTCAACAATGTCTCGTAAGCCATTTTTCTCAGTCAATGCCCCAGGCCCCACTCCAGGCAATATCACAGACTAAGCTTCTTCAGGTACAGCTGAGTTAATCTCATCGGTTGGAGGGGGCAGTGGAAGTGATAATGGTTTTACTGGGGAGGGTAGTGTTATAGATTGAATTGTGGCAAGGAAATGGGTCTTGCAATTGTGAAGGCTGGTAAGTCCCTAATTCATGGGTCAGGTGTCAGGCTGGAGGTTTCTCCTGACTCACATGGTTGCAGGGGGCTGACAAATACAAAATCAACAGGTCAGATAGTAGGCTGCTGGGTCATGGGGCTGTGGGAGCTGGTGAATCCCAAAATCTGCAGTTCAGGTAGCAGAGTGCTGGCTCACATCTCAAGAACCAGAAGTCAGATGATGACGAGTCAGATGCAGGATCAAAAAAAAGAGAAAGAGAGCTTTGCTAGAACATCCATGTATATTGGATGCAGGCCACACCTGCAAGGAAACTCTCCTTACATCGAATCACACAATGGAGGATAATTACATAATACTGAGAGTCATGGCCTAGCCAAGATGAAAAATAACATCACAGATATCCTGACCATTTATTTTTCCATTTGTAATATTTGCTCTGATAGGAAATTAACTCAGAGAGTATAGACCAGTAGACAAGAAGAGGAGAGAGCAACTGAACAGAAGAAGTAAGGAAACTACCAACCCAGGGTGCTTTTGCATTGGAGAGATAGATATGGGATTTTTAAGAAACTAAGAAGATAGTTTTTAACAAGATAGGTCTCTCTACATTCTCTTTCATCTTTTTAACTTTCTCACTTCAAGTTCTGCTAACTAATCAATTAGCACACTCTCTTCTAACAGCTCAGCCTCCATCTAGCAAGATTTTAAATGTCAAGCCCCTAAATGTGTGTTTATTGACATATTTTTCATGGATATGTCAGCTATCAAAGATGGTATTTTATTCCCATAAATTTTAGACCATATTCATTAGGGGTTAACCCCTAGGTCCTGTCTGACTTCTAAAGCACTTACAGAACATATTCATAGAGCCACTAACAAATTTTATGGAGGTGAGTAATAAACATGATCATTTTGTTTCCTTGATTAACAGTATATCCATGAATGATTAAGAACTGTTCAAGTAAGTTATGGTTCACATGTTGGATACCATTGAAAAGCTGATTTAATTTAATTCTGTGTATCTTTAGGGCTATTTGAAAACATTTTTGATAAATGTCCCTCATTTTGTATTAGTACTTTGCTTAGTTTGGGTTCCTCAAAAGATGAAGGGACCCAAATGAATGAACAAGTTGGAAAGGGAAAAAGCTAAGGAAGAAAAGTTTAAAAAAAAAGGGGGGGGGTACATTAATGAATTCGTTACTACTGTGTGCAATTGAGGTCCATTCTGGTGGGGAAACTTTTGAGAAACCATATGGAACATCCTTGGAACCATCTCCCTGGAGAACAGAAGCTTGGGGCACTTATCCAGCAAGTCTTATTCCCTGAGATCTTAACTCTTCAGCAGTCCCGGACTTCCAAGTCCTGTAAGATCAAAAAATGCCCTCAATCATAGATGAGAGACAGACCTTTGAGGCAGTCAGTTGGCCTGCCAGGCACTGTATGTATACCTCAATTGCAGGTGGACACTGGTGGGTTGAGGGAACGAAGAGTGCAACAACATCACCTGCTACATGTATAATGCTAATATGGGGTACACAAAAATGTTAAAACTTTAGTGATAAGTGGAGTTTGTCACATGCACATTACCAATAGTCTCATCCATTTTCCTTGCACAGATATTCTTTTAGACTTTGATTGCTTCTCCTGCTATCTTGGCCTTGAGCACAGATAATGATTTCCCAAAGCATTTCTCAATAGTTTCGAAGTGTTTAGCCTCAAAATTCTTCTTCAGGAGAAGAATTTACAAAATATATGCAGCATCAGGTTCTGAAAATATGGAATAGCAAGAGTTATCACTGCAATGAAAATTGAGCGAATTTTAAAAGAGTTTTTAAGAGAGAAGATAGGTAACAAAATCACTTTTATGAGCTCAACAATTCCCTTAGACATGCATGTAATAAACATAATGGAATCTGTCAGAATGTGTTTATTTTTAACATCTAGATTACTGGAGATTGATTTAATATTTGTTGTATGGGGTGTTGCCAATTTAATGACTCAAAATATACACTGTTAAGGAAAGAGCAGTGTATGGCAGTGTATAGAAAACAGGGCTTCAAACTGGTTCTTACCTGCTCAGTCATGGCCAATGAAGTGACACCAAAACAGACCTGAATTTTTAAAATTTGGGTGAAACAGAATAATAATCAAAATGGGAAAAATTATGGGTCTGAGCCCTGCTGGAAACTTAATCTCCCTCTTAGAAAACAAGGACAGTGTATGGGTTGCATGTAACAAATCTCTTGCCTGTTGGATTTTCAGTGGCAGTGAAAACAGCCATGTCCCACTCAAAGATGGCATCCGGCCACCCACTTTGAATGTGTGTTGCTCCCCGCAGTCCTGCCAATAGTCTAATCTCATGCACCAGGCTCCTGAAAGGGCTCACTACACCTTTTCTGTGTCTCCCATTCCAGAGCTTTGACCTGTAATTTTTCTCATTCTGGTTATTGTTCTGGTTCACCCAAATTTTAAAAATCCAGGTTTCTTCTGGTTGGCCTTCCATTCGCTTTGTTGGCTATGACTTAGCTGTTTTGAAGTCCTGATAGAAAGCTGGTAATTTTATTATCTTAATATAATACCATCTTTATACAGCAAAGACTCTTTTTGAGTTTGGCATTGTTTGATAGAAAAGTAGCCTTTGTGAAGTTGTTTAGCTGCTAAGTAAATGGAGCTATTTCTTATGGACGATAACAAAAAGTAACCTCTTAGATTTTGTTCTGCTTTCATGATTGTTGCCACTGAAATAAAAACAACAGCAACAACAACAAAACCAGTATGTTCTTGATTATCTTCTCTGATATAAGGAATAATTTATGGAGATAGTCAAAAGATTTTCTCTCACACTTATTCCACCTATTCTCTCTCTATACAGAGATACCGGGTACTAAAACAATTTGCAAAACACTAAGCCTATATCTCTTCCCACAGTGTGTTATGCATGAACCTGTTACTGGGCCAAACTTCCTGCCTGTGTTTACTCCAATTTATTATTCATACCATTCCCAAGTTAAATTATTTAAACACCGTTTATATCATATTATCATCAAATTTAAGAATATAAATACTATATCAAGGCTAAACTCCCTTGCCAAGCTCTATAAGATCTATGATTTTACTTCATCTATCCAATATTAACTGTCACAATTACCCAATCCATGCTCTATCCAGATCCTGGCTGTTCTCTTTTCAGACCTTTCCTATAACATGCTTATGCCTTTTCTTTGCCTTCTATCGTTCTGCTTCGAACATCTAAATGGAGCATTTTCTTTACTTCTGTCAAGATTTACCTGAAGTTCTGCATTTATGTTGACATCTTTTCACATCAAACCACGTAGATTTCTCTTCCTTTAGCTCCCTTCGTATTTATTGTGTCTACTCAACAAGGAGTATCTTCTATATGTTTTCCTATTTTCTAACAGTTTAAATGAAAAACTTCAGAACAGTGAACCTCAAACTACAATGTGCATGACAATCATTTGAGAATCTGGTTAAAAATGAATATTCTAGAGCCTTCTCAGATAATTCTGATAAAGATACTCATCGACCATGTCCTGAGAAATACTGTTTTAGTCTTTTCTGCATGTAAAAGTGTATAGTTTACTCACTTTTTTTTTCCAGGCTAAATGAAATATTAAAATATCTCCCCTTCTTCCCTGAGTTGGTTGGTTAGTTGACAAAGACCTATCCTGACCACTGCTGGGTCAATAAACAAGCCTTGATCCTGAGGTGCGATCCTGAGGTGATTTTAGAATCTCTTAGAGATTGATAAGGATTAAAAACTACCAGTTACCAAATGAAATGAGATGCCATTTTGGATTATAGACAAATGTGTCATTTTAGAATTATCTGTATCCACTGTCAACAGCTTTTAACAGATGTATTAAAACTTTCTTCTTTCTCTCCTGTAGCACGTTGTCACTGTCTCTAGATGATGGTAAAGTTGCCATTTCCAGCTGGGAGTTAATTTCTCTGAAGCAAGATGGTGCCCATCATTTTGGCTCAAGACTCTACTTCATAAAAACAGACCTCTCTAGTAAGATAGCTAAACTACTTGAAGTGAAGCAATAAAATTTAAGGGCAAAATCTTTAAAATTCAAAAAATAGGAAGATAGAATAAATTTATTACTTTATAACATTGGGTTCTATGTTTACTTAATAGACTTAATATAAACTGACTATTTTTTAAATAGTTTCTTCTTGTTTGTTTTCTTCTGCTTTCTATTACCAAACCTTGATTAAAATATAATACAACATGTTTCTTTAAAATAATAAATGTTTCAGATGATCTGTTCTTTAGGTACATATCTATGCACTTTAATTCCAACTGTAATCCTTCCAGTCAGCAAGTCATGTGAGGCATACAATCATGCTATAGCCTTTTTTTCACCCCCTTCTATTTGATTCTCCATTCAGGATTCATAGCTTGAGGTTTCTATACAAAAATTTTTTTTAGTATATTTATATACTAAATATACTAAAATATTTAGTATACAAATATATATTTAATATATATAAAATGTAATAAGATATTTAGTATACTACATATACTAAATATATAATAAATATAGTATATTTAAATCTATACTAGATTTAAAAATTATTGACGTAATTTTTCCAACTTTCTCTGTTCTCTGCCAGCAAATAGTAGTACTATTATGACCTAACGACTTAAGTTTTGCCTTTTCTGTTTCTGTTATAAAATAGTATGGCACTGCAGACTATTATGTTGTCATATCAAATTAAGGCATTTAAATATTATCTCTGTTTCTATGCAGGTGAGAAAAAGGAATTAGTGACCTATTTCAAGATGGAATTTATCTAAGGAAAACAACACAAACCTGCTACCTTCATAATTTTGAATGAGGTAAGAGCTACGAGGATTTACAATGTTTGTTCTCGGTATTGAATGCAGATTGCCGCATGGGAGAAACAGCTCCAGTCCTATACCTTGTGAACATGGGGTATACTGTGCAGGATAGTATGATAATAAAGCTGCTGAACGATTTTATTCATTAAGTAGGAACTGTGTGGGATACAGATGAAAAGCAGTGGGTGAGAGTATAAATATAGATTATCAGGATACACAAAAGGAGAAGTAACAATAAGATTTACATAAAGGAAAGCTGACTGCATACTGGCCCTTCCACAGGGGAAAAAAAAAATGATGAGAAATGGAGTAAGACCAAAAGAGTTTAAAAACATAAACTTATTTAGAAACTATATCAAATATCCAAGGAATATTGATTTGAGATTTTATCAGAATTGTTTAAACAGGTTTTATCTAGTTAACATGAAGTTGTATAAAATTCTAAATGGTGTTATTATTTGACATGTATTAGTAATTGAAATGATTTTAGTAAAGTTAAATTGTATTGCTTTTATTTGAGTTGAAGATAAAACTTTTTCTGGTTATAGGTTTCTATCAGTTCAGTTCAATAAAAGATGACAGAATGCCTGTTGGGGTTGCGTTCCAAGTACTGCACAGACACAGGAAATACAAAGCATTGCTGAGGAAAGTTAAGTAAGACCTGAATAAATATAGAGAGTAGACGGGGAGATATACTAGGCTCATGGGGCGGAAGACTCACTGTTGTTAAGATGTCAGTTTCCTTCCAAGTGATCAACAGATCCAATGCAATCCAATAAAAATTCTAGCAGACATTTTTCTAGGAATTGACGAGATAATTCTAAAGCTCATACTGAAATGCAAAGGACCTAGAGTAGCTCACAAAATGTTGGTCAACAACAATAAAGTTGAAGGGCTTAAGTTACGTGATTTCCAGATGTATTATAAATCTACCGTAATCAAGACACTGTGGTATTGGTGTAAAGAAAGACAGATGTATCAATGGAACATAACAGAGAGTCCAGAAATAGACTCACACATACATGGCTAATTAAGTTTTGACAAAGGCACAAAGGCAATTTAGTGGAGAAAGAATTGTATTTTCAGCAAATGGTGCCAGAACGATTGAATGTTAGTGACCCTATGTACAATAGAATGAAACACTGCCCAGTCATGCACCATTCCTACAATTGTTGTTATGCTTGAGACCACCATTGCAGATACTGTGTCAATCCAATGTGTTGAGGGTCTTCCTCTTCTTCACCGACCCTCTACCAAGCATGATGTCCTCCTCCAGGGACTGGCCCCTCCTGATAACATGTCCAAAGTACATGAGATGAAGTCTTGCAATCCTTCTTTCTAAGGAGTATTCTGGCTGTATGTCTTCAAGACAGATTTGTTCATTCTCTGGCAGTCCATGGTATAGTTAACATTCTTGGCCAACACCATAATTCAAAGGCATCAATTTTTCTTCAGCCGTCCTTATTCATCGTCCAGCTTTCACATGCTTGTGACCAGCAGCATCACTAGGGTGGATGTAACCCATTGTGGTAACTCATGATGTCAGGTCCCCAAAGGATCTCCTCCCATACCAGACCATAAAGAATCCTTAGTAATGTTTATTATCAATTTTAATCACAGAATAATATGTGATAAATATAGTTGTAAATTGCTTAAATGTAATATTTCTTAGATTATATGAATACTAACAACAAAACTCTTTTGTAAAATCTTACATTGAATTACCTTATTGATTTTCTCCATCGTTTTTTAAAATTACTACTTCATTCTCAAAAAAGTTATTGAGGGTCACAAACACTAATTACCACAACATTGTAGCTAAAACACCAGAAAATTTGACAAAATCAGCATCTGTAAAAACGCCGGCAGCAACAAAAACAACAGTGTGTGCTTGTAGTGGGTACAGATGAGACCATGTGATTTTAAGCATCATTGTATCTGGGTAATAATGACAACTGCAACCAGAGCACATTAGAAGGTTCAAAAGGTAAATTAGCATGGAGCTTTACCCTTGTAGGTGTATTGGCACATGTAAGCTGGGCTTACAAAAAATGTTTTTGTTATTATAAATAGGGATATTCTTATAAAAAACAATAAATTTCTGCTGAAACAGTGCACAAAAATTTTACAAGCACCTCTGACAGTGTCTGCACCCCCTGTACTACCTGCACCCCTCAAGTGATGCTACTGCCTATGTTTTTTTTTTTTTTTTCTAGTGCCATCGAATGAGGCAATTGAAAATACCATGGTTTGGTCAGGTACACCTTAGTCTTCAAGGTGACATCCTTGAATAGTCACCATATTTGATTTCCAATTAAGAAAATATGTAGTTCTAGTTTTAAAAGGCTTTGCCCAGATAAATGCTTTTCACAAAGAAAAATGTTTTCCTTTGCATTTTAGAGATTACCAAGTGATTGCAGAGGGGCAAAAGGTCTTGAGTTTTATTCTGGGTGTTCAACAAAAGTGACCTAGTCTGGTAGAAAAAATTCCAAGCATTTAAAAAAATTATGATAGTCAGAATCTAGCTAATGCATAGCTTGGCCCAAACTCTTACAAAATCTCATCTGTCTCATGAAATCCTACGTCATGGGAGTCATGGGAGTCTGCTCAAGTCTTAGTCCAATTCTGACTCAGAGAGAGTGATAGAGAGGCTTTCACAAAAATTTTATAAGCTTTGAAATTAAACAAACAAACAAAAAAACCAAATTCCTTTTCCATCACAACCTCCAAGTGAAAACATCTGGACTAGGAGTGGAGTGAGCAAATGCTTTTCAGAAAAGAACAGCAAAACCAGAGTGCCACAATCCAGCTTCTGTAACCTCTCACCTCTGCAGACCCCAGCTTGCCCAAATTTAACATAATAGGGCAAATATGTTCTACAGGCAAAAGAGACATGGAAATACTCTAAAATAATTAGAGTAAAATAAGAAGAGCAGGAATAGGCTAAAATAATTAGCTTGAAACGTTGAAGAGACAAATGGAATCGAATGCAAAGATATTTGGCATTTTAGCCAAGAGAGGAAGAAGCAAGTTTGCCCAAGTTTTAAATTTATACATAATTAATAGCGGGAGTCCTAAATGAATACGAATACAAGTTGTCAGTCAACATTTCACCAACTCTCGTGGAGGTAAGTTAGTACTATCTTTTTATCTCACAGTATAGTATTTTCTTCACTTTTAAAGCCCTGTGCAATACTTTTGACTGGCAGATTGCCGGTGTCATTTAGCATGGGTAATGAGAACTGGCCCTTACAGGTAATGATCCGGGCTGAGGTGCTTAAGTGTATGCACAGGATACTAGAGAAGAGGCCAAGGGAAAAACATACAGGAAAGAGAGAGAAACTAAAAACTGTAGGTAATGCCTCCGAAGCACTCAGCTGCTAAGTAAAATGTCAGTGGTTTGAATTCACCAGCTGCTCCATGGGAGAAAGATGTGGCAGTCTGCTTCCGTGAAGATTACAGCCTTGAAAACCCTATGGGGCAATTCTACTCTGTCTTACAGGGTTGCTGTTAGTCAGAATCAACACAAAGGGAATGGATTTTTTTTTTTTAATGGAAATGCATGGGTTAAACAGCGTGTTGTTGTTAGGTGCTGTTGAGTTGGTTCCAACTCATAGCGACCCAATGCACAACAGAACAAAATGCTGCCCAGTCCTGCACCATCTTTACAGTTGTTATGCTTGAGCTCATTGTTGCAGCCACTGCGTCAATCCACCTCCTTGAGGGTCTTCCTCTTTTCCGCTGACACTGCACTTTGCCAAGGATGGTGTCCTTCTCCAGGGACTGATCTCTCCTAACAAAATGTCCAAAGTATGTAAGATGCAGTCTCGCCATCCTTGCTTCTAAGGAGCATTCGGGTTGTACTTCTTTCGAGACAGACTTGTTTGTTCTTTTGGCAGTCCATGGTATATTCAATATTCTTCGCCAACACCACAATTCAAAGGCGTCAATTCTTCTTCGGTTTTCCTTATTTATTGCCCAGCTTTCACACACATATGATGCGATTGGAAATACCTTGGCTTGAGTCAGGCACACCTTAGTGTTCAAGGTGGCATTCTTGCTTTACAACACTTTAAAGAGGTGCTTTGCAGCAGATTTGCCCAATGCAATGTGTCATTTGATTTCTTGACTGCTGCTTCCATGGGTATTGATTGTGGATCCAAGTAAAATGAAATCCTTGACAACTTCAGTCTTTCCTCCATTTATCATGATGTTGCTCATTGGTCCAGTTGTGAGGATTTTTGTTTTCTTTATGTTGAGGTGCAATCCATACTGAGATCTGCGGTCTTTGATCTTCATTAGTAAGTGCTTCAAGTTCTCTTCACTTTCAGCAGGCAAGGTTGTGTCATCTGCATAATGCAGGTTATTGACGAGTCTTCCTCCAATCCTGATGCCCCATTTTTCTTGATATAGTCCAGATTCTAGGATTATGTGCTCAGCATACAGATTGAATAGGTACGGTGAAAGGATACAACCCTGACGCACACCTTTCCTGACTTTAAACGAATCAGTATCCCTTTGTTCTGTCTGAACAACTGCCTCTTGACCTATGTAAAGGTTCCTGATGAGCAAAATTAAGTGTTCTGGAACTTCCATTCTTCACAATGTTACCCATAATTTGTTATGATCCACACAGTCGAATGCCTTGCGTAGTCAATAAAACACAGGTAAACATCCTTCTGGTATTCTCTGCTTCCAGACAGGATCCATCTGACATCAGCAATGATATCCCCGGCTCCATGTCCTCTTCTGAACCTGGCCTGAATTCCTGGCAGTTCCCTGTCGATATACTGCTGCAGCTGCTTTTGAATGGTCTTCGGTAAAATTTTGCTTGCATGTGATAGTAATGATATTGTTCTATAATTTCTGCATTCAGTTGGATCACCTTCCCTGGGAATAGGCATAAATATGAGTCTCTTCCAGTCAGTTGGCCAGGAAGCTGTCTTCCATATTTCCTGGCATAGATGAGGGAGCACCTCGAGTGCTGCATCCGTTTGTTGAAACATCTCAAATCCTGTAGCCTTGTTTTTCACCAATGCCTTCAGGGCAGCTTGGCCTTCTTCCTTCAGTGCCATCGGTTCCTGATCATATGCCGCCTCTTGAAATGGCTGAACATCGACTAATTCTTTTTGGTGTAATGATTCTGTGTATTCCTTCCATCTTCTTTTGATGCTTCCTGCGTTGTTTAATATTTTCCCATAGAATCCTTCACTATTGCAACTCGAGGCTTGAATTTTTTCTTCTGTTCTTTCAGCTTGAGAAACATCGAGCGTGTTCTTCCCTTTTGGTTTTCCATTTCCAGCTCTTTGCACATGTTATTATAATACCTTACTTTGTCTTCTCGAGCTGCCCTTTGAAATCTTCTGTTCAGTTCTTTTTCTTCAACATTTCTTCATTTTGCCTTAGCTGCTTGACCTTCATGAGCAAGTTTCAGAGTCTCCTCTAACATCCATATTGGTCTTTTCTTTCCTTCCTGTCTTTTCAACGACCTCTTGCTTTCTTCGTGTATGATGCCCTTGCACAACTCGCCTGGTCTTTGGTCAGTAGTGTTCAGCGTGTCAAATCTTTTCTTAAGACGGTCTCTAAATTCAGGTGGGATATACTCAAGGTCATATTTTGCTTGTTGTGGACTTGCTCTGATTTTCTTTGGTTTCAGCTTGAACTTGCATATGAGCAATTGATGGTTTGCTCCACAGTCAGCCCCTGGTCTTGTTCTGACTGATGATATTGAGCTTTTCCAACCTCTCTTTGCACATATGCAGTTGATTTGATTCCTGTGTGTTCCATCTGGCAACGTCCATGTATATAGTTAGCATTTATGTTGGTGAAAGAAGGTATTTGCAATGAAGAAAGCATTGGTCTTTCAAAATTCTGTCATTCATGATCTCCGGCATTGTTTCTATCACCAAGGTCATATTTTCCAACTATTGATCCTTCGTTTCCAGCTTTTGCATTCCAATCAGTGGTAATTATCAGTGCATCCTGATTGCATGTTAGATCAATTTCAGACTGCAGAAGTTGATAAAAATCTTCAATTTCTTCATCTTTGGCCTTAGTGGTTAGCGAGTAAATTTGACTAATAGTCATATTAACTGGTCTTCCTTGTAGGCGTATGTACATTATCCTATCACTGACAGGGTTGTACTTCAGGATAGATCTTGAAATGTTCTTTTTGATGATGAATGCAACACTATTCCTCTTCAGGTTGTCATTCCTGACATAGTAGACTATAGGATTGTGTGATTCCAAATGGCCAATACCAGTCCATTTCAGCTTACTCATGCGTAGGATATTGACGTTTATGCATTCCAGTTCATTTTTGACAAAATCTAATTTTCTTAGATTCATATTTCGTAATTCTGTGTTCCAATTATTAATGGATGTTTGCAGCTGTTTCCTCTCATTTTGAGTCGTGCCACATCAGCAAACAAAGGCCCCGAAAGCTTTACTCCATCCATGTCATTAAAGTTGACTCTACTTTGAGGAGGCAGCTCTTCCCCAGTCATCTTTTGAGTGCCTTCCAATGGGGGGCTCATCTACCCTCACTATATTAGACAATGTTCCGCTGCTATTAATAAAGTTTTCACTGGCTAATTCTTTTCAGAAGTAGACTGCCGGGTCCTTCTTCCTAGTCTCTCTTAGTCTGGAACCTCAGCTGGAACCTGTCCTCCATGGGTGACCCTGCTGGTATCTGAATACCAGTGGCATAGCTTCCAGTATCACAGCAACACACAGGCCCCCACAGTATGACAAACTGACAGACATGTGAGGGTAAACAGCATTGGTCTGTGTAATAGGCTGACTAAGCAGGTGATTAAAAAAAAAAAAAAAAGCAGGTGATTAAGGCATTGGCAAAGAAGGGTCCCAAAGAATGATCCAGTCATCTAGAAAGAAGCTATATGAATTTCCCCATACATGTATGTTTTGATTCATTTTAAAAATAATATTCTGTGGATTAGCCATTTAAATTGAACTCCATGAAGTTCAATTTAATGAAGAAATTATAATGTATCAAATATTTATGTTCTCTAAAATTCTTAATCTTCTAATTATCAGTTGCCATTGAGTCAACTCTCATAATGACCCCGTGTGTGTCAGAGTAGAACTGTGCTCCGTAGGGCTTTCAATGGCTGATTTTTGGGGAAGTAATCTCCATGCCTTTCTTCTGAAGCACTTCGAGGGAGACTAGAACCTCCAAATTTTCAGTTAGCTGTCGAGCACATTAACTGCTTGCACCACTGAGGGACTCCAATTTTCTAATTAGAAGCTTATTTTACAGGAGGAGCTAATAGAAGGGTGGGAAGAAAAAAAATTGACTGAACCTAAAGCAACAAAATTAAAGTTGTTTTTCAGGGGCTATTAAAAAAAATTTTTTTTTTTTTAATAGAAATGGAGAAAAGAAGACTATTGTATAGTTGATCGAACCTAAAGTAATAAAGTTCAAGTCGGTTGTATGGGCGATTGGAGCTTCACGACTCTTTCGTTGATGACCTCAGTATTTCCAGTCCCATGAAGATATTATGCTTGGTTTTAATTTTATGTAATTTATTTATATTTTGATATATTTGATAAATAGCTTTCCCTTATAAAGGGAATACATGCATAATTAGTACAAAAGGAATACAGTGAAAAGCAAGACTCCTTCTAATCCCAGGCCCACAGTTCCCTGCTCCAGGAAAACCCTGGAACTTGTTCTTTGTGTACCCTCCAGTAATTCCACCTTTTTATGCTTGAATCTAAATATATTTGCCGTAGGCAGATTTCCCTTTGATTATTTTCATAAAGAATGTAAATCAAATTGTTGGTCATGGTGACCCTGTGCATGTGACACTTATACACAATTTTCTGTTTCATAACAGGTGATGGAGACAATAAAAATTAAGTTGAGAAAAATGTTTTGTGTGGAATAACAGTTTATTTTTATGTGGACTCTATTCTGGCATGAACTCAAGCATTCTGGAATGAAGGCTAGTTTTTTCCTTTGAGGTCAACTGAGGAAAAAAATTTTTTTTTCCCCAGATCCTTATCCTACTTGAAGCACTTCGTTTTTGGAGTTATCTTTTTGTTAGCACCCATGCAAAACAAAGACAGCTTGAACACCCCACATGTGCTTGTTGCAGAGGCCTTCGTGTCGTGCAACTTTATTGGCAATGCATTTGTAAATCCATTGAAATTTTTACCCTGAGTTACATCAAACAATATTGATTATCCGGGTCCAGTCCTTGGACCTTTCCTTTTCTCTATCACTTCTCCCTTCCCAACAACAACAAAAAATGAAACCCATTACCTTCGAGTCCATTCAATTCCCACTCATAGTGAGAGTGACCCTACTGGACACAGTAGAACTGCCCCATAGTGTTTCCAAGGAGTGGCTAGTGGATTCAAACTGCTGAACTTTTGGTTAGCAGCCTGAGCTCTTAAGCACTCCGCCACCAGGGATCCCCAGGTGATGTCAATTAATTTTGTGGCTTAAAGTATCCACACAAATTTCTGCTTTTATCATCAAACTCTCCATGAACTCTTACATCCAATTATCTACACAACATCTCTAGTTAGATGTCTACCAAGCATTTTAAAACAGACATGTCCAAAATGAGTCTTGATTTTCCTCCCAAAATTATTTTTCTGATTTTCCCCATGTCAACCTTGACTCTTTCCCCTCAACACCCCCCACCAATATAAAAATGTCAATCCAGAAACAAAAACCCACCTTAAAACATATCCTGGATCTTACCCTTTCTCACCATTTGCAGGTCAGCATTCTCATTGTGGCCCCCACTGTTTCCCATCTAATTACTAGTGGTAAAAAAAAAAAAAAAAATTACTGCAGTAGCTTAATTGGCCTCCGTACTTCCATCCTGGAACTCACAGTCTGTTCATACAGTGGCCTGATGACATTCCCCCTCTCAGAACCTCCAAGGCCTCTTGTCCTGCTCACATGGCTTACAAGGCTCCATCAGATCTGGCTTCCCACAGCTTTAGGTCCTCATTCTCCATCTCCTTGTTCCTCCACACCAGCCTCCTTGCTGTTTCTTGAACATGGTAAGCACATTTCTGCCATGGACCATTGCACGTGCTGTTTCCTATGCCTGGAATAGTCTTCTGGCAGATATCTACATGGATTGCTGCCTCACTTCTTTGAAATCTCTTCTCAGTTGTCACTTTGTCACAGTGCCTTCCCTAACTACTCTAGAATATATCGGTTTCCCCTATCTTTCTCTATCTCCCATACCCTACTTGTTTTTCATCAGAGTGCAACCACCTGACTTTATTTAAATCTATTTGTTGTTTGTCTCCCTCTACTAGGGTGTGAGGAACCTGAGAGCAGGGTCTTTGTTTCGGTCACTCAGCTTTCTGAGTAAGGTGAGTTGTACTCTGAAGCACTCATCCTGCTTGACCAGCAGCAGTGACCTTGGTATTAGCTAACCAATTATACTCATGGAAGTATTCGCACCAGACACACTCAGCGTTGCAGAATGATACAGAAACAGAAAAGAGACTTTGGCAGAACAGCATCAGGTGTGTCACCAGCAGGAATTCTCATAAAAGTCCAGGACCCTATATCCTAGCCTTTCAGGTGACAGCTCAGGAGTAGGGAAAGAAATCACATTGGTGGGTATATGTGCCATCCTTGCTTAGAAAGCCCAAACCCCATAATATTTCCTGTATCCATTCCATGAGAGTATCTTCCAGTAATCCACAAGAAAAAGTGCTTCCAATTATAAGATCGATACCCTTAGGTAAGCTCCAAAGCTATAACTTACCACCAGGTATTTATAGTTTGTTTTCTGTCCTCCCAGTGTGGATGTTATTTATCAATCAGGTCTCATTTTGCAATAAATCATGTTGACTGTGGAAACCATGGAGGCATAGTGGTGAAGTGCTATGGCTGTTTGAATCCACCAGGCACTCCTTGGAAACTCTATGGGGCGGTTTTACTCTGTCCTATAGGGACGCTATGAGTTGGAATCAGCTCGACAGCAACGGGTTTGGGTTTTTGGTAATGCTGACTATAAAAAAACTAGCATTTCACATTTTCAAGGAAACAGCGTTAAAAGGTTAACCCAAGGTCACTTTCTGATGGAGAGTGAAAAAGAATTTTGTCAATTCTTTTTTTTTTTTAATTTTTATTGTGCTGTAAGTGAAAGTTTACAAATCAAGTCAGTCTCTCACACAAAAACTTACATACACCTTGCTACACACTCCCAATTGCTCTCTCCCCAGTGAGACAGCCCGGTCCCTCCCTCCACTTTCCCTTTTCGTGTCCGTTACACCAGCTTCTAACCCCCTCTACCCTCTCATCTCCCCTCCAGGGAGGAGATGCCAACATAGTCTCAAGTGTCCACCTGATCCAAGAAGTTCACTCCTCCCCAGCATCCCTCTCCAACCCATTGTCCAGTCCAATCCATGTCTGAAGAGTTGGCTTCGGGAATGGTTCCTGTCCTGGGCCTACAGAAGGTCTGAAGTCCATAACCACCGGGGTCCTTCTAGCCTCAGCCAGACCATTAAGTCTGGTGTTTCTACAAGAATTTGGGGTCTGCATCCCACTGCTCTCCTGTTCCCTCAGGGATTCTCTGTTGTGTTCCCTGTCAGGGCAGTCATAGGTTGTAGCCAGGCACCATCTAGTCCTTCTGGTCTCAAGCTGATGTAGTCTGGTTTATGTGGCCCTTTCTGTCTCTTGGGCTTGTAATTACCTTGTATCCTTGGTGTTCTTCATTCTCCTTTGATCCAGGTGGGTCGAGACCAATTGATGCATCTTAGATGGCCGCTTGCTAGCGTTTAAGATCCCAGACACCTCTCTCCAAGGTGGAATGCAGAATGTTTTCTAAATAGATTTTATTATGCCAATTGACTTAGATGTCCCCAAACCCCCGCCCCTGCTATGCTGGCCTTCGAAGCATTCAGTTTATCCAGGAAACTTCTTTGCTTTTTGTTTAGTCCAGTTGTGCTGGCGTCACCTGTATTGTGTGTTGTCTTTCTCATCACCTAAAGTAGTTCTTGTCTACTATCTAATTAGTGAATACCCCTCTCCCACCCTCCCTCCTTCCCGATCAATTCTTCATTATACTGAGGTATATATTTGTTGATAAATAAATGAACAGATTAATTAATTAATTAATGAGGAAGATACCAGAGGGGGAAACTTCAAAGTCATGGTTAAGAACAAGAAAAAACAGATCACGGCTTGGGATAAAATATTTGCAGAACATATATCTGATATAGAACTTGTGTTCACAAGATATAAACCTTTACAGCTAAATAATAAGAATCCAAATAACCCAATTTTAAAAATGAAAAAAGGATTTGAAAAGGCACATGAATAGATGCTCAATATCACTAGCCATTAAAAAAAATAGGGAAATGCAAATTCAAACCACAGTGGATGCTTCCATACAACTACTGTCGTTGTTGTTAGGTGCTGCCCCGTTGGTTCCAACTCATAACGATCCTATAGGACAGAATAGAACTGTACCATAGGGTTTCCAAGCAGTGGCTTGTGGATTCGAACTGCTGACCTTTTGGTTAGAAGCTGAGCCCTTAACAACTGTGCCACCAGGGCTCCAGTCACAACCACTAAAATGATTAAAACTAAAAAGACCCACATTGCCAAGTTTTAGCAAGGATAAGGAGAAACTGAAACTCTCATACATTGTTGGTGGGAATGCAAAATAGTATAGCTACTTTGTAACATAGTTTGGTGGTGTCTTATAATGTTAAACGTGCATTTGCTATATGACCCAACTCAAGTATTTACCTAAAAGAATTGAAAATATTTGTCCACACAAACACTTGTATACAAATGTTCTAAGCAGCTTTGTTCATAATAGCTCCAAACTGGAAACAACCTAAATGTCTATCTATTGGTGAATGGATGAACACATGAGATTTATCTGTACAATGGAATATTACTCAACAAGAAAAAGGAACAAATAATCGGTACATTCAATCACTTGAGTTAAAAAATATCATGCCAATTGAGAGAAGCTAGACCCAGAAGGCTATATACCTATGATGTCTTTTATATGACGTTTTGGAAAAGGCAACACAATAGTGACAGAAGCAGTTCAATGGCTACAGGACATGGGATGGTGGAGAGGATTAACTTGTAAGGGTGCTCAAGGAAGCTCTTTGTGGTGATGGAAATGTGTGTACATTTACTGTTAGAAACCTAACTTTAGGAAGATACGGGGGGTAAGGCAGTAACAGATCATGTTCCTGTAAGTAGTTTACAATTTGTTTGGTGAATAAATATAAAGTAGAATGTATGAACTTCATATGAATTTGAAAACAGACTAACACAAGAACAGAAACTGTTCTTAAGAAAATTCTGTTGGCTCTCTGGTTATAGGGATTTTGCTATAATGGATAATTTTTGGTCAAAAATCGCTTTTGCTGCTTACTGCCCAACTAATTTTTACTCCTTACAGATATGGACTTTTGGATGATGTAAAAGGAGGAAACAAGAGGATCTGGATTCTTTGCACTTTTATTTGCTGATCATCAAATAAATGTTTCCTTACTTTAAAACATTTCCTACATACTGTGAACTGAGGAATATACTCTCACACTATTTCCTTTAATATTAAGTATTTTTTCTGAGTACAGTTTATGTCATTTGTTGGTTCTGATGGTTTACAACTAATTTTAATCTAATGAAATACATTTCAATTAGATTTAAGTGAGAAAAGTGTGAAGTAAATAGCAAATCTAGGGATATAAAATTCTGTATTTCTGGCCCAGGGAGGCACTCGAAATGTGTTCAGCAATCACAGTGGAATCAATAAGATTTCCACCATCATTAATTTTATTTTTATTTTAATTCATTTTGCCTGACATATGGTTTCTCAGAAAGAAGATGCAATAAAAAGTTCAATTCTTTCCATCTTGAACTAATGATTTTATTACTTATGATCAAATATTTACTGTATTATACTATAGTAAAGAAACAAAATTAGGAATGGGAAAGCTTTGCATTAATAGCTACTCTGTATTATATTAATATGTGGGTTTGCCCCAGAGGAAAAGATTAAAACATGATGCATCGTAGAAATATACTTAAGCTTTTCCAATTAAATAATCAAACATTATTTACTACTTACTAAATCTAGGAGTGTACTCATTAATCAAATTAAACTTTATAAGATTGGAACATTTTATTGAAGGATACCGTAATAGAGAAAATTACAGTAGTCATAAGTGTAGGTAGATGAATTTTCAGAAATTTACCATGCTCATAGCTCATAACTAGCACCCAGATCAAGGAACATAACACCTCCAGCACCTGAAAACTGCCTCCAAACCCATTCGAATCAGTGCACTTATCCAGAAGAAAGTCACTTCCCTGACTTCATAGAGCATAGATTAGTTTTCCCTGTTTTTGAACTTTATACAAATAGAATCATTTAGCACAGCTTCTTTGCTCATTATTGTTTGTGATATTCTTATTGTGTGCAGTTGTATTTATTTGCTATTTATATTCTGGGGAAATATAACACACTTTATTCATTCTGCTGTTGATGATCTAGTTTTGTACAATTAAGGATAGTTCTACTAAGAACCTTATTGTCCTTATCTTTTAATGAACAGGTGCATAAATTTATGTTGAGTATGAAATTGCTGGGTTGTAGGGTTTACATACGTTCATTTTGAATAAAGACTGCCAAAGCGGTTCTCACAATAATTTTATAAATTTACATTTCTAACAGCAGTGTACCATATTTTCATGCAAATAATGTATACCTTCTACATTTGTTTGCCAACCTTGCCCTCCCCACTCAAGGTATTTTTGTAAGTGTGCTATGCTAATATTTTTTACAAGAACATGTAAAAAAAATGGCGCAGTGGTTTCCTATGAAAATACCTCGTGGATGGAGGGTGCAGTTGGCAAACAAATGTAGAAAATACACATTATTTGGGTAAAAATTTGGTATAAGAGTTCTGGTTGCTCTGTCTCATTCCCGAAAATGAAGATGACTTGAAGCATTTACCGACAAAGGTGAAATACCTCAGCCTTCAGGATAGATTACATGTGAACGTAAAGAAAACAAAAGTCCTCACAAATGGACCAATAAACAACATCATGATAAATGAAGAAAAAAATGTAATTATTACTATTTCATTCTAATTGGATTAACAATAAATGTCTGTGGAAGCAGCAGTTAAGAAACTAAAGAACGTTTTACATTGGGCAAATCTGCTGAAAAAGACTTGAAGCACTTACTGATGAAGATCAAAGACCACAGCCTTCAGTATGTATCACACCTCAACATAAAACAAAAATCCTCACAACTGGACCAATAAACAACACCGTGATAAATGGAGAAAAGAATGAAGTTGTCAAAGATTTCATTTCACTTGGATCCATAATCAATGTCCATGGAAGCAGCAGTCAAGAAATCAAATGATGTATTGTGTTGGGCAAATCTGCTGCAAATCTTCAAAGTGTTAGAAAGCAAAGATGTCGCTTTGAGGACTAAGGTGTGCCTGGCCCAAGCCTTGGTATTTTCAATCGCCTTACATGCATGCAAAAGCTGGACAATGGAAAAAGAAGACAGAAGAAGAATTGATACATTTGTACTATGGTATTTTTTTTTTTTTTATTGGTGAAGAATACGGAATATACTATGGACTGCCAAAAGAACAAACAAATCTGTCTTGGAAGAAGTACAGCCAGAATGCACCTTACAAGTGAGGACGATGAGACTTCTCACAGACTTTGGACATGTTATCAGGAGGTACCAGTCCCTGGAGAAGGACATAATCCTTGGTAAAACAGAAGATCAGTGAAAAAAAAGGAAGGCCCTCAATGAAATGGATTGACATAGTGGCTGCAACGGTGGGCTTCAACATAGCAACAATTGTGAGGATGGTGCAGGGCTGGGCAGTGTTTCATTCTGTTGTACATAGGGTTGCTATGAGTCAGAATTGACTCTATGGTACCTAAAAACAACACAAAAAAGTTCTAAAAAACAAAGATGTCGCTTTGATGACTAAAGTGCACCTGAGCCAAGCCACAGTTTTTTCGATTGACTCATATGTATGTGAAAGCTGGACAATGAAGAAAGAAGACAGATGAAGAATTGGTGTATTTGAATTGTGGTGTTGGCAAAGGATATTGAACGTACCATGGACTTCTAGCAGAATGAACGAATCAGCCTTAAAGATGTACAACTAGAATATTTCTTAAAATTTGATGATGAGACTTTGTTTTGCTTACTTGAAACACATCCTCGGGAAAGACCAGTCACTAGAAAAAGACATCACATTTGCTAAATAGAGGGTCAGTAAAAGGGGAAAATCCTCAAGGAGATGTATTGACACAATAGCCTCAATAGTGGGATCAGACACATCAAATCTCTTGAATATGGCGCAGGATCAGACAATGTCTCATTCTGTTATGCATACGGTTGTCATAAGTCAGAGCTCACTTGATGGCAACTAACAACAGCAATAATAAAGTTGAATACACATTTTTATTCTTATTGGCCACTTGGGTATCTTCTTTCACGAAATATTTGAGGTCTTTTTTGTCCATTTTCTATTGAGACTTCTTTATCTTACTTTTCTCTTTCTTTATTTTAACTTACTGATTTCAGGAGTTCTGAATATAAGCCCTTTGTAAAAAAAAAAAAAAAAAAAAAAAACCTGCTGCTGTCGAGTCAATTTGGGCTGATAGAAACACTAATTATGTATTGCAAATATTTTCTCTCGCTTTCTAAGATTTTATGTTTCACAGAATGTTCAAAAATTTCATTTTTTTCTTTGTTAGAATATCATTCTATGGTTAAATAGCTCATTACTTAACAACTGTTAGTTCATTTTCAGACCTACGTGTGGTATAAACAAAACTGTACTGTGTTCTTCATTGATAAAATTTTTACCATATAGGACTATCCACAAAGGATATTTAATATTTAAAAATAATAATGGTGACCACTTATTCTGTTCCTTTCTATACATTCTCAATTAATATTCAAAATATCCCTATGAGATAGGCAACGCATCCTTATTTTATACATTGTGACCTTGAGGCTTAGGATGTTAATTTCCCCCCAAATAACAGAACTATGTTTTAAACCCCAGTGCCTTTGACTCAGAAGACCTTTCACTTAGCTGCTATACTGCATGGTATTTGAAAAACTTTTAAAATAAATACATTCGCAGAAGAAAAATGGCATATTGTTGAAATTTAGTGAAAGGGATATCAGAAGAGATAATTTTGAGTGATTTTGATTTTGTTATGTAACAGATGAATGGGATTAAGATTTTAGTTCTAGCTCTATCTCTAATTATGTATCTTACTGAAGATTTCTTAATTATTATGTCTCAGTGTTCTTATATGTAAAATTGAGCTAATAATATAAACTCTGTGAATTTCACAAATTGGAAAATATAGATACGGATTTGTTTTTAAAGTTTAAAATATGGGAAGTGTAGTGCAGTGATTTGCTTTTATGTGGTCTTTCTAGCCAAGGCTTTGTAATTCCTGGAAGATGATTGGCTGGAACTATGCAAATAAGGTGTGTAAAACTCTTGCAGTGGACCTGGGTAGCATGGCAAGAGCTGGCAGCAGATGCTTAGAAGGGCCCTGCTACAGAGTCCAGGGATCTTCCAGAAAGCTGAGAAGCCCAGTAAGGTCTAGCAGCAGAGCAGAAGCAGGCCCCCCAAGCAAAGTAATTGTAGCCGGAAGCAGCGGTGACATAAACACAGTATCTGCCCTGAACCACAGCATGCCTGCCCAGTGACAAAAGAATGCACATGGGTAATTTGGAAAAGGATAAGTGGTTCTCCTTTGGAAATTTGTTGTTATCGTTAATGTTTGTATTCTGTGAATAATAATAATGGCTTTCACTTTGCCAAAATTGTGTTAAGTATCTCGTGTGTCCGGCCAGCTTGATCATGGATAAATGTAGCACCCATGAAATGGTTGATGCCAGTGGGTATATAAGTCTCATTTGTAGCACTCTTATGGCTGCCTGGAAGTTTGAGGCACAGCCTGTCTACAGGTGCAATGTAGATAGACAGATTTGTACATACAGAATAAACGGCACTTGAAAAAATAAAAATGTGAGTAAATTCAAATAACCATTGACCATATGAAACAATAATAATAGTGTAATAATGTCTTTTTGGTTTTAAAATATATGTAATATTATTACAAAATTTTATGTAATGATATATTTGTAATATTTAAATAACTGAAAAGGTAGGAGGAATAAAATGTGCCACTATCTTTGTATTATCTGACAAGTAGTAAAAGTACTGGTAAATAGTAGCCTCTAACAAGGATTTTTTTTAACAAGGATACACGATGTCATCTCTAGTGTAACTGCTGAAAATTATAACGGTGCATGAGTGGTTAGCAAAAAGTTTCTTTAATGTGTCATAGATTAACTATTTTCAGCTTTGTGGGCAATAGTCTCTATTGTAGCCATCCAACTGTGACAGTGCAATGTGCAATTATCATAGACAATATGTAAATAATGGGTGGCTACGTTAGACCAAGGAAGAAAGGAGAGAAATAAGAATAATTTTCAGATGTTTTAAATGGAAAAAAAAAGGTAAGGTGATAAAACTTCAAATATTTTAGCATTACAGTAACTGTAAAGGGACCAAATGTTCCAATTAAAATACTAAGAGTGCTAGATTGTATCAACAAAAAACTAACAAGTGGTATAAATTACATATAAAGACCAGAAAAGTTGAAAGTAAAATGGTGGAAAAATCATTCTGTGCAAACATTAGTAAAAAGAAAGCTTGGTTATACTAGTAACAGACAATGCAGACTTTAAAGCAAAAACTATTACTAAAAACAAACAAACAAACAAACAAAAAAGTTGCTGTAAGTCAGCAACCCCATATGTGTCAGAGTAGAACTGTGCTTCATAGGATTTTCAATAACTGACTGTTCAGAAGTAGGTCCTCAGGCCTTTCTTCCAAAGTGCCTCTGGGTGGGCGTGAACCACCAATCTTTTGGTTAGTAGGCAAGTACTTAAGTGTCTGTGCAACCCAGGAATGTCTTATTAAAAAAAGAGGTATTATCATGATGAAAGACACAATCCACCGGGACTGTATAACAGTCCTGAATTTGTATGCATATCCTTCGGACATGTAAAACAAAACTGAGAGAACCAAAAGGAGAAATAGACAAATTCATGATTATAGGAAAATTTAACATACTTGTCTCGGAAACTAATACAACAAACAGAAAAAATAATCAGTTTTTATACATACAGAAGTTGAGACAAACATGATTGGCTAATTTTCCCGTGTGTAAAAACACTGCTAGACTATAGCAGCTAACACTTGCATTATACATGGTATACTCAAGTGCATATGGAACACGTACCAAAATTATATATATGCTGGACTGTATGGGAAATCACAGCAAAATTTCCAAGTTTTAAAAATACAGAGAATGATCTCTGGTCTAAGTAAAATTAACTTAGAAATCAAAAATGAAAATATACACCTTAGACTTAGAGACACAAACTAAAACTCAAAGGATGGAAAAAAATATATCAAGCAAACAATAAGCAAAAAAGGAGTAGCAATATTAATTTCTGACAAAATAGACTTTAGACTTAAATCCACCACAAAGGATAAAGAAGGACACTATATGATGATAAAAGGGACAGTTGATCAGGAGGACATAACCATATTAAATATTTATGCACCCAATGACAGGGCTGCAAGATACATAAATCAAATTTTAACAGAATTGAAAAGTGAGATAGACACCTCCACAATTATAGTAGGAGACTTCAACACACCACTATCGGAGAAAGACAGGACATCCAGTAAGAAGCTCAATAGAGACACGGAAAACCTAATCGCTACAATCAACCAACTTGACCTCATTGACTTATACAGAACTCTCCACCCAACTGCTACAAACTATACTTTTTTTTCTAGCGCACATGGAACATTCTCTAGAATAGACCACATATTAGGTCATAAAAGAAACCTTTGCAGAGTCCAAAACATCGAAATATTACAAAGCATCTTCTCAGACCACAAGGCAATAAAACTAGAAATCAATAACAGAAAAACTAGGGAAAAGAAATCAAATACTTGGAAAATGAACAATACCCTCCTGAAAAAAGACTGGGTTATAGAAGACATCAAGGAGGGAATAAGGAAATTCATAGAATGCAACGAGAATGAAAATTCTTCCTATCAAAACGTCTGGGACACAGCAAAAGCAGTGCTCAGAGGTCAATTTATATCGATAAATGCACACATACAAAAAGAAGAAAGAGCCAAAAGCAGAGAAGTGTCCCTACAACTTGAACAAATAGAAAGTGAGCAACAAAAGAATCCATCAGGCACCAGAAGAAAACAAATAATAAAAATTAGAGCTGAACTAAATGAATTAGAGAACAGAAAAACAATTGAAAGAATTAACAAAGCCAAAAGCTGGTTCTTTGAAAAAATTAACAAAATTGATAAACCATTGGCTAGACTGACTAAAGAAATACGGGAAAGGAAACAAATAACCCGAATAAGAAACGAGAAGGGCCACATCACAACAGACCCAACTGAAATTAAAAGAATCATATCAGATTATTACAAAAAATTGTACTCTAACAAATTTGCAAACCTAGAAGAAATGGATGAATTCCTGGAAAAACACTACCTACCTAAACTAACACATTCAGAAGTAGAACAACTAAATAGACCCATAACAAAAAAAAGAGATTGAAACGGTAAACAAAAAACTCCCAACAAAAAAAAGCCCTGGCCCGGACGGCTTCACTGCGGAGTTCTACCAAACTTTCAGAGAAGAGTTAACACCACTACTACTGAAGGTATTTCAAAGCATAGAAAATGACGGAATACTACCCAACTCATTCTATGAAGCCACCATCTCCCTGATACCAAAACCAGGTAAAGACATTACAAAAAAAGAAAATTTTAGACCTATATCCCTCATGAACATAGATGCAAAAATCCTCAACAAAATTCTAGCCAATAGAATCCAACAACACATCAAAAAAATAATCCACCATGATCAAGTGGGATTTATACCAGGTATGCAAGGCTGGTTTAATATCAGAAAAACCATTAATGTAATCCATCACATAAATAAAACAAAAGACAAAAACCACATGATCTTATCAATTGATGCAGAAAAGGCATTTGACAAAGTCCAACAACCATTTATGATAAAAACTCTTACCAAAATAGGAATTGAAGGAAAATTCCTCAACATAATGAAGGGCATCTGTGCAAAGCCAACAGCCAATATCACTCTAAATGGAGAGAACCTGAAAGCATTTCCCTTGAGAACGGGAACCAGACAAGGATGCCCTTTATCACCGCTCTTATTCAACATCGTACTTGAAGTCCTAGCCAGGGCAATTAGGCTAGACAAAGAAATAAAGAGTATCTGGATTGGCAAGGAGGAAGTAAAGTTATCACTATTTGCAGATGACATGATCTTATACACAGAAAACCCTAAGGAATCCTTCAGAAAACTACTGAAACTAATAGAAGAGTTTGGCAGAGTCTCAGGTTATAAAATAAACATACAAAAATCACTTGGATTCCTCTACATCAACAAAAAGAACAGCAAAGAGGAAATAACCAAATCAATACCATTCACAGTAGCCCCCAAGAAGATAAAATACTTAGGAATAAGTCTTACCAAAGGTGTAAAAGACCTATACAAAGAAAACTACAAAGCTCTAATACGAGAAATTAAAAAGGACATACTCAAGTGGAAAAACATACCTTGCTCATGGATAGGAAGACTTAACATAGTAAAAATGTCTATTCTACCAGAAGCCATCTATACATATAACGCACTTCCGATCCAAATTCCAATGTCATATTTTAAGGGGATAGAGAAACAAATCACCAATTTCATATGGAAGGGAAAGAAGCCCCAGATAAGCAAAGCATTACTGAAAAAGAAGAAAGTGGGAGGCCTCACTCTACCTGATTTCAGAACCTATTATACAGCCACAGTAGTTGAAACAGCCTGGTACTGGTACAACAACAGGCACAGAGACCAATGGAACAGAATTGAGAACCCAGATATAAATCCATCCACGTATGAGCAGCTGATATTTGACAAAGGACCAGTGTCAGTTAATTGGGGAAAAGGTAGTCTTTTTAACAAATGGTGCAGGCATAACTGGATATCCATTTGCAAAAGAATGAAACAGGACCCATACCTCACACCATGCACAAAAACTAACTCCAAGTGGATCAAAGACCTAAACATAAAGACTAAAACAATAAAGATCATGGAAGAAAAAATAGGGACAACATTAGGAGCCCCAATACAAGGCATAAGCAGAATACAAAACATTACCAAAAATGATGAAGAGAAACCAGATAACTGGGAGCTCCTAAAAATCAAACACCTATGCTCATCTAAAGACTTCACCAAAAGAGTAAAAAGACCACCTACAGACTGGGAAAGAATTTTCAGCTATGACATCTCAGACCAGCGCCTGATCTCTAAAATCTATATGATTCTGTCAAAACTCAACCACAAAAAGACAAACAACCCAATCAAAAAGTGGGCAAAGGATATGAACACACATTTCACTAAAGAAGATATTCAGGCAGCCAACAGATACATGAGAAAATGCTCTCGATCATTAGCCATTAGAGAAATGCAAATTAAAACTACGATGAGATTCCATCTCACACCAACAAGGCTGGCATTAATCCAAAAAACACAAAATAATAAATGTTGGAGAGGCTGCGGAGAGATTGGAACTCTTATACACTGCTGGTGGGAATGTAAAATGGTACAACCACTTTGGAAATCTATCTGGCGTTATCTTAAACAGTTAGAAACAGAACTACCATACAACCCAGAAATCCCACTCCCCGGAATATACCCTAGAGATACAAGAGCCTTCACAGAAACAGATATATGCACACCCATGTTTATTGCAGCTCTGTTTACAATAGCAAAAAGCTGGAAGCAACCAAGGTGCCCATCAACGGATGAATGGGTAAATAAATTGTGGTATATTCACACAATGGAATACTACGTATCGATAAAGAACAGTGAGGAATCTGTGAAACATTTCATAACATGGAGGAACCTGGAAGGCATTATGCTGAGCGAAATTAGAGGCAAAAGGACAAATGTTGTATAAGACCACTATTATAAGATCTTGAGAAATAGTAAAAACTGAGAAGAACACATACTTTTGTGGTTACGAAGGGGGGAGGGAGGGAGGGAGGGAGAGGGTTTTTTATTGATTAATCAGTAGATAAGAACTGCTTTGGGTGAAGGGAAAGACAACACTCAATACATGGAAGGTCAGCTCAATTGGACTGGACCAAAAGCAAAGAAGTTTCCGGGATAAAATGAATGCTTCAAAGGTCAGCGGAGCAGGGGCGGGGGTCTGGGGAACATGGTTTGAGGGGACTTCTAAGTCAATTGACAAAGTGATTCTATTGTGAAAACATTCTGCATCCCACTTTGAAATGTGGCGTCTGGGGTCTTAAATGCTAACAAGCGGCCATCTAAGATGCATCAATTGGTCTCAACCCACCTGGAGCAAAGGAAAATGAAGAACACCAAGGTCACACGACAACTAAGAGCCCAAGAGACAGAAAGGGCCACATGAATCAGAGACCTACATCATCCTGAGACCAGAAGAACTAGTTGGTGCCCGGCCACAATCGATGACTGCCCTGACAGGAAGCACAACAGAGAACTCCTGAGGGAACAGGACAACAGTGGGATGCAGACCCCAAATTCTCATAAAAAGACCATACTTAATGGTCTGACTGAGACTAGAGGAATCCTGGCGGCCATTCTCCCCAGACCTTCTGTTGGCACAGGACAGGAACCATCCCCAAAGACAACTCATCAGACATGAAAGGGACTGGTCAGCGGGTGGGAGAGAGATGCTGATGAAGAGTGAGCTAATTATATCAGGTGGTCACTTGAGAGTGTGTTGGCAACTCTTGTCTGGAGGGCGGAGGGGAGGATAGAGAGAGAGGGAAGCTGGCAAAATTGTCACGAAAGGAGAGACTGAAAGGGCTGACTCAATAGGGGGAGAGCAAGTGGGAGTACGGAGTAAGATGTATGTAAACTTATATGTGACAGGCTGATTGGATTTTTACACATTCACTTGAAGCTTAATAAGAGTTAAAAAATTTGATATTAAAAAAATGAAAATATATTGAAAGGTTTCTAAATTATTAAGAAATAAACAACACTTTTTAAATAAGCCATGTGTCAAAGGAGGAATTATAATAAAAACATAAAATGTTTAAAAATAAAGGTAGTAAAAATATGACATACCAAAGCTTGTGGGATTCAGTTAAAGCAGTGATCGGAAGGAAATTTATAGTCTTAAATGTATGCCAACTACCTGGACACCTGAGATGAATCCATACGAGAAAAGTGAATAGACTCCTGGCTCACATACCCAGTAACAGCTCTAACCACCTGGTGACAGGACATTAGAGCATCAAAGGAGCTCAACCAGCCTATTTTGGGCATATAAAAACAAGTCAAAGCCAGAAGCTAGGACACTGTAAGCAAACATAAAATAATCAAATAACTTTTAGATGGCTCGGAGGAAACATTCAATATCAAATCACATAAAGAAGCAGACCATGATCACTTCAACAAGCTCTCAAAACAAAGAATCAAGGAATCTTCCAGACGAAGATATATTCCTGGAATTACCAAAGGTAGAACACAAAAGATTAATATACAGAACTCTTACGAGATCAGGAAGGAAATCAGGCAAAAAGCAGAACAAGCCAAGGAACCACAGGTAAAGCAGAGGAGGAAATTAAGATGGTTATTCAAGGTCATTATGACAAATTTAATAGGCTGCAAGAATCCATACAGAGACAACAAACAGAAATCGAGAAGATTTACAATAAAATTTCAGAAGTGCACAACTCAGTAGAAAGTCAGAGGAGCAGAATTGAGGATCTGGAAGTTAGAATCAGTGAAACTGAAGATAAAAAACTTGGCATCAATATATTCAAAGAAAAATCAGATAAAAGAATTAAAAAAATGAAGAAACCCTAAGAATCATATGGGACTCTATCAAGAGAAATAAAGGCCTAGTGATTGGAGTACTAGAACAGGGAGGGAGAACACAAAATACAGAGAGAATTGTTGAAGATTTGTTGGCAGAAAACTTCCCTGATATAGTGAAAGATGAGAAGATACCTATCTAAGATGCTCATCGAACTCCACATGAGGTAGCTTTTAAAAGAAAGTCACCAAGATATATTATAATCAAACTTGCCAAAATCAAAGATAAAGAGAAAATTTTAAGAATGCTAAGGAAAAATGAAAAGTCACCTACAAACTAAAGTCGGTAAGAATAAGCTCAGACCACTCAGCAGAAATCATGCAGGCAAGAAAGCAATGGGATGACATATACAAAGCCTTGAAGGAAAAAAATTGCCAGCCAAGAATTGTATATTCAGCAAAATTTTCTCTCAAATATGAAGGGAAAATTAGGACATTTCCAGATAAAAAGAGGTTCAGGGAATTTGCAGAAACCAAACCAAAACTACAACAAATACTAAAGGGAGACCTCTGGTTAGAAAACGAATAACATCAGATTTCAACCCAAGACTAGAACAGGCAACAGAGCAACCGGATATCAAACCAGATAGGGAAATCACAAAAATAAATCAAGATAAAAAACATGCAAAACAGGGAAACAGAGATGTCATTATATAAAAGATGACAATATTAAATCAATAAAGAGAGACTAAAAAATGTAGTCATATATCTTTCATAGAGAGAGGAAATCAAGGCCATATAAAGAGATGAAAGTTTGGTTTAAACTTGGAAAAATAGAGACAAGTATTACGGAAACCACAAAGGATACTACCGATCCTATACATCAAAATAAAATACAACAAAAACATAAAGACTCAGCAAAAACAAAATTAACAACAATGAAAAAGAGGAAAAGGCACTATATAAAGAAAAACTATCAACACAAAAAGTTACATGGAAAAAAGAAACTGTCAACAACACCCCAAAAAAGACATCAAAATGACAGAACTAAACTCACACCTACCCATAATTACACTGAATGTAAACGGACTAAATGCACCAATAAAGAGACAGAGAGTGGAAAAACAGATTAAAAAAACATGATCCGTCTATATACTGTCTACAAGAGACACACTTTAGACTTAAAGAAACAAACAAACTAAAACTCCAAGGATAGGAAAAAAACATATCAAGCAAACAACAATAAAAAAAGAGCAGGAATGGCAATATTAGTTTCTGACAAAATAGACTTTAAAGTTACATCCACCACAGAGGATAAGGAAGGACACTATACAATGATTAAAGGGACAATATAGCAGCAGGATATAAACATAATAAATATTTACACATCCAATAATAGGGCTTCAAAATACATAAAACATACTTTAACAGCATTGAAAAGCGAAATAGACAGCTCCACGATAATAGTAGGAGACTTCAACACACCACTTTTGGTGAAGGACAGGACATCCTGGGAGAAGCTCAATAAAGACATGGAAGATCTAAATGCCACAGTCAACCAACTTGACCTCATAGGCATATACAGAACACTCCACCCAACAGCAGCGAAGTACACTTTCTTTTCCAATGCACATGGAACATTATTCAGAACAGACTACATATTACATCATAAAGCAAGCCTTAACAGAATCCAAAACATTGAAATATTGCAAAGCATCTTCTCTGACCATAAGGCCATAAAAGTAGAAATCAATAACAGAAAAAGTAGGGAAAAGAAATCAAACATATGGAAACTGAACAACACCTTGTTCAAAAACTACTGGGTTAAGAAAGAAATCAAGGACAGAGTAAAGAAATTCACAGAGTCCAATGAGAATGAGAACACTTCTTATCAGAACCTTTGGGACACAGCTATAGCAGTGCTCAGAGGTCAGTTTATATCAATAAATGCACACATACAAAAAGAAGAAAGGGACAAAATCAAAGAATTATCCCTACAGCTAGAACAAATAGAGAGCAACAAAAGAAACCCTCAGGCACCAGAAGAAAGCAAATAATAAAAATTAGAGCAGAATTAAATGAAATAGAGAACAGAAAAACAATTGAAAGAGTTAACAAGACCAAAAGCTGGTTGTTTGGAAATATCAACAAAATCGATAAACCATTGGCCAAAGTGACCAAAGAAAAACAGGAGAGGAAGCAAATAATGAGATGGTCGATATCACAACAGACCCAACTGAAATTAAAAGAATCATATCAGATGACTATGAAAAATTGTACTCTAACAAATTTGAAAACCTAGAAGAAATGGATGAATTTCTAGAAACACACTGCCTACCTAAACTAACACAAACAAAGGTAGAACAGCTAAATAAACCCATAAGAAAAGAAGAGATTGAAAATGTCATCTAAAATCTCCCAACTAAAAAAAGCCCTGGCCCTGATGGCTTCATTGGAGAATTCTACCAAATTTTAAGAGAAGACTTAACACCACTACTATTTCAGAGCATAGGAAAGGATGAAATACACCCCCACGCATTCTGTGAAGCTAACATATCTCTGATACCAAAACCCAGTAAAGACACCACAAAAAAAGGAAATTACAGACTTATATCCCTCATGAGGAAACCCTGGTGGCATAGTGGTTAAGTGCTACGTCTGCTAACCAAATCCTATAGGGTCGCTATGAGTCGGAATCGACTCAACAGCACTGGGTTTGGGTTATCCCTCATGAACTTAGATGCAAAAATCTTCAACCAAATTCTAGCCAATAGAATTCAACAACATAAAAAAAAAAATTCACCATGACCAAGTGGGATTCACAGCAGGTATACAGGGATGGTTTAACATTAGGAAAATAGTCAATGTAATCCATCATATAAATAAAACAAAAGAACCACATGATCTTCTCAACTGATGCAGGAAAGGCATTTCACAAAGTCCAACACCGATTGATGATAAAAACTCTTGGCAAAACAGGAATAGAAGGAAAATTCCTCAACATAATAAAGGACATCTATAAAAAAGCCAACAGCCAACATCATCCTAAATGGAGAAAGTCTGAAAGCATTCCCCTTGAGAACAGGAACCAGACAAGGATGCCCTTTATCACCACTCTTATTCAACAGTGTGCTGGAGGTCCTAGCCAGAGCAATTGGGCTAGATAAAGAAATAAAGGTTATCCAGATTGGTAAGGAAGAAGTAAAATATCTCTATTTGCAGATGACATGATCTTATACACAGAAAACCCTAAAGAATCCACAAGAAAACTACTGAAACTAGTAGAAGAGTTCAGGAGGGTATCATGATACAAGATAAACACACAAAAATCAGTTGATTCCTCTACACCAACAAAGGGAACGTCGAAGAGGAAATCACCAAATTAATACCATTTACAATAGCCCCCAAGAAGATAAAATACTTAGGAATAAATCTAACCAGGGATGTAAAAGACCTATACAGAGAAAACTACAAGACATGACTACAAGAAAGCAAAAGAGCCCAATATAATTGGAAAAACATACTTTGCTCGTGGATAGGCAGACTCAACATTGTGAAAATGTCTATTCTACCCAAAGTGATCTATAGATACAATGCAATCATGATCCAAATTCCAATGACATTTTTTAATGAGATGGAGAAACAAATCACCAACTCCGTATGGAAGGGATAAGTAAAGCGTTACTGAAAAAGAAGAACAAAGTGGGAGGCCTCACACTACCTGGTTTTAGAACCTATTGTACTGCCACAGTAGTCAAAAGAACCTTGTACTAGTACAACAACAGAAACATAGACAAATGCAACAGAATAGAGAATCCAGACAAATATCTATCCACATATGAGCAGCTTGTATTTGACAAAGGCCCAAAGTCTGTTAAATGGGGAAAAGACAGTCTCTTTAACAAACAGTGCTGGCATAACTGAATATCTACTTGTAAAAAAATGAAACAAGTCCCATACCTAATATCATGCACAAAAATGAACTCAAAATATATCAAAGACCTAAATATAAAATCTAAAACTTTAAAAATCATGGAAGAAAAAACAGGGACAATGCTAGGTGCCCTAATACATGGCATAAACAGTATACAAAACATTACTAACAATGCACAAACATCAGAAGAGAAACTAGATAACTGGGAGCTCCTAAAAATCAAACACCCATGCTCACCCAAAGACTTCACCAAAAGAGTAAAAAGACTACCTACAGACTGGGAAAAGGTTTTTGGCTACGACAAATCCGATCAATACCTGATCTCTAAAATCTACGTGATACTGCAAAAACTTAATAACAAAAAGACAAATAACTCAATTAAAAAATGGGCAAAGGATTTGAACAGGCACTTCACCAAAGAAGACATTCAGGTGGCTAACAGACACATGAAGAATTGCTCATGATCATTAGTCATCAGAAAAATGCAAATTAAAATTACAATGAGATTGCATCTCACCTCAACAAGGTTGGCATTAATCCAAAAAACACAAAATAATAAACGCTGGAGAGGTCGTGGAGAGACTGGAACACTTATACACTGCTGGTGGGATTGTAAAATGGTACAACCACTTTGGAAATTGATCTGGCTCTTCCTTAAAAAGCTAGAAATAGAACTATCATATGATCCAGCAATACCACTCCTTGGACTATATATCTTAAAAAAAAATAAGAGCCCTCACGTGAACAGATACATACACACCCATGTTCACTGCAGCAGTGTTTACAATAACAAAAAGATGGAAACAACCAAGGTGCCTGTCAATGGATGAATGGGTAAATAAATTATGGTATATTCATACAATGGAATACTATGCAACAATAAAGAACAACATTGAATCCATGAAACATCTCATATCATGGAGGAATCTGGAAGGAAGTATGCTGAGTAAAATTAGTAGCAAAAAAAAAACAAATATTGTATGAGACCTGTATTATAAGAACTCAAGAAAAAGTTTAAACACAAAAGAAAATATTCTTTGATTGTTATGAGGATGGGGGAGGGAGAGGGGTATTCACTGATTCAATAGCAGACAAGAACCAATTTAGGTCAAGGGAAAGACAACACACAATACAGGGGAGGTCAGCACAACTGGACTAAACCAAAAGCTAAGAAGTTTCCTGAATACAGCCAAATGCTTCAAAAGCCAGGGTAGCAGGGATGGGGGTCTGGTGACCATGATTTCAGTGGACGTCTAGCTCAAATGGCATAACAAAATGTATTAAGAAACTGTTTTGCATCTCACCTTGGTGAGGGATATCTGGGGTCTTAAACGCTATCTAGAGGCCATTTAAAGTGCATCAATTGGTCTCAACTCACCTGGAGCAAAGGAGAATGGACACCCAAAGACACAAAGAAAATATTAACCCAAGAGACAGGAAAAAAAAAAAAAAAAAAACCTACTGCCTTCAAGTCGATTCCGACTCATAGCGACCTAGAAAGGGCCACATAAACCAGAGATTCCATCAGCCTGAGACCAGAAGAACTAGATGTTTCCTGGCTACCACCAATGACTACCCCAACAGGGAACACAACAGAGAATCCCTGATAGAGTAGGAGAACAGTGGGATACAGCCGTCAAAATCTCATAAAAAGACCAGACTTAGTGGTCTGACTGAGACTGGAGGGACCCCAGAAGTCATGGCCCACAGACCCTCTGTTAGGCCAAGGCTGGAACCATTCCTGAAGCCAACTCTTCAGACACAGATTGGACTAGACTATAAGACAGAAAATGATCCTGTGAGGAGTGAGCTTCTCAGCTCAAGTAGACACATTAGACTGTGTAGGTAGCTCCTGCCTGGAGGTGAGATGAGAAGGCAGAGGTGGACAGGAGCTGGTTGAAGGGACAAGGGGAATACAGGCTGGAGAGGAGTAGTGTGCTGTCACATTAGGGGGAGACCAGCTAGGGTTACATAGCAAGGGGTGTATAAGTTTTCCTATGAGTGTCTGACTTGAATTGTAAACTTTCACTTAAAACACAATAAATTAAAAAAAAAAAAGTAAAGTGCTTACAGTACTTGGCATTGGTAAGTCCCAGATAAATTCTAGCTTTTGCAGTTATTACTGTATTGTCTGTGTGTTGGCAGTCATTCAAGGTAGAAGCTCTTTGCTCCTCCTTGAATATTGCTCCCTGCAGCTTTCACTGTTTTCCACCATTGCCCCCACCCCCATACACACAACTCTGACATTAACCAGAATTCCCATAGTGCTCAGTTCCAGCATCCTGCAGTATAGCTCCTCTGGTTTGATGCTCCAGTTAGAATCCCTGAATGTCAGTCTCCTTCATTGTACAGAGAAGGAAATGCTTTTTATGTAGTCCTCTTTCCTCTTTTACTAGATTGTGAGCTTGAATCCAGACCTTCTCATTCTTGCACTGCTAAAAATTTGGAAAGAAAAACAAGTGCAGACAAAGTAGTAGGGTTGTGGGGGCTGGGGGACAATAGAGCTGAAACAGCACAGGCTCTGGAGCCAGACAGAAAGATCTAGGGTTGTACCCCAGCTCTGCCGCCTGACCTGGGGCAGGTACTGAGGCTCTTTCTCTGAGCCTCCTTTGCTCACCAGTGAAAGGTGGGCAGGAGCACCTGCCTCTCAGAGCTGTCATAGGGCTCAGCAGTGACCTTCAGAAGGTTCTTGCATGGCAGAGACTCAGTAGCTGGTGGTTGCCATGATGTTCATCACAGCAGTGCTGCAAAGGAGTGGAGCTGTCCTGGGCAGCAAAGGCAGCAAAGTACAGGAAGCCCACAATGTCAAAAGGAAAATGAGTTTTGGGGAGAGGTTTTCTGATCATTGTTGAGTATGCTGAGTTGAATGGAACAGAATGTGCTGTTTGGGCTTTTTCCCTTACTAATTCCATAGATACTTCTTTTGCTAGTTTTACTGAATGTGAACAGGAACAGAAAGTATGCATTCAGCTGTATTCCAGCAAATTATTAAGAAATGCATACGAGCAGAGATTGCAAAATTCCCCAACTGCCATGCCTCGTCATCCTTCTTGCACCCGACAAGTCTAGAAATATTGTAACTCTTAAGTTCTTTATTCCTGAGAAGTTTTGCAGGTTGGCTTTTGTGCATTATTTGTGAGTTAAGACAAAAGCTGTAAAAATGGTGATGATGACCACATGATCACATGATACCCACATCAATGATGACCACACATTGGTAGTGTGTGTCCCATATTAAAACTTCAAAAGTGTGTGTGAGAAATAATAAAATGACTCTGAAAGGCAATAAATAAATAAATAAATAAAAATAAAGCAAATAACAATAAAGCCCAAAAATGTAGAAAGAAGGAAAATTTGAGAGAAAATCAGAAATTAATAAAATTGAAAACAAACAGGTTCTAGTCTCCCCAGAGGTGCTGCAGAAGAAAGACAGAGATTAATTCCCAAAAATCAGCCATTGAAAACCCTGTGGAGTACAGTTCTGCCCTGACACACATGGGATCGTCATGAATCAGAGTTGACCCAACAGCAACTGATAACTAGAAGATTTAGAACTTTAGAGAACATAAACATTTGAAATATTATAATTTCTTCTTACATGCAGTTCAGTTTAAATGACTAAACCATAAGATACTTTTAAAATGAAATAAAACATCCATGTATGGGGAAATTTATATAGCTTCTTTCTAGATTACTAGATCGTTCTTTTGGGAACCCTTCTTTCCCAGTGCATTAAGCACCTGGTTGGTCAGGCTATTACATAGACCAATACTGTTCTAATTCAGGCACTTCCATAAAAAAAAAAAAATCCATTGCCTTTCAGTTGATTCCAACTCATAGCGACCCTATAGGACAGAGAAGAATAGCCCCATTGGGTTTTCAAGGCTGTCATCTTTACAGAAGCAGGCTGCCACATCTTTCTTCCTTGGAGTGGCAGGTGGTTTGAACCACCAACCTTTCGGTTAGGAGCTGAGTTCTGCAGAGGCATTATCTGCAGTTTTTAGTTCCTCTCTCTTTTCTGTATCTTTTCCTTTTGCCTCTTCTCTAGTATCCTGTACATATTCTTATGCACCTCAGCTTGGATCATTATTTGTCAGAAGTCTAAGGGCCAGTTCTTATCACCCGTGCTGAGTGACAATGGCAAACTGCCAGTCAAAAGGCATGACATAGGGCTTTAAAAGTGAGGAAAAAATAACACCATGAGTGCACTATAGCCGATAAACTAACTTACCTCCACAAGAGCTGGCGAAATGTCGACTGACAGTTTGTATTTATATGCATTTAGGAATCCCACTGTTAATCATCTGTGACAATTAGTACTAATAATATTGATAAATATTGAGCAAGGTTGATCAAGAAAAATACAGAAGATAAAATCATTGCAGTGAGAGATCTGCCAGCATGCACTGGGCTCAAGAGACTAGCAGAATCCACAAATCACAATCAGGGCATCTCAGTCTCTGATATACTCTTATAGAAGGAAGTGCAGTTAAAAAAAGAAATTCTGATCGGTTATTCATTAATACATCATTGTCAAAAGAGGGAAACATAACATATGGGAATAAAGGATTGGTTTTGAGTCTTTGTTGACTAGATACCATTCAGTTACTATGGGGAGGTTTCCTTGGTAATGACCTGGCAACATTTATTCTTGGCTTAATGACTTGCAATGAGTTCTCAGGTCAGTCACAAGGCAACTGCAATATGCTTCTTTGTGAGAGCGTGACTTTCCTGTAGCATAGCCTCTTTGTCGATGAAGCTAAAATACCCTTCATGGAATATTCCTCACTTAGGTAGGGGAAACAATGAGTTTCAGCTTGTACTCACATTTCTTCCTGGAGCTTTTCATAATGATTAACTATAACTTTTAACAAACATTCATACGAAATGGATTTTAACATGCACTATAACTTTAAGCAAATTCTCGCATAAAACCTTAAGCAAATTCTCGCATAAAATGGATTCTAGGCCTGAACCCTGCTTTAACTTCTCTTACTCACATCTCATATAATTTTACGGTCTCTCTATATTTTTTTTTATCACAAACATTAAATAGATAAGCAGATATTGTATACAAATTTTTGCCAAGAAATTTGAGAATTTAGTTAAATGTATAAACTTCTACAGAAGAAAGTAGGAAAACCAAATAGTCTATTTTTCTGTTAATGGAATTTAATCCATAAAAAAACAACAAGAAAAACAAAAGGAAACTTGCACAAAGAAAAATTCCAGGCCCAGAAGGATTCACTAACGAAATATTCCAAACATTTAAATAAGGCCTGTTAACATATAAATAAAATCTTCCCAAGAATAGGGGAAAAGAGAGAACATCCAAATTATTTTATAAGGCCAGCATAACATTGATACCAAACCCTGTCCAGGACATTATTAAAAAAATGACAAATGAAAGTCCAGTTTGTCTCATGTATGTAGACGCAGAAATCCTCAAAAAAATCTTAGCAAATTGATTCCAATTTTTTAATATATCGCAACAAATTTAGGTTTGCAAGATTAATATTTGAAAAACAAGGTAATTCACCACATTAATACTAAAAAGGAGAGAAAAAGATACATTCATCTTGATAGAGACAGAAAATTTTTTTTTGGTAAAATATAGGTATAGGTAATTATGTCTTAAAAATAAATTCCTTACAAAGCTAGGATTCATCAGCAATTTCCTTAATCTATAAAAACCTACAAGATACTTCTGGCCAACATGGTGCCATAGACAGAAGCTCCATGCTGTCCCTCCACAGCAAAGACCCAAAAATCTAAGTAAAACAGAGACAAACGTCATTCTTGGAACCTGACGTGTCAAACGAAGAGATAAAGAACTCAGCCAAACACCGAATGGAATAAGAAACTGACAGAGAAGAGAGTGAAGAGAGATACGTGTGGAGGTCCCCTATCAGCATGAATTTGCCATCTCGGACTCCTGTTGGAGATCGGCTGACAGGGAGCACGGGAAAGCAGCTTCACAGAGATCCCAACAGGAGACAGAGCACCCGGTAACCAGGAATACACACGTTCCCACTCCCTATCCTCTCCCCGCTGATCTACCTTCGTGATCTCTGGCTGGCTGCGGTGACTTGGCCAGCTGGCAGATGCAGTGCCTGTCCAGCTTGGATTCACCCCACCCACATCAGAGATTGGTGGACAGCGAGTACGGGAAAACAACTTCACTGAGTTCCCAACTGGGGTCAGAGCACCCGGTAACCAGCGATTTATACTTTCCTAACCCCCATCTTTCTTCCCCACCCAGCCTCCTCTGCTTCCCATAGGTGGCAGTCTCTTGGCCAGAAGGCAACTGCTTCAGCCCTTGGCTGCTTGAATTTGCCTCACTCACACTGCCTGGCTCTCTGAGTGCCATTTGTCTGTTTTTATGTTGCTTTTTGCTGTTTCTTTTGGTTTCTTCCGTGCCTCCCACCACCTCCCCCTCCCTTCTCTGGAACATCTGGCTCCATGTACCATCTTTGGTTCTTCTTGAAAGGCTGTGAAGCACCGCTTGAATGGAGAACCACTCTCCTGGCTTGTGACACCACGCTGGTGGAATCCCTGGGGCTTTTACTTTTTTTTTTTTGCTTTGTATAGTTTTGTTTTTTTGTTTTCTTTTTCTTTTTGTGGCTTGGGAGCCCCTTCTACCTGGGCTGCACTGCATGGCTTAGGAGCCAATTACCCAGTCTGCAGAGCCCCAGGGGGCATTTCCTTTATCTTCCTTCTTTTTTTCTCTCTCTCTTTTTTTATTTTCCTTCCTGTCTTTCTTCATTTCTCAGTTCTCAGCTCTCTATACTTATATTCTTTTCCTGTCTCCTGAATACCTGGCACTGTGTGACATCTATATCCCCACTAGCCAGGCTATACTGCTCAGCCTGGAAGCAACTTCCCCAGTCTTTGCAGTGACACCAGTGGGACTCTTGGGGCTTTTCTTTTCTTTATTTTTTCCAAATTTTTATCTAGTGATGTTTTTTCTTTCTTTTCCCTTTTTCTCTTTCCTTTCTCTTTTTCTCCACATCTCTCATTTTTTCACTCTAATGTCTAGCTCCCTTAGCACTCTTTCTTTGCTTGTTTGTTTTTGGCTCCTGTTTCTCTCTCCTCTCTCTCCTTTTTCCCATACCCATATTAGCTCCACACATCACAACCTTCCCACTCCTTCCTGCCTACCTGCAGTATGGGCTGAACATCACACCCCCAAGCAGCACAGGCAGTGCCTACCAGAACCTGCCCAGCACTAATTCCTGGCCCAACTTGTCGGCCCTAGTATGTGCCACAAACAACCCATCCCAGCCACTCGCCTTCATCTGGACCCGCCCTGTTGTACCATAGCTGAGTGACTGGCCCTGCCCATTGGACAAGGAGGTGAAAAGTATCATGCGGATAGAAAAGCAAACAACAAAGAACACACAGCCTGCCTGCTCAGGCATAACCAAATAAAACAAAAAAGCAGGACGAAACAAACAGATCTACAAACAATAAATGAGTAAAATGACAACTGAATGTCCTGAAGACAGCAGACAATATCAAAATGTATTAAAAAACAGGACTGGATGGTTCCAGTAAACCCAAAACCAAACCAAAATCCTTTGCCGTTGAGTCTATTCTGACTCATAACAATCCTCTGAAAAGAAAAGGCATTAGAAATACGTGACAGGGAATTAAAATCTCTAATATTCATAGCTATCTAAGAGATGAAGCAAAAAGCAGTGAAAAATGAGGAAAAAACAGACAAATTCATGAAAAATACAGACAAAAAAATGGAAGAATTCTGGAAAATAATACAGGAGAAAAAATGCCAAAATAAATTCACAACTAGAAACCATAAAAAACAACCATTAGAGATCCAAAAGATAAACAACAGAATTTCAGAAATGGACAGTGTCGTAGAAGACTGAGGAGCAGGTTTGAAAAGAAGGAAGACAAATACTTGGATACAACTCTGTTTGAGGAAAAATCAGAAAAAGAATGAAGAAAAATGAAGAAACCCTGAGAATTATGTGGGATACAATCAAAAGCAAAAATTTGGTGTGATGGGAGTTTCAGACCAGGGGGAGAAAATGAAAAACCCAGAAGGATCATTGAATTGCTGACAGAAAACTTCCCTAATATCATGAAAGATAAAAAGCTGACCATCCCAGAAGCTCAATGAACCCCATATAAAATAGATCCCAAAAGAAAAATCACCAAGGCATATCATAATCACACTCACTAAAACCAAGGACAAAGAAAAAACTCTGAGAGCAGCTCAAGAAAAACAAAAAGTCACATACAGAGGAGAAACAATAAGACTAGGCTCTGAGTATTCGGCAGAAGCCATGCAGGCAAGAAGGCAATGGAATAACATATATAAAACCTTGAAAGAAAAAAAAATTGCCAACCAAGAATAATATATCCTAATGGTGAAATCTGGACTTTTCCAGATAAACAGAAATTAAAGGGATATGTAAAAATCAAACCAAACTTACAAGAATTATTAAAGGAAGACTTTTGGTCTGAGAACAAACAACATCGGACCACAGCCTGAATCTAAGACACAAGATTGTACCAGCCAGATACCAACCTAGGATATAAACTCTCAAGGACTATCCAAAACCAAAACAATTGCAACAGGGGACCAGAGAGGTTAATTCGTAAATGACAACAATGTCAGAATGATAAAAGAGGGAATAAAAGGTGTATGTACAGAACTTTCTAACAGAAAGGAAGGCAAGGCTATACCAAGTAATAACAAACGGGTCAAACCTAGGAAGATAGAAGTAAATTTCAAGGTGACCACAAAGAAAGTTAACAAACCTCTCATCAGAATAAAGAAGAAAAACAAAGTCTCAATAAAATCGAAATCTACAAAAACAATAGAAATGAAAAAAAAAATCCACAAACAAAAGGAATTCAGCACAGGAGAGTAAGAGAAACAAGGAAAATGTTAGCACCACAAAAAAATAAAAATAAAGCGGTATAAAATGACAACAATAAACTCACAACTTTATCAACAATTACACTGAATGTAAATGGCCTAACTGCACCCATAAAGAGACAGAGAGTAACAGAATGGATTTAAAAAAAAAAAAAAAATCCATCAATATGTTGTCTACAAGAGACACACCTTAAAAACAAAGATGTAAATTTATCAAAAATCAAAGGATGGAAAAAATATATCAAGCAAATAACTACCAAAAAAGAGCAGGAGTGGCAATACTAATCTCAGATAAAATAGACTTTAAAACAAAATCCACCATAAAAATCAGAGAAGGGCACTATATAATGATCCATCATGAAGACTTAACCATAATAAACATATATGCACCCAGTGACAGGGCTCCAAAATAAAATATATAAAACAAACCCTAACAGCACTGAAAGAGAAATTGACAGTTCCACAATAATAGTAGGAGACTTCAAACCACCACTCTCAGTAAAGGACAGACCATCTAGAAAGAAACTCAGCAAAGACACACAAGAGCCAAAGGGCACAATAAGCCAACCTGACCTCGTAGACATGTATAGAACACTCCACCCAACAGCCATAAAGTACACAATCTTTTCCAACTCATATGGGATGTTCTCCAGAACGTGCTCTTAGGTCACAGAGCAACCCTCAACAAAATCCAAAACACTGAGATAATACAAAGTATCTTCTCTGACCACAATGCCATCAAGGTAGAAACAAACAACAGGAAAAACAAGGAGAAAAAAAAAACAGTTACATGGAAACGGAAACTGAATAACACCCTTTTTTTTTTTTTTTTTTTTAAAGACCAGTGAGTAAGAGAAGAATCAGAAATGGAATAAAAAAAATTCCTGGACTCAAACAAGAATGAAAACACATCATACCAAAACATTTGCAACATAGCAAAGGCAGTCCTTAGAGGTCAATTTATAGCAATAGATGCACACATCAAAAAAGAAGGAAAGGACAAAATCAAAACATTAGCTGCACAACTCGAACAGAGAACAGCAAAAGAAGCCCACAGCTGCCAGAATAAAGGAAATAATAAAGATCAGAGCAAAAAAAAAAAGAAAAATGAGAGTATAGAAAAACAACAACAAAAAAAGCAACAAAACCGAAAGTTGTTTCTTTGAAAGGATCAACAAAATCGACAAACCACTGGCCAAATAGACCAAAAAAAAATGGGAGAGGATACAAATAACCCAAATAAGAAATGAAATGAGGGACATTACAATAGATCCAACTGAAATAAAAAGGATCATAATAGCACTATGAAAAACTATACTCCAACAAATTTGAAAACCTAGGGGAAATGGACAAATTTCTAGAAACACGCAACATACTTAAATTAATACAAAATGATGTTGAAAATCTGAACAGACCCATAACAAGAAACAAGATTGAAAAGGTAAACAACAACAACAACAAAAAAAAAACCTCCAACAAAAAAAAAAAACCCTGGCCCAGATGGCTTCACTGGAGAATTCACAGAAGAGCCTACACTAGTACTACTCAAACTATTTCAGAACATAGAAAAGGGAGCAATACTTCTGAATTCATTCTATGAAACCAGCATAACCCTGATACCAAAAACAGGCAAAGATACAACAAAAATAGAAAATTATAGGTCAATATGTCTCATGAATATAGATTAAAAAAATTCTCAAGAAAATTCTAGCCAATAGAATTCAGCATCATATATATAAAAAAAAAAAATACACCACGATCAAGTGGAATTCATACCAGCTATCCCAGGATGACTGAACATTATGAAATCAATTGACACAAGCCACCACATAAATAAAAGGAAGGAAAAGAATCATATGATTATGTCAATTGATGCAGAAAAGGTATTCGATAAAGTTCAACACCCATTCCTGATAAAAACTCTCAATAAAATAGGTATAGAAGGGAAATTTCTCAACCTAGTAAAGGGCATCTATGCAAAACCAACAGCCAACATCTTTCTTAATGGAGAGAGGCTGAAAACGCTTCCCTTGAAAATAGGAATAAGACAAGGATGTCCCTTTATCACCACTCTTATTTAATAATGTGCTGGAAATCTTAGTTACAACAATAAGGCAAGAAAAAGAAATAAAAGGCATCACATTGGTAATGAAGAAGTTAAACTGTCCCTATTTGCAGATGATACGATACTATACATAAAATACCCAAAAGACTCCACTAGAAAACTACTGGAACTCATGGAAATATTCAGCAGATTAGCAGGATACAAAACGAACATACAAAAATCATTTGGATAACAATGAAAATGAAATCAGGAAAACAATACCATTTATATTAGCCCCTAAAAAAATAAAATACTTAGGAATAAATCTAACCAGGAATGTAAAGGACTTATACAAAGAAAACTACAAAACACTACTGCAAGAAACTAGAAGAGATCTACATAAATGGAAAAGCAGACCATGGCCATGGATAGGTAGACTCAACATTGTAAAAATGACAATTATACCCAGAATGATTTACAGATACAATGCAATCCTGATCCAAATACCAATAACATTCTTTAAAGAGATGAAAAAACTTATCATTAACTTTATATGGAAAGAGAAGAAGCCCCAGGGAATTAAAACACTACTGAAGAAGAAGAATAAAGTAGGAGGATTCACAGTACCTGGCCTCAGAACCTACTGGACAGCTACAACAGTCAAAACAGCCTGGTACAGGTATAAGGACATATACGTTGACCAATGGAACAGAATTGTGAACCCAGATGTAAGTCCATCAGCCTATGGTCACCTGATCTTCTTCAAGGGCCCAATGTCCATCAAATGGGGAAAAGACAGTCTTTTTAACAAATGGTGCTAGCAAAACTGGATGCCCATCTGCAAAAAAAAAGAAAAAGGAAACAGGATCCATACATCACACCACATACAAAAACTAATTCAAAGTGGATCAAAGACCTAAATATAAAGCCAGAAACTATGGAGTTCATAGATGAAAAAATAGGATCAATGCTAGAGGCCCTAAAATACGGCATTAACAGTATACAAACAACAACCAACAAGATAAGCTAGATAACTGAGATCTTCTAAAAATTAAACACTTATGCTTATCAGAGACTTCACCAAAAGAGTAAAAAGAAAACCTAGAGACTGGGAAAAAAATTTTGGCTGTTACAAATCAGACAAAGATCTAATCTCTAAAATCTACAAGAAAATCCAACATCTTTACAACCAAAAGACAAATAATACAATTTAAAAAAGGACAAAGCAAATAAACAGACACTTTACCAAAGAAGACATTCGAGCAGCCAACAGACACATGAGGAAATGCTTGTGATCACTAGCCATTAAAAAAAGATAAAATATATATATATATATATTTTTTTTTAGCCATTAGAGAAATTCAAATCAAAGCCACAATGAGATAAAATCTCACCCCAGCATTCCTGGCACAAATCAAAAAAACAGGAAATACCAAATGTTGGAGAGGCTGCAGGGAGATTGGAAGTCTTATGCACTGCTGGTGGGAATGCAAAATAATAAAACCGTTTTGAAAAATGATGTGGCACTTCCTTAGTAAGCTAGAAGTAGAAATACCGTATGAGCCAGCAATCCCCTCCTAGGACTGTATCCTAGAGAAATAAAAGTTGCCACATGAATAGACATATGCACTCCATGTTTGTTGCAGGATTGTTCACAATAGCAAAAACATGGAAACAACTTAGATACCTATCAACAGATGAATGTATAAACAAACTGTGGTATATACACCCAATGGAGTATTAGACAATGATAAAGAACAACAATGAATCTGTGAAGAAGCATTTTATAACATGGATGAATCTGGAGGGCATTATGTTGAGTGAAATAAGTCAACCACAAAAGGGCAAATATTGTATGAGACAACTACTGTACTGAAAAGGTTTACACACAAAAAGAAACAATTTTTAATGGTTATGAGGGAGGGGAGCGGTGGAGATGGAAAAACACTAAATAGACAATAGATATGTGGTAACTTTGATGAAGGGTAAGACAGTACACAATGCTGGGGAAGCCAGCACAATTTGTAGAAGGCAAGGCCATGGAAGCTCCATAGACACATCCAAACTCCCTAAGGGACCAAATTGCTGGGCTGAGGGCTGTGGGGACTATGGTCTCGGGGAACATCTAGCTCAATTGGCATAACACAGTTTATAAAGAAAATGTTCTACATTCTACATTGGTGAGTAGCATCTTGGGTCTTAAAAGCCTGTGAGCGGCCATCTAGGGTACTCCACTGGTCTCACTCCTGCGGGAGCAAAGAAGAATGAAGAAAACTAAAGATACAAGGGAAAGATTAGTCCAAAGGACTAATGGACTACATCTACCACGGCCTCTACCAGACTGAGCTCAGTACAACTAAATGGTGCCCAGCCACTCTGACAGGGATCACAATAGAAGGCCCCCGACAGAGCTGGAGAAAAATGTAGAACAGAATCCTAACTCAAAAGAAAAGACTAGACTTTCTGGCCTGACAGAGACGGGAGAAACCCTGAGAGTATGGCTTCCATTTTCAGCTCAGTAATGAAGTCACTCCTGAGGTTCACCCCTCAACCAAAGATTGGAGAGGCCCATGAAACAAAATAAGACTAAAGGGGCACACCAGCCCTGGGGCAAGGACTAGAAGGCATGAGGGGACAGGAAAGCCGCTAATAGGGAACCTAAGGTTGTGAAGGGAGAGTGATGACATGTCGTGGGGTTGTTAACTAATGCCATAAAACAATATGTGTACTAACTGTTCAATGAGAAACTAGTTTGTTCTGTAAACCTTCATCTGAAGTACAATTAAAAAAAACAGAAAATATAAAAAAAAAATGAAAAATCTACAAGAAAAATACATTATACAATGAAATGACAAAAGCTTTCTTCCTACAATTTAAAAGGGATAACAATACCTAGTATCACCATTTCTATTCAAAATTTTACTGGAGCAACCCATCCAGCCCTCAGAAATTAGATTATCTTCAGGACATGGCAATAGCTCCGGATCTCTGATGTTACTATTCTTGCATCTATTAAAAGCAATACTCCTACTCCTTACTTATCGACTATCTCATTATTTGATATTTTGCATTTACAACAATAGTAAAAAATCTACTAGTCTTATTTTGTGTATTAATGGAGCACTTCTGGCAGTAAGGAATGCCGAGGTGAGAGGCAAGAGTAACGCTGGCTGTGATGGTTAAAGTTAGGTGTCAACTTTGCTGGGCCATGATTTTCAGTGGTTTGGCAGTTATGGAATGATGTAATTTGGCAGTTGTGTAATGATGTGATTTGTCAGTGATATGGATTGAATTATGCCCCCCCGCAAATTGTGTATATCAATTTGGCTGGGCCATGAGTTCCAGTATTGTGTGGTTGTCCTCTATTTTGTGATGGTAATTTTACGTTAAAGAGGATTAGGGTGGGATTGTAACACCCTTACTAAGGTCACATCCCTGATCCAATGTAAAGGGAGTTTCCCTGTGTGTGACCTCACCACCTGTCATAAGATATAAAAGGAAAGGGAAATGAGCATACCATCAAGAAAGCAGTGCCAGGAGCAGAGCACATCCTTTGGACCCAGGGTCCCTGTGTGGAGAAGCTCCTAGTCTGGGGGAAGACTGATGAGAAGGTTGACAGAGAGAGAAAGCCTTCCCCTGGAGCTGACACTCTGAATTTGGACTTTCAGCCGCTTTACTGTGAGGAAATAAACTTCTTGTTAAAGCCATCCACTTGTGGTATTTCTGTTATAGCAGCACTAGATGACCAAGGCATTCAGTTATGTAATGATGTAGTCATCCTCCATTTGTGATCTGATGTGGTCATCTTCCATTTTCACACGACACTGATTCTTGCATAACGACGTAGTCTTTTGAACCTAACCGTGTTGATAAGTAAGGAGTGAGTACCTTCTCTACTGCAGAGCTCCTGCTTACACTGGTGTTGGCCTATGTCTTTTATTATCACACATTGCCTATTTCATATTCTATTTGATATCAGTTACCTATGTTACCAATTACTGTCTCTAAGTATTTCACAATGTCCATTGAAAAGGAATTATTTGTACTGTCACACTGGAAAACTTTGGGCATTTTCTCGACAGACAAAACATTTTCATACCATGCAACCCGGTAATTTTATTCCTAGGTATGTCCCTGAGAAAATCTTGTACCTATGTACCAGGAACCATTAGACAAAAGCTCATGGTAGCACATTTCATGGTATTTTTCTATCATGAAAATGACAGTTTTTAACAGTAGAATTAATAAATCATGAAGGATTAGCACAATAAAATATTTTATAGTAGTGAAAATAATTAAAATACAACAACACATAACCACTTGGATGAATTGTTAATGTTGAGTACAATCATATTTATGACAAAAATTTTTTAAATTAAGGGAACGATAAACACAAAATTAAGGACAGTGTTAAGTGCTGTGGTGAGGCAGAAAATGCAACAAGATGAGGAGAAATACATGAATAAAGGTAAATAACATTCCATTTTCCAGTCGAGTGATGGTTTCCTGGGTCTTCATTATACTACCGTTTTATAAAGTACATACGTTACGTATGTATATTATTTTGTATACCCAAGCACTTTATTACAGATGATAATAAATGAAAATAAAAAGCTTTCCAGTGGAGAGTGACGATCTCCTGCTGTGTGCAGAGACAACCATTTTGCATGGCTAACGGGTGCTTTGTCTTATTGGATCTAATGAGAAGGGTCATCTAAAAAATGCTTCAAACCTACTGCCGACTTCTTACCTTTGCTCATAGTATAAAGGCACATATAAAAAGGTACAAAAAACAGAAAACTTGATTCCACTCCTGGACAGATGTCCAGCATCAAATTAAGTACATCAAATAGCCACCTTATGGCTGGGCTTCCTTTGGGTCAGGCATCCAACCCTGCTCCAGTCTGTTGTGATTCAGTCTCACAGACTGAGCTGAAGATGCTTGTATATATGGCCAGCTCTCTACAAAATAAGAGTATAACTGGCTAGTAGCTTGTTGGGTCTATCTAATACAAGGAATGCGCTCATCTAGCAAATATTAAGGTATAAAGCTCTGAACGGACTGCCCTACTCACCGAAGGGCAATTTGAATCTCAGTATAACATTTTTTGCATTTTAGATCTCTGCTTATTTTCAAAACATTTCTTATAAACATAAAATTTTTCTGGCTTAAAATTTTATTGCATGTGAAAACCAGGGTTCACTGGTATGATGTGTGTGTGTTTTCTGACTGTCCTGAACAGCTGGACCTATAGCTGCAACTGGTTACTATTCTTGGTCAAAATTCTACAACTTTGTCTTCAGGATAAAATGGCCTGTATGTAACTCAATAAGCTTGTTGTTGTTGTAGTTAGGTGCCTCTGAGTTGATTCTGACTCATAGCAACCCTATGATTAACAGAACAAAGCACTGCCTGGTCCTGCGCCATCCTCAAAATCGTTGTTATGCTTGAGCCCATTGTTGCAGCCACTGTGTCAGTCTATCTCATTGAGGGCCTTCCTCTTTTTTGCTGACCCTCTACTCTACCAAGCATTATGTCCTTCTCCAGGGACTGATTCCCTCCTGATAACATGTCCAAAGTATGTGAGAAGTAGCCTTATCAACCTTGCTTCTAAGGAGCACTCTGGTTGTACTTCTTCCAAGACAGATTTATTCGTTCTTTTGGCAGTCCATGGCAAATTCAATATTCTTCGCCAATACAACAGTTCAAAGGTTTCAACTCTTCTTTGGTCTTCCTTATTCGTTGTTCAGCTTTCACATGCATATGAGGTGATTGAAAATACCACGGCTTGGGTCAGGCGCACTTTAGTCGTCAAGATGACATCTTTTCTTTTCAGCACTTTAAAGGGGTCTTTTGCAGCAGATTTGCCCAGTGCAATGCATCTTTTGATTGCTTGACTGGTGCTTCCATAGGTGTTAATTGTGGATCCAGGTAAAGTGAAATCTTTGACAACCTCAATCTTTTCTCCATTTATCATGATGTTGCTTATTGGTACAGTTGTGAGGATTTTTGTTGTGCTTATGTTGAGCTGTAATACGTAATGAAGGCTATGGTCTTTGATCTTCATCAGTAAGTGCTTCAAGTCCTCTTCGCTTTCAGCAAGCAAAGTTGTGTCATCTGCATAATGAAGGTTGTTAATGAGTCTTCCTCCAATCTCGATGCCCCCTTCTTCTTCATATAGTCCTGCTTCTTGGATTATTTGCTCGGCATACAGATTGAATAGGTATGGTGAACGGATACAACCCTGACGTACACCTTTCCTGACTTTAAACCACACAGTATCCTCTTGTTCTGTTCGACAACTGCCTCTTGATTTATGTGCTTAAGACCAAACATTCATTTATTTGAGATTTAATAGAATTATTTTTTTTAAAAGAAAGTAATTAAGGATAATCATTTGGCATTGCTTTTCTCAGCAAATTATCTATTGTGTTATTGATTCGAAAAAACCTTCAAAATAAATAATGCAAGACAATAATTCATTTTTTATTTTTATGGTCCAATTTTATTTTATATTTTATGGATTAAATATTCTAGGGTTTGCAGATTATTGGAACTCTTACAGCTACTCAAGAAAAAAGTAGGTGGCTCAAATGGATAAATCCTACTTTGTTTCTCAAAATCTATATACTTCTAATACTGAAGTGTCTTCAGAATAAAGAAAAAGTCAAGTGTTTAAATGTTCTGGGTAGAATTAAATGTTTGGAATTTTAAAATCTCCAATTTCAATGGCTTTTAACTAGAGTAAGCAACACTTATCACCTGGAAAAACATTTTAACTTTAACTGGCTTCAACCTATGATAAATATTCCAAGATACTGCAGGTAGGACTTAAGGTTGTCCATTTGAATCATTGCAAAAAGATATAATATCTTAAAAACTTTATTGAAAATGTGAATTTCAGCTTTACCTGTAAAATGGTTATTATCTACATGAAGAAGAAATGCATGGTGTATAAATACGAGGTTAAACTATGACCCGCTTGGTGAAACAGTTCATCATTCCAGCTTAAGCTTGCAGTATAGCTTTAGTTTAGAATTCTGCCACCAGTGAACCAAAGCGTGAGCTATATAACACCAATTCTGAAGCTTGCATGCCAACTCGGAGTGAGGGTACTAGAGGCACTGGGCATTTCCACAAGAATCTCTGATGGCCTTGTATGCTAGAAGATGAAATTGCCTTTGGTAATAAACAGCAATGTTTAGGAGCCATGGCAGGGCCGTGACCTCAAGAAACGTTAAGACAAAATGAGAAGTTACAGCAAAGTTTCACCTATCACCTTCTGTATTATTCTCATGATTAAGTCAAACTGTTCTTATTTTAAGGTCAGAAGATACCTTTCTTTCTGTAAACAGTTGTTTGTGAAAGTTCATGTCTTTCGAGACCTTTCTGTACCAAGGTTGGTGACTTGTGAAATTAGCATGGCATAAAGACATTTTTTTTTTAGACTGGACCAGCGCTGACAATAGTACCTGCATAATCTAAGTGCGTGCACATGTAGGGAAAAGGACTGATCTGACTTTCTTGGTTAAGCTGCTAATAGGCTGGAATCTGTTAGTGACCCTAGACCAGCCCAGTCACATTCACCTGTGATGATGCCCTAATGGCGAGACACAGAAGTCAGATTAGTTCCAGGGATTCCTGTATATGGCCCAGGAACAAAGTCTGGAGATGAGTGAGAACCTATGCTCGGTGTTGTGAATGCAAGTGTGTGTAAATGAACTCATGCTTATTAAAACCAGACTGAAGCAATTTGCCAAGAATTATTTACCAGCTTTTTAGTATCTCGATAAAGCAAAGTAAATAGATTAAAGGCATTCTAAAGTCTGGTGGTTCTTGATAAAATGGACTAAGTTGCTTAGGGACTTTTTAACCAAAACGTTAATATATTTTTAAAAGGTTTGTTTAGTGATGGCATCATCAAAAGTTAATAAAGTCACCTTGAATTAAATCTTTGGCAGACCAAACTCATAGAACTCAAATGAGCTATAATTAAATAGCAGAGAAAGGGTAGCATGTATCCTAGGTCATGTTTAACAGTAAGGAAAAAAAAAAAGCAATAAAATTTTTTCCCTTTGGCTTACATTTAAATACTAGTGAAAAATCCATTGAAGTCATTTATGCTCTCTCCTTTAGAGTACTTTTCAAATAACACCCTGGAAAATTATCTTCCTGCTTGGAAAATGGAGCTATTTGACAAGTACTAAAGAGAATCAGCATGACTTCTTCGTTTATTCGTTCATTAATTTGCTCTTGCCTAGTTCTCCAGTTGCCTGTGGGTGAAAGAAAGCTGGTGTAGTTTGAGCGTAGTTAAGAAAACAAAAGTTAACTGGCTCATGTGGGATTGGATCATGATTTAGACTTAAAACCCTTTGCCCCAAACACGTGACTACCACCTTGGTAAAAAAGATCCCGTTTCTGTTGAACTACTTCATTATGCATCTAGAGTTAATTGGAGGAGGAGCAAGGGCCATGGATGAGGCCAACCTCCTGCAGCCACATTATGTATGCTTATTAGACTGGTAATTCTAAGAGCATAAAAGAATAGGAATCTAATGTGTGTTGAGAAGCAGGCACCTCACGTATTTTGTCTCTGTTCTATGATTGTAGCCAATTATGCTCCCATTATTGATAAGGAAATTGAGGCATAGAGAGCTAAAGTAATTTGCCAAAAGTTATGCTTCTGGTAGGTGACAAAGCTGGGATTTGAGCCTGGGTCTGACTGTCTTATTCTAGACTAAGAATGCCCATCAGAATTGTCTCTGGAAATTTAAAATGTATATGCTAATATATATTTTATGAATTTGGGAGGATTCAATTGATAAAATTTAAATATGAACTATGGATTAGATAGTAGTAATCTACTAACATTAAATGTTTTGATTTTGGTAATTGTGCTGTGGTTATATAATAACCTTGTTCTTAAGAAATGCGTATTTACATACACATACAGACCACATTCTATGTGATTATTTGACACATTTATAGATATAGAGATAGCTATTCAATCATTAGGTCAAATAAAGTTATACTAGTAAAAAGGTTAATAAATCATAATAAAAATATCTATCCATACTCCATTATTGTCAAACCAATTCTGACTCCTAGCAGCCCCACAGGGTTTCCAAGGCTGGAAATCTCTACCGAAGCAGACTGTCACAGCTTTCTCCTGTGGAGCCAGCGGTGGTTTTGAGGAGCTGAACTTTTGGTTAGCAGTTGATGGCTTTAACCACCGTGCCACCAGGGCTTCTTAAATATACATATATATGTACATATATATGGCTGATTATTAAAGTTATTACCTGAAGCTAAATTTTTTTATGTGAAATCTCCTTTATTATTTGAAGTTTGAGGCCATTCTAATGTGGCTTTTTAGGTTCTTTCTATACTATGCCTTTTCTTGCATGGCTGCTATTATGTGGGGTTTTTTTTCTTCCTATATATGAATTTGACATGCTGAACACCTCTGTGATGAGAGGTTGGAGAACATGATCATATTGTTGTTATAGGCCTGGCAGCTAAGAGAAGTGATCAGCAATTCAGATCATATCCAAGAGATGTGGCAAATTTTGGGATTTAACTAGATTAATGTCAATAACTAAGTGATTGGATTTTGGATTTCTTGAGTAGATCATGGCTGTCCTCCAAGGGAAATGGTAAGAAGGAGCGGGGCGTGCCTTTTTGCATCCAGTCTTGGCATAGAACTAGAACAAAAACCTGAAGCAGGCTTTATAGGTGCCCTGAGGGTTGGGCAAGGTGGCTCTGGCCTTAGTGGGCATGTTCACACCAATAACTAAACATTTTAGACTCCACCTACCAGTAGGAATTGGGATCTTAATATACTACTAGATTCGTTCATCCTTGGTTCAGAAGTCTCTGTTATTTCCTCTCTTTACTAATGGCCCACAAATTTATCCAGTAGTCCAAGCCAAAATCTAAGAGAAAAACTAGATTCTTCTTTTTTCCTTCACTTTTCCAAGTCAAGTTTCCAAGTCTTTAGATCCTCACTTAAAAATATCTGTTATATTTTTCCTCTCAACTTCATCTCACCCTTATTGCTGTAGTTCAGGCTCTTGTGGTCTATCACATTTACAGGTAGTCCCCGACTTATGACAGAGTTTCGTTCCAATGACTCCATTGTACATCAGCTCTGAGGTAAGTTTTTTAAATTTTCATTATTATTGCCTTTTATTATCAGTAGGTTTATAGATATGGCAGCGTTTTGAACAGTAAATCACAAAATCAAATGTCTGAGAATGATAACATCAGCAAATAACACTGCAACATAGTATGTAGTACATATTACTAACGATATGGACAAGTCAGAAGTGTAGTTCGTTATGAGTCGGAACCTATTCAATGGCAACTGGTTTGGTTTTTTTGGTTTAAGTGCAGTTCGTAATAACTGGACTAGGTTGTAAGTCAGGGACTAACTAGCCTCCTGATCTCAAGTCTTGACATGCTCTAATCTCCCCACTCTTTCCAATAGCTGCCATGCCTGATACATATAAACTGACATATCTGGTCTTGATCAAAGCTTTTCAGTGTTTCCCATCATGTGAAGATTCAGTATTAAGCCTTTTTTTTCGGGAATTATGTGGCCCTCCAAGATATGGCTCCAGCCTACGTTTCTAGTTTCATCACTTGCTGTTACCTCTTTTGAGTCTTATGCTCCATTACTAGTAAACGACCGTATATTCTGGAATACACACTATGCAATCTTAGACACCTGGGTCCTTGGACAAACTATTCTCTACTAAGAGTGCCCTTTTTCTATTCATATCCTGCCTACCTGGTATTTTCTATTATGCTTCATGTCTCAATCCAAATACTATCTTCTGTGTGAGGCTGTCAATGAGTTCCTGCTGCATTGTGATTATACCCATTATAGCAATTATTGTATACATTCAAGACATGTTTATTGAGCACATACTGTGTGCCCGACAGAATTTCAGGCACTGGGCACAGATAATTGAGTAAAGCATATAAAAAATTCCTGCCCTTCAAGATCTTAATTGTGCTGAAATTGTTCTTTTATCCTCTATTTCCCAACTAGAGAGTGCACTACCAGAGAGCAGGGTCTTTGTCTGAGTTTTCTTTGTATCCTCGCCACTGAGCACAGTGTCTGGCCCATAGTAGGAACTGAAGAAATATTTATGATTATTTAGTAAATGACTTTATAATAGTTTTCAAAGGAAATACTGAATCAAAGAGAAATGTAGTAGATGTGAAACAACAGACTCCTTTTCAAAATCCTTGTTTTAACTTTTCTTTTTAACATAAATGTAATGAAATAATCCAACAAATTTGTGCCATAAAGCAGTCTCTATATAATATTTTTTCTAATCTTTCTTTGCATTTATATTAGAACTTCTCCTCTCCTGAGTTATTCATGCATCATTCTGCTATTTTTAGGGAGAAGTATAACTTCTAAACAGAAATAGTATCAGGGAAATCATGAAGGAACAGAGATTCCATCTCACTTGCCCTTCAACTCTTCTTTATGTCAGGCAAGCTCACTTTTATAGGCACAGCATCTTAGTTATTCAGTGCTGCTGTAACAGAAATACCACAAGCCAGTGACTGTAACAAACAGAAATTTATTTTCTCACAGTGCAGGAGGATAGAAGTCCAAATTCAGGGTACTGACTCCAGAGGAAGGATTTCTTTCTCCGTTAGCCCTGGAGGAAAGTCCTTGTCTCTTCTGAGCTTCTGCCCTTGGGCAATCTTCAAGTGGCTTGGTGTATCTCTTAAACCATCTCTGCTTGCCTCCCTCTCCCTAATCAGCTTGGTTTACATCTCTTTTATATCTCAGAAGAGATTGACTCACCCACACTAATCTTGTCTCATTAACGTAACAAAGACAACCCATTTCCAAACGTGATTATAACCAACGGCATAGAGGTTAGGATTTACAACATGTATTTTTTGGGGACACAATTCAATCTGTAACATTCCGCCATTTGGTTCCCCCCAAATTCATATCCTTCCCGTATACAAAACACATTCACCCCATCACAACGTCTCAAAGTCTTAAATCAACTCCAAGTCCAAAATATCATTTTCTGAATCATCTAAATCAAATATGGGTGAGACTTTAGGCATATTTCATCCTGGAGCAAAATTCCTCTTCATCTGCGAACCTGTGAAATCTAGAATGCAAGTTATCTGTTGCTAAAGTACAATGGTGTAACAGGTACAAGGTAGACACCTTCATTATAGATGAGAGAGAAATCGGAGGGAAAGAAGGGATAACAAGTACAAATCAAGTTCAAAACCCAACAGAACAAATTACATTAAATCTCAAGGCTTGAAAATAATCTTCTCTTCTATGAGACCACCTGGGAAATAGCTCCAGCCTCTAGATTCTGGTTGTTGGCCATATCCTCTGGATTCTGAGTGGAGGGCCCTGGACCCTGGGTTTAAGCTCCACCTTCCAGGCCCTCTGGGATGGCATTCTTGTCCCTTGGCTATAGGTAGCCCCATTCTCTGAGTTCCTCTGAGTGGTAACCCCACCCCCTTGGCCCCAGCAGGTCCCGTTCTTCTGCCCATTGGGCATGGTAGTCCCCCCATCAGCTTTGGGCAGGGGACCCATCTCCCTGGCACACCTTAACAGCAGTCCCACACTCTAGGACCGAGTTGGTAAAGATCAGACTTCAAAACCTGGAAGGCTGTGGCCCCACACTTTGAGATACAGGAAACCATAGCCCCACCCTTTGAAACCTAGAAGGCCCTGCTTTCCATGCTCCTTCCAACAGTTCTGCTGATCTCCAAGGTGCTCCAGGAATGGCTGTTTTCTTATTGGGAGGAAATCCGACATAGCTTCTTTGGCCTGTTTCCTGCCTATAGAATTCCAAGAGACTCTCCTTTTGTTCTTTCTCTGCCCCCATCAGTCTAAGTTGATGGATTTTCTATGTGGTAGTTGGTTAGATTCATCAGTCATAGACTTAATCTCTTTAAGAAAAGATTGTGTAGCTAAGTCTTTGGTAAACATTCTACAACACTTGTTCTTAGTTTGTACAGTAGAATTTTCCAAATCTTTAATCTGTTTTCATTTGGCACAGTTCATTTTTAAGCTCATCACTTTCCTCTCACTTTTTATTATAAACAGCAAGGAAAATCCACACAGCCTCTTTAAGATCTTACTTAGAAATCTCATCAGCCAGGTATCCAAGTTTACCACTTACAAGCTCTACCTCTCACCAAATATTTGAACATAATTCAGACAATTTCTTTGCCACTGCATAAAAAGCATCACGCTTCCTCCATTGTCCAGTTACATGTTTATCTTTTTCTTTTAAAACCTCACCAGAAGCACATTAACATCCACATTTCTAGCAACATTGTGTTGCTGGTGCCGTATCTATTCTCTAAGACAACAGACCTTCTCTATAACTCTTCTCATTTCCTTCTGAGACCTCACCAGATTTGTTTTTGACATCCATAATTCTACCAACAGTTTCTTGAAGGCAATCCAGGCTTTTACTATTAGGCACCTTGAAACTCTTCCAGCCTTTACCCATTACCCAATTTCAAAACCACTTTCACATCTTAGGTATCTGTTAGAACAGCACACTACTCTTCCAGTACCAAATTCTTAGTTATCTAGTGCTGCTGTAACAGAAATACCACAAGAGGGTGGCTTTAACAAACAGAAATTTATTCTCTCATAGGATGGCAGGCTAGAACCCCAATTTCATGGTAGTGAATCTAGGGGAAGTTTTTCTGTTTCCCTTAGCTCTGAAGGAAGGGCCTTGTCTCTTCTGAGCTTCTGCTCTTGAGCAATCTTCATATAACTTATCATCTCTCTTCCCCCATCTCTGCTTGCTTCTTTTCCTAATCAGCTTGGCTTATATCTCTTTTATATCTCAAAAGAGATTGACTCAAGATATACCCTATACTAATCCTGACACATTAGCCTAACAAAGACAACACATTCTCAAATGGGATTATAACCAAAAGCATAGAGGTTAGGATTTACAACACATACTTTTGGGGAATGCAATTCAATTCATAGCATACAATATACCCTTTTCTTCCATTCTTTCCATTCTTTCAGGAAAGGCTATGATATCCTGATTTCATGTGAATAGTTACGCCTCAGTGAGAATACATGAAAGTATATTACTTCTTCCTTTGGACTTTATTTGACTCTAGTGAATAAATAGAAAGCTGTGATTCTATTAAGAGAGTTTCACCTGATGGGATATATATTATTGGCGATAAGAATTCTCCCTACCTCCCTGAAATCACACACACAAAAAAAACAAACAAACCCAATGCCGTCGAGTGGATTCCGACTCATAGCGACCCCATAGGACAGAGTAGAACTGCTTTCATAGAGTTTCCAAGGAAAGCCTAGTGGAATCACACTGCTGATCCTTTGGCTAACAGCCATAGCACTTAACCACTACGCCACCAGGGTTTCCACAGCCCAAGGTAAATCACAGCCCAAGGTAAATACTAATGTGCATATTCTTATGACCTGCTTGGCCCTTTTTTAAAAATATTTGTGTTTAATGGTCACTCTTGGCAATTTCAAATATGAGTTGGTGGTACTTAAAAAATAAAGAACTGAAAAAGTATATTCTGTTCCTACCCTGAAACACATACAGACACACATGTAGATTGGGAGTTTGAATACAGTCAGCATGGGACCATTTAAGGACCGATTATGGGCAGTGGCTGTGGAAGCAGTTATTATAATGCTCACTTTCTAGGAAGGCATATGCAGGTTCCATACACTGAAAGGATTCCAAATATTTTTAGAGCAGAAAGATTCTCTCTTTGAACAAAGCTATTATGGGTTTATTGCTTCAAAGTTTATCTGCAATGTTTCTACCCAAGACAGAACTACTTGAGGAAAATGGTGATAAAATCTGAGTCAGTTCTTTTACGTACTAATGCAATTTTAGCCTGTTCAGTTCACTGAACTGCAGCTTACAGGCAGAAACCATTAGGGAGCTCCTGCTGTATAAAACAATAACTATTAAAATCCTACCTAAAAGCTCTCGATACTGTCTTATTTTGTTCTTATTTTGGGTATTTTTTTTTTTTTTTGGTTCGTTTGTTCTTTGTGTTCACATTTTATTAGGAACAAAAGCATCTATTTCAATTATTGAGAAGAACATAAAAAAACGTCTTTTCTGCGCACAGTGAAAGCGATTGTGCTGAGAAAGTTGTGAAGATGCTTGGAATTGATTCAGCTGGTACAACTGTCTTGTAGCTATCACATGGGGAGGATTATTTCAGTATATTAAAACAAAGCAACAAAAACCAAACCTGTTGCCATTGAGTTGATTCCAACTCATTGCGACCCCATAGGACAGAGTAGAACTGCCCCATAGGGTTTCCAAGGAGTGGCTGGTAGATTTGAATTGGTTGGCATCCTGAGTTCTTACCCACTGTGTCACCAGGACTCATTTCAGTACACAGGGACCTTAAAAAGTATTGCAAATAAACATTCGAGGTTGAATATTTAGTCATTCAGTCTTTCAATCAGCGTATATTGAAAATCCATAAAGCTACAGATGCGGGTTTAGGTTCTGGATAGTCAGTGATAAAGAAAATAGTCTTTTCCCTACCCTCATGGAGATTATGTGGAGGAGGCAGGTATTAAAAAAAAACGATAAATACACAAATGTTGTAATAATTGCTATGAAGATAATACAGTATAAAAAGGCATATATTTGAAGCATCTAGTTTATATTATAATTTTACAAATACAATCAGAGAAATCTCTTGCACTCCCGAATGGCTTCCTGTCACATTTGTAATCAAGTTCAAAGTCCTACATATTCAGAGTCTTATAAGTTCAAGGCTGTACATGGTCTTGTTGTAGCCTACCTTTCTAATTCCTATTTGCAACCACCTTATCCTTTGCTCACACATTTTATTCACATGTTTTCCTTTCTATCCGTCTTTCCTTTTTTATTTTTCTTTCTATTCCTCAATATTCCAAACTTGTTCAGCTTCAGGATCTGTGGTGTTATTTCTTCCTTTGCTTGGGAGGCTGTCCCACTGGATCTTGTCATGGCTTCTGGACAGGCCTGAGCACAAGAGCTCCTCTTCAGGAAGTCCTTCCCTGATTACTGATTCAAATTGCCCTCCCTCCTACTGCATCTTTTGTCTCTCACACTGCCAGTTTTATTTCTTTCATAGATATTGGAGCTATTTGAGATTTCTGTTTGTTTGTGGGGTGTATGCATTTGTTTACATATTTATTTTCTGTCTCTCTAACTGGAAAGTTGGGTCCATGGGACCAAGGACTTCACAACACTGACTTCAGCCAGGTCTTAGAATAGTGTTTGGCAAATGAATGTTTTTATTACTGTATCTAGAACCATCCCTGGAGGCCCTGGGTGGCACTAATGGTTAAGTGCTCAACTACTAACAAAAAGGTTGGCAGTTCAAAGCCACCTAGATGCACCTTGGCAGAAAGTCCTAGTGGTCTGCTTCTAGTGAAAAGTTACAGCCAAGAAAATCCTGAGGGGCAGTTCTATGCTGACACTCATAGGGTTGCCATGGGTTAGAATTGACTTGATGACAACTGTTTTTCTTACTGATTTAGAACCATCTCTAAATTATATGCACCAAGTGTAGCCAAACCCAGTCCAGTGCTTTCTCAAAGTTTGCCTATCACTTTAATCAATAATCAGGTAGGGGACTTGGCTTCTGTTTGATATCTATTGGGAAACCTCTTGATCAATCACATATACACATTTCTAATAAGATGAAATCATAACAGAGTCACCCATAAACCCTTGCCATTGAGTCAATTCCAACTCATAGAGACCCTATAGGACAGAACAGAACTGCCCTACAGGGTTTCCAAGGCTGTAATCTTTATGGAAGAAGCCCCGGTGGCACAGTACTTCAATACTCAGCTTCTAACCAAAGGTCGGTGGTTTGAACCCGCCAGCCTGTTTCATGGAACAAAGATGTGGCATTTTCCTTCTGTAAAGATTACAGCCTTGGAAACCACATGGGGCAGTTCTACTCTGTCCTTTAGGGTATCTATGTGTCGGAATCAATTTGATAATCAATTTGATAGCAAAGGGTAAATCTTTACAGAAGCCGACTGCCACATCTTTCTCCCACAGAGCAGCTGGTGAGTTCGAACCACTGAGTTTTCAGTGGCAGCTGGATGGTTTAGCCACTGTACCACCAGGGCTCTTTGTATAGAGTAACCCACCCACCCACTTGTATAGAGTAACAGTATAGTTAAAAACCCAAAACAAGTAGTAGAGGTTTAACTTGGCTAAAACATACCTAAATTGTATTTTTCAAAGAGAACACTTACATTCTCACTCTAAAAATCTGTAAGTAAATGACCCATTTGCAAGTTATAGTGATTTTGTCCCCCAGAAGAGAGAAGGGGTTGCTTCAAAGCATAACCTTAGGAGAGAAAAATATTTTGTAAGAAAAATCCCTGATGCTCTACTAGCAATTAAAAAAAAACCCATTATCTTTTTATCTCTAAAAAATTACTTAATACTTTATGTAGTGCTTGATTTAATAAAAAAAGGTGTTGACATTCGTGTTAGTGGTGGCTTTCTTAATTTAGTATTATATAGAGGTTGCTAAACTACATCTGTTAATATTTTTCTGGAATGTCAGCACACCTGCAGTCAGTCCGTAACTGGTTGATGTGAAAAGAAAAAAATTAATTTTGTAAGAGCAATCTCTAGTTCCATTTTGTACCCTAAGTGCTTTAATTGAACTTAGCTTGGTATTTTTAGAAGACTGAAAGAGAAACATTGAGTTCATTGCTGCTATTATTGTTAACTGCTGTCAAGTAGGCTCTAACTCACAGTGACCCTATGTATACCAGAACAAAACATTACCCTATCCTGTGCCATTCTCACAATCATTTGAATGTTTATGCTCATTGTTGCAGCTATTGTGTGAATCCATGTCACTAGGGGTTTCCCTCTTTTTCACTGTTCTTCTATTTTACTAAACATGATGTCCTTTTCTAGCGATTGGTCTTTGCTGATGATTTGTCCAAAATAAGCAAGATGAGGTCTCACCATCCTCACTTCTAATGAGCATTTTGGCTGCACTTCCTTTAAGACTGCTTGTTCATTCTTTTGGCAGTCTATGGTGTATTCAATATTCTTTGCCAACACCGCAATTTGAATTCATCAGTTGTCTTCCTCCTTTTTCATTGTCCAGTTAACTGCTACAAAGAACCCAAAACAATCCAGAATAGAAAAAGAGGGAAAAATTCTCTTATTAATTTAAAATGAAAATACATAACTTGGTGCACACATGCGACTAACAGGGAGGAGACCCTCTTGGACTCATATAGCTCCTACTTTATTGACACTTTCCTGTTTTTTTTTTTTTTTTCCAAAGGGAAAACTAGTAATAACCAACTGATGTAATGTGAACAAGTTCCTCCCACCTACCCTTTCCTTGGACTTCTATACTATAGAAAAGTCTATGCCCAGCTGGGAAGTACTTCTCAGCTCCAGTCAACCTAACGGATGCCAGGGAACAGTCTCAATCCAGTCATAAGCGGCAGGCCAGTGACCTCTGAAATCAACAACCTTATTCATTCCATGATGTGGTTGCCTTTTTTGTCCTAATCAGTTGTCATTTAGGGGCTGGGCAGATAAGGCTTCGTTAAGATGAAGTAGTTTTGCTTGATGTCACTGTTATGTTGACTGGGAGAATGGAGACGTGGCTGAAGTGGAGAGATGAAGCGTGATGAGATACTGAAAGGATTTTCCATGTGAGAAATATATTTTCAACTTACTAAGATTTCAGCAATTGGGCATTTATTTGTCAAAGATCTTGGTTATATAATAAAAAGAAATTGTTTTTCTTAGCACAAGATGTATAGTATCTGTACTATAACTGCAGATATGTTTGGCATAGACAGATATTCCTCCTCAATAAGATTTTATCAGTGACACCTGAGGGCATATTAAGGAGAAATTAGTGATGATGCAGTTCCCTCTCCTGTCTTCTCCAGGTAGCATCCATTTCCTAGCTACAAATTGACAAGATCAGCTAAAAAGTGTCTTATAGCTAGAAATTCTTCTTTATCAAATTGCAGAGAGATGCTGAAACTGCCTTTTTTTTTTTTTTTCCTCTTTAGTATACAGAAGACAAACAAACCATTGATGGGATACTTTTGATTGTTACGGTAGACAGAGAAGATATTCGAAATCCTTCTCAATTTTCAATGTGTAAAAATTATAAGCAAAATGTAAAAACAACAAAAACAAGAAACTATTAGATACACACTTAAGCATCAAAGAAAGGGAAATCATTAGGTAAATAAGTGAAGAGGGAATTCAAAATCAGGGCAGTAATATAGACACACAGATCTGAGAGCCTGACAAGGGAATCAGGACTAGAGTGGGCCCTGCGTTTGCAGAGGGCTGGAGCTGAGCTATCCACTTGATTCTGAGCACCAAAATTAAAAATTAGCACAAGATTAGTCCTAGATTGTGAAACTCACAAAACTCTTAGAAGAAGAAAATTTAAAATTGCCCTGTATGAATTATTCCACAAACCAGGGAACACTGGACTGCCTCGGAAAATAAGCCCTTTCCCCAAATATAGCTTGAAATTACAAACAAGAAACAAGTGGCATGAACAAGAGTCAGCTAATGCAATAAATAAGAGCGTTTGCATGCATCAATGTTGTAGCCATAAACATACCTAGTAGACCACAAGGCAAAAACTAGGCAATATATAAAAAGAACAGGTAACTTTGGAAATGAACCAAGAAGGAATTTTAGGGAATGGTAAAATTTACACAAACTAAATTTTCAAAATTACAACTTTAAAATTGAAGAATATAATTAGAGAAATGAAAAATAGTGCATTGAATGATTGGTGAGAAAAACACGAGAGAAATTAAGCATAGAGAGATAAAGAGATGAAACAATATGAAAGAGATACTAAGATTCATAGAGGACAACATAACAGAATCCTATCAACATACAGCTGATAAAATTTCAGGGAAAAAGAGAGAATAGGGCAAAGGGTGGTATTAAAAGAGGTAATGGCTTAGAATTTCCTAGAATTAAAGACAGTTCTCAGATGGAAGGAGTATACCGAGGCCTAACAGAAAGAAAAATAAATGTCAACTTGAAAAACCACAGAAAATTTTCAGAATATCAGAGAAAAACCTACTATACCAGAGAGAAAAGCCAGATTAATTTATAAAGGAATGATTAAACTGGAGGCAGATTCCTCAGCAGTTACAATAAATGCTACAAAACAATCACACAATTGTTTCAATGTTTTGATGCAAAATCACTCTTAACCTAGAATTTGATATGGCTAAATGATAATCTTAGTATGAAGGTAAAATTGAGGTATTTTCAGTCATATAAAGATGGGGAGGGCAAGCTTTATAGAGATAAATTATATTATTTTGGGTGTCAACCTATTGGTGCCTATGCTCTTGTTTAGCAGCTGAGAGATAGATATTGAAAAACAAAAGAGTGGCCTGAGATGGCTTTGGTAGATTGGCGCTTACCATCCATTTCTCCCACTTTTTGATGGGTCTTCCTGAATGAAGAGGCTGAAGGAGCATAAACCTATAACTCCCAGTCTTCTTGCAGTTAGATTTCAGAAGTGGGTTAGGCTCAGTTAATCAGATGTACTCACACAGAATCTATATTTGCTATTTTTGCTGCTTCCGTTGACAAATAGATTTCTTCCTTTCCCCTGGAGTATTAGCAGAGGTCCCAGGAAACATGTACAACTTTTTCTGCATATTGAGAGGCAGGGTGGAGAGTATCCTTTTTTGGATACAGATGGGAGCAGTTTGGCTTGGACTTGAGAGAGTAGTAGTAACAAATTTTCTGTAGGTAATAGCTTCTTGTGTGTGGTCTTTTTCTCACACAGATGACTGACCATAGCTTTGAAAGGGTAGTTCTGAAGCAGGTGATTTCCTGATATAGAAGAGTTAGCAACTCTTGTTACCCAGTTCTGAAGAGTGGCTGTGCTATGTGCTGCTGTGCCCTGCTCAGATCTCCTTTATTTGGCTAGCACACCCATGCTCCAGTAGTTATGAATGTGGACGCACTGCTGCCTCTCTTCTCTAAAAAAAAAAAAATGCCCTGAACTAATGGGATTCAGGTCCCCTGAGAAGTTATGCACCATTCTTCAGGAGCAGTCTACAATCAATAATTAAATGACAGTGAGCATGAAAGGCCAATCTTCTGACTCCAAGGATGACCAACTCTACGGGGTGGTTTGCGCTCTAGGACTTCCTTGCAAGACCAGGCTGAAACCAGTGTCCAGATGAGGAAACATTTTCACTTAGCCTTTTTTAACCTGCACTTACCTTTTCCCCTCTTGAATGAGAATTTCCTTATCAGGTTCTGCTTCTGGTGAACCACATTTAAGACAGATAATGCCAGGAGTGGACTGGTGAAACAGACCACAAGGATATGATCGATCACTCTCCAGCTGGATTGTAAAAATAATTTCATTATTGGTGGTAGGTGGAATACGGACAGTCTCCAGCATAATGCACCACTAAGATTGGTAAGACCTTAACCTAGAAAACTGAGATGAGATACAGATGAAAGAGGAGGTACTAAATAGTGTAATTTCTTCAATATTTGAGAGGTTTGGGGGAAAATAGTAACTATAAAGACTGCCTGTGATACATCTTCCAGTTTGTTGTACTGTGGGGGCTGGTGTGTTGCTGTGATGCTGGAAGTTGTGCCACTGGTATTCAAATACCAGCAGGGTCACCCATAGTGAACATGTTTCAGCTGAGTTTCCAGGCTAAGACAGAGTAGGAAGAAGGATCCAGCAGTTTACTTCTGAAAAGAACTAGCCAGTGAACTTTATGAATAGCAGTGGAACATTGTCTAAAATAGTGCCAAAAGATGCCCCTCAGGTTGGAAGGCACTGAAAATGCTACTGGGGAAGAGCTGCCTAAAGTAGAGTCGACTTTAATGATGTGGTTGGAGTTAAGCTTTGGGGATCTTGATTTGCTGATGTGGCACGACTCAAAATGAGAAGAAATAGCTACAAACATCCATTAATAATCTGAACCTAGAATGTATGAATCTAGGAAAATTGGAAATTGTCAAAAACGAAATGGAACACATAAATATCAATATCCTAGGTATCAGTGAGCTAAAATGGACTGGTATTGGTCATTTAAGTCAGACAATCATATGGTCTACTCTGCCGGAAATGATAACTTTAAGAAGAATGACTTTGCATTCATCATCAAAAAGAATATTTCAAGATCTATCCTGAAGTACAATGCTATCAGTGATAGGATAATATCCACATGTCTACAAGGAAGACCAGTTAATACAATTATTATTCAAATTTACACACCAACCACTAAGGCCAAAGATGAAGAAATTGAAGTTTTTGCCAACTTCTGTGGTCTGAAATTGATCGAACATGCAATCAGGATGGACTGATAATTACTGGTTGAAATGTGAAAGTTGAAAACAAAGAAGAAGGGTCGGTAGTTGGAAAATATGGCCTTGGTGATAGAAATGAGGCCAGAGATCACATGATTGAATTTTGCAAGACCAACAACTTCTCCATTGCAAATATCTTTTTTCACCAACATAAACCATGACTGTACACAGGGACTTCAAGAGATGGAATCAAATCAACTGCACGTGAGGAAAAAGACAATGAAAAAACTCAATATCATCAGGCAGGACAAGGCCAGGGAATGACCGCGAATCAGACCATCAATTGCTCGTATGCAAGTTCAAGCTGAAACTGAAGAAAATTAGAACAAGTCTGTAAGAGCCAAAGTAAAACCTTAAGTATATCCCACCTGAATTTAGAGACCATCTCAAGAAAAGATTTGACCCATTCAACACTAATGACCAAAGACCAGATGAGTTGTGGAATAACATCAAGGACATCATAGATGAAGAAAGCAAGAGGTCATTAAAAAGACAGGAGAGAAAGAAAAGACCTAACTGGATGTTAGAAGAGACACTGAAACTTGCTCTTGAATGTCAAGTAGCTAAAGCAAAAGGAAGGAATGATGAAGTAAAAGAGCTGAACAGAAGATTTCAAAGGGCGGCTCGAGAAGACAAAGTAAAGTATTATGATGGCATGTGCAAAGATAGAAAGCCAAAGGGGAAGAACACACTCAGCATTTCTCAAGCTAAAAGAACTCAAGAAAAAAATTCAAACCTCGATTGCAATAGTGAAGGATTCTATGGGGAAAATATTAAATGACAAAGGAAACATCAAAAGAAGATGGAAAGAATACACAGAGTCAATATACTAAAAAGGATTTGTCAATATTCAACCATTTCAGGAGGTAAAACATGATAAGGAAACGATGGTACTGAAAGGAGAAGTCCAAGCTGCACTGAAGGCATTGGAGAAAAACAAGGCTTAGAGAACTGAGTGAATACCAACTGAGATGTTTCCACAAATGGATGCAGCACTGCAAGTGCTCATTTGTCTAAGCCGAGAAATTTAGAAGAAAGCTACCTGGCCAACTGACTGGAAGAGATCCATATTTATGCCTATTTCCAAGAAAGGTGATTCAATCAAATGTGGAAATTATCCAACAATATCATTAATACCACATGCAAGCAAAATTTTTCTGAAGATCATTCAGAAGTGGCTGCAGCAGTATATTGACAGAGAACTGCCAGAAATTCAGGCCGGTTTCAGAAGAGGACGTGGAACTAGGGATATCATTGCTGATGTCAGATGGATCCTGGCTGAAAGCAGAGAATACCAGAAAGATGTTTACCTGTGTTTTACTGACTATGCAAAGGTATTTGACTGTGTGGACCATAACGACTTATGGACTATATTGTGGAGAATGGGAATTTTGGCACACGTAATTGTGCTCATGAGGAATGTGTACATGGATCAAGAGGCAGTCATTCAAACAGAACAAGGGGATACAGCATGGTTTAAAGTCAGGAAAGGTGTGTGTCAGGGTCGTATCATTTCATCATACCTATTCAATCTGTATACTGATCAAATAATCCTAGAAGCTGGACTATACAAAGAAGAATAGGGCATCAAGATTGAAGGAAGACTCATTAACAACTTGCCTTATGCAGAAGACAGAACCTTGCCTGCTGAATGTGAATAGGACTTGAAGCATTTACTGATGAAGATCAAAGACCATAGTCTTCAGTATGGATTGCACCTCAACATAAAGAAAACAAAAATTCTCACAACTCAACCAATAAGCAACATCATGATAAACCAGGAAGAAGACTGAGGTTGTCAAGGATTTCATTTTACTTTGATCCACAATCAACAACCATGGAAGCAGCAGTCAAGAAATCAAAAGACACTTTGCATTGAGCAAATCTGCTGCAAAAGACATCTTTAACTTGTTGAAAAGCAAAGACGTCACCTTGAAGACTAAGGTGCTCATGACCCAAGCCATGATGTTTTCAATTGTCTCATATGCATTCAAAAACTGGACAATGGATAAGGAAGACTGAAGAAAAATTGACACCTTTGAATTGTGGTGTTGGTGAAGAATATTGAATATACCAAAAGAATGAACATATCTGCCTTGGAAGAAGTACAACCATAATGTTCCTTAGAAGCAAGGATGGCTAGACTACTTCTTACATTCTTTGGACATGTTATCAGGAGGGATCATTCACTGGAGAAGGACATCATGCTTGGTAAAGTACAAGGTCAGCAAAAAAGAGGAAGACCTTCAAGGAGATGGATTGACACAGTGGCTGCAAGCATAGCAACAATTGTGAGGATGGTGCAGGATTGGGCAGTGTTTTGTTCTGTTGTGCATAGGGTCGCTATGAGTCAGAATCCACTCAACGGCCTCTAACAACAACAACATAAGGACTGTGGAATGGATGGCTGTTGCTAACTGCCAATGATTTTTTGAAGAGAAAAGTGAGAGACTCAGATATATTAACTAACAACTTAAAGTCTAGTGTGGATCTTTTTGACAGCATTTCAAGAGACCCTCATCTTCTGCAGGAAGAGAGCCAACAGAGTGGGTGATGAGACACAGGATTTAACTGTAGGAGTGAAGGAAACTTCAGAGAGGACAAGACTTTCAGCTGAGCCATTGTTCAGCTATGGGTGAAGTAGGACCCAAGACTTGAAATGGGTATTTCTGAGTAGATGCACTTAAGAACCTTGAATACACAGATTTCCTTAAACTCTCTGCAGAAGTGGCCCATTCCCTCATGTTAGAGAATAAAACCAAAAAAACCAAACCTGGGGGGAGACCCAACAAGGCACCATAGGCAGATGCACCATGCCTACCCTCTGCAGCGAATACATGAAAAATGAAGTGAAACAGATCCAAACATCATTTCTGGAACCCTAAGAATCAAATGGAGGGATGAAAAACTAGATCAAAGAACAAATGGAAGAAGAAACTGATGGAAAACAGAGAAAAAAGAGAGAGAGTGGAGGTTCCCTGTCAACTGACAGGTTACAGAGTTGCCATCTTGGAACACAGCCAACAATGACCCCAGGCAGGGTATATGGGAAGACAACTTCAAAAAGCTACCAACAGGAGACAGAGCACCTGATAACCAGGGAAACACACTTTCCCACCCTTCACCCTTCTGCCCTGTATGCCACCTCTGCTATTTCCCAACAGGCCGCACTATGCCACTTGGATACAGAGACAGCAGCAGCAGTCCTCTGGTTTGCCTCACCCCCACCTGCTGGCTCCTGATGTGCCTTTTTTTTTTTCCTTTCTCCTTTTTCTTTTTCTCCCTCCCACCTAGCCCCATATACCACCTCTACCCCTTCCCACTGGGCCTTGCAGCACCATCTTGGCTAGAGAACCACCAGCAAACCACTCCTCAGGTCTGACCTGTATCCAGCTGCCGGCTCCTGATGCACAAACTTTCTCTTTTTTTCCTCTTTCTTCCTTTTCTTCCCCTCCCCACCTAGGCCCATATGCCACCTCCCCTCCACCTTCCTGATGGACCTCAGGTCAGTCCCACCCACACCTGCTGGCTACTGTTTTCCTTTTTCTCTTTTTTCTTTTCTTTTCCCCCCATCTAGCCCCATATGACACCATAGTCAAATTAGTCTAGTACTGATACAACGACAGGCACATAGACCAATGGAACAAAATCAAGAATTCATATGTAAATCCATCCACCTATGGTCAGCTGATCTTTGACAAAGAACCAAAGTTCATTAAACGGGGAAAAGATAGTCTTTAGAACAAATTGTGCTGGAAAACTGGGTGTCTATCAGTAAAAAAATGAAACAAGACCCATACCTCACAACATACACAAAAACTAACTCAAAATGGATCAATGATCCAAAAAGAAAAACACCAAGACATATTATCATCAAACGTGCCAAAACCAAAGATAAAGAGAAAATTTTAAAAGCAGCCAGGGAGAAAAGAAAGGTCTCCTTCAAGGGAGAATCAATAAGAATAAGTTCAGACTATTCAGTAGAAACCATGCAGGCAAGAAGGCAACGGGATGACATATACAGAGCACTGAAGGAGAAAAACTGCCAGCCAAGGATCATATATCCAGCAAAACTCTCTCTGAAATATGAAGGCAAAATTAAGATATTTACAGATAAACACAAGCTTAGAGAATTTGCAAAAACCAAACCAAAGCTACAAGAAATACTAAAGGAAATTGGTCAGAAAACCAATAATATCAGATACCAGCACAACACAAGGTCACAAAACAGAACATCCTGATATCAACTCAAATAGGGAAATCACAAAAACAAATTAAGATTAATTAAAAAAAAATGCTCATAACAGGGAATCATTCAAGTCAATATGTAAAAGATCACAATAATCAAAAAGAGGGACTAAATACAGGTGGCATAGAACTGCCATATGGAGAGGGATACAAGGCGATATAAAACAATACAAGTTAGGTTTTTACTTAGAAAAATAGGGGTAAATATTAAGGTAACCACAAAGAGGTATAACAACTCCATAACTCAAGATAAAAGCAAAGAAAAACGTAACGACTCAACAAACATAAAGTCAAACACTACAAAAATGAGGATCTCACAATTTACTAAGAAAAAAGTCTCAGCACAAAAAAGTAAGTGGAAAAATGAAATTGTCAACAACACACATAAAAAGGCATCAAAATGACAACACTAAACACTTACTTATCTATAATTACGCTGAATGTAAACGGACTAAATGCACCAATAAAGAGACAGAGAGTCTCGGACTGGATAAAGAAACACGATCCGTCTATATGCTGCCTACAAGAGACATACCTTAGACTTAGAGACACAAACAAACTAAAACTCAAAGGATGGAAAAAAATATATCAAGCAAACAATAAGCAAAAAAGGAGTAGCAATATTAATTTCTGACAAAATAGACTTTAGACTTAAATCCACCACAAAGGATAAAGAAGAACACTATATGATGATAAAAGGGACAATTGATCAGGAAGACATAACCATATTAAATATTTATGCACCCAATGACAGGGCTGCAAGATACATAAATCAAATTTTAACAAAATTGAAAAGTGAGATAGACACCTCCACAATTATAGTAGGAGACTTCAACACACCACTTTCGGAGAAGGACAGGACATCCAGTAAGAAGCTCAATAGAGACACGGAAGACCTAATTACAACAATCAACCAACTTGACCTCATTGACTTATACAGAACTCTCCACCCAACTGCTGCAAAGTATACTTTTTTTTCTAGCGCACATGGAACATTCTCTAGAATAGACCACATATTAGGTCATAAAACAAACCTTTGCAGAGTCCAAAACATCGAAATATTACAAAGCATCTTCTCAGACCACAAGGCAATAAAACTAGAAATCAATAACAGAAAAGTAGGGAAAAGAAATCAAATACTTGGAAACCGAACAATACCCTCCTGAAAAAAGACTGGGTTATAGAAGACATCAAGGAGGGAATAAGGAAATTCATAGAATGCAACGAGAATGAAAATTCTTCCTATCAAAACCTCTGGGACACAGCAAAAGCAGTGCTCAGAGGCCAATTTATATCGATAAATGCACACATACAAAAAGAAGAAAGAGCCAAAAGCAGAGAAGTGTCCCTACAACTTGAACAAATAGAAAGTGAGCAACAAAAGAATCCATCAGGCACCAGAAGAAAACAAATAATAAAAATTAGAGCTGAACTAAATGAATTAGAGAACAGAAAAAACAATTGAAAGAATTAACAAAGCCAAAAGCTGGTTCTTTGAAAAAATTAACAAAATTGATAAACCATTGGCTAGACTGACTAAAGAAATACGGGAAAGGAAACATATAACCCGAATAAGAAACGAGAAGGACCACATCACAACAGACCCAACTGAAATTAAAAGAATCATATCAGATTATTACAAAAAATTGTACTCTAACAAATTTGCAAACCTAGAAGAAATGGATGAATTCCTGGAAAAACACTACTTACCTAAACTAACACATTCAGAAGTAGAACAAATAAATAGACCCATAACAAAAAAAGAGATTGAAACAGTAATCAAAAAACTTCCAACAAAAAAAAGCCCTGACCCGGACGGCTTCACTGCAGAGTTCTACCAAACTTTCAGAGAAGAGTTAACACCACTACTACTGAAGGTATTTCAAAGCATAGAAAATGACGGAATACTACCCAACTCATTCTATGAAGCCACCATCTCCCTGATACCAAAACCAGGTAAAGACATTACAAAAAAAGAAAATTATAGACCTATATCCTTCATGAACATAGATGCAAAAATCCTCAACAAAATTCTAGCCAATAGAATTCAACAACATATCAAAAAAATAATTCACCATGACCATGTGGGATTCATACCAGGTATGCAAGGCTGGTTTAATATTAGAAAAACCATTAATGTAATCCACCACATAAATAAAACAAAAGACAAAAACCACATGATCTTATCAATTGATGCAGAAAAGGCATTTGACAAAGTCCAACACCCATTTATGATAAAAACTCTCACCAAAATAGGAATTGAAGGAAAATTCCTCAACATAATAAAGGGCATCTATGCAAAGCCAACAGCCAATATCACTCTAAATGGAGAGAACCTGAAAGCATTTCCCTTGAGAACGGGAACCAGACAAGGATGCCCTTTATCACCGCTCTTATTCAACATCGTACTTGAAGTCCTAGCCAGAGCAATTAGGCTAGACAAAGAAATAAAGGGCATCTGGATTGGCAAGGAGGAAGTAAAATTATCTCTATTTGCAGATGACATGATCTTATACACAGAAAACCCTAAGGAATCCTCCAGAAAACTACTGAAACTAATAGAAGAGTTTGGCAGAGTCTCAGGTTATAAGATAAACATACAAAAATCACTTGGATTCCTCTACATCAACAAAAAAAACATCGAAGAGGAAATAACCAAATCAATACCATTCACAGTAGCCCCCAAGAAGATAAAATACTTAGGAATAAATCTTAACAAGGATGTAAAAGACCTATACAAAGAAAACTACAAAGCTCTAATACAAGAAATTAAAAAGGACATACTTAACTGGAAAAACATACCTTGCTCATGAATAGGAAGAATTAACAGAGTAAAAATGTCTATTCTACCAAAACCCATCTATACATACAATGCACTTCTGATCCAAATTCCAATGTCATCTTTTAATGTGATAGAGAAACAAATCACCAACTTCATATGGAAGGGAAAGAAGCCTCGGATAAGGAAAGCATTACTGAAAAAGAAGAAGAAAGTGGGAGGCCTCACTCTACCTGATTTCAGAACCTGTTATACAGCCACAGTAGTCAAAACAGCCTGGTACTGGTACAACAACAGGCACATAGACCAGTGGAACAGAATTGAGAACCCAGATATAAATCCATCCACATATGAGCAGCTGATATTTGACAAAGGACCAGTGTCAGTTAATTGGGGAAAAGATAGTCTTTTTCACAAATGGTGCTGGCATAATTGGATATCCATTTGCAAAAAAATGAAACAGGACCCATACCTCACACCAAGCACAAAATCTAACTCCAAGTGGATCAAAGACCTAAACATAAAGACTAAAACGATAAAGGTCATGGAAGAAAAAATAGGGACAACCTTAGGAGCCCTAATACAAGGCATAAACAGAATACAAAACATTACCAAAAGTGACAAAGAGAAACCAGATAACAGGGAGCTCCTAAAAATCAAACACCTGTGTTCATCTAAAGACTTCACCAAAAGAGTAAAAAGACCACCTACAGACTGGGAAAGAATTTTCAGCTATGACATCTCCGACCAGCGCCTGATCTCTAAAATCTATATGATTCTGTCAAAACTCAACCACAAAAAGTCAAACAACCCAATCAAGAAGTGGGCAAAGGATATGAACACACACTTCACTAAAGAAGATATTCAGGCACCTAACAGATACATGAGAAAATGCTCTCGATCATTAGCCATTAGAGAAATGCAAATTAAAACTCCGATGAGATTCCATCTCACTCCAACAAGGCTGGCATTAATCCAAAAAACACAAAATAATAAATGTTGGAGAGGCTGCGGAGAGATTGGAACTCTTATACACTGCTGGTGGGAATGTAAAATGGTACAACCACTTTGGAAATCTATCTGGCGTTATCTTAAACAGTTAGAAATAGAACTACCATACAACCCAGAAATCCCACTCCTCGGAATATACCCTAGAGAAATAAGAGCCTTCACACAAACAGATATATGCACACCCATGTTTATTGCAGCTCTGTTTACAATAGCAAAAAGCTGGAAGCAACCAAGGTGTCCATCAACGGATGAATGGGTAAATAAATTGTGGTATATTCACACAATGGAATACTACGCATCGATAAAGAACAGTGACGAATCTGTGAAACATTTCATAACGTGGAGGAACCTGGAAGGCATTATGCTGAGCGAAATCAGTCAGAGGGAAAAGGACAAATATTGTATAAGACCACTATTATAAGATCTTGAGAAATAGTATAAACTGAGAAGAACACATATTTTTGTGGTTACGAAGGGGGGAGGGAGGGAAGGAGGGAGAGGGTTTTTTACTGATTAATTAGTAGATAAGAACTGCTTTAGGTGAAGGGAAGGACAACACTCAATACATGGAAGGTCAGCTCAATTGGACTGGACCAAAAGCAAAGAAGTTCCCGGGATAAAATGAATGCTTCAAAGGTCAGCGGAGCAAGGGTGGGGTTTGGGGACCATGGTTTAAGGGGACTTCTAAGTCAATTGGCAAAATAATTCTGTTATGAAAACACTCTGCATCCCACTTTGAAATGTGGCGTCTGGGGTCTTAAATGCTAACAAGCGGCCATCTAAGATGCATCAATTGGTCTCAACCCACCTGGATCAAAGGAGAATGAAGAACACCAAGGTCACACGACATCTAAGAGCCCAAGAGACAGAAAGGGCCGCATGAACCAGAGACCTACATCATCCTGATACCAGAAGAACTAGTTGGTGCCCAGCCACAATCGATGACTGCCCTGACAGGGAGCAAAACAGAGAACCCCTGAGGGAGCAGAAGATTAGTGGGATGCAGACCCTAAATTCTCATAAAAAGACCATACTTAATGGTCTGAGACTAGAGGAATCCCGGCGGTCATGGTCCCCAAACCTTCTGTTGGCACAGGACAGGAACCATCCCCAAAGACAACTCATCAGACATGAAAGGGACTGGACAGTGGGTAGGAGAGAGATGCTAATGAAGAGTGAGCTAATTATATCAGGTGGACACTTGAGACTGTGTTGGCATCTCCTGTCTGGAGGGGGGATGGGAGGATAGAGAGAGTTGGAAGCTGGCAAAATTGTCACGAAAGGAGAGACTGGAAGGGCTGACTCATTAGGGGGAGAGCAAGTGGGAGTACGGAGTAAGATGTATATAAACTTACATGTGACAGTCTGACTTGATTTGTAAACGTTCACTTGAAGCTCAATAAAAGTTAATAAAAAAAAAATGGATCAATGACCTAAGTATATAACCTTAAATGATAAAGGTCATGGAAGAAAAAATAGGAACAATACTAGTGGCCCTAATAAAGGCATAAATAGAATAGAATACACACCATAACTAACAATGCACAAACATCAGAAGAGAAACTAGATAATAGGATCTCCTAAAAATTAAACACTTACGCTCATCAAAAGGCTTTACCAAAAGGGCCAAAAAAGAAACTATGGACTGGGAAAAATTTTTGGCTACAACGTATCTGACAAGGGTCTAATCTCTAAAATCTATAAATACTTCAACACCTCTACAACATAAAGAAAAATAATTCAATTAAAATTTGGGCAAAGGATATGAACAGACACTTCACCAAAGAAGACATTCATGTGGCTAACAGGCACACAAGGAAGTGCTTGGGATCGTTACCCATCGGAGAAATGCACATTAAAACTACAGTGAGATACCATCTCACCCCAACACTCCTGGCATGAGTTAAAAAAAAAAAAAAAAACAGAAAACAACAAATGTTGAAGTGGTTTCGGAGGGAATAGACCTCTCATGTACTGCTGGTTGGAATGTAAAATGGCACAGCTACCATGGAAAATGATATGGTACCTCTTTAAAAGCTAGAAGTAGAAAAACCATATGATCCAGCAATTCCATTCATAGGAATATACCCTAGAGAAATAAGAGCAGTTTTTTACAGGAGTAGACATATGCACACCCATGTTCACTGCAGCATTATTCACAACAGCAAATAGATGGAAAAAACCTAAGTGCCCATCAACAGGTGACAGGATAAACAAATTATGGAATATTATGAAACCATAACAATGACGGCAGTGGGTTTTTTTAAATATATATATAACAATGATGAAACTGTGAAACATCTCACAGAATGGATGAATCTGGAAGGCATTATGCTAAGCGAAATAAGCCAATCATAATAGGACAAATGTTGTATGAGGCCACTATTATGAAACCCAAGAGAGAAAAATGTAGAACAAAATTCAAATCCACAAAGAAAAACCAGGCTTACTAGACTGATAGAGACTGAAGGAGCCCCCGAGACTATGGTCCCAGATACTCTGCTAACTCAGAACTGCAGCCACTCCTGAAGTCCACCTTTCAGCCAAAGATTACACAGGCCTGTAAAACAAACAATAACACACATGAGGAACTTGCTTCCTAGTTCAAGCAAGTATACAAGACCAAATTGGCAATACTTGCCCAAAACTGAAGACGAGAAGACAGGAATGAACAGGTAACCTGGACGAATGTACACGAGGAACCCAGGGTTGAAAAGGGAAGGATGAGAGGGCTGATTCATTGCCGGTATTGCAACCAATTTCACGAAACAATTTGCGTATAAATTTTTGAATGAGAAACTAATTTATGCTGTAAGCTTTCACCTGAAACACAATAAAATTAAAAACAAACCAAAAAAACACCAAGCTTGTTGCCATCAAGTCTATTCCAACCCATGGCAACTAGTGGCATAAATTCCAGAGCACAGCAACCTGAAAGCTGCCACAGTATGACAAACTGACAGACAAATTGACAAAATTGATGTAATATCAATTGAGAGATGTTTCAACAAATGGATGCATTCCTGGAAGTCCTCACTTGTCCATGCCAAGAAATTTGGAAGACAGCCCCCTGGCCAACTGACTGGAAGAGATCTATATTTGTGTCCATTCCAAGGACGGTGATCCAATGGAATACAGAAATTATTGAGTAATATCATTAACACCACACTCAAGTAAAATTTTGCTGAAGATAATTAAAAAATGGTTGCAGCAGTACATCAATAGGTAACTGCCAGAAATTCAGGCTGGATTCAGAAGAGGAGATGGAACAAGTGCTATCATTGCTGTCAGATGGATCTTGGCTGAAAGTAGAGAATACCAGAAAGGCATTCCGCTGTGTTGATCATAATTATGGATAACATTTCAAAGAATAGGAATTCCAGAACACTTCACTGTGCTCGTGAGGAACGTATACATAGGCCAGAAGCAGTCGTTCCAAGAGAAGAAGAGGATTCTGCGTGCTTTCAAATTAGGAAAGGTGTGCATCAGGGTTGTATCCTTTCATCATACTTATTCAAGCTGTATCCTGAGCAAATAATCTGAGAAGCTGAACTACATGAAGAAAAAACACAGCATCAAGATTTGAAGAAGGCTCATTAACAACCTTAGATATGCAGATGACACAACTTTGCTTGTGGAAAGGGAAGAGGACTTGAAGAACTCACGAAGATCAAAGACTACAGCCTTCAATACAGATTACACCTTAACATAAAGAAAGCAAAAATCCTCACAACTGGACCAATAAGCAATATCGTGATAAACGTGAGAAGATTGAAATTGTTAAGGATTTCATTTAAACAATATTCATGGAAACAGCAGTCAAGAGATCGAATAACATATTTCATTAGGCAAATCTGCTGCAAAAGACCTCTGTAAAGTGTTAAAAAACAAGGATATGACTTTAAGAACTAAGGTGCACCTGACCCAAGCCATGGTATTTTCAATCAACTCGTATGCAAGTGAAAGGTAGACAATGAATAAGAAAGAGCAAAGAACTGATCCTTTTGAATTATGGTATTGGTGAAGAAAATCCAATATACCATGGACTGCCAGAAGAATAAACAAATCTTTCTTGAAAGAAGTACAGCCAGAATGCTCCTTAGAAGCAAGATGGCAAGACTTGATCTCACATACTTTGGATTTGTTATCAGTAGGGTCCAGTCTTTGGGGAAGGACATCATGCTTGGTAATGTAGAGAGTCATGGAAAAAGAGGAAAACCCTTGACAAGATAGACTGACACAGTGGCTGAAACACTAGGCTCAAACATAGCAATGATTGTGAGGATGGAGCAGAACTGGGCCATGTTTCATTCTGTTGTACGTAGAGTCGCTAGGAGTCAGAACACCTAATGACAACAAGGTATACATAGCACATAAAAGGAGACAATTAGAAAGCAGCAGGCAAATCCACATTCATAGTGCAAGAAGAGTCGGAAACGACTCGATGGCACTAGTTTTTTTTTTTTTTTCCTCTTACCCATTAATGAATCAAGAAGATGAAAATGTCAGGTAAACTTAGAAGGTTTGAACAATTAAATATTTTGTATAGGCATAGAGCCAATGGAAAAAGCTAATAAAGCAAAAATTGTTTTTTTTAAAAAAAACTAATAAAATTACCAAACCATTGGCAAAAAAGGCAAAAAAAAAGAGACACATAAAAATAAAAAATTTCAGAAAATGTACAGTATAAATTTTTCTTAAGAACAGAGAAAAAACCTCAATAGTTCTATAACTCTTATATCATTTATTTGTGAAAATAAAGATGATACAAAAAGACAAACTCATTCAATTGGTGAGTTTCACCAAACATTGAAAGAACAAAAAATTACAGTTTTGCTCAAAAATTCAGAGAATTAAGGCTAGCATTACCTTGATAATTACCAAGTACATTATGAAAAGGAAAACAATCACAATCCAAACTCACCTATCAAGTAAGATACAAAGATCTGAAACGAAAAATTAGTAAACTGAATCCAGCCTTATATGAAAAATTAGAATGTGTGTATATATGTATCTACATATGTTAAATATATATATACACACACATATGTATACATATACACATATATTCGACTCAACGGCACTGGGTTTGGTTTGGTTTAAAATATATATATAAAACCAAATTGAGTTTATCCTCAAAATAAATGTTGTGGTCAACATTGATGTCGTTAGTTATATTCAGTGCCCAGCTCATGGCAACTGCATACACAACAGATTGGACCATTAGGATCCATAGAGTTTTCATTGGCTGGTTCTTCAAAAGTAGATCTCCAGTCCTTTCTTCCTAGTATGTCTTAGTTTGGCAGATCTGATGAAACCCTGCTCAGCATCATAGAAACTCACAACAGTGCTTGAGCGCATTAGCTGGGAATTAAACCCGAGTCTCTGAATGAAAGGCAAGAACTTCACCATTGAACCACAACTGTTTCCTCCTTAACATCAGAGAACTAATGTAAATTACCACACAAAATAAACAAAGAAGTAAGATTATATCATTATTTCAAGTGCAGAATAAAGTTGATAAAAATACAATAACTATTCATGATTAAAAAAACTCTCGGAGGCAGAGCCAAGATGGTGGATTAACATACGCTTCCCGTGAGCCCTCATTACGACAAAGACCCGAAAAACAAGTGAAACGAGTATATTTGTGATAAGCTGGGAGCCCTGAGCATCAAAGGCAAGCTTAGACAACGAACTGAGGGGCAGGGGAAGGAAGAGACTGCTCAGAAGTGGAAAGGAGTAACTGGACCTGAATGGTGGGGAGCCCTCAGGCACCATTCCCCGGTCGGCGGCAGAGGCTGCAGCGGGCGGGTACTAGCGTTCGCCAGTGCTTCCTCAGAGAGAAGCAGGCAGCCACACAGCCTACTCATACCTCTGGAACCTGAGGAGAATGGCGCTCTAGGCAAAAGCTAAGTAAACCCAAACCAAACCCATTGCTGTCAAGTCGATTTCAACTCATAGCGACCCTATAGGACAGAGTAGGACTGCCCCATAGAGTTTCCAAGGAACGCCTGGTGGATTCAAACTGCTGACCTTTTGGTTAGCAGCTGTAGCATTAACCACTACGCTGCCAGGGTTTCCCAAAGCTAAGTTCTTCAGTATATTTTACCGCACCTCCCCACCCCCAAGCCGGCTTCAGCGGCTGAGTCCCTGGGCCTGAGATAGACCCTGGTGAGTTCCTAGAGCCATCCTCCCAGCTTTGGGGAAGGGAAAAATTTCCAACTGGGGGGGAAAAGATAATTTGCTAGCTCCCTTAACCGGGGGAGCTCAGGACAGAAGTGGATCCTGTCCAGGCATAAACCATCCGTGGACTTTGAGCACTTTTTCCTTCTGCATGGACCTGTGTGGGCTTATTTCGGGAGAATAGGCCGTTGTTGGAAACTCCAACCATTTCAGCTGTGCAGTGGACAGGTGGGTGTTTGACGTTTGACATTGCTTTGCCTATTAAACAAGGCCCTCACCTGTCCACATCAGGGACCTAAGGACTGGTGGCTCAACTCAGGTCACACAGCCACCTGTGACAGGGGTCCAAAGATAACTGGTAGCTCCCAGTCATTACAATCAAAAACTTTGGGTGCCCATGGTCCATCTGCAGAACCCACCCACCAGCATGCTCTAGGGAACAGAGATGCATTTCCTCAGAGACACTTGGGGGTCTGCTCTCAGCTCCCTGCCTTGTTCAAAGCATGACCCCCTCCTGCAATCAGATACCGGTACCTACACCAATCACCCCTGCGCCTCTAAGACTGTAGGACAGAGCCTGTACCACACACTCGATGACCAGCTACCTGGAAACCTGAGCTGAATTCATACAAGAAAACTGAATGGACTCCTAGACTGATATACCTGATAACAACTCTAGCCAGCTGGGGACAGGACACCAGAGCTCTAAAGGTGAAAATAATCAAGCTAACTCACTCAAGCAACTCATAGGGGTATACCAAAACAAAGCAAAGCAAGCAGCTACAACATAGTAAGCCAGCATAAACTAATACAATAACTTATAGACGGCTCAGAGACAACAGTGAATACCAAGTCACATAAAGAAGCAGACCATGATCACCTCAATAGGCTCTCAAAACAAAGAATCCAGGGATCTTCTAGATGAAAGTGCATTCCTGGAATTACTAGATGCAGAATACAAAAGTTTAATATACAGAACCCTTCAGGACATCAGGAAGGAAATGAGGCAACACACAGAAAGAGCCAAGAAACACACAGATAAAGCAACTGAAGAAATTAGAAAGATTATTTAGGAACACAATGAAAACTTTAATAAGCTGGAAAAATCCATAGACAGGCAGCAAACAGAAATTCAGAAGATTAACAATAAAATTACAGAATTAGACAACTCAATAGAAAGTCAGAGGAGCAGAATTGAGCAAATAGAAGCTAGAATTTCTGAACTTGAAGATAAATCACTTGGGACTAATATATTTGAAGAAAAATCAGATAAAAGAATTTAAAAAAATGAAGAAACTTTAAGAATCATGTGGGACTCTATCAAGAGAAATAACCTACGAGTGATTGGAGTACCAGAACAGGGAGGGATAACAGAAAATACAGAGAGAATTGTTGAAGATTTGTTGGCAGAAAACTTCCCCGATATTGTGAAAGATGAGAAGATATCTATCCAAGATGCTCATCGAACTCCACATAACTGTAGATCTTAAAAGAAAGTCACCAAGACATATTATAATCAAACTTGCCAAAACCAAAGATAAAGGGAGAATTATAAGAGTAGTGAGGGATAAACAAAAAGTCACCTACAAAGAAGAGTCAATAAGCTCGGACTACTTGACAGAAACCATGCAGGCCAGAAGGCAATAGGATGACATATTTAAAAAATTGAAGGAAAAAAATTGCCTGCCAAGAATCATATATCCAGCAAAACTGTCTTTTAAATATGAAGGTGAAATTAAGACATGTCCAGATAAACACAAGTTTAGGGAATTTGTAAAAACCAAACCGAAACTACAAGAAATACTAAAGGGAGTTCTTTGGTTAGAAAATCAATAATATCAGGGATCAACCCAGGACTAGAACACTGGGCAGAGCAACCAGAAGTCAACCCAGACAGGGAAATCCAAAAAAATAAAGCAAGATTATTAAAAAAAATAAAATAAAAAGCCCAAAACAGAGTAACAGTGATATTATTATATAAAAGAAGACAACATTAAAATAGTAAAGGGGGACTAAGAAATGTAATCATACACATTCCATACAGAGAGGAAGATACGGTGATACAAAGAAATAAAAGTTAGGTTTAAATTTAGAAAAATAGGGGTAAATAATAAGGTAACCACAAAGGAGACAAACTACCCTACTCGTCAAAATAAAATACAAGGGAAAAATATAGACTCAGCGGAAACAAAATCAACCCCAAACATGAGGAAAGGACAATATATAAAGAAGATCTACTCAGCACATAAAATCAAGTGGGAAAAAGAAACTGTCAACAACACACAAAAAAAAGACATCGAAATGATAGCACTAAATTCATACCTATCCATAATTACCCTGAATATAAATGGACTAAATGCACCAATAAAGAGACAGAGAGTGGCAGAATGGATTAAAAAACAAGATCCGTCTATATGCTGCCTGAAAGAGACACACCTTAGACTTAGAGACACAAACATGCTAAAATTCAAAAGATGGGAAAAAAATATCAAGCAAACAACAATCAAAAAAGAGCAGGGGTGGCAATATTAATTTCTGACAAAATAGACTTTAAAGTTAAATCCGTCAGAAAGGATAAGGAAGGACACTGTATAATGATTAAAAGAACAACATACCAAGAAGATATAACCATATTAAATATTTATGCACCCAATGACAAGGCTGCAAGATACATAAAACAAACTCTATCAGCACTGAAAAGTGAGATAGACAGCTCCACAATAATAGTACGAGACTTCAACACACCACGTTTGGTGAAGGACAGGACATCCAGAAAGAAGCTCAATAAAGACACGGAACATCTAAATACCACAATCAGCCAAATTGACCTCACAGACATATACAGAACACTCCACCCAACAGCAGTCAAGTATACTTTCTTTTCTAGTGCACATGGAACATGCTCTAGAATAGACCACTTATTAGGTCATAAAGCAAGCCTTAGTAGAATCCAAAACATTGAAATATTACAAAGCATCTTCCCTGACCATAAGGCGATAAAAGTGGAAATCAATAACAGGAAAAGCAGGGAAAAGAAATCAAACACTTGGAAACCGAACAATACCTTGCTCAAAAAAGACTGGATTGTAGAGGACAGTAAGGATGGAATAAAGAAATTCATAGAATCCAATGAGAATGAAAACACTTCCTATCAGAACCTTTGGGACACAGCAAAAGCGGTGCTCAGAGGCCAATTTATATCAATAAATGCACGCATAAAAAAGAAGAAAGGGCCAAAGTCAAAGAATTATCCCTACAACTTGAACAAATAGAAAGAGAGCAACAAAAGAAACCCACAGGCACCAGAAAAAAACAAATAATAAAAATTAGAGCGGAACTAAATCAAATAGAAAACAGAAAAACAATTGAAAGAATTAAGAACATCCAAAGCTGTTTTTTTGAACAAATGAATAAAATTGTTAAACTGACAAAAGAAAAACAGGAAAAGAAGCAAATAACCCGAATAAGAAATGAGATGGCGGATATTACAACAGACCCAGCTGAAATTAAAAAGAATCATATCAGATTACTATGAAAAACTATACTCAAACAAATTTGAAAACTTAGAAGAAATGGATGAATTCCTAGAAACACACTACCTAAACTAACACAATCAGAGGTAGAACAACTTAATAGACCCATAACAAAAGAAGAGATTGAAAAGGTAATCAAAAAACTCCCAACAAAAAAAAGCCCTGGTCCGGACGGCTTCATTGCAGAGTTCTACCAAACTTTCAGAAGGTATCTCAGAGCATAGAAAAGGAGGGAATACTACCAAACTCATTCTATGAAGCCAGCATATTCCCGATACCAAAACCAGGTAAAGACACCACAAGAAAAGAAAATTATAGACGTATATCCTTCATGAATGTAGATGCAAAAATCCTCAACAAAATTCTATCCAATAGAATTCAACAACATATCAAAAAAATAGTTCACCATGACCAAGTGGGATTCAAACCAGGTATGCAGGGATGGTTCAACATTGGAAAAACAATTAATGTAATCCACCACATAAATAAAACAAAAGACAAGAATCACATGATTTTATCAATCGATGCAGAAAAGTCATTTGACAAAGTTCAACACCCATTCATGATCAAAACTCTCAGCAAAATAGGAATAGAAGGAAAATTCCTCAACATAATAAAGGGCATTTATACAAAGCCAATAGCCAACATCACCCTAAATGGACAGAGCCTGAAGTATTCCCATTGAGATTGGGAACCAGACAAGGATGCCCTTTATCACCACTCTTATTCAACCTTGTGCTGGAGATCCTAGCCAGAGCAATTAGACTAGATAAAGAAATAAAGGGCATCCCGATTGGCAAGAAGAAGTAAAAGTATCTCTATTTGCAGATGACATGATTTTACACACAGAAAATCCTAAGGACTCCTCAAGAAAACTACTGAAACTAATAGAAGAGTTCAGCAGAGTATCGGGATACAAGGTAAACATACAAAAATCAGTTGGATTCCTCTACCCCAACAAAAAGAACATCAAAGAGGAAATCACCAAATCAATACCTTTGACAGTAGCCCCCAAGAAGATAAAATACTTAGGAATAAATCTGACCAGAGATGTAAAAGGCTTATACAAAGAAAACTACAGTACACTTCTGCAAGAAACCAAAAGAGACTTACATAAGTGGAAGAACATACCTTGCTCATGGATAGGAAGACTTAACATTATAGAAATGTCTATTCTACCAAAAGTGATCTATAGATATAATGTAATTCTGATCCAAATCCCAGAGATATTCTTTAATGAGATGCAGAAACAAATCACCAACTTCATATGGGAGGGGAAGAGGCCCAGGATAAATAAGGCATTATTGAAAAAGAAGAACAAAGTGGGAGGCCTTACTTTACCTGATTTTAGAACCTATTATACCGCCACAGTGGAAACCCTGGTGGCATAGTGGTTAAGTGCTACAGCTGCTAACCAAAACGTCGGCAGTTCGAATCCACCAGGCATGGTATATCCACTGCATCAGTAAAGAGCAGTGACAAATCTGTGAAACATTTCATAACATGGAGGAACCTTGAAGGCATTATGCTGAGTAAAATTAGTCAGCTGCAAAAGGACTAATATTGTGTAAGACCACTATTATAAGAACTTGAGAAATAGTTTAAATGGAGAAGAAAATATTCTTTTGTGGTTACGAGAGGGGGGGAGGAAGGGTGGGAGAGGGGATTCACTAGCTAAATAGTAGATAAGAACTACTTTAGGTGAAGGGAAAGACAGCACATGATACAGGGGAGGTCAGCACAATTGGACTAAATGAAAAGCAAAGAAGTTTCCTGAATAAACTGAATGCTTCGAAGGCGAGCATAGCAGGGGCAGGGTTCTGGGGACCATGGTTTCAGGGAACATCTAAGTCAATTGGCATAATAAAATCTATTAAGAAAACATTCTGCATCCCACTTTGAAGAGTAGCGTCTGGGGTCTTAAACACTAGCAAGCAGCCATCTAAGATGCATCAATTGGTCTCGACCAATCTGGATCAAAGGAGAATGAAGAACACCAAGGACACAAGGTGATTACGAGCCCAAGAGGCAGAAAGGGCCACAAGAACCAGAGACTACATCATCCTGAGACCAGAAGAGCTAGATGGTGCCCGGCTACAACTGATGAGTGCCCTGACAGGGAACGCAACAAAGAACCCCTGAGGGAGCAGGAGAGCAGTGGGATGCAGACCCAAATTCTCGTAAGACCAGACTTGATGGTCTGACTGAGACTAGAAGGACCCCGGTGGTCATGGCCCCCAGACCTTCTGTTGGCCCAGGACAGGAACCATTCCCAAAGCCAACTCTTCAGAAAGAGGTTCCACTGGACAGTGGGTTGGAGAGGTATGCTGGTGAGGAGTGAGCTTCTTGGATCAGGTGGATACTTGAGACTATGTTGGTATCTCCTGCCTGGAGAGGGTTGAGGGGGTTAGAAGCTGGCGAAATGGACATGAAAAGAGAGAGTGGAGGAAAAGAGTGGGCTGTCTCATTAAAAAAAAGATTAATTGGGAGTGTGTAGCAAGGTGTATACTGGTTTTTGTGTGAGACACTGACTTGATTTGTAAACTTTCACTTAAAGCACAATGAAAATTATAAAAATAAACTCAAATAAATTAGGTATAAAACAAATTTTCTTAATTTGATAAGGGTACTTACAAAAAAAAAAAATCTTACAGCAAATATCATACACAAAGGTATCATTAAAAGTGTTGCTTTTAGACCAGACTTGCTGGCCTGTCAGACACTAGAGAAGCCCTGAGGGTATGGTCCATGGAAACTTAATGAAGTCACTCCCAAGGTTCACCCTTCAGCCAAAGATTAGACAGGCCCATAAAACAAAATGAGAGTAAAGGGGCACAACAGCCTAGGGGCAAAGACTGGAAAGCAGGAGGGGACACGAAAGCTGGTAATAGGGAACGCAAGGTCGAGAAGGGAAAGTGTTGACATGTTGTGTGGTTGTTATCCAATGTCACAGAACAACATGTGTGCTGTTGTTGTTGTTAGGTTCCATCGATTCCAACTCACAGCAACCCTATGCTCCACAAAACGGAACACTGCCTGGTCTTGCGCCATGCTCACAATCGCTGTTATGCTTGAGCCCATTGTTGCAGCCACTGTGTCAATCCATCTGGTGGAGGGTCTTTCTCTTTTTTGCTGACCCTCTGCCTTACCAAGCATGATGTCCTTGTCCAGGGACTGATCCTTCCTTACAACATGTCCAAACTATGTAAGACACAGTCTCACCATCCTTGCTTCTAAGGAACATTATGGTTGTACTTCTTCCAAGACAGATTCGTTTGTCGTTTTGGCATTTCATGGTATTTTCAATATACGTCACTAACACCACAATTCGAATGCGTCGATTCTTCTTCTTATTCATTGTCAAACTTTCAAATGCATGTGATGCAATTGAAAATACCATGGCTTGGGTCAGGCACACCTTAGTCTTCAAGGTGGCGTCTTTGTTTTTCAACCCTTTAAAGAGGTCTTTTGCAGCAGATTTGCCCAATGCAATGCTTCATTTGATTTCTTGACTGCAGCTTTCATGGGTGTTGATTGTGGATCCAAGTAAAGTGAAATCCTTGCCAACTTCAACCTTTTCCCCATTTATCATGATGTTGCTTATCAGCCGAGTTGTGAGGATTTTTGTTTTCTTTATGTTGCAGTATAATCCATACTGAAGGCTACGGTCTTTGATCTTCATCAGTAAGTGCTTCAAGTCGTCTTCACTTTCGGCAAGCAAGGGTCTGTCATCTGCATAATGCAGGTTGTTAATGAGCCCTCCTCCAATCCTCATGCCCTGTTATTCTTTGTATAGTCCAGTTTTTAGGATTATTTGCTCAGCAGACAGATTGAATAGGTATGGTGAAAGATACAATGCTGATGCACACCTTTCCTGACTTTAAACCATGCATTATCTCCTTGTTCTCTCCTAACAACTGCCTCTTGATCAATGTACAGGTTCCTCATGGGCTCAATTAAGTGTTCTGGAATTCCCATTCTTCACAATGTTATCCATAATTTGTTGTGATCCACACAGTCGAATGCCTTTGCATAGTCGATAAAACACAGGTAAACATCCTTCTGGTATTGTCTGCTTTCAGCCAGGATCCATCTGACATCAGCAATGATAACCCTGGTTCCACATCCTCTTCTGAATCTGGCCTGAATTTCTGCAATATACTTCTGCAGCTGTTTTTGAATGATCTTCAGCAAAATTTTGCTTGCATGTGATATTAATGATGCTGTTGGATAACTCCCGCTTTCAGTTGGGTCACCTTTCTTGGGAATAGGCATAAATATGGACCTCTTCCAGTCAGTTGGCCAGGTAGCTGTCTTCCAAATTTCTTGGCGTAGACAAATGAGCACTTCCAGTGCTGCATCCATTTGTTGAAACATCTCAATTGATATTCCATCAATTCCTGGAGCCTTGTTTTTCAACAGTGCCTTCAATGAAGCTTGGACTTCCTCCTTCAGTGCTATGGGTTCCTGATCATATGCTACTTCTTGAAGTGGTTGGACACTCTTTTTGTTATAATGGCTCTGTATATTCCTTCCATCTTCTTTGATGCTTTCTATGTTGTTTAATATTTTCCCCATAGAGCCCTTCACTATTGCAACTCGAGGCTTGAATTTTTCCTCCAGTTCTTTCAGCTTGAGAAATGCTGACTGTGTTCTTCCGTTTTGATTATCTATCTGTAGGTCTTTGCATGTGTTATTGTAATACTTTGCTTTGCCTTCTGGAGCTGCCCTTTGAAATCTTCAGTTCTTTTACTTCATCATTTTTTCTTTTGCTTTAGGTGCTCAACATTCAAAAGTAAGTTTCAGTGTCTCTTCTGATATCCATTTTGGTCTTTTCTTTCTTTCCTGTCTTTTTAATGACCTTTTGCTTTTTCTGTTTATGATGCCCTTCCACAACTCGTCTGGTCTTCGGTCATTAATGTTCAATGGGTCAAAACTATTCTTTAGGTGGTATCTAACTCAAATTTGCACACGAACAATCAATGATCTGTTCCACAGTGGGCCCTGGCCTTGCTCTGACTTATGATATTGAGCTTTTCCATTGTTTCCTTCACACAAAGTAGTCAGTTTGATTCCTGTGTATTTCTTCTGGTGAGGTCCATGTGTATAGTAGCTGTTTAAGTTCACAAAAAAAGGTATTTGCAATGAAGAAGCCCTTGGTCATGTAAAATTCTATCATGCAATGTCCAGCATTGTTTCTATCACCAAGGCCATATCTTCCAACTACCGATCCTTTTTCTTTGTTTCCAACTTTTGCATTACAATCACCAGTAATTATCAATGCATCCTGATTGCGTGTTCGATCACTTTCAGACGGCAGAAGCTGATAAGAGTCTTCAACTTCTTCATCTTTGGCCTTAGTGGTTGGTGTGTAAATTTGAATCATATTCATATTAACTGGTCTTCCTTGTAGGCATGTAGACATTATCCTATCACTGATAGCCTTGTACTTCAGGATAGATCTTGAAATGTTCTTTTTGACAATCAATGCAACGCCATTCGTCTTCAAGTTGTCATTTCTGGCAATGAAGACCATATGATTGTCTGATTCAAAATGGCCAATACTAATCCATTTCAGCTCACTAATGCCTAAGATATTGATGTTTATGCATTCCATTTCAATATATGTACTGTTTAATGAGAAACCAGTTTGTTCCGTAAACCTTCATCTAAAGTACAATTAAAAAAAGTGTTCCTTTTAAATACTACACAACAGTAAAGAACAATGATGAATCTTCGAATCATCTCACAGTATGGATGAGTCTGGAGGGCATTATGCTGAGTGATATAAGTCGATCACAGAAAGACAAACAATGTATGAGACAACTACTATGAAAACTCATGAAAAGATTTACACACAAAAAGAAACAATCTTTGATGGTTACAAGTGAGGGGAAGGGATTGAAAAACACTGAATAGACCATAGAAAAGTGGTAACTTTGGTGAAGGGTAAGACAGTACACAATACTGGGGAAGCCAGCACAGTTTGTCCAAGGCAAGGTCATACAAGCTCCATAGACACATCCAAACTCCCTGAGGGACAAAATGACTGGGCTGAGGGCTGTCAGGATCGTTGTATTGGGGAACATCTTGCTCAACTGGCATAGCATAATTTATAAAGAAAATGTTCCACATTCTACTTTGATGAGTAACATCTGGGGTCTTAAAATCTTGTGATTAGCCATCTAAGATAGTCCTCTGGTCTCACCCCATCTGGAGCAAGGGAGAATACAGAAAACCAAAAACACAAGGGAAAGATTAGTCCAAAAGACTAATGGACCACAAGTACCACAGCCTCCATCAGATTAAAAAATAATTAAGTCCAGCACAAATAAATGGTTTCCAGCTACCACCACTGACTGCTTTGACAAGGATCACAGTAGAGGGTTCTGGACAGGGCTGGGGAAAAATGTAGAACAAAATTCTAACTCACAAAATAAATAAATAAAAGACCAGGCTTACTGATCTGGCAGAGACTGGAGAAACCTCAAGAGTATGGCCTTCAGATATCCCTTTAGCTCAGTATGAAGTCACTCCTGAGGTTTACCCTTCACCCAAAGATTAAACAGCGCCATAAAATAAAATGAGACTAAATGGGCACACTGGCCCAGGGGCAAAGACAAGAAGGCTAAAGGGGACAGGAAAGCTGGTAATGGGGAATTCAAGGTAGAGAAAGGTAGAGTGTTGGCATTTTTGGGGTTGGTAACCAAAGTCACACACAAAAAAATGTGTATTAATTGTTTAATGAGAAGCCAGTTTGCTCTGAAAATCTTCATCTAAGGTACAATAAAAAAGAGAAAAAAATGTCAGGAGGGGGGCGGAAAGGAGGGGGGTTAGTGGTGATGGAAATATTTCATTGACTAAGAGTAGGGTTGCAAGAGAAAAAAAAAAAAACGTATTCCTTTTAGCACAAGTGAGACAATAGCACCTGCTATCATCAGTTTACAGGTCCCTGAGTGGCACAAACAGTGTGTGCTCGACTACTAACCTAAATGTTGGCAGTTCAAACACACCCAGCAGTGCTACCAAAATAAAGACCCTGCGATCTGCTTCCATAAAGATTACAGCCAAGAAAATCCTATGGAGTGGTTCTACTCTGTAACACATGTTGCCAAGAGTTGGAATTGACTCAGCTGCAAAGGATTTTTGGCAATTTGTTGCTTAATTCAATATAACATGGGATTCCTAATTTGTGCAATAAAGAAAAAATAAAAATAACAAAAGAAATAGGGATTTGAAAGATTGAAAACTGTCATTTTTTACTGATGATATATGACTGTGTAGTTAGAAAATCCAAAGACTTTACAGCTATGTTTTAGACTTAATAAGAGAGTCGATCAATTTTCCTGGATATAAAATAAATGTACCCAAATCAATTACATTTCTAAGTAACTTCGGCAAACAGATGGTAATGGTCAAATATATGGCCCAATGGTGGAAAAAAAGTGCAGGCAATAAGAGGGAGATCCGGAAACTTCCAGGCACTGCCTCCAGGGTCCTGTCTCAGGGTCATAGGGTAGTTCACCTTTAGATTATGAACCACTAAGATATGTATGTGAGTCAGAATTGACTTAATGACAATAGGTTTGGTTTGGTTTGGGTATCCTAGTTTCCAGGGAGCCCAGAAACAAGTCTATAAATCAGTGTTTTCTATACTCCTCGTTACATAGCTAAATCCAAGCTGTGTAATCAATTGGGCCAGGTGCAAGTCATAAATCTGTACATCTTTAAACAAAGTAAGCAAGCTAGCACAGAGTGTCTTCAAGGAAGCTTGAAATTTTAAACAGCACAATGTAGAGAACCAGCTAAGGTTGTACCAGACATTCAGGCATCCTGAGATAAGCAGCTGCAGGATAATCCTATTCTTATACAGGCATTTTATTTATTTTACACAAAAACCAGACTCCTGGTGACCGACTATACATGTGTTAGAGTGGAACTATGCTCCACAGGGTTTTCGGTGGCTGATTTTTCAGAAGCAGATCACCAGGACTCTCTCCTGAAGCCCCTCTGAGTGGACTATAAAGGCTGGCAAGCAAGTGTGTTAACTGTTGGTACCATCCAGGGACTTCTATACAACATCAGTCTTTTCTAACTCTGTATATTGTATAGATGAATATGTACCATGTTATTCTCTGAGCTTTTCTGTGTTTTTTAAACTTTTCAAGGTAAAAAAGAATTAAATGATAGGCGGGATTTTGTTGTGGTTGTTATTTATATGTGGTAAGATTTGTCTTTTTATGCTTATATGTATATGGTATATACGTACATCATAAATAAGCTACAAAATATGATCACCATAAACAAATAAACTAGCTCCGTTTTTGGCCTTTTAATTACAGGCCAGATACAAGTGGACATAAGTCGATACACTCAGAAAGAGTTCCCAGTGTACACTAATTCCTCCTGATATATATAACTATATTTTTCAATAATGATATCTTACCAAGTGATTATCAGTTTTGTTATAATTTAGACTACTCGATTAACTGGAAAAGTAAAAATATTATGAGAAGATGTTGACATTGGCAGTAGTTTGCATTTTTGAGTAAGAATTAAGCTTCTTCCAAAGAAACTAAAATTTCCAACACTATTTTGTGTTTTAGAAAATCACAATGGTAGTGAATTGCTATTGCTTATTCCAGCCAATTTCATTTTAAAAATGTAAGTGAATACTCTTTAGCTTAGATATTTGAGTTTATGTCTCAAAAGAAATAAATTTCTAAGTCCTCTCAAAATTTTATAGACAGCCTCAAACATAAGACATCACCTTGGTTTGGCCAAATCTATCTTTTCAAATATATGGAGTACCCTATTTAAAAAAAAAAAAAAAAGTATCAATAAAATGTCTTTGGAAAGAAAAAAACTCCCTAAAGTTTCAAACAAATTTGCAGTTCTTCCACCACATCTTCCCAGCAGTACATAAAAAAAAAAAAAAAAAAAAAATGTCTTTCATAGTACTGGGTTAGGAGAATTCTGTTAGTGTGCCATTTCAGGAGAGCTTGTACCTTCCTCAGGAAATTATATTTGAGGTACTCGATGCAGTAATGCACTACTATTAATTTTCTTATAATAATGAAATGAAGATTTGACCTGGTACATCAGTATGAGGGCAGCAATGAGAACACACTTGGGCTCAGATGACCACTCAGCATCCTGAGCCACATTGCTGCTCCTCTTGAAAGTACAAGGTAGGGTTGTTGTATCACACAGTACACAACAGAGTGCTTTCACAGATTAGATAGTCAGTGTTTGTCCTTTCTATCTAGTACATATTAATGTTCAGGAGTAACATTGAGCTCTTGGTCAATATCGTTGACCATTTAGGTCTGAGATTTTACTTCATTTTATGCCAAGAATGTAGTAACATCACGAGAACAAAGAATTATTATTTGGGGTACCTGGTTTGATCTGTGTATTTTAATCAATTTCCAAAGCCATTACCTTTCCTTTCTGTGGACAAGGTCTCAGTGTTTACCATACACAGATCCCTCTAAAAGCTGAACATAATTTTAGACTAAGGATTTCAACATATGGAAATATTAGGCTTCTTCAATACATGTGTGAAACTTGATCAAATTCAGGTCTAAATTGGTATAGTGTTTTGACATCTGTCTCCTCCTTCATTGAATTAGAACTATTTTTTACTAAGGCTGAAAAACTTGGGGGTAATGGAGCAGTGAGTCTGTGCAATGGCTTCATAGAACTTGATAATTATAATGTGCTTTATCATTAAATGGTTATATTAAAATATAATAATAACAGAAATCTGGGCTACCTGACACAATATGAAAGACTTCAGAAAACTACTGTTGTTAGCTGCTCTCAAGTTAGCCCTTGACTATGGCAGCCCCATGCACAACAGAACAAAACTGCTGCCTGGTCCTGATTTTTGAAAGTAGATCACCAGGCCTTTTTTCCAGGCCTGTCTTTGTCTTAGATATCTAGTGCTGCTGTAACAGAAATACCACAAACAAAAATTTATTTTCTCACAGTTTAGGAGGCTAGGAGTCCAAGTTCAGGGTGCTGGTTCTAGGGGAGGCCTTTTTCTCTCTGTCGGCTCTGAAGGAAGGCCCTTGTCTTTTTGAGCTTCTGCTCCTGGTCAGTGTTCATGTGGGTTGGCATCTCTCTTCCCCATCTCTGCTTTGCTAGCTTCTTTAACCCATTTTATATCTTGGGGATTGACTCAAGAGACACCCTACACTAATCCTACCCCATTAAGATAACAAAGAAAAACAATTCCCAAATGGCATTATAACCACAGCCATAGAGGTTAGAATTTACAACATACATTTTAGAAGATATAATTCAATCCAAAATATTCCATCCTTTGGGCCCCCAAAATTTATGTCCTTGGCACATGCAAAACACATTCATTCTATCACATCAACCCAAAAGGTCTTAAATCAACTCCAAGGCCAAAAATCTCAAATTCTGAAGCATCTAAATCAAATATGGGTGAAACTTTAAATGTATTCTATCCTGGGGCAAAATTCCTCTTCATCTGTGAACCTGTGAAATCTAGACTACAAGTTATCTGCTTCCAAAGTACAATGGTAGAACAAGCACAAGGTAGACATTTCCTTTACAAATGGGAGAAATTGGAGGGAAAGAAGAGAACAGACACCAAGCAAATTACCTTAACTCTAAAGGAACAGTGGTTAAGAGCCCAGCTGCTAACCAAAAAGTTGGCAGTTCAAATCTACCAGCCTCTCCTTGGAAGCCCTATGGGGCAGTTCTACTCTGTGCTATAGGGTCACTATGAGTTGGAGTTGACTCAACAGCATCAGGGTTTTTTTTTGTTTGTTTTTTAAAGGCTTGAAAATAATCTTCTCTTTTCTGAGACCATAGGGGCAATGGCCCTGCCCTATAGAATGTGGGTGTTTGCCACATGATCTGGATTCTGGGTGGAGGTCCCTTGGCCCTGGACTTCAGCTCTGCCTTGCAGGCTCACTGGGGATTCAATTCTGCTTCCTTGGCTTTGGGTGGCCCCATTCTCCTAGTACATCTGAGTGGCAAACTCATCCCCTCGGCTCTGGCAGGCCTCATTCTTCTGCCCTTTGGGAGTGACAGCCCTGCCTTCTCAGCTTTGGGCAGTGTCTCCATTGCCCTGACACACTTTAACAGCAGCTCCACACTCCAGAATCAAATTGGTGAAGATCTGACTCTTTGAAGCCTAGGAGGCTGTGACCCCACCCTTTGACATCCAGGAGACTGCAGCCCCAACCTTTGAAACCGAGAAGACCCTGCTTCCTGTGCTCCTGCCAACAGTTCTGCTGCTCTCCAAGCTGCTCCAGGTATGGTCTTCTTTTCTTGGAGGACAACAGCTGTAGCTCCTTTGGCCTATTTCCTGCCTATAGAATTCCAAGAAGTGGACAGCTTTCTTTCCTTTTGTTTTTTCTCTGTCCTTTTCAGTCTAGGCTGATAGGTTTTCTGCTGTGGTAGTTGGTTAGATCCATCAGTCACAGGCTTAATCTCTTTAACAAAAGGTTGTGAAGCCACGTGTTTAGTGAAAATTCTAGGACATGTGGCCTTAGTTTGTACACAGAATTCTCCAAATCTTTACATTTTGTTTTCATTTTGCACAGTTCATGTTTAAGTCCGTCTTTTTCCTCTCACATTTTACTATAAGCAGCAGGGAGAAATCATGTGGCCCCTTTAAGATCTTGCTTAGAAATCTCCTCAGCCAAATATACAAATTCATCACTTACAAATTCCATCTCCCAGCAAACATTTGAACAGAACCCGAACAAGTTCTCTTCCACTGGGACAAAGCATCAACCTTCTTCCTCCATTGTCCAAGCACGTGTCGATCATTTTCTTTTAAATCTTCAGCAGAAGCACATTTAACATCCACGTTTCTAGAAAAATTCTGTCGCTGGTGTCATCTGTATTCTCTGAGATGATAGCTCTCCTCCCTTCCCTCTGAGCCTTTATCAGAATTGCCTTTGACATCCATAATTCTTCCAACTGTCTCTTCAAGGTAATTTAGGCATCTACTATTAGGCACCTTAAAACTCTTCCAGCTGCACCCATTATCCAATTCCACAACTGCTTCCACATTTTAGGCATCTGTTAGAGCAGTACCCCACTCTTCCAGTACTGAATTCTATCTTAGGGACCTAGTGTGGCTATACAAGAAATACTGTAAGTGGATGACTTTACCAAACAGAAATTTGTTTTCTCAGTTTAGGAGCCTAAAAGTCTGAATTCAGGGCCTGGCTCTTGGGGAAAGCTTTCTCTTTCTGCTATAGAGCAATGTCCTTGTCTCTTCAGCTTCTGTTCCCTGCGTCCTTGGAGATCTCCACGTGACTTTGAATCTGAAACCTGTTCAGCACATAGCAACATGCAAGCCTGTACTGACAGATGGGTGGTGGCTTTGTATAAGGTGCGTTGGCTGTAGTGATTGAACCCAGTTCTCTTCCATGGAAGGCGAGAGTTCTACCACTGAACTGCCAATGCCCCCACCACTGCTATTACTTCTTAGTAAATACTGTATTGAAAATCAACAAAAATCCCCCTTCCCCTGCAAAACACATCATAACCAACATCTCCAACTGTCAAAATAACCAAATTAATCTGTCTTAGGCTGGGTTCTCTAGAGAAGCAAAACCAGTAAAATGTATACATATATATAGAGAGAGATTTATATCAAGGAAATAGCTCACTTGATTGTGGAGTTTGGAATGTTCCAAGTCCATGGATCAGGATAGAGGCCTTTCCCAATTCATGGAGCCACAGAAGCTGGTGAACCGAAGATCATCAGGTCAGAGAGTAGGGCTCCTGCTCACAGGCTGTGAAGTTCAAGGAATTCCAAGGTCAGCAGGCAAGACCACCAGGTTTCTCCTGATTCATGTAGCTGCAGGAGCTGGCAAACCCAAGAAAGGCAGGTCAGGAAGCAGAACTCTTGCTTGAAGACTGTGAAGATCCACAAATCCCAAGATGGACAGGTAAGCTGCTAGCTCAAGTTCCAAGAACCAGAGATCAGACAAGAGGCAGCTGCTGGATTCAGAACAAGCCAAAAACCCTGGCAAGGTGAGCAGGAATGAAACAGGCTACAGAAAGCGGAGAGACAAAGGCTGAGGGGATGGGGAGCCCCCACAGTCCCCAACCACACCGGTACCACTCAGCAGATTCCATCATGGAGGTGAACACGTATCAGATTTCAACAGGGAACTGATCACAACATTATACAACTGCCAAAGCACTGAGAACCATGGCCCAGCCAAGTTCACACACAATCTTAACTATCATGGCATTCTTCACTCTTTCTGTCTTCACTGTACCAGTGGAAGCTGAGAGCAAAATATCATTTATACTACTTTTCTTATGTTTCTGTTTCCTGAGAATTACTGGGTTGCTTGTCTTTGTGAAATGTATTCTATGAATTTCAGAATCTATAGAACAAGAATAGACTTTTTTCTGGAGGGATAATTTAAGATGGAATCCTCAGTATTTAGCATATTTCTTTAATTTCTACTCTAAATTAAAAACAAAACTCATATTCCTTCCTTTAAAAATTCCACAAATGTCATTCCAAGAGTAAGATCTTAAAAGGCTCCAATTTTTTTTTATAGTATTCAAACTTTTTTTTATTGTACTTTAGATGAAGCTTTACAGAACAAACTAGTTTCTCATTAAAGAGTACACATATTGTTTTATGACATTGGTTAACAACCCCATGACATGTCAACACTCTCCCTTCTCCACCTTGGGTTCCTTATTACCAGCTTTCCTGTCCCTTCTGCCTACTAGTCCTTGCCCCAGGGCTGGTGTGCCCCTTTAGTCTCATTTTGTTTTATAAGCCTGTCTAATCTTTGGCTGAAGGGTAAACTTTGGGAGGGACTTCATTACTGAGCTAAAAGAATGTCCAGGGACCTTACTTTCAGGGTTTCTCCTCTGTGTCAGGCCAGTAAGTGTGGTCTTTTCATGAGTTAGAGTTTTGTTCTACAATTTTCTCCAGCTCTGTCTAGGACCTCCTGTTGTGATACCTGTCAGTCAGTCAGAGGTGGTAGCTAGGTTCCATCAAGTTGTACTGGACTCAGTCTGGTGCAGGCCATGATAGATGTGATCTACTAGTCCTTTGAACTAATCTTTCCCTTGTTTCTTTAGTTTTCTTCATTCTTCCTTGCTCCCGAAGGGGTGAGACCAGTGGAGTATCTTAGAAGGCCGCTCACAGGCTATTATGACCCCAGATGCTACTCAGCAAAGTACAATGTAGTACATTTTCTTTGTAAAGTATATTATGCCAATTGAGCTAGATGTTCCCCGAGACCATGGCCCCCCTAGCCCTCAGCCCAGCAATTCAGTCCCTCAGGGAGTTTGGATGTGTCTAGGGAGCTTCTATGACCTTGCATTGGACAAGTTGTGCTGGCTTCCCCAGTATTGTGTACTGTTTTACACTTCACCAAAGTTACCACTTATCTATTGTCAATTTAGTGTTTTTCCATCCCCACCTCTCCCCTCCCTCTTAACCATAAAAAATTGTTTCTCTTTCTGTGTAAACCCTTTCATGCGTTTTTACAGTAGTGGTCTCAAATGATATTTGCCCTTTTGTGATTGCCTTATTTCACTCAAAATAATGCCCTCCATATTCATCCATGTTATGAGATGCTTTGCAGATTCATCATTGTTCTTTACTGTTGCATAATACTCCATTGTGTGTATGTATCATAGTTTGTTTATCCATTCATCTGTTGATGGGCATCTAGGTTGTTTCCATCTTTTTGCTATTGTGAACAATTCTACAATGAACATGGGTGTACATATGTCTATTCATGTGATGACTCATTTCTCTAGGATACATTCCTAGAGCTAATTCTAGCTTTCTAAGAAGAGCCATATCATTTTCTAAAACGGTTTTATCATTTTGCTTTCCCACCAGCAGTGCCTAAGGGTTCCAATCTCCCCACAGCCTCTTCCACATTTGTTATCTCCTGTTGTATTGATTCGTGCCAGTAATGCCAGGGTGAGGTGGTATCTCATTGTGGTTTTGATTTGCATTTCTCTAACAGCTAGTGATTACATATATTTCCTCTTGTGTCTGTTAGCCACTTAAATGTCTTCTTTGGTGAAGTGTCTGTTCATTTTCTTTGCCCATTTTTTAATTGGATTATTTGTCTTTTTGTTTTAGGGGTGTTGGACTTTCTTGTAGATTTTAGAGATTAGACCTTTGTCTGATTTTAGTAGACAAAACTTTTTCCCAGTCTGTTGGTTCTTTTTTGGTGAGGTCTTTTGATGAGCATAAGTGTTTAATTTTTAGAAGATCCTAGTTATCTAGCTTATCTTCTGGAGTTTGTGTGTTGTTGGTTATGGATTTTATTCTGTTAATGCCGTGTATTAAGGCCTCTGGTGCTGATTCTATTTTTCTTCTATGAACTTTATGTTTTTTTTGCTGTTTTTAGGTCTTTGATCCATTTTGAGTTAGTTTCTGTATATGGTGTGAGGTATGGGTCTTGTTTAATTTTTTTTTTTTTTTTTTTTTGCAAATGGACATCCAGTTTTACCAGCGCCGTTTGTTAAAAAGACTGTCTTTTCCCCATTTGATGAGCTTCGGGCCCTTGTCAAAGGTCAGGTGACTGTAGGTGGGTGGATTTCCATCTGGGTTCTCAATTCTGTTCCATTGGTCAATATATCTGTCGTTATACCAGTTCCAGGGTGTATGACTACCTTAGGTATATAGTAGATTCTGAGGTTAGGTAGTGTGAGTCCTCCTACTTTATTCTGCTTCAATAGTGCTTTACTTATCTGGGGCTTCTTCCCTTTCCGTATAAAGTTAATGATTAGTTTTTCCATCTCTTTAAAGAACGTTGTTGGTATTTGGATCAAGATTGCATTGTATTTGTAAATCACTTTGGGTAGAATTGTCATTTTCACAGTGTTGAGTCTACCTATCCATGAGCATGGTATGTTTTCCCATTTATGTTGATCTCTTTTGATTTCTTGCAGCAGCATTTTGTAGCTTTCTTTCTCAGGTCTTTTACATCCCTGGTTAGAGTTATTTCTAAGTATTTTATTTTTTAGGGGCTATTATAATTTTTTTTTAGAGGAAATCCTGGTGGTGTAGTGGTTAAGTGCTAAGGCTCCTAATCAAAAAGATCAGCAGTTCAAATCTACCAGGTGCTCCTTGGAGACCCTATGGAACTGTTCTATTCTATCTTATAGGGTCACTATGAGTCAGAATTGACTCGACAGCAATGGATTTGGTTTTTGTCTTAAATTATTATTATTATAAATGGTATTTTTTCCTGATTTCCATTTCATTGTTCTCTTTATTGGTGTACAGCAATCCAACTGTATGTTTATCTTGTATCCTGCAACTCTGCTGAATATTTCTATTAGTTCCAGCAGTTTTCTTGTGGAGTCTTTTGGGTCTTCTATGTACAGTATCATATCATCTGCACATATGGACAGTTTAACTTCTTCATTACCAATTTGGATGAGCTTTATTTCTTTTTCTTACCTTATTGCTGTAGCTAGAACTTCCAGCACAATGTTAAATAGGAGTGGTGATAAAGGGCATCCCTGTCTTGCTCCTGTTCTCTAGGGAAATGTTTCCAGCTTTTCTCTAATAAGAATGATGTTGATAGTTGGTTTTGCATATATACCCTTTATTATGTTGAGAAATTTCCCTTCTATAGCTATTTTAAGAATAGTTTTTATCAGGAATTGGTGTCAGACTTTGTTGAATGCTTTTTCTGCATTGATTGAGATGATCATGTGATTCTTTCATTTATGTGGTGGATTACATTGATTGATTTTCTAATGTTGAACCTTCTTTGCATATGAATGATATAACTCCTACTTTGTCTTGGTGTATTATTTTTCTGATATGATGTTGAATTCTATTGGCCAGAATTTTGTCCAGAACTTATGCATCTATATTCATGGACGATATTGGTCTATGATTTTCTTATTTTGTGATATCTTTGCCTGGTTTTGTTATCAGGGTTATGCTGGCATCATAGAATGAACTCAGAAGTATCGCTTCCTTTTCTATGTTCTGAAATATTTTGAGTAGTAATGGTGTAAGTTCTTCTCTGAATGTTCAGTAGAATTCTCCAGTGAAGCCACCTGGGTCAGGACTTTTTTTTTTTTTTTTTTTTAATTACCTTTTTAATCTCTTCTTTTGTTATGGGTCTGCTCAGATTTTTAACATTATTTTGTGTTAGTTTGGGTCAGTAGTGTGTTTCTAGAAATGTGTCCATTTCCTCTAGGTTTTCAAATTTGTTGGAGTATAATTTTTTGTAATACTATGTTATGATCCTTTTTACTTCATTTGGATCTGTTGTAAAGATGTCCCCTATTTCATTTCTTATTTGGGTTACCTGCATCCTCTCCTGTTTTTCTTTTGTCAGTTTGGTCAGTGGTTTGTTGATTTTATTGATCTTTTCAAAGAATCAACTTTTGGTTTTCTTGATTCTTTCTATTGTTTTTCTACTCTCTATTTCCTTTATTTCTGCTCTGATCTTTATTATTTCCTTTCTTCTGGTGGCTGTAGGATATTTTTGCTGTTCTCTTTCTGTTTGTTCGAGTTGTATCACTAAAGTTTTGATTTTGTCCCTTTCTTCTTTTTTGATGTGTGCATCTATTGCTATAAATTGCCCTGTCAGCACTGCCTTTGCTGTGTCCCAAAGGTTTTGTTATGATGTGTTTTCATTCTTGTTTGGTTCTAGGAATTTTTTTATTCCATCTCTTATTTCTTCTATTACCCAGTGGTTTTTAAGCAGGATGTTATTCAGTTTCCATGTAATTGATTTTTTTTTTCCCTGCTCTTCCTGTTGTTAATTTCTACCTTGATGGCATTGTGGTACGGAAAAGGTACTTTGTCTTATCTCAATATTTTGAATTTTGTTAAGGGTTGCTCTGTGACCTAAGATGTGGTCTATTCTAGAGAATGTTCCACGTGCATTGGAAAAGAACGTGTACTTTGTAGTTGTTGGGTGAAGCATTCTGTATATGTCTGAGGTCAAGTTGGCTGATTGTGCTGTTTAGCTTTTCTGTATCTTTGCTGAGTTTCTTTCTAGATGTTTTGGCCTTTACCGAGAGTGATGTGTTGAAGTCTCCTACTATTATTGTGGAAGTGTCAATTTCTCTTTTCAGTGCAGTTAGAATTTATGTATTTCATAGCCCTGTCATTGGGTGTGCAGATGTTTATTATGGTTGTGTCTTCATGATGCATTGTCCCTTTAATCATTATATAGTGCCCTTCTTTGTCTTTTATGGTGGATTTTGTTTTAAAGTCTATTGATCCGAGATTAGTATTGGCACTCCTGCTCTTTTTCGGTAGCTTTTTGCTTGATATATTTTTCCATCCTCTGATTTTTAATAAATTTACATCTTTGTTTCTAAGCTGTGTCTGTTGTAGACAGCATATTGATGAATCCCCCCCCCCCTTTTTTTTTAAATCCATTCTGTCACTCTCTCTTTATGGGTGTGTTTAAGTCATTTCTGTTCAGTGTGATTATTGATAGGTGTGAGTTTATTGCTGTCATTTCGTAGTACTTTTTCATAGTGCTGATATTTTCTTTGTTCATCTTACTCTACTGTGCTGAATTCCTTTTGCTTGTGGATTTTTTTCATTTCTTTGTTTTTGCAGATTTTGTTTTTAACTGAGACTTTATGTTCTTCTTCTTTATTTTGATGAGTAGGTTATATGTATATATATATCACGACAGACCCAACTGAAATTAAAACAATCATATCAGATTACTACGAAAAAGTGTACCCCAACAAATTTGAAAACCTAGAAGAAATGGATGAATTCCTAGAAACACACTACCTGTCTAAACTAACACAGACAGAGGTAGGTTAGCTAAATAGATCCATAACAAAAGAAGAGATTGAAAAGGTAATTTAAAAACTCCCAACAAAAAAAGCCCTGGCCCAGGCGGCTTCACTGCAGAGTTGTTCCAAACTTTCAGAGAAGAGTTAACACTGCTACTACTAAAGGGATTTCAAAGCATAGAAAAGGACAGAACACTCCCAAACTCATTCTATGAAGCCAGCATATCCGTGATACCAAAACCACAAAAAAAGAAAATTACAGACCTACATCCCTCATGAACTTAGATGCAAAAATTCTCAACAAAATTCTAGCCAATATAACTCAACAATAAAGCAAAAAAATAATTCACCAAGACCAAGTGGGATTCATACCAGGTATGCACGGATGGTTCAACATTAGAAAAACAATTAACGTAATCCATCATATAAATAAAACAAAGGACAAGAATCACATGATTTTATCAATTGATGCAGAAAAGGTATTTGACAAAGTTCAACATCCATTCATGATAAAAACTCTCAGCAAAATAGGAATAGAAGGAAAATTCCTCAACATAATAAAGAGCATTTATACAAAGCCAACAGCCAACAGCCAACATCATCCTAAATAAAGAGACTCTGAAAGCATTCCCCCTGAGATCAGGAACCAGACAAGGATGCCCTTTATCACCACTCTTATTCAACATTGTGCTGGAGGTCCTAGCCAGAGCAATCAGGCTAGATAAACAAATAAAGGGCATCCAGACTGGCAAGGAAGAAGTAAAAGTTTCTCTGTTTGCAGATGACATGACCTTATACACAGAAAATCCTAAAGAATCCTCAAGAAAACTACTGAAACTAATAGAAGAGTTCATCAGACTTTCAGGATACAAGTTAAACATGCAAAAATCAGCTGGATTCCTCTACACCAACAAAAAGAACATCGAAGAGGAAATCACCAAATCAATATCATTGACAATGGCCCCCAAGAAGATGAAATATTTAGGATTAAATCTTACCAGAGTTATAAAAACCTATACAAAGAGAACTAGAGGACACTACTTAAAGAAACAAAAAGAGACCTACACAAGTGGCAAAACATACCTGCTCATAGATAGGAAAACTTAACATTGTAAAAATGTCTATTCTACCAAAAGCCATCTATAGATACAATGCCATTCTGATACAAATTCCAATAACATTTTTTAATGAGATGGAGAAACAAATCACCAACTTCATAAGGAAGGCAAAGAGGTCCCAAATAAGTAAAGCATTACTGAAAAAGAAGAACAAAGTGGGAGGCCTCACTCTACCTAATTTCAGAACCTATTATATCACCACAGTAGTCAAAACAGCCTGGTACTGGTACAACAACAGGTACATAGACCAATGGAACAGAATTGAGAATCCAGACATAAATCCATCCACATATGAGCAGGTGATATTTGACAAAGGCCCCAAAACAGTTAATTGGGGAAAAGATTGTCTTTTTAACAAATGGTGCTGGCATAACTGGATATCAATTTGCAAAAAAATGCAACAAGACCGATACCTCACACCATGCACAAAAACGGGCTCAAAATGGATCAAAGACCTAAATATAAAATGATAAAGATATTGGAAGGAAAAAAAAAAAAACGGGGACAACGCTAAGAACCCTAATACATGGTATAAGCAGTATACAAACCATTACTAACAAAACTGAAGAGAAACTAGATAACTGGAAGCTCCTAAAAATCAAACACCTATGCTCAACCAAAGACTTCACCAAAAGAGTAAAAAGATTGCCTACACACTGGGAAAAAGTTTTTAGTTATGGCATTTTTGATCAGAACCTGATCTCTAAAATCTACATGACACTGCAAAACTCAACTACAAAAAGACAAATAACCCTATTAAAAAATGGGCAAAAGATATGAATAGACACTTCACTAAAGAAGACATTCAGGTAGCTAACAGATACATGAGGAAATGCTCACAATCATTAGTCATGAGAGAAATGCAAATCACAACTGCAATGAGATTCCATCTCACTCCAACAAGGCTGGCATTAATCCAAAAGACAGAAAATAATAAATGTTGGAAAGATTGTGGAGAGACTGGAACACTTATACACTGCTGGTAGGAAAGTAAAATGGTACAACCACTTTGGAAATCAATTTGGCACTTCCTTGAAAAGCTAGAAATAGAACTACCATATGATCTGGCAATCCCACTCCTCCGAATATATCCTAGAGAAATAAAAGCCTTTTCACAAACAGATATATGCACATCCATGTTCATTGCAGCGCTGCTTACAATAGCAAAAAGATGGAAGCAACCAAGGTGCCCATCAATGGATGAATGAATAAATAAATTATGGTATATTCACATCAATGAAGAGCAATGATGAATCCATGAAACATTTCATAACATGGAGGAATCTGGAAGGCAAAATGCTGAGTGAAATTAGTCAGTTGGGAAAGGGCCACTAGAAATAGTTTAAACAGAGAAAAAAATATTCTTTGATTGTTACTAGAAGGGGGAGGGCAGAAGGGAGAGAGAGGGGTTTTCACTAATTAGATACTCCATAAGAACTATTTTAGGTGAAGGAAAAGACAACACACAATACAGGAGAGGTCAGCACAACTATGCTAAACCAAGGGCAAAGAAGTCTCCTGAATAAACTGAAAGCTTTGAAGACCAGTGCAGCAGAAGTGGGGGTTTGGGGACCATGGTTTCAGGGGACATCTAAGTCAATCGACATATCAAAATCTATTAAGATAACATTCTGCATCCCACTTTGGAGAGTGTCTTCTGGGGTCTTAAAATGTAGCAAGCGGCCGTCTAAGATGCATCAATTCATCTCAACCCACCTGGAGCAAAGGAGAATGAAGAACACCAAAGATACAAGGTAATTATGAGCTCAAGAGACAGAAAGGGCCACATAAACCAGAGACTACATCAGCCTGAGACCAGAAGAACCAGATGGTGCAGGGCTACAACCAATGACTGTCCTGACAGGGAACACAACAGAGAACCCCTAAGAGAGCAGGAGAGTAGTAGGATGCAGATCCCAAATTCTTGTAAAAAGACCAGCCTTAATGGTCTGACTGAGACTAGAAGGACCCTGGTGGTCACAGTACCCAGATCTTCTGTTAGCCCAAGGCAGGAACCCTTCCCAAAGCCAACTCTTCATACAGGGATTGGACTAGACAATGGGATAGAAAATGATACTGGTTAAGAGTGAGCTTCTTGGATCAAGTAGACACATGAGGGTATGTTGGCATCTCCTCTCTGGAGTGGAGATGGGAGGGAGGAGAGGGTCAGAAGCTGGGGTAATGGACATGAAAAGAGAGAGTAGAGGGAAGAAGTGTGCTGTCTTCTTAGGGGGAGGGGAATTAGGAGTATATAGCAAAAAAAAAAGGTGTGTATAAATTTTTCTGTGAGAGACTGAATTGATTTGTAAACTTTCACTTAAAGCACACACACACACACACACACACACACACACACACACAAAGATTAAAACCAAAAGCCAAACCCATAGCCATTGAGTTGATGCCACATCTTTCTTTCATGGAGCAGCTGGTGGGTTCAAAATGCCAACCTTTCGGTTAGCAGCCCAACATTTAATCATTGTACCACCAGGGCTCCTCCTGTAAAGATTAAAGCCTAGAAAATCCAATGGGCCGTGCTGAGTAAAAAATCAAGTGGATGTCATCTTACAGCAATAATTACCTCCAAGACCAAGAACTAAAACATTTCAGCAATTAGATCTAAAGGAAATTTAGTGTATCACATCAAATGACCAGCAACTTTAAGTGCTAGAATCAATTTTAAGAGAAAAATCAGGTAAGGTTGCATTAGGACATGAAACAATGAATTGTAATTAACTAGGAGCTGACAAACTCAGAGGAAATTATGAGTACTGGAAAAAGGTTTTATTTTGTTATTTTTTTGGACAATATATGAAGAGTTCTAGGTAAAATTCTTGATTCGTTTTTGTCATACAAATTATTGTTCCCTCTATTTCTTAAATAGATGTTTTACCTTTATCATCATTACCATCATTTTACAACTTCTCATTTTCCTCTGAGATTTGGAGAGAGAGAAAAGGGAGAGGGAAGACAAGGAAACAAAAGAGGGAGAGAGACTATCTGAACATGTTGTCTTCTGTCTCTCCTCTTATTTTCAGGTTTCATGCTACCTGCAGAGCCTCAAGAAGCTGGTTTCAGGCTAAAGTGTCTACTCAATAATTTGGTCTCATTTAATTTGCTTCCCTGTGTAGATTCTGCCCTAAGATGGGCTTTCTTCTAGGAAGAAAAGAAAACATCTCTCTGTATAGAACTCATGTGATTTCTCAACTTCCTTTGTCTCTTTGTTCCATAGGTAAAAGTCCCACTTTGTTTTATTTAATAGGTTTCTCTGGACATGGTGTGCAAAATCTACATGCTTTAATTTGAACAAATGAGGATTGTCTTCTCATGTTCCATGAAGTGACACTGAAGTTTGCGTAAGGTCCTGATTCAGAACTCATTGTTTCCTGATCTATTCTTCTGCTCTAGGCTGTAGCTTGTCAATGGGAGTCCCTTAGTGGTGTAATGGTTAACACACTTGGCTACTAACAGAATGGTTGAAGGTTCAAGTCCACCCAGAGGCGCCTCAAAGAAAGGAGAAGAAATCTCCTTATGAAAAATCAGCCGTTGATGACAACTGGTTTGGTTTTGTCTTTAGCTTGTCTCTGCTTTTCCACTTACACTTTAAAGATGTAGCTTAAAGCTGAGAATGTAAAATTTAAACATAGCTGTAAGGGAATGAGTAGAATTGTGCTTATCTTGTTACCTGGGACCTCTAGAGAAATGCCCGCCATGTCTTTACTCACTCCTTTTGTCCTGTCCCGGAATTCTAATTGTATGTTCTCTTTTGGGATGGAGGGAAGCTAGTTTAAATCTTGCTTCTATTTTCCTTGATTGATTGTAATTGAAGTAATTTATAGGCTAATTTAAAATTTTAAATTAGGGTAACTTCAATTTGACATATAAAATTCTGAAGGCACTATTGTTGTTTGTTGTTAGTTGCCTTGAGTTGGTTCCGACTCACGGCAACCTCATGTGTTACAGAGAATAACTGAGCTTGATAAGGTTTCCTTGACTGTAATCTTAATGGCTGCAAATTGTCAGACCTTTTCTTCCATGGTAAACCACCAAACTTAAGGCTAGTGATCGAGTGCAAACCTTTTGTGCCACCTACGGATCTCCGAAGGCACTATGTTGTTGTTAGGTGCCGTCGAGTCAGTTCTGACTTGCAGTGACTCTATAACAGAATGAAACCCTGTTTGGTCTTGTGCCGTCCTTATAATCATTGCTATGCTTGAGTCGACTGTTGTAGCCACTGTGTCAATCCATCTTGTTGAGGGTTTTCCTCTTTTTAGCTGACCCTTTTTTTTTTTTTTTTTTTACTTTACCAAGCATGATGTCCTTCTCCAGGGACTGGTCCCTCCTGATAACATGTCAAAAAAATGCGAGACATCTTGCTTCTAAGAAGATTCTGGCTGTACTTCTTCCAAGACACACTTATTCATTCTTTTGGCAGTCCATGGTATATTCAATATTCTTCACCAACACCAAAATTCAAAAGCATCAAACTTCTTTGGTCTTCCTTATTCATTGTCCAGCTTTAACTTGCATATGAGGTGGTTGAAAATACCACGTCTTGGGTCAGAAACACCTTAGTCCTTAAAGTGATATTTTTGCTTTTAAATACTTTAAAGAGATCTTTTGCAGCAGATTTTCCTAATGCAATGCATTGTTTGATTTCTTTACTGCTGCTTCCATGGGCATTTATTGTGGGTCCAAGTAAAATGAAACTCTTGACTATGTGAATATTTTCTCCATTTATCATGTCGTTGCTCATTGGTCCAGTTGTGAGGATTTTTGTATTCTTCATGTTGATGTGCAATGCATACTGAAGGCTGTGGTCTTTGATCTTCATCAGTAGGTACTTCAAGTCCGCTTTGTTTTCAGCAAGCAAGGTTATGTCATCTACATATCACAGGTTGTCAATGAGCCTTCTTCCAATTCTGATGCTCCGTTCTTCTTCATATACTTCAGCTTCTCAGACTATTTGCTCAGTACGCAGATTGAATAAGTATGGTGAAAGGATACAACCCTGACACACACCTTTCCTGACTTTACACCATGCAGTATCGCCTTGTTCTGTTTGAACAAGTGCCTCTTGTTCTATATACATATTCCTCATGAACAGAATTAAGTGTTCTGGAGTTCTCATTCTTAGCAATATCATCCATAATTTGTTATGCTCCACACAGATGAACGCCTTTACATAGTCAATAAAACACAGGTAAACATCTTTCTAGTATTCTCTGTGTTCAGCCTAGATCCATCTGACAACAGCAACGATATTCATTGTTTCACATCCTCTTCTGAATCTGGCTTGAATTTCATGAAGTTACCAGTCAATGTACCATTGCAACTGCTTTTGAATTCTCTTCAGCAAAATTTTTATTGTGTGTGATACTAATGGTATTCTTTGATAATTTCTGCATTCTGTTGAATCATGTTTCTTTGGGATGGGCATACATATGGGTATTTTCCAGTTGGTTGGCCAGGTAGCTGTCTTCCAATTTTCTTGACATAGACAAGTGAGCACTTCCAATGCTGTTTCCCTTTATTGAAACATCTCAATTGGTATTCTGTCAATTCCTGAATCCTTGTTTTTCACCAATGTCTTCAGTGCAGGTTGGACTTCTTCCTTCAGAACCATTGGTTATCGATCATATGCTACCTCCAAAAATGGCTGAACACCCACCAATTCTTTTTGGTATAGTGACTCTGTGTATTCCTTCTATCTTCTTTTGTTGCTTCCTGCACTACTTAATATTTTCCATGTAGAATCCTTCAATATTGCAACTCAAAGCTTGAATTTTTTCTTCAGTTCTTTCAGCTTGAGAAATGCTGAGCATGTTCTTCCCTTTTGCTTTTCTAACTTCAGGTCTTTGCATATTTTGTTTTAATACTTTACTTTGTCTTCTCAAGCCATCCTTTGAAATCTTCTGTTCAGCTCTTTTACTTCATCATTTCTTCCATTTGCTTTAGCTACTCTTTGTTCAAGAGCAACTTTCAGAGTCTCTTCTAACATTCATTTTGGTCTTTTCTTCCTTTCTTGTCTTTTAATGAGCTGCTTTCTTCATGTAAGATGTCCTTGATGTCATTCCACAACTTGTTTGGTCTTGGGTCACTAGTGTTCGATACGTCAAATCTATTCTTGAGATGGTCTCTAAATTCAGGTGGGATATATCCAAGGTTGTATTTTCACTCGCATGGACTTGTTCTGTACTCATGTAAACAAAACAAAACAAAAATGACAACAACAAAAAACTAAACCTGAACTAAACTGAGCACAAAACTCTAGTAAGTATAACCTACCTGTCTGATATTTTATTGGGAATTAAAATAAATAAGTTTTCCCATTTTTCCAAATGACTTCTTTTGTCTCAATAACTTGTTGTTGTTATGAGGTGCTGTCGAGTCCGTTCCGGCTCATAGCCACCATATGTACAACAGAACAAAACACTGCCTGGTCCTGCACCATCCTTACAATCCTTGTTATGCTTGAGCCTGTTGTCGCAGCCACTATTAAATAAATCAAAATTTGTGATAATAAAAATATTGATGAAAATGTTTAAAATGGGAGAAGATAGGAATTACATATACTGCTACTGACAAGCAATTTAAAGATACTAAGTTATTATTGAAGTAACACAATGGCTTTTTAACAAACTTGATCTCAGGATAATGTATGTCATTGTTCCAATGCCAGAAATTCAGCAGGATTTAAGAGAGAATATTTGATAGTATCAAAGTTTAAAATGTAGAATTTCTTTCCACCTTTTTCCTCCCCCTTATACTTATCATGCAAATATCTCTATTTTTTCCTGAAAATTTCCTATCCAGAAGACAATCACTTATCTTCAGATCTTGCCCAGCTTCATCTCATGCAGCAACCTAATTATTGGCAATTATAATGAAACACAGCTTATTATCCATAATGTATTCCATTATGTCTACAGTATTGTTAGCTCTCACAGCCTGTCTAAATGTTGACATACTGCTGACTTCTTGCTCAAATTACTGAGAATAATTTTTTTTTTTTTAATTCGAGACTTTCTTTCAGACAACAATGTCTCTTCAAACACTTCTCAAACATTACAGCTACTCCTGTGTAGGGTTTAGTATTTATCATCACCGATGTTTTTGGAGGGACAAAATTGCTTAGATTGGATATAATCATCAAAAGTTAAAAGGAAAATTTTTTCAATATCAGACTAAAAAACTATTCTATATATCTTGCTAAAGTGTGCAGAACATTATAATGAATTATAAATCACTAGGTCATATTTTTTTTTAGGTCATATTTTTAGAGAAATAGGAAGAAATATAAAGTATTGGAAATTATCACATACAGGATATTGGGTAATAGTCTCTCCAAAGTCTAATTCACTTCTAGTTAAAGCTGTATTAACTCTTTCAGACCAATGCAATACTCTAAATTTTTGCTCTTCTCTGTGGTCAACTATCAGGACTCCAGAAGGGAAAGGAAAGAAGGACAATATACAGAACTATAAGCATGGAGAGGAGAGCCTGGGTGGTACAAACGGTTAAGTGCTTGACTACTGACTGAAAGATTGGCTGTTTAAACTCACCCAGAGTCATCCCAGAAGACAGACCTGAAGATCTACTTAGGAAAGGCCACAGCTTTCAAAACCTTATGGAACAGTTCTTCTGCTCTGCACACGTGGGGTCTCCATGAGTTGGAATTGACTCAACGGCAACTAACAACAACAATCATGGAGAATATGTGGTTAAGGAAAGAATATAAAATTTTGAGGAGTCATTAAGAATGTTCCCCCAGGGGTCACAGAGTGGCATGAACAACATTGATTTTCTGTCCTCAAATAAATTTGTACTTCTGTGACTTCCAAAGGTTAATGAATTTCCCTATGGGCCTAACACTGCCCAAGCTTTTTATCATAGGTGAAATATAAAGACTGGAAAATATGCATTTACATTTTTCAAAATCAAGAAATGTTTATTAAACATCTATGGTCTATCCTCATTATTCTAGGATTCCATATTCATGAATTTGCCTACAGCTAAAATTTATTTGCAATCCACAAATCAATACTCACCGCTGATATTTTGATTCATGAAGACTTCCATCTATAGACAAACCTAAGTTCCCTCACAACTGGACCAATAAGCAACATCATGATAAACAAAGAAAAAAATGAGGTTGTCAAGGATTTCATTTTACTTGGATCTACAATCAACACGCATGTAAGCAGCAGTCAAGAAATCAAAAGATGTCTTGGATTGGGCAAATCTGCTGCAAAGGGCCTCTTTAAAGTGTTGAAAATCAAGGACGTCACCTTGAAGACTAAGGTGCTCCTGACCCAAACCATGGTATTTTCAATCACATCCTATGCATGTGAAAGCTGGACAAAGAATAAGGAAGACAGAAGAAGAATTGATGCCTTTGAATTGTAATGTTGGAGAAGAATATTGAATATACCACAGACTGCCAGAAGAACGAACATACATGTCTTGGAAGAAGTACAGCCAGAATGTTCCTTAGAAGCAAGGATTGTGAGACTGCGTCTTACATACTGTCATGGATTGAATTATGTCCCCCCAAAAATGTGTGTATCGATTTGGCTGGGCCATGATTCCCGGTATTGTGTGATTTTCCTATAAGTTGTAAATCCTGCGTCTATGATGTTAATGAGGTAGGATAGGCAGCAGTTGTGTTAGTGAGGCAGGACTCAATCTCTAGGATTGGATTGTGTCTTGAGGCAATCTCTTGAGATATAAAAGAAAGAAGTGAGCAGAGAGACAGGGGGACCTTATACCACTGAGAAAGCAGTACCAGAAGCAGAGCACAAGTCCTTTGGACCTGGGGTCCCTGCGCAGAAAAGCTACTAGTCTGGGGGAAGATTGATGAGAAGGCCGACAGAAAGAGAAAACCTTCCCCTGGAGGTGACACCCTGAATTTGACTTTTAGCCTACTTTACTGCGAGAAAATAAACTTCTCTTTGTTAAAGCCATCCGCTTGCAGTGTTTCTGTTAGAGCAGCACTCAATAACTAAGGCACATACTTTGGACATGTTGTCAGGAAGGATCAGTCCCTGGAGAAGGATATCATGCTTGGTAAAGTACAGGGTCAGTGGAAAACAGCAAGACCCTCAGTGAGATAGATTGACACAGTGGCTGCAACAATGGGCTCAAGCATAACAACAATTGTGAGCATGGCGCAAGCAGTGTTTCATTCCGTTGTACACAGGGTTGCTATGAGTTGGAACCAACTCGATGGCACCTAACAACAACATCCTACTTTCAGTCATTGTGTAAAGATCAATTACAGAAAATTGTACATATTCACATACTATGACAAAAAAAAATTTTTTTATGACTAAATGAAGTTACCACAATGTATATTACATACATATATATTATGTATACATATATGTACATATCTATAGTACATACACATTTACATTATGTATACATATATGTACATATATTAAAAATTTATCATATATATATCTTAGATAAACAGATGTATATAATCAGGGATGTATATATATATGTATGATGCATATATATATATATATATATATATATATATATATATATATATATGCAAGGAGCCCTGGTGGTATAGTGGTTAAGAGTTCAGGCTGCTAACCAAAAGGTCAGGGGTTCAAATCCACCAGCCACTCCTTGGAAACCCTATAGGGCAGTTCTACTCTGTCATATAGCGTCCTTATGAGTTGGAATCCACTCCATGGCACACAACAATATGCCCACACGCACACACACACATATATATATATACATATATGTCTACGTAGGATATGTAAGTTAAAATCTATATTTATTCATATTATACATTTTTTGATCACAGCAGATAATTATTACTTAGAGCAATAACTGCAGCAGTTTCCCTTTGCACCAATTCTTTCCATTTCTATGGAGGTCTGATGAGAGCCAGATGGACAGGTGTACATGTGCGAAGGTCTTTTTACTTATTTTTTTTTCACTGCAGGAAAGGTAGCAATCTGGGAATTTATATAAGACAGGATAGCTGCCCCCTCCTTTCCATTTGGGAAGAGAAGGAGAAGGTCTCTAGGTTCTTACCCGTTGGAATTTAAATAAATTATTTGCAAAATGGAGATAAGAAAAGTATCTCAGAGTTTATAATACAGGTTTTTTTTTTTTTTTATAACTATGCATAAAAAAACAAACAAAAAACCAAACCTGTTGTCACTGAGTCAGTTCTGACTCACAGTGACCCTATAGGACAGAGTAGAACTGGTTTCTAAGGCTGTAATCTTTACGGAAGCAGGGTGCCACATCTTTCTCCATATAAGGTTTGGTGGGTTTGAACTGCTGACCTTTCATTTACCAGCTGAGCACTTAACCACTTCACCAATGGACTTCTAGGATATAGAGGGTTGTAGAACGTGAAGGCTCTGTACATCTTTAGAAATTACCCAGTCCATTGTTTATAAATTGCCTCATAGTTTGCCCAAATAGTGAGAATGAGTTTCAGACTGAAAGGAAGATCCCACAGGATTCTAGGCTTTCTGTTCCTCACTTGCAATTAATGCATCTGTGTTTTTATCTGCTAAAAGAAAACTGAAACCAGGTCATCTACTTCATTGATTTTTTACATGAGAAAACCATCTAAGATGCCAATGGTAGTTAGAACCAATGTAATATAGAAGGCCACACTGTAATATGCACAGACCAGGTTGTGAGGTTTTCTTGATCATTTATGTAAGCCATTTTCATTTCTAAAATCTGCTTCCTCCTTTAAAAATAATTGCTTGCTCAACACACCTCATACTATTGTCATAAGAAATAAATGACACATTCTAGATGAAAGTGCTTTGATAAACAAAAAAGGTACTAACACTGGAAGATATTAGTAAGAGCAGAAGTCTGGAAGTTGACATTAAGGTCTGTTTTTTGCTACACCCCTTTCCCTTTACTGAACTCCATTTCTCATGTCGTTAGTTTTGCGACTTTAGAATTTCCTCTTTTCAAAAAGTCCCTTGAGTAGGTCTTCTCAAGTGACATCATAGAGATAACTCCTGTTCTTCGGGGCAAGTGAGGTCAGCCTGGATACTGAAATAATTATTAGCAGTGAAAAAGCCTTGCTTGAGGCACTTACGCTGTACTTTGTCACTTATCTATTGATTTTATTAGTCTATCCATTCATGCTTTTTGACATGATAGAGTTGCTTGAGGACAGTACTTAGTGGCTTGGGGAGAAAAGTAGATTCAATTTTAGCCTGTTTAGGACTCTCTTGTGAGATTCAGGAATCCATAAAAATGACCTGGACAACATTAGTCAATCTTAAACGAGCAGGGCATTTTTTAATTACTGGCTCCACCAACCATACCCTCAGAATTTAAAATAAAACATCCTTTTCCAATCTTGCAACCCATCTTTGCATCCCTTTATTGCATTAGTAAATCCACTTGAAGAAAAAAATGTTTTAGAATTCTAGAGTTAGATTCTCCTTTTCTGGTTCCCCAATCGTAACAAAAAGTACCTGAAATCCAGAGGTTCCAAGTGATTTTACTAACACTGTTGTTATTTTAATCAAAACAGGCACCAGAAACCAAGATAATTTTGAGTTGGTATTTTTCAAATGTGTTCTGCTGCCACTTTAGAAATTTTCCCTACCAGGAGAGTCTAATCAGCTGACAGTATCTTTCTAAATTGCCAGCCCTAATGCAACAGAGAGTTTTGTTAAATTGAAAATAATTAAGTGTATCTATTTAAAAAAATTACTATAGCTTAAAATTCAACAGTGTCTTATAAGAGCATTCTCCAATAACCCTGCATGGAGAAAGATTTCATACTTCTGTAGGCACGAGTGGTTTCTCCCCGTTGATTCCCGTTGGTTTGGTTTCACTAGGGATGTGTGTTTTCCACTCACCATTAGTGTGGTTGATGCACACTCTGTGCAGGTTTGGTCGTAATTAGGCTGTTCTTTGTGTTCTTGTCTAACATATCCCTCCAGATCTCTGAGGCATTCACACCTTCAACATTTGCAGTGAGAGGCTGAAGTTTCCCTCTTCTTTTTCTAGCTCTACTAGCAACTTTCAAAGAGCTGGCTTCTTTTTGAGGCTTACTTTTCTGTTGACAGGTCAACTGTGTTCTTTTCATAGAGTTTCTTGCTTCCATACCAGCCCTTGGATTTCTAATTCCTCTGTGGACTACAGAAACCAATGACACGAGGTTGGCCAAGAGTAAATATCAAAATTCAGATCTGTTAGCCACATCATATCATTGGGAGCTACTCTACTCCCTCCTTGTGTAGAACTAATAATGCAGACCCTTGCTCCTTAGTTATTCTCATTAAACTTTGGTGGGAATAGCTAAATCACTCATTGTGACAGTGGATGGTGTTAGCACTGTTCCCTTAATAACTCTAATATCCATGCCTTTGTGGCCTGCCTTCAAGTCTCTTAAAATTAGCAAAGGCAGATGAGGGATAGTTTGAGGAAGGAGTTAGAACTTGAGAGTCAGAATCTTTGCTCTTAATTATATTACGATATAACAGCACGTTTGCACTGGGCTATTCATACATTTTACACCCAGATTAATCAATGATATTGTTTACTTTTGCAATATAATGTTTTAACTTTACTAAAAATTATACAATAGAGTTCATATTTTGTTGCTTTTATTTTAAAACAAAAGAGGTAAAGGCATTTTTCTTGGAAGCCAAAAGGAATTAGATTTTTCATATTTTAAAGTTGGCCATTTTCAGTCATCAAAAAGAACCCCCAAAATCAGTTGCCATTGAGTTGATTCTGACTCAGGGTGACACCACGTGTGCAGAATAGAGCTGCTCCAAGGTTGTGAGCTTCAGAAGAAAATGGCCAGGACTTTCTTTTGAGGTACCTCTGGGTGAGGTACCTACTACCTACCTTTTAGTTAGTAGTTGAGCAGTTAAGTATTTGCATCACCCAGGGAGTCATTTTTTTGTTAAGCTGTGTTAAATATCTATTAGTTAAAGCTCATTTAATTTTTTCATTTGCTTGAAATGCTATATTATCCTTTCCAGGCAGAGCAAAATGAAAAAGAAAAAAAAAAAAAAATCAAGGTTCTGCTGAAACGAAAATGGTTTCTGATAAATATAAGAAAACTCCAAATTTAAGGTTTAATATTAACATGTACACTGAAATAAATCCCTGCCTTAATTAAAATATTAGTATAATACATAATGCTGTGTTGTGTGCTGTCGAGTTGATTCTGACTCATAGTTCTATTTAGTGATTTTATATTTTGGTTTATAGTTACATATCAACATGAATCTAACAGTAATTATTTATTATCAAAACACTATTAATGCTATTATTTTAGTTAATTATTATTTACTATAAATGTTACCATTCATGCTATTAATATTACCACCCACTGATATGGATTACTATATAAAATATTGGTTACATTCTATTACTAACTTCATGAATTTATTTTCCTAACTTGTTTTTGTGGATTGAATTGTGTCCTGCAAAAATATGTGTTGTAAATTCTAAACTCTGTACCTGTGGTTATAATCCTACAGGAGTTTTCTTTGTTGTGTTGAGGCAGTATTAGGATAGGGTGTGTTTTAAGTCCGTCTCTTTTGAGATATAAAAAGAGCAGGTTAAGCAAGTAGCAAGACAGCACTGGTGGGGGAAGATAGACGCCAGGCTGCATAAGATCTCCAAGAAACCAAGAAACAGAAGCTGAAAAGAGACAAGGACCTTCCTCCAGAGCCCACAGAGAGAGAAAGCCTTCACCTAGAGCTGGTGCCCTGAATTCAGACTTCTAGCCTCCTAAACTGGTGGAAAATAAACCTGTGTTTGTTAAAGCCACTCACTTGTGATATTTCTGTTCTAGCAGCACTAGATAACTAAGAGACTTGTCAATAAGAATTTTTAACATTTAACTATGTTAATTGCTAAATTAACTACTTCATTTGTGTGTGCTTAGGATAAGAGTTTCTTAAAAATAAATGTTAACACTTATCTACTTAAACCCATTGCCATCTAGTGGAATTCCAACTCATAGTGACCGTATAGGGTAGAGCAGAACTGCCCTATAGGATTTCCAAGGCTGTAATCTCTTGCCACATTTTTTTTTTTTTCCTGTGGAGTGGCTGGTGAGTTCACACCACTGACCTTTTGGTTAGCAGCCAAGCACTTTAACCACTGCACCACTAGTGCCCCTACTTATTTATTTAGTCACTGTAGAATCTATTTTTAATGTTATAAAAGCTACCTCTCTACTAATTATGCATTAAAGAAAGTACAAATAAATAATTCCTCTCTTTTACTTACATTTAGATTTCTTTAAATTTTGAATCATTTATAATGAAAGGTAGAACTGGATATTTGTTCATATTTTCCAGCTCTTTTTTTTTTTTTAATTAGGAAGGTAAGGGTCCAAATCTTGCTCTGTGGCAGTCACTTATGCCATTTTATAGTTTTATAAAAGGTGCACTCATACTTTGGGCCACAAAACGTTCTATTTCGCAGACCAAAATGGCAATTCACTGAACATACTCAGTGACAAGGAAAAGCAAGTGCGACTTTCACAAAGTCTCTGAGGCATTTGCGGAAACGGATTCTGAACGCTTAAAATGCGTAAGTGCATAATAAAATGTGTCATTCTAATTTGGTCAGGGTATGTAACGAAGTCAAAGGAAAGCAAAAAAAGAAAAAGAGAATACAAGCTAATGTTTGTTGTTTTTGAAACTAGAACATCTATGTATTAATGAGACTTCATCCCCCAAAATACAAATCTATGTAGATCAGGGTTCATCAACTTGAACGCTATTGGCAGTTTAGGCCAGGTCATTCATTGTCGGGGGTGATGGTGGCTGTTTTGGATATTGCAGAGTGTTTAGCAGCATTCCTGGTTTCTACCCAGTAGATGTCAGTAGCAATTCTTCTTCCCTGAGTTGTGACAACCAAAAATACCTTCAGACATTACTAAATGTCCCCTGGAAGGCAAAATTGCTTGCTTCCCAGTAAGAACCAAATATAGATGATAAAAAAGAGATAGAAAAGTATTAATCATAAGCAAAGGAAAGAAAACTTAAGAATGGTAAAATATAATTTTTGACTTGCCATAAAGGATTAACCACTATCAGAATTGCTTTTCTGCTGTAAGCAACTAGAAAACTGGAAAAAAAAAAAAGTAACATATGCTAAGATTTTGGACACCAGGCAGCACAGAGCTGTGATCCCTGAAAGAAGAGATAAAACTGAGATGAGACCTACAACTGACAAGTTGACTGCATGGAGGCAGGTTCAAGGACACCATACAGGGAGGTAGAATCCAAACTGAGCCAAGTGATCTTGCTAAATTGAAGAGACAGAGAATGTAGCTTGGGGAGCCTAGAGGAAACCAGCATTTGTGAACTAGAATATCAGAGAGGAGGGAACTACAAAAGAGAGTCAGATACCTGCAGAAAGTTCCCTTCAGGTCTTTGGTTAAATGCTGACTGATGTCTATGTGAAATCTAACTCCACAAAGCTGAGGAAAGAAACACCAGAAAGCAGAGCTGACACTGCATAGGGAACGTTCGTCATCCCAAAGAACGATAGAGATAAGACCTTGAGGAAGGTATTATCTTAGTGGAGCTAAATTAGACCAAGGTTACGGGCTGTTTTTTACCCATCTTAACTGAGCTTAAAATGAAACCTCAAGAGGATTTACTTCAGTCTCAGTAACTAGACTTTATGTAGGAATAAATTCTACACCTGTTAAAGAGCTCTAACAAAATCTAGCACCCAAAATATAAAATTTACAATGTTTGATGCCAAATAAAAACTTACTGCACATACAAGGAAGAAGGAATATATGACCCACAACCAGGAGAAAAAGTCAAAAAATAGAAACAGACCTAGAAATGTCAGAGATCATAGTTAGTAAACAAGTACAGTAAAACAACTATTATAAATGTGATCCATATGCTTGAGATTGTAGAGGTAACATAAACATGATGAGAAGAGAGAAGTGGAAGATTTAAAAGGGTCCAAGTAAAATTTCTAGAGGTGAAAAAATATACTGTATAAGTTAATATCAAAATATGCTGGATGTGTTAATATCAGAATAGACATTGCAGAAAAAAAAATCAGTGAAACTAAAGATGGGACAATAGAAACTTTCCAAAATGAAGCACAGAGAACATAACAAAAAAATTAATACAACATTAATAACCTATGGTACAATATAAAATATGTTTAATAGAAGTGCTAGAATGGAGTGGAGAGCAACAGAACAATATTAGAAGAAATAATGGCCAAAAATTTCTCAAATTTGATGAAAACTACAATTTCAAAGACTGAAGAAGCTTAACAAACTACAAGTAAAATTAACATAATGGTAATCACACCAAAAATCCATTTTTGTTGAGTTGATTCTGATTCATAGCAATCCTATGGAACAGAGTAGAACTGCCCCATAGAGTTTCCAAGGAGCAGTTGGTGGATTCAAACTGCCAACATTTTGGTTAGCAGCTGAGCTCTTAACCACAGCACCACCAGGGCTTGAAGGTAAAGCATATTAAAATTGCATATCGTAATCAATGTAGTGAAAAAGCCATGCTAAAGAGAAAATTTTCAAAGCAGTTAGAGAAAAAAGGCACAGTATATACAGAGGGTCAAAGATCAAATGACAAGACAAGAACGTGTTTCCAGAACATGTAGTAATTACTACAACTCAATTAGAATAAGATTCAAACCTGGTTAGAAAAATTGGCAAAAGATTTAAACAAAAACTTCACTAAAAAAAATACATCAAAGACTTCCAGCCAATACGATGGCTTAGTCAGACACAGCAAGCCATCTCTCTACAGCAAAGACCTGAGAAACCAAGTGAAAGAGATACAGATGACAATCCTGGAACTGTGAGCATCAAATGAAAAGATAATAAACTAGATTGAACACCAAATGCAAGAAGAAACTGAAAACAAAAGGAGAAGAGATGGAGCAGCGGGGCCCTGCCAACTGGCCCAGCATAGTGTGGCCATCTTGAGACAAAGACAGCAGCAATCTTGGGTGAGGAACACAGAAAGCAATTTCATGGAATTCCCAACAGGACAGAGTAAATGTGTAGACATAGCCAGAGTGAAATAAAGTCCCATTTGCTGGCCCCAGTCAACAGGCAGGCACACTCACCTGGTGACCAGAGGAGTACACTCCCCCTCTCCCAACCCTCCTGGTGAGTAGAGGCACATACTCCCACATCACTGCAGCCCCAGCCATTCAGGACTAAAGTGAAAACCTCCCACTTCACATCCCAGCCGCAACTGCAAACCTCTCATGACCTTACTCTTCCAAGAAGCACAGGAGAGCTCCAGTGACCTGCCCACTGAAACCTATGCATGAGCAGCCTGGGACCACTACAATGACACCACTCACCCACCCCCAAACTCTCACCCTTCTGAGCAGCAAGGGAACACTCTGGTGACCCTACCAGCCTGATCCCATCCACTGCCTTGCCCACTTGTAAGTGCCAGCACCCATTCCCGCGCCATTGGATCGATGACAGACAGCTGCTAATGCTTTCCCAGCCCATCCTCAGCCACCCTGCATGACCAGCTAACAGATTGTGTCTAGAATGCCAGCCACTAATCCTCCCACCCAGATCCACGTGGTGAGTGCACCAGTGCTGCCAGACTAGTGACCGATGTAGCACACCCACCCCAAACGCCTGGATATATAAAAACAAAACAATACAAAAAAATCAGAATGCAAAAAACCAATATGCAATCAATCAATAAATAAACTAACACTTTAATGCCTCGGAGACTACAGACAATATCAAAACACTTAAAGAAGAAGAACAAGATGCTTCAAGCAAGTGACAAAAATAAAGGACCAGAAAACTTTCCTGAGGAAGAAATGGTTATGCAACTACCTGACAAGGAATTCAAAAGACCTATGCATAGGATTCCCCAAAAGATCAAGAAAGAAATCAAGGAAAACACAAACAAAACTCTAGAAGAATCTGGGAAAATAATGCAAGAACAAAATGACAAAATAAACAGACAATTAGAAACCATATAAAAACAGCAAAGAGAAACTCTGAAGATTAACAATAAAATTTCAGAAATAGAAACTCAATGGAAGGACAAAGGAGCAGAATTGAATCAATGGAAGTCAGAATCAATGAAACAGAAGACAAATCTCTTGATACTAATTTGTTTGAGGAACAATCAGAAAAAAAGAGTGAAGAAAAATGAAGAAAGCCTAAGAGTTATGTGGGAAACTATCAAGAGGAATGATTCAAGTAAAGTTGGAATTCCAGAACAGAAGGAGATAAAAAATAGCACAGAGAGAATATTTGAAGGTTTGTTGGCAGAAAACTTCCATAATATCACAAAAGATGAGAAGATATCCACCCAAGAAGCTCAATCAAGTCCATACAAGATAGATTCCAAAAGACAGTCACCAAGACATAACATAATCAAACTTTCCAAAATCAATGACAAAGAAAGAATCCTGAGACCAGCTCGGGAAAAACAAATTATCACCTACAAAGGAGAACTAATACAATTAAGCTCTGATTTCTCATCAGAAACCATGCTGGCAATAAGACAATGGGATGATATATATCAAACTCTAAAAGAAAAAAAAAATGCCATCCAAAAATTATATATATCCAACAAAATTATCTCCCAAGTACATTGACAAAATTAGGATATTTCCAGATAAACAGAAACTAAGGGAATTTGTAAAAACCAGACCCACCTTACAAGACAGAGAATACTTTGGACAGAGAACAAACATCAGACAACAACCTTAAGACATAACAACATCGCCTGGATACCAACTGAGATGAAGAATTTTCAAAAAATAAAATAAAGCTACAATACTACTGAACATGGAACCAGAGACATTGATCTCTAAATGACAACAACTTCAAAATACAAAGGAAGAATAAATGATATAGTTCCAGAAATTCCATATGGAGAGGAAATCAAGACAATGGCAAGATATAAGAGATTATTTTTAACTTAGAAATATAAAAGTAAATTTTAGAGTAACCACAAAAAAAAAAACTAATAAACCTTCTACCAAAATAAAAAAGACAATCATATAGACTCAGTAAACACAAAATCAACAGCGATAAAGGAAATGAAAAGAAAATCCACAAGCAAAAAGAACTCAGCACAGAAAAGAATATGGAACAAAGAAATCAACGCCACACAAAAAAAAAGCACAACAAAATGGCAGCAATAAATTCTTACCTAATGATAATTACACTGAATGTAAATGGATTAAATGCACCAGTCAAGGGACAGTGAGTGGCAGAATGGAGAAGATGACCCATCAGTGCGTTGCTTGCAAGAGACACCTTAGACACAAAGATAAAAATAAGTGAAAAATCAAAGGATCGGAAAAAAAAATCACACAAACGGTAACCAAAAGAGCAGGAGTGGCAATATTAATCTCTGATAAAATAGACTTTAAGGCAAAAACCAGAATCATTATATAATGATTAAAGGGTTAATCCAGCAAAAGGACATAACCATAATAAATATTTATGCACCTAATGAAAGAGCTCCAAGATACATAAAACAAACTTTAACAGAATTGAAAAGAGAAATAGACAACTCCATAATAATAGGAGACTTTTAACACATCACTTCTAATGAAAGACAGAATAACTAGAAAGAAACTCAGCAAAGATACAGAGATCTAAACAACACAATCAACCAACTTGATGTCATAGATATATACAGAACACTCTGCACAACAGCACAGTAAACATTCTTTTCCAGCACACATGGATCATTCTCCAGAATAGAGCATACGTTAGGTTACAAAGTGAATCTCAATAAATTACAAAAAAAAAAAAAAAATCAAAATAATACAAAACAACTACTGGGATCACAATGCTATAAAATTAGAAATCAACAACAGGAAGAACTAAGAAAAAATCAAATACATGGAAACTGAATAACATCCTGCTTAAAAATTACTGGCCAAATTGACAAAAGAAGAGATGAAAATGACACAAATAAGAAAAGAGATGGGTGATGTTACAACAAAACCAACTGAAATAAAAAGGATCATAACAGAACACAATAAAGAATTGTACTCCAACAAATTCAAAAATATAGAAGAAATGGACAAATTTCTACAAATACGCTACCTACCTAATCTAAACAAAGGTAGAAAATTTTAAGAGATCCATAAAAAAAAAGAATAAATTGAAGGAGTCATAAAAAAGACTCCCAACCAAAAAAAGCCCTGCCACAGATGGCTTCACTGGAGAATTCTACCAAACATTCAGAGAACAGATGATACCAATTCTACTCAAAGTATTCCAGGACATAGAAAAAGATGGAATACTCCCAAATTAAATCTATGAAAGAAGTTTAACCCTGAAACCAAAGTCAGGCAAAGACATCTCCAAAAAAAAAAAAAAATTACAAATCAATATCCCATATGAGTATAGATGTGAAAAATTTCAACAAAATTCTAGCAATCCAACAACATACCAAAAAACAATACATCATGACCAAGTGTTTTTTATGCAAGGATGATTCAACATTAGAAAATCAATCAATATAATCCACCATATAAATAAAACAAAAGAACCATATGATCATCTCAATAGATACAGAAAAGGCATTTGATAAAGTCCAATACCCATTCTTACAAAAACTCTCACCAAAACAGGAATAGACAGGAAAACTCCTCAACATAATTAAGGATATTTATACAAAATGAAAAGCCAACATTATTTTCAATGAAGAGAGACAGAAAGCATTACCTTGAGAATGGGAAACAGGTCAGAATGTCCTTTATCACCACTTTTATTCGACATTGTAGTAGAAGACCTAGCCAGAGCAATAAGGCAAGAAAGGGAAACAAAAGGCATCCAAGTTGGTAAGGAAGGATTAAAAGTATCCCTATTTGAAGATGATATGATCTTATACATAGAAAATCCAGGAAACCCTGGTGGCATAGTGGTTAAGCGCTACAACTGCTAACCAAAAGGTCCACAGTTCAAATCCACCAGGTGCTCATTGGAAACTCTAATGGGCAGTTCTACTCTGACCTATAGGGTCGCTATTAGTCGGAATTGACTTGATGGCAATGGGTTTGGTTTTTTTTAATAGAAAATCCTAGATTCTACAAGAAAACTATTGGAACTAAAAGAATTCAGCAACGTGGCAGGATACAAGATTGCCATACAAAAACCAGTCACATTCCTCAACACTAACAAAGAGAACTACAAAAAGGAAATCAGGAAAAACACACCATTTACAATAATTCCCCAAAAGATAAAATACTTAGGAATAAACCTAATCGGGAAAGTAAAAGACATACAAAGAAAACTACAAAACACTAGAGCAAGAAACCAAAAGACACCTACATGGATGGAAAAACATACACCGTGCTTATGGATAGGAAGATTTATTGTGAAAATGTGAATACTACCCAGAGAGATCTATAGATATAATGCAATCCTGATTCAGATTCCACCAACATTCTTTAAAGAGGTGGAAACAAATATCTCCAACTTTATATGGAAAGGAAAGAGGCTACAGGTAAGTAAAGCACTGCTGAAGAAGAAGAACGAAGTAGTAGCCCTCACACTTCTCGATATCAGAACCTACTAAATAGCCACAGTAGTCAAAACAGCCTGGTACTGGTTCAATGGCAGACACATAGACTAATAGAACAGAATTGAGAACCAAAAAGTAAATCCGTTAGCCTATGGCCAGCAGATATTCGACAAATGTCTGAAATCCATTAAATGAGGAAAAGGTAGTCTCTTTAACAAGTGGTGCTGCAAAAGTGGATATCCATTTGCAGAAAAATGAAACAGGGTCCATACCTCACACCACGCAGAAAACTAACTCAAGATGGATTAAAGACCTAAACGTAAAAGGTAAAACTATGAAGATCATGGAAGAAAAAATAGGGGCAAACCTAGGGGCTCTAATTTATGACATAAATAGACTATCAAACAAAACTAAAAATTCACAAACAGCAGAAGATAAACTAGATGCCTGGGACCCCTTAAAAATTAAATGTTTATATGCATCAAAAGTAAAAAGAAAACTTACAAACCAGGAAAAAAATTTTAGCAACAACATATCTGACAAGGCACTAATTTCAAAAATTTATAGAAAACTTCAACACTTCAACAACAAAAAGACAAATAACCCAATTAAAAAATAGGCAAAGATATAATAAGACACATTACCAAAGAAGACATTCAGGCAGCCAACAAATACATGAAGAGATGTGCATGATCATTATTCATTAGAGAAATACAAATTAAAACAACAATGAGGTATCACCTCACCCCAGCAAAAATGGCTAATAAAAAAAAAACAGCAAATGTTGGTGAGAATGTGGGGAGACGGGAACTCTCATACACTGCCAATTGGAGTGCAAAATGGTACAACCACTGTGGAAGATGATAAGGCAATCTCTTAAAAAGTTAGAAATAGAAATATCACATGATCCAGCAATCCCACTACTAGGTGTATATCGTAGAGAAATAAGACCCATGACACAAATAGATATATGAATACCCATATTCACTGCAGTGCTATTCACAATAGCAAGAAGATAGAAACAACTTAAATGCCCATCAACATGTGAATGGATAAAGAAACTGTGGTACATACACACAATGGGGTATTTCTCAGCGTTAAAGAGTAACGATGAATCTGCAAAACATCTCACATAATGGATGAACCTGGAGGACATTATGCTGAGTGAAACAAATGAATCACAAAAGGACAAATATTGTATGAGTCCACTACTATAAAGAGTCAAGAAAAGTTTTACACACGGAAAGAAACATTCTTTGATTGTTACTAGGGATGGGAGGAGGGAGGGGAAATCACTAATTAGATAGTAGATATGTATTAACTTGAATGAAGGAAAAGACAATACACAATATGAGGGAAGTCAGCACAGCATGACCAAGGCAAAGGAAGACACTGAAAAGTATGCGAGAGTAAAAGGTAATAATGATAAATGCTATTATATACACAATCCTGTAATAACAGTAATAATGGACAATAACTTATGTGTGGACACCATCTCTCCTGTTCCTGCTGGACACCATTGTGCCTTTGCAGCTAGAGAGCCACCGGTGCACTGACCCCATGCTGCCCTGGGTCCTCCTTGTCCCTACCCACGGCCCCTTTCAGGCTGCCATTATTTTTTCTTTTCTTTTTTTTCCTTTTCTTTCTTCCTCCCACCTAGCTCAGTAGGTCACATCCCCTTCCTTCCCACCAACCCCATGTCCACACTGCCCCCACTCACTGGCCCCTGCTGTGCTGCAATTTTTTTCTTTTTCTTTTTTCCTTTCTGACTTTTTTTCTGTCTCCCACCTTGTACTATATACCACCTTCCCCCACCCTCACCCACTATCCCTCTCACATTGCTTCAGATATAGAGATATAGTGCAACTGGTACACCAGTCTGCCACTTTCCCAAGTCTGTCCTGCCCCCACCCACTGATCCCCATTGTACCACCATTTATTTTTCTTTTCTTTTTCTTTCTTTTCTTTCTACCTCCCACCTAGCCCTGTATGTCACCTCTCCCCCTTCCTAATGGCCCCCATGTCCACCCTGCTCCCACCCACTGGTTACCATTTTTTCCTATTTCTCCCCTTCTCTTATCTCCATATGCCACCCCCTTCCTGCTAGCCCCAGCCATGCTGCATGGCTACAGCATCCCAGGCACTCAGGCACTACTGCTGCACTGAGTCTGTACCACTTTCCTCTCCTGCCACTTGACCAGCTGCTGAACAGTGGGAAGTGAGCCCACGCCGCTCCTCATCTGACACCCCCACCTGTCTGGTGAGGGGCTGTGAACACTCCTATACCACTGGACAAACGTCAGGATGCAGATAGCTCCCACCCAGTCCATCCTCAGCCACCTTGCCAAACCAGTGTATGGTGAAGTAGGCTCACTCTATCTGCTGCTGCCCTGCGCACCCAGACAAGCTAGTGAGAGCTATCATGCCCACAGATGAGCAAGCAGCAAAGCACACCTGGCCCACCTGCCCTGACATATCAAAACAAAACAAAGAAGTAGGATGAAACAAATGAACATATAATCAATAAGTAAAGAAAATAATACCTTAATGTCTTGGAGGTGGCAGAGTGTATCAAAACATTTAAAAAAACAGGACAAAATGGCTATAGCAAGTGACCAAAATAAAGACTCGGAAGACTTTTCAGTAGAAGAAAAGCCAGTGGAGCTACCTGATATGAAACTCAAAAGACTAATATTTAGGGCTCTCCAAGAAATTAGGAAAGGGATTGAAGAAAACACAGACAAAGCCAAGGAAAAAATAGACAAAGTCATGGAAAACACAGACAAAACCAATGAAAACAGCCAAATCAATAGAAGAATTGACAGACAGGCAGGGGTGTCAGATGAGGAGCGGCGTGGGCTCACTTCCTCCTGTTCAGCAGCTGGTCAAATGGCAGGAGAGGAAAATGGTACAGACTCAGTGCGGCAGCAGTGCCTGAGTGCCTGGGATGCTGTAGCCATGTAGCATGGCAGGGGCTAGCAGGAAGGGGGTGGCATATGGAGATAAGAGAAGGGGAGAAACAGGAAAAAATGGTAACCAGTGGGTGGGAGCAGGGTGGACATGGGGGCCATTAGGAAGGGGGAGAGGTGACATACAGGGCTAGGTGGGAGGTAGAAAGAAAAGAAAAGAAAGAAAAAGAAGAAAATAATACAAGAACAAAACATTAAAATAAATAAACAATTAGAAGTCATACAAAAACAACTAGAATCCAAAAGATAAACAACAAAATTTCAGAAAGAGGTGGCTCAATAGAATGTTTTAGGAGCAAATTTGAAACAAGGAAGACAGAATCAGTGAGATGGAAGACAAATCCATGGGTGCCACTTTGAAGAAAAATCAGAGAAAAGAATGAAGAAAACCTAACGATTATGTGGAACACAATCAAGAGCAAAAATTCACGTGTGATTGGAGTTCCAGAACCAGAGAAGAAAATGGAAAGCACAGAGAAGATTGTTGAATATTCGCTTGTAGAAAATTTCCCAAATATCATGAAAGACAAAAAGTTGACCATCCAAGAAGCTCAACAAACCCCATAGAGGATAGACCCCCAAAAGAAAGTCACCAAGACATATAATCATACTTGCCAAAAACAAAGATAAAGAAAGAATCCTGAGAGCAGCTTGAGAAAAACGAAAAGTCACTTCAAAGGGAAAACAATAAGACTAACCTCTGATTACTCGGTAAAACTATGCAGGCAAGAAGCCAATGGAATGACATATATAAAACCTTGAAAGAAAAACAAACAAAAAAAACCTGACAACCAAGAATAACTTACTCTGCAAAACTCTCTCTCAAATATGATGGTGAAATTAGAACATTTCCAGATAAACAGAAATTAAGGGAATTCATAAAAAACAAACTAATCTTACAAGAAATATTAAAGGTAGTCCTTTGGTTAGATAACCAACAACATCAGACAACAACCAGAGTTTAGAACACAGGATAGCATCAGCCAGATTGATCACTCTAGGTAAAGAGTTCTCAATAATAAAACAAAGCTAAAAGACTTAAAACAGGGAAAAAGAGATGTCAATCTGTAAGTGACAACAATGTCAAAACAATAAAAGGGGAAATAAATGGTGTAGACAAAGAACTTTCAAATGGAGAGGAAGTCAGGGTGATATCAAGTAATAAACGACTAGTTCAAACTTAGGAAAAGAAGGGTAAATTTCAAGGTAACCATAAAGAAAGGTAACAAACCTACACATCAGAATAAAAAGAAGAAAAGCATAAAGTCTCAGTAAACACAAAATCCATAATACGAAAGAGGAGAAAAAAATCTGCAAAGAACTCAGCACAGGAAAGTAAGAGGAACAAAGAAAATGCCAGCACCACAAAAAAAGCACTACAAAATGACAGCAGTAAACTCACACCTATCAATAATCACACTGAATGTAAATGGCTTAAATGCACCTGAAAAGAGACAGATAGTAGCATAGTGGATAGAAAAGCACAACCCATCAAAGTGTGTTTATAAGAGACACACTTCAGACACAAAAATATAAATGTATTAAAAATCAAAGGGTGGAAACAATATATGAAGCAAACAATAATCAAAAAAGACCAGGAGTGGCAACATTAATCTCAGATAAAATAGACTTGAAGGCAAAATCCACCATAAAACACAAGGAAGGACATCATATAATGATTAAAGGGACAAGCCACCGAGAAGGCATAACCTTAATAAATATTTACATACCCAACAACAGGGCTCAGAAATACATAAAACAAACTCTGAAGACTGAAAAGAGAAATAGTTCCACAGTAATAGTAGGAGACTTAACACACCACTCTAGGTAAAGGACAGAACATCTAGAAAGAAGCTCAACAAAAATACAAAAGATCTAAAGGCCACAATCAACCAACTTGACCTCATAGACATATATAGACCCCTCTACCTGACAGCAGCAAAGTATACATTGTTTTTCAACACACATGGAACATTCCCTAGAATAGACCACATTTTAGGCCATAAAGCAACCCTCAATAAAATTCAAAACAGCAAAATAATACAAAGCATTCTGTCTGATCACAAGGCCATAAAAGCAGAAATCAGTAAGAGAAAGAATAAGGAAAAAAAAAAAATAGAAACAGAATAATGCCTTGCTTAAAAACAACTGGGTAATAGAAGAAATCAAAGAGAGAATAAAAAGATTCCTAGAATCAAAGGAGAATGAAAACATATCATGCCAATACCTTGGGACATCCGAAGAGAATGCTCAGAGGTCGATTCATAGTAAGAAAGACACATAGCAAAAAAGAAGAAAGGGCCAAATTTAAAACGTTAGCCTTACAACTTGAAAAAATACAGAATAGCAAAAGGAGACCACAGCCATCAGAAGAAAGGATATAATAAAGATTAGAGCAGAAGCAAATGAAAAAGAGAACAGAAAAACAATAGATAGAATCAACAAGACTAAAAGTTGGTTCTTTGAAAAGATTAACAAATTGACAAACCATTAGCCAAAGTGACAGAGGAAATACAGGAGTGGAAGCAAATAACTCAAATAAGAAATGAGATGAGGGACATTACAACAAACTGAAATAAAACTTTCAGATCAAACTGAAATAAAAACAATCAGAACAGAATACTATGAAAAACTGTACTCCAACAAATTTGGGAATCTAGAGGAAATGGACAAATTTCTAGAAACATTCTACCTACCTAAACTAACACAAGCTGAGATAGAAAATCTGAACATACATAACAAGAGAGGGACTGAAGAGGTAATCAAAAAAAAAAAAAAAAAATCCCAACAACAACAAAAAGCCCTGGCCTCAATGGCTTCACAGGAGAATTCTGCCAAACATTCAGAGAAGAGCTCACACCAGTACTACTCAAACTATTTCAGAGCATAAAAAACTCATTAATGGAAAAAAAGACCTAAATATAAAACCTAAAATGATAAAGTCATGGAAGAAAAGATAGGGACAACACTATGGGCCCTAATCCATGGCATAAATACAGTACAAACCATAACTAACAATGCAAATACCAGAGGACAAACTAGATAACTGGGAGCTCCTAAAAATTAAATGCTTATGCTTATCAAAAGACTTCATCAAAAGAGTAAAAAGAGAACTTATGACTGGGAAAAAAAATTTTGCTACAAGGTAACTAACAAGGGCCTAATCTCTAAAATTCGTAGATTACTTTAACACCTCAATAACAAAAAGGCAAGTAATCAAATTAATAAATGGGCAAAGGATATGAACAGAAACTTCACCAAGGAAGACATCCAGGCAGCTAACAGACATATGAGGAAATGCAGGCTATCATTAGCCATTAGAGAAATGCAAATCAAAACTACAATGACATACCATTTCACCCCAACATTATTGGCACAAATAAAAAAAAGAACAAAAAACAGAAAATAACAAATAATGGAGAGGCTGTGGGGAGGCTGGAACTCTTATGCACTGCTAGTAGGAATATAAAATGGGAATACAATCATTTTGGAAGACCATATGGCACTTCCTTAAAATGCTAGAAATAGAAATACCATATGATCCAGTGATCCCACTACTAGGAACATAACCTAGAGAAATATGAGAGGTCACCTGAATAGACATATGTGTACCCATGGTCATTGCAGCATTATTTGCAATAGCAAAAAGATGGAAATGACTTAAGTGCCCAACAAAAGTTGAATGAATAAACAAATTATGACACATACCCACAATGGAATATTATGCAATGATAAAGGACAATGATAAATCCGCAAAATATCCCGCCAGATGGATGAATATGGAGGGCGTTATGCTGAGTGTAATAAGTCAATCACAAAAGGACAAATATTGTATGAGACCACTATTATAAAAACCCAAGAAAAAGTTTATGCACAGGAGAAAAAAAAAAAAACAATCTTTGATGGTTAGGAGGGAGAAGAGGGGTGGGGAGGGGAAATCATGAACTAGATACTAGACAAGTGTTAACTTTGGTGAAGGGAAAGACAATGCGCAATATAGGGGATATCAGCACAACTTGACAAATGCAAAGTCATAGAAGCTTCCAGACACATTGAAAGGCTGAGTTACTATGGCTGAGGGCTGGGGACCATGGTGTTGGGAGACATCTAGGTCAACTGGCATAACATTGTTCGTAAAGAAAATGTTCTACATCCTACTTTTGTGACTAGCATTTGTGGTCTTAAAAGCTTGCAAGTCATCATCTAAGATATATCTATCGGTCCTATCCCTTTCTGAACAAATGAGAATGAAGAAATCCAAAGATGCAAGGAAAATATTACTCCAAAGGATTAATGGACCACATGAATCACAGCCTCCACCAGCCTGCACTCAGAAGTACTAGATGGTGCCCAGTTCCCACCACCGGCTGCTCTGACAGGGATCACAATAGAGGTGTCCAGGCAGACCAGGAGAAAAATGTAGAACAAAATTCAAACACACGCATGCACGTGCACACGCACGCACGCACACACACACACACACACCAGATTTACTGGTCTGATGGAGAGTGGAGGGACCCCCAAGACTATGGCCCCCAGATACCCTGATAACTCAGAACTGAAGCCACTGTTGAAGTCCACCTTTCAGCCAAACACTAAACATGAGGAACCTGTTTCTTAGTTCAATCAAGCATAGGAGAGCAAATGGGCAACACCTGCCCAAAGGTAAAGATGAGAAGGCAGGGAGGGGTAGAAAAACTGGAAGAATGGACATGGGGAACCTGGGGTAGAAAGCGAAAGAGGGAGAGTGCTGACACATTGTGGGGTTAAAACAAATGTCACAAAACAATTTATGTATGAATTTTTGAATGAGAAACTACTTTGTGCTGTAAACTTTCACCTGCTGCGCAATAAAATTAAAAAAAAATTTAAAGACACATCTGCACACGCATGCAATGTCTGGAATGATCAGAAGCCAATTTTTTAAAAGTTTCTTCTTAAAAAAAAGATCTTATGAGAAGAGCACGTGGGATGTGAGACACTATTGTGGCCATTTTTTGGAAAATACAAAATCGCTACAACTTTCAGAAGTAGATTTTCTTTTTTCTCAATTTTAAAATTGTGAGAATTAAGACACAGGAAAGCTAAGGACCTTGCTGAAGGTCACCAGCTACTTACTGGCAGAGTGAGGTCTTAGTTCCAGGTCCTTCTGACTCTAATGTAAAAAAAAAAAAAAAACTTTTTTTTTATGCTTTAAATGCATATATATTTTAATATTAATACATATTTATTAAAATATAATATACACAATAAAATTAAAAAATCGTGGATGCATACATAGGTAGATATGTAAGCTGAACAGGAGTGGGACGGAGTATGGGAGTACACCCACAACACATATAGGTTTGGCAGGGGATATTTCTACATACGCATTTGTATGTACTACAAATATATCCATAATATAAGGGAGCCCCGGTGGTGCAGGGGTTAAGAGCTCTACTGCTAACCAAAAGATCAGCAATTCAAAATGATTGGACTCCACGGCAATGTTTTTTTGTTTGTTTTTGTTGTTGTTTATAGTAGAGCACACGTGGGTATAGTTATGAAAACTTCCTAGCTGTAACCAAATACTTCAAGGGACAGAGTCACTGAGCTTGAGGGTTTAGGATCATAATCTCAGGGGAAATCTAGGTCAATTGGTGTAATACAATCCATAAAGACAATGTTGTACATCCTACTTTGGTGAGTAGCGATTAGGGTCTAAAACCTTTCCAGCAGCCATCTAAGATACAACTATTGGTCTTTCCGTCCGGATCAAAGTGAAGAAGATCAAAGTCTCAGAGAAACAATTTGTCCGAAGGACTAATGGACCACATGAACCACAGCCTCCACTAGCCTGAGACCAGAAGAACTACCCTTTCTTTACACAAATAATGTGTACCTTCTTTTGTTTGCCAGCTGCACCCTTCCCCCGTGAAGTATTTTAGTAAGCATGCTGTGCTAATTTTTTTGCAGCAATACTTGGAAGAGGATTGGCATGGCGGCACTTGTGAGGGTGCCTTGTGGGGGGAGGGCACGGCTGGCAAACAAACACAGAAGGTGTGCATTATTTTCATAAAAATTGTGGTGGCTGGCTGCCAACATCTACCTACTGCTCTGGTAGGGATCACAGTAGAAGGTCCTGGACAGAGAAGGAGAAAAATGTAGAACAAAATTCAAATTCATAAGCAAGACCAGGCTCACTGGTCTGATAGACCCCTGAGAGTAAGGCCCTTTCTTAGACACCGTTCAAACCTGGAACTGAACCCACTCCTGGAGATCACCTTTCAGCCAAACAATAGTCAGGCTCTAAAGTGAACGATCACACTCTTGAGAAATGTGCTCCTCAGAACACAACCATACCAGACCAAAAGGGCAGCATTTGCCCGAAAACAGAGTTCAGAAGACGGGAAGGGGCACGAAAGATGCATGAATGGAAACAGGGAACTCAGGAAGTGGATAGGCTGCTGTCACATTGAGGGGATTGTAACTAACATCGAAACAAAATGTATATAAATTGTTGAATGGGAAACTAATTTTGCTCCATAAACGTTCACTTAAACCACAATAAACTGCTAAAAAAAAGAATGGTTTTTAAGCACACAAAAAGATGCTCAACATTATTCATCAAGGAAATGCAAATCAAAACCACAATGAGATACGGCTACTCGCCCACTAGAACGGCTAAAATTAAAAAGACGAACAGCAAATGTGGAGTAACTGGATTTTCACACAGGGCTGATGAGAATGCAAAATGGTACAGCTATTTGGAAATCAATTTGGCAGCTTCTTAGGAAGTTAACCACACACTTGCCATACAACACAACCATTCTTCTTCCAAGTATTTACCTGAGAGAAATAAAAACAGATGCTCACACAAAGTCTTTTACTTGCTTACTCACATCAGTTTTATTCATTATAGCTCCAAACTGGAAATAGCACAAATATTCATCAAGTATATATATCTAAGCATTAGAATACTACTCAGCAATAAAAAGGAATGAACTTGGATGCGCACATCAAAAGCGTTATGCTACATCAGGGATCAGTAAACTTTTACTAAAACCAAAACCCAATGCCGTCGAGTCGCTTCCGACTCATAGAGCCACACAGTAAATATTTTAGGCTTTGTGAAACATATTCTCCTTGTTAAACTATTCAGTTCTGCCATAGTAGCTGAAAGTAGTTATAGGCAATATGTAAATGAATGGGTGTGGCTATGATCCAATAAAACTTCTTTTACAAAACCAAGCACAAGGACAGATTTGGCCCATGGGCGGTAGTTTGCCAATGCCTGTACTAAGTGAAAGAAGCCAGACACCAAAGAATACGTAGTGTATGATTCCACTCACATGAAATTCCAGAAAAGACAAAATTTATAGTGACAGGAAGCAGATCGTTTGTGGTCAAGGTCTAGGAGTGGAGGATGGATTGACTGCAAAGAGGCATGAGGGAAATTTTGGGGGTAATGGGAATGTTCTATACCTTGATTTTGGTGGTGATTATATGACTATACCTTTCTCCTAATTATGCTTGATTAGAACCATGAGCACATAATAACATTATCTTAATCTGATGGCATGCTAGAATTTCCATAATAGTATTTACTTGGCATCATTGTTCACTTGTAAATCAATAATAACAACCCATGTGTTAGCAAGGTTGTTATTATTAATTTACATTTTACATGGTGCTAAGTTAGTTTTAGTTTGTCAGAAGTAGTTTTCAGTCCACTTAAGAAATGCCGGATGTGGAATCTGGCAGGAGGCAGTCCGTGGGATTTATTTTGAGTACTGACAGGTATGTTGTTTTCCTCCTAGTCTGACTTTGACATGCATCTGACATTCACCATGCTTCCTATTTATTTATTTATTTATTTATTTGCTTTGTCCCTGCACCTTGGCAAACCCAGTCTGGGATTTATATCTTTTTACAAATTCATTCTTGTTCTAATGCCTGCTGATGCCGTTTCATCTTCTGGGCTCTCAGCTTAAGCACTCATTTGCTTTCTGTTTGTGCCGCATTCCATTTCTGTTCTATTCAGCTGTCACGAAAAATAGTGTGTATTCATAACAGATGACTAAACCAAGGTTTAGAGAGTTAATTAAACTATTCAATTCTACACTCTCAGTAAGCAACAGGGTTGTGATTTTAAGCTTTGTTTCTTTGATATCAAACCTTATGCTCTTGCTATTAACAGTTCTGCGAATTACTCTTGAACGTGACTATTTGCATAACGCTTTGTATTAACTGTAATAACGCTTCTTCCAGAGCCCAAACAAATCCTCAGCGCCAACTATTCCTTGTCAAAGATTTAGAAATGTCTAAAAAACACAGAAACATTCTAAGTTGGTCTAAGGATCATTTGTATTCTCACTAGGTGTTCCTCACGAGTGTGGACCATCAGCCCACCACGGATTATTTTAACGTTTCACCGGAGGGAGCTGCGTGTAGAACACGTGGCACAGGCAACCCCGTGACTATGTGATTACGGTGAGACAAGCAGTTTGTAAATCAGTTTTATTAATTAATTTCACCTGATACTTTAAATTTACCCTTTGGTTAGTCTTTGAAATTTTTTAAATGTTAGCAGTACCACCTTTAGGATTTTGTGTTAAAGGAAAGTAAATACCTCTTCAAATATTTTTTCCACTTAAAAGAGTTTTGTCTGCATTCGAGAAGTTCTCATCCTTTGTGATAGGCTTCATGTTGAGCCAATTTAGTGCACATTAATTTTATGCTTTGGGAAACAGTAGAATGAAAAGGCAGGTAGTACATTATTCTAATCACTGAATACACATTTCATATGAAAAAGTGGCATGGCCTTAATAAAACAACCCCGAGATCAAAGCTTCTTTATGTGGAACAAACACAACCCTCATAAGTCATGCAGAACAAAACTGTCTGAGCAGGACAGATTTCAGCAAGCACTGCTTCTATTTGCCTCATCCTGGCTGTTGCCCTCTTGTCGATTCCAGCTCATAGCGACCCTATAGGACAGTTAGAACTGCCTCCCATAGAGTTTCCAGGGAGCACCTGGTGAATTCCAACTGCTGATCTTTTGGTTAGCAGCTGTAGCTCTTAGGCAGTATGCCAGCAGGGTTTCCTTGTCTCACCCAGTAGGAGCTAAACAAGGCTATTGTTTGCCCAAGATGTGAAGTCATTTAGATTTGCTTTTTGTAAAAACAAATATTTTAGGGAAGGATTCAATAGCTAGTTCTGTTCATGTATGGGTTGACTACTCTCTTGAAGTGAGTTTTCTCATTCATAGACAGTACTTGTTTTCAGCCAGGCATTTATTCGTAAACCCGTTAACTCTAAGTTGTGAAATGAAAGTTTTGCATATTTGATCTCATTAGGTACAACAGACTTTTTGTATCCATAATGAATGTATTCCAAGAGGCAATATATTGCAGGGGTTAACAGCACATATTCTGGAGCCATATTGGCTGGATATAAATTCTGGCTCTGGCACTTCTCAGCTGTGTGTTCCTAGGCAAGTTACTCTCTGTACTTCAATTTTTTAATCTACAAAATGGGGAAAATGATAGTAACTATGTTATAAGCATATTATGAGCATTGTGTTAATATATGAAATGTGTTTGGGACAATGCTTGGTGCATAATAAGCACTCAAAAATGTTAATTACTATATAGATAAATACCCTAGGTTAACGTGACCACATCAATTCAAAAATCAACAAAAGCGTACATGATGTATACTGAGCTTACCTCATACTATTTAGTTTGCTTCTTGATCTTGTTTCCATCATTTTGCTTATGGATTTAGTAGGCCAGGTATAAACCTTTGGATCACCTGCCCTCATCTCATAGGCTGACCTTTTCCCTAAAAAGGGTGACTGCTTAGTCATGTGTTGTCCAATATGATAACTACTTGCCACTTTTTGTTAGGTGCCATCAAGTAGGTTCTAACTCATGGCGACCCTATATACAACAGAACAAAACACTGACCAGTCCTGCACCATCCTCCCAATTGTTGCTATGTTTGAGCCCATTGTTGCAGCCACTGTGTCAATCCATCTCATTGAGAATCTCCATCTTTTTCACTGACCCTCCATTTTACAAAGCATGATGATCTTCTCCAGGGACTGGTTCCTCCTGAAAACATGTCCAAAGTCGTGAGATGAAGTCTCGCCATCCTTGCTTCTAAGGAGTGTTCCTGCTGTACTTCTTCCAAGACAGATTTGTTTGTTCTTCTGGCAGTCCTTGGTATATTTAATATTCTTCTCCAACACCACAATTCGAAAGCATCAATTCTTTTTTGGTTGTCCTATTCATTGTCCAGATTTGGAATGCATATAAGGTGACTGAAAATACCATGGCTTGGATCAGGCACACCTTAGTCCTCAAGGTGACATCTTTGCTTTTTAACACTTGAAAGAGATCTTTTGCAGCAGGTTTGCCAAAATCAAGCCAGATTTGATTTCTTGACTGCTGCCTCCATGGGTGTTGATTGTGAATCCAAGTAAAATGAAATCCTTGGCAACTTCAATCTTTTCTCTGTTGATCATGATGTTGCTTATTGGTCCAGTTGTGAGGATTTTTGTTTTCTTTACGTTGAGGTGTAATCCATACTGAGGGCTGTAGTCTTTGATCATCATTAAGTGCTTCAAGTCCTCTTTACTTTAAGCAAGCAAGGTTGCGTCATGTGCATATCACAGGTTGTTAATGAGCTTTCCTCCAATCCTGATACCAAATTCTTCTTCATATAGTCCAGCTTCTTGGATTATTTGCTCATTGTACAGACTGAATAAGTATGGTTAAAGGGTAATACCCTGAGGCACACTTTTCCTGATATACAATCACCTAGTATCCACTTGTTCTGTTCAAACGACTGCTTCTTGGTCTATGTACATGTTCCTCCTAAGCACAATTAAGTGTTCTGGAATTCCCATTCTTTGCAAGGTTATCCATAATTTGTTACCATCCGCACAGTGAACGCCTTTGCATAGTCAATAAAACACAGGAAAACATCTTTCTGGTATTCTCTGCTTTCAGCCAAGATTTATCTGACATCTGCAGTGATATCACTCGTTCCCCAGCTTGAATTTCTGTCAGTTCCCTGTCGATGTACTGCTACAACTGTTTTTGAATGATCTTCAGCAAAATTTTACTTGTGTGTGATATTAATGATATTGTTCAATAATATCTGCATTCTGTTGGATCACCTTTCTTTGCAATAGGTACAAATATGGATCTCTTCCAATTGGTTGGCCCGGTAGCTGTCTTCCAAATTTCTTGGCATAGACCACTGAGCACCTACAGTGCAGCATTCTATTATTGAAACATCTCAACTGGTACTCCTTCCGTTCCTGGAAACTCGTTTTTCACCAATACCTTCAGTGCAGCTTGAACTTCTCTGTTCAGTACCATAGGTTCTTGATCACATACTATTTCCTGAAAATGGTAGAATGTCCACCAGTTCATTTTGGTACAGTGGCTCACTGTATTCCTTCCATCTTCTCTTGATGTGTCCACTGTCGTTCAATATTTTCCCCAGAGAATTCTTCATTATTGCCACTCAAGATTTGAATTTTTTCTTCAGTGCCTTCAGCTTGAGAGATTCTGGGTATGTCTTTGTTTCTGTTTTTCTAACTCCAGGTCTTTGCAATCAATCCGCCCTTTGAAACCTGTTCAGCTCTTTTACTTCATCACTTCTTCCATTAGCTTTAGCTACTCTGCATTCAAGAGCAAGTTTCAGAGTCTCTTCTGACATTTATTTTGATCTTCACATTCTTTCCTGTCTTTTTTTTTTTTTAATTTCTATTGTGCTTTAAGTGAAAGTTTACAAATCAAGTAAGTTTCTCGTACAAAAATTTATATACACCTTGCTATATACTCCTAATTGCTGTCGCCCTAATGAGACAGCCCACTCCATCCCTCCACTCTCTCTTTTTGTGTCCATTTTGCCAGCACCTGACACTCTCAGCCCTTTCATCTCCCTTCCAGATAGGAGATGCCAACATAGTCTTAAGTATCTACTTGATCCAAGAAGCTCATTCTTCACCAGCATCTTTTTCTATCCCATTGTCCAGTCCAATCCCTGACTGAAGAGCTGGCTTTGGGAATGGTTCCTGTCTTGGCCTAACAGAAGGTCGGGGTCCATGGCCACCGGTGTGCTTCTAGTCTCAGTCAGACCATTTAAGTCTGGTCTTTTTATGAGAATTTGGGGCCTGCATCCCACTGCTCGTCTGCTCCCTCAGGGATTCTCTCTTGTATTCCCTGTCAGGGCAGTCATCAGTTGTAGTCGGGCATCATCTAATTCTTCTGGTCTCAGGCTGATGTAGTCTCTGGTTTCTGTGGCCCTTTCTGTCCCTTGGGCTCGTAATTACCTTGTGTCCTTTGTGTTCTTCATTCTCCTTTGCTCCAGGTGGGTTGAGACCAATTCATCCATCTTAGATGGCCTCTTGCTAGCATTTAAGACCCCAGATGCCACTCTCCAAAGTGGAATACAGAATACTTTCTTAATAGATTTTATTATGCCAATTGACTTAGATGTCCCCTGAAACCATGGCCTCCAAACCCCCACCCCTGCTACACTGGCCTTCAAAGCATTCAGTTTATCCAGGAAACTTCTTTGCTTTTGGTTTAGTACAGTTGTGCTGACCTCTCCTGTATTGTGTGTTGTCTTTCCCTTCACCTAAAGTAGTTCTTATCTACTATCTAATTAGTGAATACCCCTCTTCCTCCTTCCATCCCTCCCCTGTCTCGTAACCATCAAAGAATACTTTCTTCTCTGTTCAAACTATTTCTCTAGTTCTTATAATAGTGGTCTTATACAATATTTGTCCTTTTGCAACTGAGTAATTTTACTCAGCATAATACCTTCCAGATTCTTCCATGTTATGAAATGTTTCACAGATTCTTCACTGTTCATTATCGATGCATAGTATTCCATTGTGTGAATATTTATCCATTCTTTCGTTGATGTGCACCTGGGTTGCTTCCATATTTTTGCTATTGTAAACAGTGCTTCAATGAACATGGGTGTGCATATATCTGTTCATGTAAAGGCTCTTATTTCTCTAGGATATATTCCAAGGAGTAGGATTGCTGGATAGTTTGTTCTTTTATGGTAGTTCTATTTCTAGATTTTTAAGGAAGTGCCAAATCGATTTCCAAAGTGGCCGTACCATTTTACAAAGTGTTCCAATCTCTCCACAGCCTCTCCAACATTTATTTTCTCTCTTTTGGATTAATGCCAGCCTTGTTGGAGTGAGATGGAATCTTATTGTAGTTTTGATTTGCATTTCTCTAATGGCTAATGATTGTGAGTATTTCCTCATGTATCTGTTAGCTACCTGAATGTCTTCTTTAGTGAAGTGTCTATTCACATCTTTTGGCCATTTTTTAAGTGAGTTTTTGTCTTTTTGTAGTTGAGTTTTTACAGTGTCATATAGATTTTAGAGATAAGGTGCTGATCAGAAATGTCATAGCTAAAAACTTTTTCCCAGTCTCTAGGTGATCTTTTTACTCTTTCAATGAAGTCTTTGGATGAGCATAGGTGTCTGATTTTTAGGAGCTCCCCGTTATCTAGTTCTTCTTCTTCATTGTTAATAATGTTTTGTATACTGTTTATGCCATGTATTAGGGCTCCTAACGTTGTCCCTATTTTTTTTCCATGACCTTTATCGTTTTAGATTTTATATTTAGGTCTTCGATCCACTTTGAGTTCGTTTTTGTGCATGGTGTGAGGTATGGGTCTTGCTTCATTTTTTTGCAGATGGATATCCAGTTATGTCAGCACCATTTGTTAAAAACACTGTCTTTTCCCCATTTAACTGATTTATGGACTTTGTCAAATATCAGCTGCTCATATGTGGATGGATTTATGTCTGGATTCTCAATTCTGTTCCATTGGTCTTTGTATCTGTTGTTGTACCAGTACCAGGCTATGTTGACTACTGTGGCAGTATACTAGTTTCTAAAATCAGGTAGAGTGAGGTTCCCCACTTTGCTCTTTTTCGGTAATGCTTTACTTATCCAGGGCCTCTTCCCTTACATATGAATTTGATGATTTGTTTCCCCATCTCATTAAAGAATGTCGTTGGAATTCAGATTGGAATTGCATTAAATCTATAGATCGCTTCTGGTAGAATAGACATTTTTACGAAGTTAAGTCTTCCTGTCCACGAGCAAGGTATATTTTTCCGCTTACGTAGGTCTCTTTTGGATTCTTGCAAAAGCTCTTCGTAGTTTTTGTATAAGTCTTACATTTCTGGTAAGATTTATTCCTAAGTATTTTATCTTCTTGGGGGCTACTGTGAATGGTATTGATTTGGTGATTTCCTCTTCGATGTTCTTTTTATTGGTGTAGAGGAATCCAACTGATTTTTGTATGTTTATCTTGTATCCTGATACCCTACTGAACTCTTCTATTAGGTTCAGTACTTTTCTTGAGGATTCCTTAGGATTTTCTGTGTGTAAGATCTGTCCTGTAGGGTCGCTATGAGTCAGAATTGACGGCACTGGGTTTGGTTTGGCTTTTTTTTTTTTTTTAAGATCATGTCATCTGCAAATAGAGATATTTTACTTCTTCCTTACCAATCTGGATGCCCTTTATTTCTTTATCTAGCCTCGTTGCTCTGGCTAGGACTTCCAGCACAACGGTGAATAAGAGTGGTGATAAAGAGCATCCTTGTCTGGTCCCCGATCTCAAGGGGAATGCTTTCAGGCTCTCTCCATTTAGGGTGATGTTGGCTGTTGGCTTTGTATAAATGCCATTTATTATGTTGAGGAATTTTCCTATGTTGCTGAGAGTTTTCATCACGAATGGATGTTGAACTTTGTCAAATGCCTTTTTTGCATCAATTAATAAAATGATTTGATTCTTGTCTTTTTTTTTTTTTTATTTAGTGGATTACATTAATTGTTTTTCTAATGTTGAACTATCCCTGCATGCCTGGTACAAATCCCACTTGGTAATGGTGAATTATTTTTTTGAATTCTATTGGCTAGAATTTTGTTGAGGATTTTTGCATCAAAGTTCACTAGGGATATAGGTCTGTAATTTTTTTTTGGGGGGGGTGTCTTTACCTGGTTTTGGTTTCAGGGATATGTTGGCTTCATAGAATGAGTTTGGTAGAGTTCCATCCTTTTCTATGCTCTGAAATACTTATGAGTGCTTGTGGTGTTAACTCTTCTCTGAAAGTTTGGTAGAACTCTGCAGTGAAACACTCTGGGCTAGGGCTTTTTTTCTTTGGGAGTTTTTTGGTTACCTTTTCAATCTCTTCTTTTGTTACAGGTCTATTTTGTTGTTCTACTTCTGTTTGTGTTAATTTAGGTAGGTAGTGTGTTTTCAGGAACTCATCCATTTCTTCTAGGTTTTCAAATTTGTTAGAGTAGAATTTTTCATAGTAATCTGATATGATTCTTTTAATTTCAGTTGGGTCTGTTGTAATATTGCCCATCTCATTTTTATTCAGGTTATTTGCTTCCTTTCCTGTTTTTCTTTTGTCAGTTTGTCCAATGGTTTATCAATTTTGTTGATTTTTTCAAAGAACCAGCTTTTGGTCTTGTTAATTCTTTCAATTGTTTTTCTGTTTTCTACTTCATTTAAATCTGCTCTAATTTTTATTATTTGTTTTCTTCTGGTGCCTGAGGGTTTCTTTTGTTGCTCACTTTATATTTGTTCCAGTTGTAGGGATAAATCTTTGATTTTGACCCTTTCTTTTTTTTTTATGTGTGCATTTCTTGATATAAATTGTCCTCTGGACACTGCTTTTGCTGTGTCCCAAGGGTTCTGATAGGAAGTGTTTTCATTCTCATTGGATTCTATGAATTTCTTTATTCCATCCTTAATGTCTTGCATAATCAAGACTTTTTTGAGCAGGCTATTTTTCAGTTTCCCAGTGTTTGGTTTCGTTTCCCTGCTTTTTCTGTTATTGATTTAAACTTTTATGGCCTTATGGTCAGGGAAGATGCTCTGTAATATTTTGATGTTTTGGATTCTGCTAAGGCTTGCTTTATGTGGTCTATTCTAGAGAATGTTCCATGTGCACTAGAAAAGAAAGCATACTTGGCTGCTGTTGGGTAGAGTGTTTTGTATGTGTCTATGAGGTCGACTTGGTTGATCGTGGCATTTAGATCTTCCGTGTCTTTATTGGGCATCTTTCTGGATGTCCTGTTCTTCACCAAAAGTGGTGTGTTGAAGTCTCCTACTATTATTGTGGAGCTGTCTATCTCACTTTTCATTGCTGATAGAGTTTGTTTTATGTATCTTGCAGCCCTGTCATTGGGTGCATAAATATTTAATATGGTTATATCTTCTTGGTATATTGTTACTTTAATCATTATGTAGTGTCCTTCCTTATCCTTTATGATGGATTTAACTTTAAAGTCTATTTTGTCAAAAATTAATATTGCCACTCCTGCTCTTTTTTGATTGTTGTTTGCTTGATATATTTTTTCCATCCTTTTAGTTTTAGCTTGTTTGTGTCTCTAAGTCTAAGGTGTGTCTCTTGTAGGGAACATATAGACGTATGGTGTTTTTTAATCCCTCCTTCCACTCTCTGTCTCTTTATTGGTGCATTTAGTGCATTTACATTCAGGGGAATTATGGATAGGTATGAATTTAGTGCTATCATTTTGTTGTCTTCTTTTTTGTGTGTTGTTGACATTTTCCTTTTCCCACTTAATTTTGTATGCTGAATAGATTATATATTGTCCTTTCCTCATATTCTTTGTTGATTTTGTTTCTGGTGAGTCTCTATTTTTTTCTTGTATTTTATTTTGATGTGTAGGATAGTTTGTATTCTTTGCAGTTACCTTATTATTTACCCCTATTTTTCTAAATTTAAACCTAACTTTTCTTTGAAAGGCCTTATCTTCCTCTCTATATGGAAGATCTATGATTACGTTTCTTAGTACCTCCTTATTGTTTTAATGTTGTCTTCTTTTGCACAATAACATTGCTGTTACCCTGTTTTGAGCCTTTTTTTATTTATCTTGATTTATTTTTGTGACTTCACTGTCTGGGTTGACTTCTGATTGCTCTGCCTAGTGTTTTGATCTTGGGTTGATACCTGATATTATTGATTTTCTGACCAAAGAACTCCCTTTAGTATTTCTTGTAGTTTTACTTTGGTTTTTACGAATCCCCTAAACTTCTGTTTATCTCAAAATGTCTAATTTCATATTTGATAGACAGTTTTGCTGGATATAAGATTCTTGGCTGGCAATTTTTTCTACAGTTTTTCATATAAGTTATCCCATTGCCTTCTTGCCTGCATGGTTTCTGCCGAGTAGCCTGAGCTTATTCTTATTGACTCTTCTTTGTAGGTGACTTTTCCTTTATCTCTAGCTGCTTTTAAAATTCTCTCTTTATTTTGCTTTTGGCAAATTTGATTACAGTATGTCTTGGTGACTTTCTTTTAACATCTACATTATGTGGAGTTCGATGAGCATCTTGGATAGGTATCTTCTCATCTTTCAGGATATCAGGGAAGTTTTCTGCCAACAAATCTTCAACAATTCTGTCTGTATTTTCTGTTATCCCTCCCCATTCTAGTACTCCAATTGCTTGTAGGTTATTTCTCTTGATAGAGTCCCACATGATTCTTAAAGTTTCTTCACCTTTTAAAATTCTTTTTTCTGATTTTTCTTCCAATATATTAGTGCCAAGTGCTTTATCTTCAAGTTCACAAATTCTGCCTTCCACTTGCTCAATTCTGCTCCTCTTTCTGTTGAGCTGTGTAATTCTGTAATTTTATTGTTAATCTTCTCAATTTCTGACAGCTCTCTAAGGATTTTTCCAGCTTATTAAATTTTTCATTATATTCCTGAATAATCTTTTTTATTTCTTTGATTGTTTTATCTGTGTGTTCCCTGGCTTGTTCTGCTTATTGCCTGATTTTCTTCCCGATGTCTTGAAGGGTTCTGTATATTAATCTTCTGTATGCCACCTCTGGTAATTCCAGGAAGGCACTTTCATCTAGAAGACCCCTTGATTCTTTGTTTTGAGAGCTTGTTGAGACGATCAGGGCCTGTGTCTTTATGTGACTTGATCTTGACTGTTGTCTCAGAGCCATCTATAAGTTATTGTATTAGTTTATTTTCTGTTGTCTTACTGTGTTGTAGCTTCTTGCTTTGTTTTGTTCTGATATGCCCAGATGGGTTGCTTGAGTGAGCTACCTTCATTATTTTCACCTTTGGAGCTCTGATGTCCTGTCCCCAGATGGTTAGAGCTGTTATCAGGTATATCAGTCTAGGAGTCTATTCACTTTTCTTGTATGAATTCAGCTCCGGTGTCCCCATAGCTGATCGTGAAGTGTGTGGTACAGGCTCTGTTCTATAGTCTTAGAGGGGCAGCCATGATTGGTGTAGGTACCGGTATCTGGTTGCAGTAGGGAGCCACACTCTGAACAAGGCAGGGGGGTGAGAATCATCCCCCACGTGTCTCTAAGGAAAGCGTGTCCCTGTTCCCTAGAGTGTACTGGTGGACAGGTTCTGCCGACAGACCATGGGAACACAGTGTTTTTGGTTGTAAGGACTGGGAGTTACCAGTTATCCTTGGACCTCTGTCACAGGTGGCTGGGTGACCTGAGTGGGGCCACTAGTCCTTAGGCCCCGATGTGTGTAGGCGAGGACTCTGTTTAATAGGCAAAGCAATGTCAAACATTAAACACCCACCTCTCTGCCGCACAGCTGAAATGGTTGGAGTCTGCCAACAAGGACCTATTCTCCTGAAATAGGCCCACACAGATCCATGCAGAAGGGGAGGGTACTCAAAGTCTATGGACCGTCTATGCCTGAACAGGAGCTGTTTCTCGCTTGAGCTCCCCTGGTTAGTGGAGCTGGCAAATTATCTTTTCCCCCAATTGCAAATTTATTCCTCCAAGGCCGGAAGGGTGGCTTTAGGTGCTCAACAGGGCTATGTCAGGCCCAAGGAATTCAGCTGCTGAAGCCAGCTTGTGGGGGGGGGGTGGAGGTGGTAAAATGTATGCAAGTGTTTAGCTTTTGCCGACTTCACCGTTCTTCTCTGGTTCTAGAGGTATGAGTAGGCTCTGTGGCTGGCTGCTTCTCCCTGAGAAAATGGTGGCCAAATACTAGTTCCAGGCCACTGCCGCTGCCGTTCCCAGGAGTGGTGCCTGAGGGCTCCTGGTGATTCAGGTCCGGTAACTCCTCTCCACTTCTGAACCATCTCTTCCTCGCCTGCCCCTCAGTTTGTTTTCTAAGCTTGCCTTTGATGTTCAGGACTCCTACCTTGTCATCAATATACTCATTTCACTTGTTTTTTCGGGTATTTGTTGTAAGAGGGCTCGCTGGAAGCATCTGTCTATTCCGCCATCTTAGCTCCACCTCCCAGATCCTTCTTTTTTTTTGTCTTAGTCTGGAAGCTCTGATGGCAGCTGTTCACCATGGCCAACCCTGCTGGTATTCGAAATACTGATGGCATAGCTTCCATCGTCACAGCAGTTTACAAGTCACCACAGTACAACAAACCGAGAGATGAGTGGTGGAGAACAGTAAGACTAACCTGGAATTACCTAAAATAGAAGAGTAAAGATAGTGGAAAAGCTAAACAAATTTAAGATATAGTATTAAGACTCATGGAGCCCTTGTGGCACAGTGATTGATAGCTACAGTGAGTGTGGCTGCTAACAAAAGATCACCAGTTCGAGTCCACCTGCTGCTCCTTGGAAACCCTATGGAGCTATTCTACTCTGTCCTACAGGGTCACTATGGGTCAGAATCCACTTGATGGCAATGAGGTTTTTGTTGTTGTTGTTGATATTAAGACTCACAGTTACACTTCTGTAGTCCTCCCACAAAATAATGATCACACGGTCCAGAAATTGATTTAAGTACCTAGATGGATTTAACATATATTAATGATGATATTTTAAAACACTGAAGAAAAACAGAATTAATCAAATAGTGCTGGGATAACTGGTTTGGTGTTTGAAAAATATTAAAAAGGTAAATTTAACCTCTTTAAAATTAATTCTATAAAGATCAAGAAGTTAAATATAAGACAGGAAATTAAAAGCCCTAGAAAGTTATTGGAGATTAAAAAAGTAATTATCTTGGGAGAGTGACCAAAGCTCATGTGTTAAAAAGAAACTTCTGTTGAAATTGGCCATATAAAACCTAATTGTATGGCAACTTGCACCATCAATAACACTAAAATAGAAAAAAGTAACCAAAGACAAAGTAAAAAGTTACACTATGGGCAAAGATGTTAATTCCTTTATATAAACCCATTGCCGTCAAGTTGAATCCAACTCACAGTCACCCTAAAGGACAGAGTAGAACTGCCCCATAGAGTTTCCAGGGAGCAGCTTGTTATTGTTGTTAGGTGCTGTCGAGTTGGTTTCAACTCACAGTGACCCTATGTACAACAGAACAAAACACTGCCCAGTCCTATGCCATCCTTCCAATTGTTGTTTTGCTTGAGCCCATTGTTGCAGCCACCTTGTCAATCCGTCTCATTGAGGGTCTTCCTCTTTTTGGATGACCATCTGCTTCACCAAGGATGATATCCTTCTCCAGGGACTGATCCCTCTGACAACATGTCCAAAGTATGTGAGACACAGTCTCACCATCCTTGCTTCTAAGGAGCATTCTGGTTGTACTTTTTCTAAGACAGGTCTGTTTGTTCGTGGTATATTTGATATTCTTCTCCAACATCACAATTCAAAGGTGTCAATTCTTCTTTGGTCTTCTTTATTCATTGTCCAGGTTTCACATGCATAGGAGGTGACTGAAAACACCATCATTACCGCATATCGCAGATTCGAGCTGCCTGCTGCAAAGCCAATACTGAGACAGGAGGAGGTCAGCAGCAAGAGGGCTTTATTGAACACTGGTGTCCAAAAGACAGAGGAGGTTAAATTTCTTCCAAATTCTATCTAGCTCTAAAGGGCTAATGGGAGGGTTTTATAGGCGGAAGGTCAGGGTTATCTAATGTTTTTAAACACACAGCCCACAGATGGTCTTATACATCACAAAACAACTACAAGAAACTCTTTATTAAACTAAAGATATGCATGTCAGACATCTGGACTCTAATCTGTATGTTTGCAACAGGCTGAAAAAATATTACATAAGAATCCCTCAGCTAGTGGAGCTTCTCTGCCAAGTCCACTCTGACTGAGATAGGCAGCAAGAAAAAAAGTTGCAGATCAAAAGCGCCAGGCAGCTTTCCTAGCTGCCGTCTTGCAGACTGAAGGCCGTTTCTTGAGAGAACAAAGAAGAGAAGAGAGACCAAGGCCACAGGAGCTGAGAGAGCTCCACACCCCTTTGGAAGAGGCCAGTACAGCCGGTGCAATAAAAAATGCTTAGAGATTACTTAGAGCATCATTATGGCGTTAGTTATGTCAAGCTTTCAATCACCCATTTTGAATAGGAGCAAACATGTTGCAAGGTATTAGGGTCACAAGACATTTTCAATTTTGAGATGCCAGTAGGTCTAACTGGGGGGAATTTCGGAACTGAAATTAAGTGCTCTATAATCACATTAAACTTATTTAAGTTACTTCTACTCTTATGATAACACTTGACTTCTGTTAAAGTTTACTCTTTGCAAAACGAAGCTCAATCATTCTTGTTATGTTAAAAGTGAACAGGCTGCTCAGCCATGTCTTCAACAGAACCTGCACCATTTTTCTAAGACTAGAGATTAATCACAGCTTATATTTTTTTTTATACAGCTATACTAAAACAAACTAGAAAATACATTCCCTCTACTTTAATATTAAAACACTAAAGAAAATATATTTTCTCTACTTCACCATGGCTTGAGTCAGGAGCACCCTAGGCTTCAAAGTGACATCTTTGCTTTTCAACACTTTAAAGAGGTCCTTTGCAGCAGATTTGCCCAGTGCAATGCATCATTTGATTTCTTGACTGCTGCTTTCACGGGTGTTGATTGTGGGTCCAAGTAAAATGAAATCCTTGACAACTCCAATGTTTTCTTCATTTATCATGATGTTGCTTACTGATCCAGTTGTGAAGATCTTTGTTTTCTTTATTTTGAGGCGTAATTCATACTGAAGGCTGTAGTCTTTGATCTTCATCAGTGTTTCAAGTCCTCTTCACTTTCAGCAAGCAGGGTTGTGTCATTTGCATAAAGCAGGTTGTTGTCTTTGATCTTCATCAGTGTTTCAAGTCCTCTTCACTTTCAGCAAGCAGGGTTGTGTCATTTGCATAATACAGGTTGTTAATGAGTCCTCCTCCAATCCTAGTGTCCCTTTCTTCTTCATATAGGAGCAGCTGGTGGATTCCAGGAAACCATGGTAGTGTAGTGGTTAAGTGCTATGACTGCTAACCAAAAGATCAGGTCAGCAGTTCGAATCCACCAGGCACTCCCGGAAACTCTGTGGGGCAGTTCCACTCTGTCCTGTAGGAACGCTATGAGTTGGAATCAACTCGACAGCAACAGGTTTGGGTTTTTTTGGTTTGGTAGATTCAAACTTGCCGTCCTTTTAGTTAGCAGCCAAATACTTAACCACTCTCCATTACAGATCCTATAAATTATAATTTTATTGCAAAAATTATAGAAAAATTGTCAAGAGATTTGAACAGGAAAGAAGGTCACAAAAAAGGAAGTACAAGGAGTCGATAAACATAGAAAGAAGTGATCAGTTCCACTCACAGTGAAATTCATATACACCTAGACTCACTTACATGCTTAAATGCCATTTTAATCCCATCACATTGGCAAATATTTAAAAGATGAACAAAAGTCATTTTGGCAAGTATGCGGAAATCCCTTAATGATGTTAAAATTAAGTTATAACTTTTTGTAGAGAATTATGGCAATATTTATAACATTTAAAAATGTGTATATATTCTGTGATACAACAATTCCACTTCTAGGAATATATTTGTAAATAAATAAACACAAGTACATAAAATATATATGTAACAATATTTATGGCAGCATTTTGTTTTTAATAACAGGAAACAACATCTAAAACTGTATTGTGTCTGTGTGTGTAAAAGAAAGAAATGAGGGGTTGGGAAAGTCAAGGTGCTATTTAATTTTCACTTTCATATGCTTTTTATTTTTCCTTATTTTTAAAACAAACTTGTTTTATGGATAAACAAACAAAAAGTAAACCCATTTACTTAAAAAAGAAAATCTGTGTCCATTCCAGAGAGAATTTAGAAGAACACAAAAAGTAATATTTAAAAAGAAAAGTCAGAATCTTATTCTATGAAGAGCTTTCTTTTAACATCATTTTTAAAAAATTTTTATTGCGCTTTAAAAGTGAAAGTTTACAAATCAAGTCAGCCTCTCACACAAAAACCTACATACACCTTGCTGCATACTCCCAATTACTCTCCCCTTAATTTTTTTTAATGAGACAGCCCGCTCCCTTCCTCCACTCTCTCTTTTTGTGTCCATTTTGCCAGCTTCTAACCCCCTCTGCCCTCTCATCTCCCCTCCTGGCAGGAGACACCAACATAGTCTCAAGTGTCCAGCAGATCCAAGAAGCTCGCTCACTCCTCACCAGCATACCTCTCCAACCCACTGTCCAGTGGAATCTCTTTCTGAAAAGTTGGCTTTGGGAATGGTTCCTGTCCTGGGCCAACAGAAGGTCTGGAGGCCATGACTACCGAGGTACTTCTAGTCTCAGTCAGACCATTAAGGCTGGTCTTATTACCAGATTTTGGGGTCTGCATTCCACTGCTCTCCTGCTCCCTCAGGGTTTCTCTGTTGTGTTCCCTGTCAGGGCAGTCATTGGTTGCAGCCGGGCACCATCTAGTTCTCCTGGTCTCAGGCTGATGTAGTCTCTGGTTTCTGTGGCCCTTTATGTCCCTTGGGCTCGTAATTACTTCGTGTCCTTGGTGTTCTTCATTCCCCTTTGATCCAGGTGGGTTGAGACCAATTAATGCATCTTAGATGGCCGCTTGCTAGCATTTAAGACCCAAGACGCCACCCTCCCAAGTGGGACGCAGAATATTTTCTTAATAGATTTTATTATGCCAATTGACTGAGATTCCCCCTGAAACCATGGTCCCCAAGCCCCACCCCTGCTACACTGGCCTTTGAAGCATTCTGTTTATTCAGGAAACTTCTTTGCTTTTGGTTTAGCCCAGTTGTGCTGACCTTGCCTGTATTGTGTGTTGTCTTTCCTGCCACCTAAAGTAGTTCTTATCTACTATCTAATTAGTGAATACCCCTCTCCCACCCTCCCTCCCTCCCCCCTCTCGTAACCATCAAAGAATATTTTCTTCTCTGTTCAAACTATTTCTCGAGTTCTTATAATAGTGGTCTTATACAATATTTGTCCTTTTGCATCTGACTAATTTTACTCAGCATAATGCCTTCCAGATTCCTCCATGTTATGAAATGTTTCACAGATTCCTCACTGTTCTTTATCGATGTGTAGTATTCCATTGTGTGAATATATCATAATTTATTTATCCATTCATCTGTTGATGGGCATGTTGGTTGCTTCCATCTTTTTGCTATTGTATACAGTGCTGCAATGAACATGGGTGTGCATATACCTGTTCGTGTAAAGACTTATTTCTCTAGGATATATTCCGAGGAGTGAGATTTTTGGATCATATGGTAGTTATATTTCTAGCTTTTTAAGGAAGCGTCAAATCGATTTCCAGAGTGGTTGTACCATTTGACATTCCCACCAGCAGTGTATAAGTGTTCCAATCTCTCCACAGCCTCTCCAACATTATTTTTTCTTTTTTGGATTAATGCCAGCCTTGTTGGAGTGAGATGAAATCTCATTGTAGTTTTGATTTGCATTTCTGTAATGGCTAAAAGTCGTGAGCATTTCCTCATGTATCTGTTAGCTACCTGAAGGTCTTCTTTAGTGAAGTGTCTGTTCAAATCTTTTGCCCATTTTTTAGTAGGGTTATTTGTCTTTTTGTAGTTGAGTTTTTGCAGTATCATATAGATTTTAGAGATAAAGCCCTGATCGGAAATGTCATAGCTAAAAACTTTTTCCCAGTCTGTAGGTAATCTTTTTACTCTTTTGGTGAAGTCTTTGGATGAGCATAGGTGTTTGATTTTTAGGACTCCCAGTTATCTAGTGTTTCTTCTGCACTGTTAATAATGTTTAGTATACTGTTTATGCCATGTATTAGGGCTCCTAACGTTGTCCCTATTTTTTCTTCCATGATCTTTATGGTTTTAGATTTTATATTTAGGCCTTTGATCCATTTTGAGCTCGTTTTTGTGTGTGGTTTGAGGTATGGATCTTGTTTCTTTTTTTGCAGATGGATACCCAGTTATGCCAGCACCATTTATTAAAAATACTGTCTTTTCCCCATCTTACTGTTTTGGGGCCTTTGCCAAATATCAGGTGCTCATATGTGGATGAATTTATGTCTGGATTCTCAATTCTGTTCCATTGGTCTATGTAGTACCAGTACCAGGCTGTTTTGACTACTGTGGTGGTATAATAGGTTCTAAAATCAGGTAGAGTAAGGCCTCCCACTTTGTTCTTCTTGTTCAGTAATGCTTTACTTATCCTGGACCTCTTTCCCTTCCATATGAAGTTGGTGATTTGTTTCTCCACCTCATTAAAGAATGTCATTGGAATTTGGACCAGAATTGCATTAAATGTATAGATCGCTTTTGGTAGAATAGATATTTTTACAAAGTTAAGTCTTCCTATACATGAGCAAGGTATGTTTTTCCACTTATGTAGGTCTCTTTTGCTTTCTTGCAGAAGCGTTTTGTAGTTTTCTTTGTATAAGTCTTTTTTACATCTCTGGTAAGATTTATTCCCAAGTTTTTTATCTTCTTGGGGGCTACTGTCAATGGTATTGATTTGGTGATTTCCTCTTCGATGTTCTTTTTGCTGGTGTGAAGGAATCCAACTGATTTTTGTATGTTTATCTTGTGTCCCCATACTCTGCTGAACTCTTCTATTAGTTTCAGTAGTCTTCTGGAGGATTCCTTAGGGTTTTCTGTGTATAAGATCATGCCATCTGCAAATAGAGATACTTTGACTTCTTCCTTGCCAATCTGGATGCCCTTTATTTCTTTGTCTAGCCTAATTGCTCTGGCTAGGATCTCCACCACCATTCTGAATAAGAGCAGCGATAAAGGGCATCCTTGTCTGGTTCCCGATCTCAAGGGGAATGCTTTCAGGCTCTCTCCATTTAGGATGATGTTGACTATTGGCTTTGTATAAATGCCCTTTACTATGTTGAGGAATTTCCCTTCTATTCCTGTTTTGCTGAGAGTTTTTATCATGATAGGGTGTTGAGCTTTGTCAAATGCCTTTTCTGTAACAATTGATAAAATCATGTGATTCTTGTCTTTTGTTTTATTTACCTGATGGATTACATTGTTTTTCTAATGTTGAGCCATCTCTGCATACCTGGTATGAATCCCACTTGGTCATGGTGGATTATTTTTTTGCTATGTTGTTGAATTCTATTGGATAGAATTTTGTTGAGGATTTTTGCATCTAAACTCTTAAGGGATAAAAGAATAGAACCAGGGGCTAGGGCTGGTGGCGTAGTGGTTAAGTGCTAGGGCTGCTAACCAAATGGTTGGCAAGCTCTTAAGGGATATAGGCCTGTAATTTTCTTTTTTTTATGGTGTCTTTACCTGGTTTTGGTATCAGGGATATGCTGGCTTCATAGAATGAGTTTGGGAGTATTCCATCCTTTTGATGCTCTGAAATACTCTGAACAGTAGTGGTGTTGACTCTTCTCTGAAAAAAAAGTTTGGTAGAATTCTGCAGTGAAGCCATCTGGGTCAGGGTTTTTTTTTTGTTGGGAGTTTTTGATTACCTTTTCAATCTCTTCTTTTGTTATGGGTCTATTTAGTTGTTCTACCTCTGTTTGTGTTAGTTTAGGTAGGTAGCATGTTTCTAGGAATTCATCCATTTTTTCTAGGTTTTCAAATCTGTTAGGGTACAATTTTTCATAGTAATCTGATATGATTCTTTTAATTTCAGTTGGGTCTGTTGTAATATCACCCATCTCATTTCTTATTCAGGTTATTTGCTTCCTCTCCTGTTTTTCTTTTCTCAGTTTGGCCAGTAGTTTATCAATTTTGCTGGTTTTTTCAAAGAACCAGCTTTTGGTCTTGTTAATTCTTTCAATTGTTTTCTAATTCCTTTAGCTCTGCTCTAATTTTTATTGTTTGCTTTCTTCTGGTGCCTGAGGGTTACTTTTGTTGCTCTCTATTTGTTCCAGTTGTAGGGACAATTCTTTGATTTTGACCCTTTCTTCTTTTATTATGTGTGCATTTCTTGATATAAATTTACCTCTGAGCACCGCTTTTGCTGTGTCCCAAGGGTTCTGATAGCAAGTGTTTTCATTCTCATTGGATTCTATGAATTTCTTTATTCCATCCTTAATGTCTTCTATAATCCAGTCTGTTTTGAGGAGGGCATTGTTCAGTTTCCAAGTGTTTGATTTCTTTTCCTTGCCTTTTCTGTTATTGTTTTCCATTTTCATGGCCTTCTGGTCGGAGAAGATGCTTTGTAATATTTCAATGTTTTGGATTCTGCTAAGGCTTGCTTTATGACCTAATATGTGGTCTAGTCTACAGAATGTTCCATGTGCACTAGAAGAGAAAGTATACTTGGTTGCTTTTGGATGGAGTGTTCTATATATGTCTACGAGGTCGAGTTGATTGATTGTGGCATTTAGATCTTGCATGTGTTTGTTGAGCTTCTTTCTGGATGTCCTGTCCTTCACCGAAAGTGGTGTGTTGAAGTCTCCTACTATTATTGAGGAGCTGTCTATCTCACTTTTCAATGCTGATAGAATTTGTTTTATGTATCTTGCAACCCTGTCATTGGTGCATAAATATTTAATATGTTTATATCTTCTTGGTGTATTGTTCCTTTAATCATTATATAGTGTTCTTCCTTATCCTTTCTGATGGATTTAACTTTAAAGTCTGTTTTGTCAGAAATTAATATTGCTACTCCTGCTCTTTTTTGATTGTTGTTTGCTTGACATATTTTTTTTCATCCTTTGAGTTTTTGTTTGTGTCTCTAAGTCTAAGGTGTGTCTCTTGTAGGCAGCATATAGACAGGTCATGTTTTTTAATCCCTTCTGCTACTCTCTGTCTCTTTACTGGTGCATTTAGTCCATTTACATTCAGGGTAATTATGGATAGGTATGAATTTAGTACTATCATTTTGATGTCTTTTTTTGTATGTTGTTGACAGTTTCTTTTACCCACTTAATTTTATGTGGTGAGTAGATTATCTTTATATATTGTCATTTCCTCATATTCCTTGTTGTTGATTTTGTTTCTGCAGGGTCTGTATTTTTTTTTTTTTTTTGTATTTTATTTTGATGTGTAGGATAGTTTGTATTCTTTGTGGTTACCTTATTATTTACCCCTATTTTTCTAAATTTAAACCTAACTTTTCTTTGTATCACCTTATCTTCCTGTCTATATGGAAGATCTATGACTACGTTTCTTAGTCCCTCTTTATTGTTTTAATGTTGTCTTCTTTTGCACAATAACATTGCTGTTACCCTGTTTTGAGCCTTTTTTAATCTTGATTTATTTTTGTGACTTCACTGTCTGGGTTGACTTCTGATTGCTCTGTCCAGTGTTTAGTCTTGGGTTGATATATGATATTATTGAATTTCTAACCAAAGGATACCCTTCAGTATTTCTTGTAGTTTTGGTTTGATTTTTATGAATTCCCTAAACTTCTGTTTATCTGGAAATGTCTAATTTCACCTTAACATTTGAGAGACAGTTTTGTTGGATATATGATTCTTGGCTGGCAATTTTTTTCCTTTAATTTTTTATATAAGTTATCCCATTGCCTTCTTGCCTGCATGGTTTCTGCCAAGTACCCTGAGCTTATTCTTATTGACTCTTCTTTGTAGGTGACTTTTCCTTTATCTCTAGCTGCTCTGAAAATTCTCCTTATCTTTGCTTTTAGAAAGTTTGATTATAATATGTCTTGGTGACTTTCTTTTAAAATCTGCCTTATGTAGAGTTCGATGAGCATCCTGGATAGGTATCTTCTCATCTTTCATGAGATCAGGGAAGTTTTCTGCCAACAAATTCAACAATTCTGTCTGTATTTTCTGTTATCCCTCCCCGTTCTAGTACTCCAATCGCTTGTAGGTTATTTCTCTTGATAGAGTCCCACATGATTCTTAAAGTTTCTTCACCTTTTAAAATTCTTTTTTCTGATTTTTCTTCCAATATATTAGTGCCAAGTGCTTTATCTTCAAGTTCAAAAATTCTGCTTTCCACTTGCTCAATTCTGCTCCTCTTTCTGTTGAGCTGTGTAATTCTGTAATTTTATTGTTAATCTTCTCAATTTCTGACAGCTCTCTAAGGATTTTTCCAGCCTATTAAATTTTTCATTATATTCCTGAATCTTTTTTATTTCTTCGATTGCTTTATCTGTGTGTTCCCTGGCTTGTTCTGCTTATTGCCTGATTTCCTTCCTGACGTCTTGAAGGGTTCTGTATATTAATATTTTGTATTCCACCTCTGGTAATTCCAGGAATGCACTTTCATCTAGAAGATCCCTTGATTCTTTGTTTTGAGAGCTTGTTGAGATGATCAGGGCCTGTTTCTTTATGTGACTTGATCTTGACTGTTGTCTCAGAGCCATCTATAAGTTATTGTATTAGTTTGTTTTCTGTTGTCTTACTGTGTTGTAGCTTCTTGCTTTGTTTTGTTCTGATATGCCCAGATGGGTTGCTTGAGTGAGCTACCTTCATTATTTTCACCTTTGGAGCTCTGATGTCCTGTCCCCAGATGGTTAGAGCTGTTATCAGGTATATCAGTCTAGGAGTCCATTCGCTTTTCTTGTATGAATTCAGCTCCGGTGTCCCCATAGCTGATCATGAAGTGTGTGGTACAGGCTCTGTCCTATAGTCTTAGAGGGGCAGCCACAGCCATGATTGGTGTAGGTACCAGTATCTGGTTGTAGTAGGGAGTCACACTCTATACGAGGCAGGGGGCTGAGAGTCATCCCCCACATGTCTCTGAGGAAAGTGTGTCCCTGTTCCCTAGAGCATACAGGTGGACAGGTTCTGCCGACAGACCATAGGCACACAGTGTTTTTGGTTGTAAGGACTGGGAGGTACCAGTTATCCTTGGACCCCTGTCACAGGTGGCTGGGTGACCTGGGTGGAGCTACCAGACCTTAGGCCCCTGATGTGTGTAGGTGAAGACCCTGTTTAATAGGCAAAGCAATGTCAAGCATTAAACACCTACCTCTCTGCCGAACAGCTGAAATGGTTGGAGTCTGCCATCAAGGACCTATTCTCCTGAAATAGGCCCACACAGGTCCGTGCAGAGCGGAAAGGTACTCAAAGTCCACGGGCCATTTATGGCTGGACAGGAGCTGCTTCTGTCCTTAGCTCCCCTAGTTAGTGGAGCTGGCAAATTATCTTTTCCCTCAGTTGCAAATTTATTCCTTTTCCAAGACCAGGATGATGGGCCTAGGTGCTCAGCAGGGCCTATGCCAGGTCAGGGAATTCAGCTGCTGAAGCTGGCTTGCAGGCGGAGGATGCAGTAAAATATACACAATACTTAGCTTTTGCCGAGAGCACTGTCCTCTGGTTCTAGAGGTGTGAATAGGCTGTGTGGCTGGCCGGTTCTCCCTGAGGAAATTGCAGCCGAATGCTAGTACCAGGCCGCTGCCCCTGCTCTCGGGAATGGTGCCTGAGGGCTCCCGGTGATTCAGGTCCGGTAGCTCCTCTCTGCTCCTGAACGATCTCTTCCTCCCCATGCCCCTCAGTTCATTTTCTAAGCTTGTCTTTGGTGCTCAGGGCTCCTGGCTTGTTATAAATATACTAGTTTCACTTGTTTTTTTAGGTCTTTGTTGTAAAGAGGGCTGGCCGGAAGCATCTATTCCACCATCTTGGTTCCACCTCCTACCTTTAATGTTGTTTTGAAATCCAATTCATATGCACAGGGATTTATGTTAATGTGCATTTCTTTCTCAAGTAACTGCATAGGAAGGGACCATTTTCACCCAGCTGGATTTCTCACAGCCTCTTCTGAAAAGCTCACCTGAGTGGATAGCAAGTCAAACAGCAAGTCCAATAGCTTGGCTGCAGAATCCAATAGAATGATACAAACGCCGAGGAAAGTTATCATGTTCTTTTCCCTTGATTGATGACCTTGAAATATCATTTTAGGAGGATAAACCAATCTCACAAAGCCATCCAAGTTAGCAATGATTAGGCATTTAGACTTTTTGCAACAGCCACAGACAAGAGATACATGGTTACATAAAATAGCACCATAAGTAAAAAAAAGTAGAGCCTAGTAACTGCAGAAAACCCCTCTTACGTGAAGGTGACCAATACAAAGGTGTCTTCCATTTTTCTTTCCCATAAAATGTATAAAAATCTACTGGAATAGACTATAAAATTCAGCTTTATATATATTTTTTATCTCATATTTAAGAAATAGGCCACATGCATTATTAAAGTTGATGATTTTATTATAATACCAAGACAAGACAAATGTAATACAATTTTGAATTTCAGAGTTGAAGTCCTTAAATTAGAAGCACCAGGATTAAGCTGATACAGTGAGGAAACAGGATTCTAAATGACTTTTAGTGTATGAAAGAAAAGAAATGAAGAAAATATCTGGAAAACAACTCATCCAGATGATTCGCATATTCTAGCCATGTCCACAGAATTTATTTCATGGTGCTTTTCCATTAGGCATTTCATAGCTGAACTAAACATCAGGTTCATTTGCTGCCCTGCTTTAGGTCACATATTTACCTTCATAAAATGTCATCCTGTACCCAGGAAACAGGAACCGGGGACACATGCTCCTCAATTCTATCTACCCATAAGTAGTAAAACCTACAAGTATCCACATTCACTGAACATCCGATTGCAGCAAATGATTGATTTAATAGCCTATTGGGAAAACATTTCGGCTTTTGGTTGCAAAAAGGTCTTCAAAAATAACAGGGCAAGTAGTCCCAGGTCTCTATGACCTAAAAAATCTAATGAAGCCAAAGAGTTATTCGAGTGCTTAGAGGAACTTGAGGCCACTCAGTCTAATGACTCAGAAATGATGGCTCCGAGTGGGTCAGAGAAAAATGTGGCTTCAGCATAGCGTTTATTCAGCAGTATCCACCGATGCTGGTAGAGCTGGTTGTAAGGAATTCCATGTACTGAATATTCTAGGGTAAAAGCACTATCTTCTGTTTAACTCTAAAAATTATTTTTTTTTATGTGCATGGAAGCCTTCAAATTTTAGGAAACCGAATAATAAGCTCTAAATCATACAACAAAATTTAAAAACTAATGAAAAGCCAATGACTAAAAAGCAGGCATCATGCTGAGAATTAGATTGATAGCATATGAAATAGTAATAGTTTTCTTTCCTATTTTGGATTTTAAAAACCTATAAATGGCAAAGTATGGTAATTTCAGAAGAAAGATGCAGAAAAAATGAGAGGTAGCCTGAAGTTCAAAACAAACAAACAAATCTACTTAATAACATTCAGTTACAATCAAACCTAGCCTGACCTCTGGTGGTCAATTTTGAAAATGTATTTATACAAATAAATGAAAATAGCGGTTACTTCATGTACATTAAAGATTAAAGGTAAGATAACTAGCAGGCTCTTTCTGTGGGACTATTGCATTTTAAACAACCCACCTGACTACAGTATTTCTCCCAATTATAAATGACCCCTCCTGGGGGAAGTCCCCAGTTCTAATGAACAACCTATCACAGGGGCTGTGAGCAATAAGTTGTAACTACTTACGTACTTGAGTTTTGGGTATTCATGTATGCTACAATTCATGCAAAAATAATACAAAAAGAATGCTTTTCTGAATTTCTAAGATCGCTTAATTTTAAGGAATTAGACTGAATTATTTGATGCCCTATTTTATCATGCAAATTTAAGAATAGTAGAAATAAACATACATACATTATTATCATAGAATACCAGGATTTAGAGTCTTAACCTAGCAGCCAAGACCAGTACTGTTCAGTGGTAACTGTGTGTCAACACATCTGACAGAATTCATCCTTTCCGTCCGTGAGGGACTAAGTCACAATTTTTTACAGCTTTAAGAGACTTAATATTTTTAGTCACAAGATTATTGGAATATTAATTTTTCTATCTGGAGGAAACTAAAACCTGCCTTTTGGCATATTTTCTTGGCTGCTTAGTTTTAACATCATACCGGATAATTTTATATGGGCACCAAGAGAATTTCTGTTCACTAATGCACTCCTCAGACCTCAAAATAAGAAATCAGAGAAAGAAAAATGTACAAATAATTTTATTCTCTTTTTTATTCTAATCATGAAACATTCTTTTAACTAAGGAAGCTATGATAGAAATAGTAAGTTTTACTTTTGTTCTTTCCAATAATTAAAGAGGATTTAAAATAGTTTCTCATTATAGTTCATAAGTTCCACCCAGTGTATTAACTAGATATGAGCTATTATTAAAAGACAGTTACACAGTACAACCATAAATTGTATTAAATTTTAATGTATTCCCCCCTCCCAAAATCTGATTTTTAAATGTGAAGCTTGAATACAGGATACAAGATAACTTCATTTTAGCACCAGTGAAGCCTTTAGGACTTTGCTCATTCAATTAATTCAATAAACAGTTATGTAGTATCTATTTTATAAATATAGTGTGTTGGCTACCTAAATTAGTGAGGGAAAAACTACAAAGACAAATCAGAAATGTACTTTGAGATTAAAATATTTGTAGCTTTGAGGAGAGATAAAAGGGGTTCGAAGATGTTATTTATTAACTTTGAGGAGAGATAATAAAGGTTCAAAGATAGCTTGAGTGTAAAGCAGAAGGTGCAGAAATGGGTGAAATTTGTAGTAGCTGTTTTAGAAGGGAAGGCAAGAAAGGGAAATTGTAACCAAATGCCACCGAGCTAGAACTTCAGCTGAAATGCAGGCTCCCTTTGAGCGCTGGGACACTGTCTGTCCAGGCAGCTCTTCCAGCCCTCTTGTACCAAACCTGGTTGCCATTTAGAGTAAGAAGGCCTAACTCAAGCCGGACTGTGCCACATACCAGTGGTGTGGCTATGGGAAAGATGCTCCGACTTCCTGAGGCCCAGGGCCCTTGTATGTAAAATAACATAGCTTTTCAAATGTATGTCAAATGAATTTATATATGTGAAGAACTTAACAAACTTGGAAATCTCTGTAAAAAAGGTGAGGCATGTGGTTCTGCACATGTGGACTGTGGGGTGAGGATTAATTCAGGCACGGGAGGCTGTAGTGAGCAGAGGAACAAAGACAGTAATGTATGGGCCTCTTTGAGTTACAAAGGTTATTAAATGAGACTTTTCCTATTGTTTGTTTTGGGGCTTCAAAGGTTCATAATGCCCACATTCATGAATGAAACAGGGGTGGGAGATCACCTAGTTAGTTTGCTAGGGGGTGGGGGTGACTCCAGCAAATCTGTTTTGTGGCTCCTGGCTCCCACCCACCTTGGGGGTGTCGTATCTAAGGGGGAACTCTGAAGATCTGAAAGATGGGAAAGTGGAGATTTCCATAGAAAGCACAGGTGTAGTACTAACATTTGTTTTTCCAGCTACTGTTTCAGACCTTTGGCGTGATTCATTCTGATAAAATTGTTAGGTTTTACTTCAGTCAGTCAATCTTAATTTTGGAAGCAGTACATACAAAAATCTCCTTCAAGTTTCTGTAGTCAGAATTAAAGACAGAAAATTATTAAGTTGTAGGCTTAAAAAGGCTAGAGACATGCACTACATTTCAAATGTACCTTATAAAAGCAGAGAAGAACAAATCTGAATTTTTGTCTCAATCATCAGATGAGACTAATAGGCCACAACGTGCTTCCATCTTAGCTAATAAATTAATGAAAAATATATTTTTAAAAGTTTGTAACTTCCTGCTAATGCATCTATCAGCTAATGGATTAAAATTCCAATGCAGTCTAACGGGAAAACTTCTATCCCAATTCAACGTTGATCTTCACTCCACTTCTGGCTGACTTCAGTGGGTCGGGGGTTCTGTTCAGCTTCCTCTCCCTGTTATCCTGTCTGCTACTGACTATGGTCTTTGTGGCTCTGCCACAAACGGAACAGGAGGATGAAGGAAAGACAGGGTCAGAAAATATCTTTCTTGACTGGTACAATGTTAATAGGAGGGAGGTGAAGGGTGACTCCAGGCCAATAGTGAGGTGAACTCTTAAGATCATACCTATGCAATGAGGGTAGAAGGGTAAACAGTTTAGATAGGATCAGGTTAAAGAAACAGGGCAGAATCTTTAAATACATGAAATTAACACAGTAGTTAATGTGCTTGAAAAGCTAGGAAGTAGACAATTAAGCCTGTTATTTGGTAATAAAGAGGTAAATGCCTAAAGAATCTGGTAAAAGAGCTATTCTTTTGGAGAGGAAATAGGGAGCGGGAGACATGTTTTTGTGACAAGCCTTATGTGGCTACCTGAAAAATTGGAATATATGCAAGTATAACCTTGGTAAAAATAAAACTGAATTTATGATAGTAGAAATAAGAACAGTAGTTGCCTGGCGTAGGCTGGGGAGAGTTGAGTATGGACTGGAAGGAGGTGATGGAAGTATGTTATAATTTGATTGAAGTTATATGGTTCCATAGGTATACACATTTGTCAAAGTCTATAAGATTTTACACTCAACATCTACACATTTCATTATAAATAAATTTGATCTCAATGAAAAGAAGAATTGAGAGAAACTAAGTCAAAATTTTAAACCCCTGTTTTATTCTCAGAAATATGATACCTCAATTCAAATTCCCACAACTATTTATTGACCAAACACTGTGCACAGTTAACCAAGTGTGTTTCACTGAGATGTTATAATCAACTCTATTGCATTCTGGGACGGGCCGAGAATGATTATTAGATATACGCAAAATAATTGTAATACACATATTCTATGTAAATGCACAAGTCATGTGCTATAAGGATGCAAGAAGAGATCATTTATCCGGAAAAAAAAAACACTTTATAATGAGATGGCAGAGGCTAGAAACAAAAGCACAGCAAAGGTTTGGAGGTTAGAAGGCCAAGGCAGGTTCAGGTGGTCTAATGTGACTGGAAAAGAGGATTTAAGGGAAGAGGTAGTGAGAGATGAGCCTGGGAAGTTAGCTGAATGCGATGAGACACAGATCTTTAACAACTTTATATATGTAATGATTTCCTCAGATTATAAGGGCCATATAATAAAATACTACTATCAGCCTAGACTCACGAGAATTCTAGTGTCTTCATTATTCTGTGCCTGTGTGCTCCACAACTTGTTTTTTCATTCTTTATTTTTTCCATTCTTAAAATTAAGGAAACAGTGTTTTTCTTGTTTAAGTCTTAAATTAACTGTGAAAGCATATTTTGTACAACAAAATAATTCAATTGTCATTTTGGCTAACATATGACTTAACCCTTATGGAATTTGAGTAAGCAACTTCCCTCTTCCCATGCTGACATACAGGCACACGTACTTTATAAATGTGCGTATCTACAGTGATGGAGCTGGAAATAAGCATAAAACATTATCATTTTTTTCTTTAGCAATTCACTGCTAGAGAGTCTTGTTTCCCTGATTATTCAAAGTTTTAAATGAATTTATACAAATCAGTCCCTTGTTTATTTTTGTTGTCAAAGATTAAAGATGGGTGAATTGAAAGAGATGCGTTTAGGCAATTTAACATGTCCATTAACCATTGGGAGCCCTGGTGGTGCAGTTGTTAAGAGCTTGGCTCCTAACTAAAAGGTCGGGAGCTTGAATTCTCCAGCAGCTCCTTGGAAGCCCTATGTGGCAGTTCTACTCTGTCCTGTAGGGTTGCTATCAGTTGGAATTGACTCGATTGCAAAGAGTTTTTTTTTTAAGTAACTAGGGTTGCTATGAGTCGGAATCAACTCAATGGCACTGGGTTTGGTTTGGTATTGAGAGTTAAATTGGTTTTTACTTATGAACAATATTGCTTTTAGGAGAATGGCTGATGGGATAGAAAAATCTATCTCAAATAGCAAAGGTCTCACACAGTGTGAAGCAAAATGACAGTGGGTAAGCCAAAGTCAATTTTCTAATGCTTTACACTAAGAAAAAGTGTAAACTCCTGGAAACCCTGGTGGTGTAGCGGTTAAGTGCTACGGGTGCTAACCAAAAGGTCGGCAGTTCGAATCTGCCAGGCGCTCCTTGGAAACTCTATGGGGCAGTTCTACTCTGTCCTATAGGGTCGCTATGAGTCAGAATCGACTCGGCCGCACTGGGTTTTTTTTTTTTTTTGGTAATAAACTCCTGAATTGTTAACCAGCCTCTCAATGGCTAGAAAAGGCCAAAGGCATCGATATGAACAAACTGGGATCCTAACAAGTTACATCACCAGAAGACATCTGGACTAGAGTTTGTATTTGCATGCTGTTCTACAAGTGAGGACCCTGAGGTTGAGAGGAGCTAAAGTACCATACAACTTCATGTCTGCAAGCAGGAAAACCAGCAAATAACTGAGTTTTTTGACTCTCAGGTCAGTGATGTTATCATCATACCCAATATTTCTCTATTTGTAAGTTTAAAACCTTCTAAGGCCCTGATGCCTTAGATGAGCCCTGGTGGTGCTGTGGTTAAGCGCCTGGCTGCTAACCAAAAGGGCATCTTTGAGGGGGAGGCATCATTCTGCCTACTAACACCCGGTGCCATGGAGTGGATTCCGACTCATGGCGACCCTACAGGACAGAGTAGAACTGCCCTATAGAGTTTCCCAGGAGCACCTGGTGGAGTCAAACTGCCAATCTCTTGATTAGCAGCCACAGCTCTTAACCGCTCACTATGCCACTAGGGTTTCCAATTCTGCCTTCTACAGATCTCTTTACAGAAAGTTTTATAGAGTTAAGAAGCAAAAAAACAAAAACCAAAAAACTCATAACCTTAAATCCTTGAATAAAACTATTGCTAGTATGTTTGTCTCACACCCTAGAAATTTCCCTCATTATGCTTCACAGCCAATTCCAAGCCCCACCACGACTGTAGACCATCACGGTTCTGAGTCCTACCACCACGAATTCATTTTGCCACTCCTTTATATAACCTTTTTATATAACCATGTGGTATATTCTCCTCTGTGTTTGGTTTCTTTTGCTTTACCTAATGTTTTTAAGATTCAAATATTTTGTTGTGTGTATAGTTTGTTCCTTTTTTATTACTGAGTAATTTCCATATACCACAATTTATTCATTCTCCTCTTGGTTTAAAATAAGCAATTTTGATACTAATTTTTAACCAAACACCAAAATAAATTTCTGTTGTATTCAGGAATTAAACAGTTAAAAAACACCTCTTACCATAGGGGAAAATACTAGAAAAAATGCAATTAAATATTACTTTTTAAACTTACATGCTATTATATAAACAAGAAGAGCTGAATATATTTGTGAACATAAAATTCTCATTAGGACAAAACACATTTATAAATAATAGAAATTGAAGAGTTGTGCATATGATAAACTAGAGAAAGGGTATATAATTTTATTTATGTAGAGTGCACACAGATCCAGAAGAAAACATTTAATATTTTAATAGATCAAAGGACAATGATACAAAATGTCAGTTCACTGAAGAGAAAACTGTAACTACTATACAAAACGAGTTAAAACTCACAAGTAATATGTACCAGGCACTGCGCTAGGAATATGAAGTATATAGATGAAGGAAACAATCTCTATTCTCATGGAGTTCACAGTCATTTTTAACCATCACATGCATATGAAGCCAATATAATTCTCAAATACTTTTGGTGAAAAGGAGACAATTAAGCTTTTTCTGTTGGAAAAAAAAAATGATCTGAGATGAGTTTCATACAATCAAAACTTTATGGTATATGGGAAAGACAGATTTATAAATTCTTTAGTTACGTAAGGGACGAATGAATTTGAAACAGAGCTTACAAGTACCTTGCTGGTAAGTGAAAAAAACAAAACAGCTAGTGTCTCTGAGCAGGGCCTATCAGATTCTTTAGAAAATCACGTAGAATGCTTGAGTAAGTTTGCAATATCCTGTTACAGGAGCCCTGGTGGTGCAGTGGTTAAAAGCTACGGCTGCTAACCAAAAGGTTGGCAGTTTGAATCCACCAGCTGCTCCTTGGGAACCCTCTGGGGCAGTTCTACTCTGTCCTACAGGGTTGCTCTGAGTCAGACTTGATGGCAAGGTATTTGGATTTTTTTGATCATGTTATAGTCTCACATCTCCAACCCAAGAAACCATCTTCCTCTCTAATTAAATTTACTGATTTGCTTCATTAGGCCTTGTTAGAAAATCTCCATTTGGAAAATGGGATTTTTGTTTGTATATTTTCATGGAATCTTGACAATGTTAATTGTGTTAGAAATTCTAGCACTAGAGGAAGAAATAACTAGTATGCAGAGTCTGACATGAAAACAGACCTGGCTAGCAATCCTTGGAGGAGAGTTAGGATATGAGAGTTAGGCACTCGGAGCCAAAAGAAAAGAAGAATTTTGTTAAATCAGATTGGTTTTAAGCATTTCATTTTCTCTCCTAAAAAGTCCTCGTAGTATTTTAAATGGATACCCACTCTTCTATTTCCTTTCTCTTTTACTAGGAGTAGAAGACAGGATATTCTTTTGTATTTTTTAATAACCCTAGTTCCTTTAAACCTTGTCAATATCAAGGTATAAGTCATGTGGTTGCTGTAGTATAAGCCATAAATATAAAAATTTAGAGCAATAGTATAATAAGTATACTTGTTATGCTGGGATACTTGTAACAAATGCAGATTCCCACTTTTCAGCCCAGAGATTATAATCCACTAGGTCTTTGCTGGAAACTCAAGAATGTGCATTTTTCTCAACATGTAGAAAATGAAGGTGATTTGGTTTAAGCAGTCCGTTACTTTACAGCCCCTCAAAAGAGAACATTGTAGAATGCAGACAGACTTAAAGGGCAGCTAAGAATTCTTTTTAACCAGGTCTTAGCTAGACCATTAATTTAAAACATAAGGACTATCTGGAATGTGACGTATCACACACTTAAATATATTATTAACAATTGTAAATGTTGATAAAACTAACAATTAAATAGTGTTTGCTAGACTCTCTTTAAGTTTTTATACTGAATATACACATCTGCTTTCTTCCATTAGTGTAAATAATTGAGATGGATTATAACTGTTTTAGACCAGTTAAAAAAAAATTTAAAAATGGCTGTAAGATAAAAGCAGCCAGACACCCAATGGTACACACTACCTGATTCAATCTATGTGAAATTCTAGAAGAGGCAGACTGACCCAGGGTGGCAGGAAGGAGCAGGAGGTGGAGGGCTAACTGCAAAAGAGCATAAAGGGGCTTTTTGAGTTGATGGAAATGTTCTCTATCTAGATTATGGTGGTGATTACACGAATGTGTATATTTGCTGACCGTTCGCTTAAAAGGGTGAATTCTGTTGTGTGTAAATATTGCCTCATTACAGTCCATTAAAACAGCCTATGAAGTACTTGTAATTTTTTTAAGTGACAAATTTCTGAAACAACTTTAAAATCTTTGCCTTGCGTGTGTTTTGAAATTTTAAAAAAGTATCAAAAATACCAAATCGGAAAACATTTGCCACATTCTCTCTAAACCAAAAACCAAACCCGCTGCTGTCAAGTTGATTCTGACTCATAGAGACTCTATAGGACAGGGTAGGACTACCCCATAGGGTTTCTAAGGCTGTAAATCTTTATGGAACCAGATTGCCACATCTTTCTCTCCCGGAGTGGCTGGTGGGTTCAAACCACTAACATTTCAGTTAGCAGCCAAGCACTTAATCACTGCATCACCAGGGCTCCTTATATTCTCTCCACCCAGAGTCAATCATTTTAACGTTTGGACATACAGATGCTTCTGAGCTTTTTTCTGGTGATTCTTTAAAATATTTCGAAGAACACGTACACAAATTCATTGCTGATAAAATTAGAATATAACCAAAAATGATAAAGTTCACCTTGACCCCAGCATTACCATTCTGATCCCATTTACCCTCACTAGAAACAACTACTTACTATTAAGAGTTTTGTATCTGTTTTTTAAAACACATATTACTTTTTTAAATTTCCTCAAATGGCATCATGCTGAGCTCAAGGTTCCACAAGGTGCTTATTTCACTCAATCCGTTTCTCAGTTCTATCAACACTGACACACGTATATCTAGAGTTAGCAACTCTAAGTAAAAATAAATCAGTACAACAGGATTAAAAGGAGGACGGTAGTTCAGGGCAAATGCTGTACTATTAATTCCTTAAGACTCACTAGAATTCTGTGTCCCTGCAGTAGAAAACTCCCATAAACTGGATGCCATCCTATTGGGTAGCTACCTTTGTACTTTGGAGCTGGCTGGACAGCAACTAACAGCTTCTCTACTTAGCGCTCTCTGGACACAAGGTGTCAGGATCTCCTTGGAACATAAAAGGCTGCCATTTCAGAGAGAGGTAAGACAGAAAGCCACGTCAAAAAAAGTTAAAATAAACACAAGAATTTGGCAGTGATCAACAATAAAGAAAAATAAAACCCCCAAACTTCCAGAGAGAAAGGCACTGCTTCCGAAGGTGACCAAAGAAAACTATCCATCTAGACTAACCTCTAAAAAAGTAAGCTGTTTGTCTGGTAACCATTTAGGAAAAGTTTATTTTTTCCACACTGCTCTTACTAGCACCATAGGCATCACCTGGTAGGAGAAAACATACAGTAGAAATAAGATTTTTTTTACATTTTTCTTCTGCAACTGCTTTATTTCACATAAAAATTTTGCATATAAATTGGCAATATCAATGCAAAAATAATTAAAACATATCCCATAAAACATTCTAAAAATATATTCAAATGAGAAAAAACAGCTTTTGTATCCTGCCAATTTTTCAAAATTTATCAGAGTAATGACATTTCAGGTTGAAATTAAAATGAGTTTTTAAAAGATGTTACAATCAAATGTTTTTATTAGCACCTCAATAATTAAACAAGGATCCCAGCATCATTCCTTTAAATGTATCCATAGAAAAATAAGAAGTGTAATTGTTTGGATTGGGGCGGGGCATAAAGGCAACAGTCCTTATCAAGGTCTTCTTCAATAGACAGACACATAATAATAGCTAACAATTTTATACAGTGCTTGTTAGACTCTCTGGAACATACTTTACAGATGTAACTAATTTGAAACTCACAATAACCATGTGATGGAGGTATTACCACCCTTTTATAGGTGAGTAGTCTGATACAGGAGACTCACTAACTTGTCCAAAGTCATACAACTACAATGAGCACGCTGCTCGGTCTCTGTTGCCCTCTTAGGTGGAGTGTGTAAACTTATATTTTACTAGAAGTTCTCACTAGAAGCAACTAGAAAATGGGAACCATTGTGATAAGCATTGTACCAGTATTTCCATTTCAGTTTTCATAAAGAAAGAAAACCAGAGTGTCCTTTTCCTTTAGCTAGTGGAAACAGCTATTTAACAGTGGAAGAAAGGAGGTAAACTACCAGTTAAAACAGGGATTTTAGGTAACAGTATATTTCGGGGGGAAAAAAACACAACAACAATAAATTATACAGAAGAGTGTTAATCCCTTTAAAACTTCTCACCCTGATAAGATAGAACTTGGCTTCATTCTGTAATGCTCCCTCAAAATTAGAATAGTGTATATATATGTATATATACACAGAAATATACACTTAAGTATGTATGTATATATGTTATACACATATCCTCAATGTTGAAAAATTTTAGTTCTCCTTGGATGGATTTTACCTGGAGATAGTCAAAAACAGTTCATGCTGAATGGACGAGGTAGACTTGGGCAATATTAATTTAAATAAAAATGCTTTTACTAAAAATAGTGAAATAGCTGTTTTAACATTCAGTTACCATCTTTGACGTTTTCTGATTTAGCAAGGACCTAGATGTCTTTGGAATCTAATTCCAACATAAGGCAGGTCTTCCCCACCCCCCAAGGTATTTCTGTCTGTCCTGACTAATGAGGGTAGTAAGTTGGAAATTCTGACTGAATTCTTTCCATATGAACCCCATATGGTTTTCTAGATTAGGCAACACTAGTCACATATTGTGAAAAGAGCACCCCCACTGTAATGCTAAAAGAATGTAGACATTTTAATCACCCAGGGTATTCCTACCTTCATATACAATTCATCAGAAGAATTTTTTCTTTTTAGACTTGACTGAAACTCAGTTTTCCTTCATTATCATATTGCAAAAAAAAGGAAAAAAAATCATTTACACACTCCAAGAGTAGCTGAGATCCATTTGCAGCGAGAAAATGAACTTTCTCTCAGCATCCTCTCTCCCGTCCTGAGCTGAGGCAGTCTCTTACCCACCGCTGCCCTCTGCTGGTCTTGTTAGATTTTAGAGAAAGCAGTGCATAAAGCTCCGGCCAAGATGATGCAAAATGCAAGTATCATTAATAGGTAGTTTTGTAGACCCTGTGTAAGGAACAGACTAATTAAAAAAAAATCAAATATACAAAATTCACAGACTCAAAACTTCTAGGTAACTTACTGATCATGTAATCTAACCACCTGTAGGTTTTTCTGCTACCCCTCCAAGTAATTATGCAGCCTTTCCCTGAAAACCAGCCAGAGCCTTACTGGTTCACCTATTCAGTAAATACATGTGGCACCCTCTAAGTGCCAACATGTGCTGCAGTTAAAATGATGACCCCAAATGGGCATGGCGTGTGTCATTCTGCAGCTAACCTTCCAAGAGACAGGAATGAATCAGGTAATCAAATGACCATAGTTGTTAGAGAGCGTGTTACCAAGAAATAGTAACTAGGCTGGTTTGAGGGATGGGGATGGAGCTTCTAAGTATCAATGAATTAGGTAAGAGAAACAGGGCAGCAGGTAGATATTCCAGGTGGAAGGAATTTTATGTGTCATAAGGGGAAGCACGAAACTTCCCAGGGACTGAAGAAGGCCAGGGTGGCTGGGCAATCAGAGTGAGGTGGGGCATGATGAGGCTGGAGGGCTGAGGGGCAGAGCATGCAGGGATCTTACGGGCCATGGGTTTTATTTTTCCAAGCTAAGGAAAGACATTAAACGGAAGACTGGCTGGATGTGATAAAACGATCAGACTGCATCGTGTGAAGTCCCCGCTCTTTTGGTGGATATGATTGGAGCAGGCCAGAGTGGGCACAAGGAAACTCAAGGCAGTGACTGCAGTCCCCCAGGGGATGGATGGTGAAGTGCAGATGGAGAAATGAGACAGATTTAAAGGGTGAAGAGCAGAGAGGGGTATGGAGAATGGTGAGGCCCTGGTCCTAGAGAAGAAAATACTGAGGACCACTTTCCAACATAGCCCGGATCTTTTTTAAATTAACAACAACAAAAAAAATCTACCTGTTTTAAGTAGAAATATTTTATTCCCTTAAAGGTCTATCTCTGGGAATACAGATAGATCAATTTTAACATCTCTTTCACAAGATAAGCCCTCAAACATTGAAAAATAACTATCTTATATTCCTAGAGGTATCTCTTTTCCTGGTCAGTATTCTAGCTCCTTTGATCAGTTGTGATACGGAATGGTGTCAAGTTCCCTGTTTTAGTTGCAAGTTTGCTTATATCGCTTTCTAAATATAGACCCCTCTAGGCAGTGGTGGGTTTTTATCCCTTACTCTGGAAACTCTGGTGGCACAGTGGTTAAGTGCTACAGCTGCTAACCAAAAGGTCAGCAGCTCAAATCTACCAGGCTCTCCTCAGAAACTCTATGGGAAAGTTCTGCGTTGTCATATAGGGTCACTATGAGTTGGAATCGACTACGGCAATGGGTTATGGGTTTACCCATTACTCTGGAGCCCTGGTGTCACAGTGGTTAAAAGCTTGGCTGATAACCAAAAGTTTGGCATTTCGAATCCACCAGCCGCTCCTTTGAAACCCTATTGGGCAGTTCTGTCCTATAGGGTCTACGTGGTTGCTCTGAGTCAGAATCAACTCGATGGCAACAGGTTTTTTTTTTTTTACCCATTATTCTAAGGCAAGGGGTCCTCCTGGTGGTGCAGTGGTTAAGTGCTCGATTGCTAATCAAAAGGTTGGCGGTTGGAATCCACCTAGCTGCTCTGCTCGCGCAAGACCTGGGGATCTGGAAATGTGTTTCTGCAATGATTATCCACTGCCATCTAGTGGATTCCGACTCATAGCAACACTACAGGACAGGGCAGAACTGCCTCATAGGGTTTCCAGGGCTGTAAATCTTTACAGAAGCAGACTGCCATATCTGTCTCCTGCTGAGCAGCTGGTGGGTTCGAATTGACAACCTTTTAACCTAGAAAACCCTATGGGGCAGTTCTACTTTGTCACATGGTGTCGCATAGGGTTTTCAAGGCTATGACTTTTCAGAAGCAGATTGCCAGGCCTGTCTCCCTAGGCACTTCTAGGTGAGTTCAAACCACTAATCTTTCAGCTAAGTGTGTTAATTTGCCTCCGTTTGATAACCAGAGATAAGCCTTTGTAAGTTATATTGGGACCAGTTGAATTGTTTATCTGATTCTCTGTGAGCCTTGCAACTACCAGAAGTCACTCTTACAAGTTCTGCATGCGAAAGGCAACACCACAGAGCTCAGAGCAGCTTACTTAAACTCCCTCTCTCTGCCCCTCTCTCATACTCGAATTCTGCAGTAAGGCTTAGTTTTTAAGACTGCAACCTGTACCTATACACTGGTACTGGTGCAGAGTAGGCACTCAGCAAATATTTGCTCAAAGATTGAATATACTCAGCTGTTTTCCAAACGTACATTGTGAATTGAACAATTAATGGACTTATTTAATCGATAAAAAAGCAATACGTGGTGCTCCAACGATCAGCACTTTATGACCTAATTATGTGAACACTTTGCTAAGCTTTCTATTTTATTGTCTATGTAGACAGAAGAGTAATGTTCTCAGGGAGTAAAATATTTTTTCCACTTTAAGGATAAGAATCTGTCAGAAGTCTCTAGTGTTTTAGCTAAGTTCTGGATTACTTTAGAGAAAAAGACTGGTTATATTTGGGCAAGAGCAATAGTATTCCTTATAGTCTTGGGGGACATTTAGGTCAGTTGGCGTAACATAGCTCATGAAGAAAATGTTCTACGTCCTACTTTGGTGAATAGCATCTGGGGTCTTAACAGCTTGCTAGTGGCCATCTAAGATGCATCTATTGGTCCCATCCCCTCTGCCGCAAAGGAAGATGAAGAACACCAAAGACACAAAGAAAATATTAGCCCAGAGGACTAAAGGATCACGTGTACCAGAGCCTCCACCAGCCTAAGCCCAGAAGAACTAGACAGTGCCTGGCTGCCACAACCTACCACTCTCACAGGGATCACAATAGAGGGTCCTGGACAGAACAGGAGGAGAATGTAGAACAAAATTCAAATTCACAAAAAAAGGACCAGATTTACTGGTCTGACAGAGACTGGTGGAACCCCCAAGACTATGGCACCTGGACACCCTGCTAACTCAGACCTGAAACCACTCCTAACACCCATTTTTCCGACAAAAATTAGACAGGCCTGTAAAACAAACAGTAACACATGTGAGGACGTGCTTTTTAGTTCAATCAAATATACAAGACCAAATGCACAACTCCTGACCAAAAGCAAGATGAGGAGGCAGGAAGGGTTAGGAACTGGATGAATAGACACAGGGAACCCGGGGTGGGAAAGGAGAGAGTGCTGTCAGTCACATTTTAGGGACTGCAACCAATGTCACAAAACAATATGTATATAAATTTTTGAATAAGAAACTAACTTGAGCTGTAAGCTTTCACTTAAAGCACACACACACACACAAAAAGGTGAATGTTAACTTTTGGAAAGATCACAATAACATTCTCCCCAAGACAAAAAGTTTTTAACTTGGATTTTTGAAGTAGCTACTAAGAAGATAGATCATCTCATACTTCATTTGGGAGTAGTTACTGACCTATAAATTTTTGTGGTAATAACTCCCTGTGTTGGTACGACTGCAGAAATATTGACTAAAGTGCACTGATAAAAATACATAATTTATATCCAACTTAACATAACTAAATGTAAAATTCTCAAAGAACTTCCCAAAAAGGAACAGATATCAGATACAGAGAACGTCAAAAGTACAAAGCACCCAACTGATGCAATGATGGCATTAAAACTAAACAAAATCAATCAATTCTTTCCTACAAAATGTGCCTGGATCTCCGCCTAAATCCTGGCTGCTGTGGGTTGTGCACTTTTAAATATGTGCCTTCAAGGGCTGCTTTAAGATACATAACTGACAGGATCTAAAAGTCACAGAAGTAAAGGCATTGCTGCTGTTTTCTCCTTTAAAGCTTAGGGTTAGAGGGTTTTGTTTGTTTCTAAAAAATTTTTTTAAAAATTCTGATAGGATTTTGGGTTTAGTGCTTAGTTTATGATTCTTTCTTAAACTTGTTGGCATGTATTTAAAGGTTTCCTTTAAAACAGCTGTCAAGAGGCAATTAGGCATCCACGCGGAATGACAGACACTGCTGGATATTCCTTAAGTTCTTTGTAGACAGATGCACAAGGTTTGTTTGTTTTTTTTTTTTTAAACTCTAGAAAGGTCAATAACTTACTGTTTCCTTTCAGCTTGGCCCTCTCTTTCTTTCAATACTTGTAACAGAGTCATTTTTTTTTTTAAATAGAAAAGAGCAGATAGTCAATTCTAATGTCTAAAATCCTTATTTTACAAGGAAACTGTTCAAGCTAACTTAAATCATATATGTTTTAGAAATACAGAGCAATTTCTGCTGTCATGTTTTTTTGTTGTTGTTTGTTTCGGTAGTTACATATTTACTTGGTCAAACTTTTAGAACCCACTCTTACAGTTCCAGAAAGAGCCTCTTAGGATTTTGTAGGATTCACACGGAATGTGAACGGGTAAAACTGACCTAGTTAGAATAGCGTGCCACCCATCGGTGAGTTTGTTATACTGTGGCTATGGTGTGAATAAAACATGTTACAAAATACAATTCTCATCTACTCTTCAAATGAAGACTTTTTCCACCAATTAAGAAATATGGAAAAGGTTCGAAAACCTTTTTTACTTTAATGAAAACACACACATGCCCACACACACTTTCCAGAACCATCTGATGAATGCAATTATAAACCACCATCATTCACATTCACAGAAATGGGGTCTCTTGGTGGGGCGGGAAGTGTTGGGATGTTGTAGCTGTCACCTGGTACCAGGATGCTGTCTTATAAAGCTGTTGGTTTGATACGGAGGGGTTGGGAAGACATGAAAACCATCAGAAAAACTTAGTCCAAATTCCATTTGCCTCAGGGGTATTTTAACCTTTGTGAAAAAATAATCTTTTGCCTTGCTTATCTTCTAAATTTCTTTCTATCATGTTTTATCTGATTATTTGACTAAAATTAATGAAAATTAATGTCAACTAAAGCAATTTTTTTTTAACTGGGTTTGGGGTAGAGAAAAACGTGATGTTTCATAGTAATTATCATAAATCAAAAAAACAAATCCAGCTGCTGTCCAGGCAGTTCTGACTCGTGCCCACCCCATGTGTGCCGAGTAGAACGGCTCCATGGAGTTTTCAAGGCTGCAATCTTTGGAAGCAGATCACCAGGCTTTTCTTCCAAGGCACCTCTGGATGGGTTTGAACTAGCAACCTTTTGGTTATCATTTGTGCCAACTATGGACCCCAATAATTAGCATAGCTCTAGTATGTTCTTTCCTAATTAGAGATAACATTTTGATCATTTGACCTAACAAATCCATTCACGTGTTGTCTGTGCCTGGCTTAGGAGTCACATGCAATATTCAGAAATAATCCAAACATAATATTAAATACCCATCTGCCTGGATTTACTGTTTTATCAACTTGCCCTTTCTTGTACGTACCTGTATTTCTTTAAACATGAAGACACCCCACATCGCAGCTATCAATCCTGGACCCTTAAATAAAAATAGAAAATTAAGTTATATATTTTTCTATGAGTGTGCTCTATGTAAATACAGTAATTTGAAGAGCTAACCTATCAAACAACTGGCTATTGTAAAAGCGATAAAACAATATTTTCAAGGAAAACCGCTCATAATCTCAACCCTAAGTCAACATTAAATATCACATGAAATAATATTAACTAAAACAAATGAAGACTTTTCTTGATTTTCCTTCATGGTCTCCACTTTTATTATTTTGATGGTGCTATAATATTTTGTGCCAGAAAATGCTTTTCCTTAATGTGATATATTTTTAATAAACAATATTTTAATGAATGTGGTGTGATGGATCCCTTTTGTGTGGCCTTTCTAGCCATGGTCTTCTAACGCCCACCCAAGTGATTGGAGGGGACTGTGAAAATAATTGTGGCCCACCAAGCGGGTTGGTCAGTTTTGCCATTCTGCTGGGCTTGGGGTGACCTACTCCAGAGGCTGAGGGAGAGAAGAGCCCACCACCACCAAGGAAGAATAGCCAGGAGCCAGCATGTCTCTTGGACCTGGAATCCCTGTGCTGAGAACTCCTGGGATCAGGAGTCAGAGAAAGAGAGAGCTCTAATGCTGAAGGCAGCAAGAAACGGTGGCAGAGACCTGGCAGCAGGAGATGGCATGGTGGGCTTCCCCGCCCACGGAGAGAGAAAGTTGAGTACTTTTGGGTAGAGGTCGAGGGCCAGGGAGAGGTGTGCCTGCAAGCATGGTTAGGAAGAAGCTGTCCTGATAGAAGAACTGTATTCTGTTCTTGAGCCTGACTGTAAATGTCACTTCCCTAATAAACCCCATAATCATGAGTATTGACTGTGAATTCTGTGTGGACATTGCAATGAATTATTGAACCCAGCAGAGAAGTAGAGAGTGCCATGGGAGGGACGGCAGAGAGAGGAGGCAAGACTAAACTCCACCTCAAAGGAATCAGCCTTGGGCTGTTAATCTTAATTCTTCTCCCCCGCTTCTGGAGTTAGAGGAGGTCGGACTCTGCCCCCATGCCATTTTTACAGCTGGCGTCAGAAGAGGGATATTTTGCAATGGCTCCAGACTCATCGAAGCATGGAACTTTGTAAGGGAAAGACCAAAGGGGCTTGGGGAGTGAAACTTTCGATTCTTAGACAGTCACTTTGGTTGTTGTTACCTGCAATGGCTGGAAAAGCCACAGCTGAAGTGGCCTAGGGCAAAAGCCAGGCCAGATAAGTGAGATGATTGATAGGGGCCCAGGGTTCACTGGTTCCACCCAGCCAAAGGCCCAAGACCATATGTATATGAATGGAAAGATAGTTAAGGTGTGGAGAAGAGAAAATGAAACTGCAATGTTTTAAAAAAAGGTTATGTGTTTATCTGAATGTATTATGGATAGTGAATGTTTCTCCTACCTAGTATTGTAAAGCAGACCTGAATGTATGACAGAAATGAATACTGGGTGTTATAAATCACAGAAAGTGTATAACTCTGCCTTCCGCCAATACTTGATTGGATATGCTCAAAGGGAAACTAGAATTTGCCCAGGAGAAACACAGGCTTTTGGTTTCAAGCCAGTTGTCCTGTGTATATAGAGTGGCCGCTTAGGTAGAAAACATTTTGCATTTGAAAAAACATGCAGAACCACCTAGAACTGCTGAGAGAACAGAAGATTTGCAATTGAATGGTGGACCTGCAGGAAAAAAAAAAAAGTAACTGTTTTGCTCTTTGAATTTTGAGCAAGTGGTTTGCTGTTGGTTGCATTCAGGCAGGAAAGTCAGTGCCCATAGGAAGGATCCCCCTTCCAGGGCTAGCAGTTAAAGGGAGCCAGCGAGTAGACAGCTTGATCTGCTCACTTGTGGTGACCACCTGGCTCCACTCAATGAGTAGAAGTGGGGGAAGTAGAGTAATGAAGAGATGGGCTGAGTTTGGACATGTTCCATTGGCACCCACTGACCTAGCTCATGGGGGCTAGGGATAAGAAAGAGGAAGGGCTGGGTGGTCAGAAGTAAAAGGAGATGTTGGACTCCTGAAGTTTATGGGTGGAATCCACTGACCTAGCCCAAGGGGGTAGGGATGAGAGAGTATGAAGGGGCTGTCTGGAGTGCTGGGAGGTGTGTGTGAACTCTCAAGCCTAAGGCTGCTACCTATTGTGACCTAGCTTAGATGGCTCGGGATGAGCTGACCAGAACCCAACTGAATAAAGAGAAAAATGTTTGACACCATGAGCTGGTATAGATTGCTGCAATTTGATGGCTTGCTCTGGTCTAGACTTTGCTTACGGATGCGGGCGCTCAAAGTTCCAAAGTGAACAGAAGGTTCTTCAAGACCAAGGAACATGCTTGTCTCCTCAGTACAGGTTTGATAGGGACAGGCATTTTAAACACTGGCTATCTAAAACAGGGGGCAGATAAAGGCATGGCTATCTAAAACGGGGAGGGGGGCACATAAAGTCATAAAATGGCTGGCTTACACACTTTCGTAGGTATGCTTCCATTCAAAATGAGGGGGACAAGGGAGGATCCCCACTGAATAGATTCCTCTTTCCCTGATGAGCCTGGGGAAGAGAGGGTGGGGAGAGATGCTGACAGGATTATATGATAGAGTTGTGAGTGTTGATTGTTAACAGGGTTAACTGTGACTTTAAAAACTGTAGTTGTAGAAGTAGTAAGTGTGAAAGTGTGGACCAAGGAGGAGGCACTGCTGGACTGGAGTACAGTGGCTGAACCTAAAGTCCCTTAAAGGTTTTTCTGTGCTGATACTGCTCATACCTTGTGATGCTGACAGCAAGGGAATAATATTCTATCAGTTAAATTTTATCAGAGGCCAGAAAGGGTGAAGCTGAGATGACTTTTGGAGAACCTGGCCAGATCAGATAGACACCTATAGCCGACCTGAATGGCTGGTACCTGAGTAACCTCATTTTAAGGACTCTTTGCCCTACAGAAGGACTAGTTGTTAATGACTGTTTTGGACTGGTAAAATGATTAGGAGGGGGAAGCTATCCTCCAAGTATGAAAGAACCATAGCTAGAAAGGCCAGGGGGTGGTCTGCGATGCAATGAATCCCTTTTGTGAGGCCTTTCTAGACATGGTCTTATAACTCCCGCCTGAGTGATTGGGTAGGACTGTGAAAATAAGATAATTATGGCCCACCAAGGGGACTGGTCAGTTTTGCCATCCTTCTGGGCTTGAGGTGAGCCACTCCAGAGGCTGAGGGAGAGAAGATTCCACCACTACCAAGGAAGAACAGCCAGGAGCCAGCATGTCCTTTGGACCTGGAATCCCTGGGCTGAGAAGCTCCTGGAACCAGGAGACAGAAAGTGAGAGAGCTGTAACACTGAAGGCAGTGAGAAGTAGAGGCAGAGACCTGGCAGCAGAGACCCAGCAGCAGAGACCTGGCAGTAGGAGACGGCATAGGGGGCTTCCCAGCCCACAGAGAGAAAGCTGAGTGCTTTTGGGCAGAGAACAAGGGCTGGGAAGAGACTGTCCTGACGAAAGAACTGTATCCTGAGTGTTTCTGAGCCTGAATTCCCTAATAAACTCCATAATTGTGAGTACTGGCTGTGTGAAGACACCACTCCCACATCGTTTTTACAGTGATCAAATAACTTATTTTTTCTATTGAACTAGTTTCTTCAGATAATTGAAATGTGGTTAACAAGATAAAAGTATATGAACAAACTTTTAGCTTTCTTTGGTACAAGATAATCTCAAAGCTGAAGAAATTTTAGTATGTTCTTTTGGGCCTGATAATTAACTTGTTGGAGTCCTAATGGTGCAGTGGTTAGGAGCTATGGCTGCTAACCAAAACATCAGTGCTTTGAATCCACCAGCCACCCTTCAAAAACCCTATGGGGAAGTTCTACTCTGTCCTGTGGGGTCGCTAGGAGTCAAAATCCATTCGATGGCAATGGGTTTGGTTTTTTTGAATTAATGTGTGCATATGGAAGTAGCACATCCGTTTTGTTTAAGTTTTGACAGATACTACTGCAGAGTAATCAGCTATGTCTTACGTTACAAACTAATACTAAAGATACTATTTTGGGAAGATAAAAAAACATGTAAGGGAAAACAATAACAACAGGGGTTAGAGGGCAGGAGACAAGCACAAGAATAAAATAATACAGGACAAAAAATAAAATAATAGAGGAAACAAAATGAAGAAAAGGGATGATTCTACAATTTGTTAAGTTTTTTTTTAGCTGAGGGGGAAAAGAAAATGGATTGATCTTGGCCTTTGCAGAGAAGGTGTGTTATAACAGCATTTTTATGATTCTTTCTCAAGTCCTGAATGAACTGTGGAAGAGTTTCACATAAATAACTCCAAAATGTTTCTTCCCCTTCCACTATTCCAACTGTCTAAACAACTAGGCTAACAAAGTTTGACTTCATTCCTGGCATGTAAGTGAAGCAATAAAAATACTTTAGCTCTGTTTACCAGCATCTGGAAAAGTCAACACCAAAAGAGTCAGAGAAATAGGTCAAAGGAGCTGCTTTTTACCAAGGACATAAAAATCCAAATCAAATGTGAAGCAGCAGCATCTTCTGGGCACCCCCACCCTGATTTACAAAGGAATGGGAGGAAACAACGAAATAGAGGATACAGTAATAATGCTAACATGCGAATCTCTCAAGATATTTTATCTCTTTAGTCTGAAAATTCATCTCCTTTCAGAATCTGTGGGGAAGACAATACTAAAAAGTGTCATTGGCCTTGGAAGATTTTCGTCAGATAATTTTCTAGTTTAGACTTGGTCTAAGGGTTCTTGGAAGGAGCAAAATGGTTATAGGTATTGACGCTTTGCCAAAAGTAATGCAAGCACAGGTCAAAGTGGTACAGACTCTGATTTGGACTTTGTCCTAAATCTTTATCAAAATCCAAGATAAGCAGCAGCCACAGGACAACCGTTTTTCTATGTACTATAAACATTTATGGAGAATATTGTTTGTTGTTTAATGTCCCTTGTTCAACAACCTCACATAATAAATTCTGTTAACAATTTAGTGGTAGAAAAGAATTGGTCTTTTCTGAGGAAATAATATGCTATCAGTTAATAAGAATTAGCTACTCCATCATATTACCATTTTGGAAGCACCAAGCAAAATTCAACGTTTAGTCGCAGTAACTGTTCTCCTTTTGTGCTATGTGATTCCTTTCTCATTCTTGGCATGGTTTTGGCTTTCTGTATGTGTTTGTATTTCTATTTGTCTTGTGTATGTGTATTTTACATTAAATTTCCTCAAGCCCCTTCTGGAGAACCCACATTTGTTCAAGGATATAATGATTAAAAAAAGAAAAAAATTACTACCACCTGCTAGAGATAAGGTTTACATTTGGCTCAACAGTTAAGCACTCAGCTGCTAACCAGCAGATTGGTGGTTTCAAACCACCCAGCAGCTCTGTGGGAGAAAGACCTGGCAAAATGTTCCCATAAAGATTACAGCCTAGCAAACCCTATAGGGCAGTTCTGCTCTGTCATATGGGGTCACTATAAGTCAAAATCAACTCAAGGGCTCCTCTCAACAACGACTTGATCTACTTTAATAAATATTATTCCTCCCTTTATAATGGGATTTAACGCTGTCAAATAATATTTGTGTCCCTACTGAGGAGCATATCATACTATACACTGTTCTCTACAATTTATTTTCAAGTATTTAACTGATAACTTTTATACCATTCTCCAGTATATTTACGGCCAGTTCTAATGCTGAATATCTTTAAAATAATCAGGAACAAATCCCTTCTTGGAAATAATTGGGTCCTTTGCCATTCCAAGTATAAAGACATTGAACTTAAAGAAATTCCTTATAACTTGCTAGATTTTGAAAATATTTTCCCTCAGCAGATATTAAGAATGTCAAAATGTGAGTTCTTTAAATTAAAAAGAAAAAAAAAAACTTTATTCTTTGAATTTAGTTGCATTTGAAAACTATTTTATGAACACAGTACAAATGTCAAAAATTTGTTGTTTTGAAACCCAGAATTTATATTGGAAATTAAGGATTTTTGAAACTTTTATGCAATGTGCTTTAGACTAGAGAATATGTTTTAAAAAATCAGTTTTCTAGGTTTCCACAGCTGTGCCATCAAGTTTTTTAGGCAAATTTTGTTTGTGGTAATGATTTAAGCAGCAGAGGATGCGGTGAACCACACATCTAGGGTAGAAGTAAGAGCCCAGGCAGTAAAGCAATGGCTGGGTGTATACATCAGTCGTAGTGCCGTGATGAACCTAAACAGACTCTAGATTACTTTTTCATACTGGTGGCAGGAAGCAGCACCTGCACTGACAACTTCCCAACTCAGAAGTCTTGAGATTTCCGCTAGTTATGTGACCTTAGACAATGCTCCTAGCTGATTAGTGCCTCCGTTTTCTCGTTTTCAAAACAAGTACAATGCCTATGTCAAAGGAAATGTATTGTTTTACTTTTCTTTTGCCTACGTGTCACATAACTGGCACCTAAAACATGAGAAGAAGCAAACAATTTTCTATGTCATGTCAAATGGCATTTTCCAAACACAATACCTTAAAAATATTGACGTGCCATTTCGAGGGGAGTCTGAAGTACTTTGCACCTCACAAGGTTGCTCTGAGATTCCAATGTGATAGTATACACAGTTGTATATTTATAAATGATTATGCAAATATGGATTAATATTGTTATAGGTAGAAAATTATATTCAAAATGACAGCAGATAAAATAAGAAAGAAAAACAAAAAAACTGCCAGGACATTAAAGATTACAGATGAACAAATCTGCTAATCTGAGGTCAGAAATGGTCCTTAACAACCAAAGGTATGAGGATCAGAGAGTGTCAGTTTATCTACTTGAATCTGTTGATAATAATTGTACTCCCAAATAATCAAAATCAATGAATCTTTAGTGACTCACTAAAAATACTTCAGCAAAACTAGATTTACATAGGAAAACAAAAACTGGGAAAAAAGGTTCAGCTACTTACAGCAGTGATTATTGGAAAACTGACCACAGCACTTAGAGAGTGATTAGCTATGAACCAGCAACAGGTGGCTACTGCCCAAAGCATTCCCGAAAGGAATCCTGAAACACGGTCAGACATGACACACTTACAAACCACATTTCTGTCCTGGAAAATTCGCCCTCTACATACATCAGGAATATTAGAGTTCACACACAAATGCATTCCTATCAACACTGTGGGACACCATGGATTTTCAACTGTATTTTAAGGTCATTTTGGTAACCAAATAATTTCTCTGCTCTTAACCGCTGTATGATCATCAACCTTTTCACTTTCTTGACATTAAGTAAAGTACCAAAAGATGTAAAGATAGGGTAATGCACAGGGGCCTATGGAAGATACAGGATCTAAACATTCTCCACAAACACCATTTACTGTAAACCATGAACATAAAAAGAAGTGAAACATAGGATGAGGCCATAGCTAAGAAATAAAAACACAAGCTAAAGTTTTAATGATACTGCAGCTAGGCATTCCATTAGTATTCTGTCGTTTTCTATAAGGTGGCATGCTTTGGCTTAAATGAATCAGGCGTTCAAAATGAACCTCTGACCTATGCTTTAGTCAGTTAAGAAATTTTTACCATGAACCTATATTCCAAATTGAGTTATAATAAACTCTTAAAGCAATTTCTTCTTACTTTTTGGAGAAAATATACTGATTTCTCCAAAACTACAGAATCCTATTAGTTGATTTTTTTTTTTTTTTTTTCAGAGTCTCAGGACCCAGGCGCTTAACATGACTCCTTAGATTGTCAGGAAGAAATAGTAAAGACTAGTGATCAGTACACAAGCTGCTTTGTCATACAAAAAGATCTGAGATTCACCGAGTTTTACGTTATTTATTAGTGATCATTTCCTACCCAGTTTCATGATTTTTAAATACTTCATATTAAGTGCTGAACTGTGAGTCAAAGCACTTAAGGGAATCGCCAACACCTACACACACACACACACACACTCACACATTATTTTCTGACTTCTAGAAAATAATTATTCAACCTAAACGAGTAAAGGATGACACTTTCACACAGTGAGAACATTTTCTGTAGTAAATATTCTTACCTGGTAAGACTGCTTCAGGATATAGTTTAGGCCTATTTTTCATGGCTATACAGTAGGCCAGAAAGTAGACTGTACTTGTAAGAAAGATGCCGCTGAAGTGTGCAAAAACATAATCTAAATCTGAAAACACAGATTATAAAACTCTCAAACATATCATTTGAGTCATTTCAAATATGTTTGAATTTCTGAAAATAAAAAAAGCAACCTTAAAAACAATTAGGTGCACCTAATCATCCTAAAAAAAAAAATTTTTTTTAATCATCCTACTTTTCTACATGCTGTTTATATAAGGAGCCCTGGTGGCGCAACGGTTAAGTGATTGCCTGCTAACCAAAGGTTGGTGGTTTGAACCCACCAACCACTCCACGGGAGAATGATGTGGCAGTCGGCTTCTGTAAAGTTTACAGCCTTGGAAACCCTGTGAGGCAGTTTTACTCTGTTCTACAGAGTCACTATGGAGCCCTGATGGTACAGTGGTTAAAGTGATCAACTGCTAACTGAAATGTAGGCAGTTCGAACCCACCAGACACTCTGTGGGAGAAAGATGTGGCAGCCTACTTCTGTACAGTCTCAGAAACCCTGTAGGGTCACTACGAGTCAGAACTGACTCGACAGCAATGGGTTTAAGGAGGTGGAAATGGTTAATGCACTCAGCTGTTAACAGAAAGGTTGGAGGTTCAAGTCCACTTAGAGATGCCAGGAAGAAAGAAAGATCTACTTCCAAAAAATCAGCCACTGAAAATGCTATGAAGCACAGTTCTACTCTGGCATACATGGGACCACCATAATTTGGAGTCAACTCAGTGGCATAAAAAAAAAAAATTGATGTTAATATCTTCTTTTAGAGAATAGGTATTTAGATCTCCCCACATGCCTATGTCAAGAAATCTGGAAGATGGTTTCCTGGCCAACCAACTAGAATAGATTCATATTTGTCCCCATTTCCAAGAAAGGTGATACAACAGAATGTGGAAACTACCAGACAATATCATCAATATCACACACAAGTAAAATTTAGCTGAAGATCATTCAAAAAGCAGCTGCAGTAGTACATCAACTGGGAACTGAGAAATTCAAGCCAGATTCAGAAAAGGACTTGGAACGAGGAATACCATTGCTGATGTCAGATGGATCTTGGCTGAAAGCAGAGAATACCTGAAAGATGTTTACCTGTGTTTTATTGACCATGCAAAGGCATTCAACTGCGTGGATCATGACAAATTATGCATAACGTTGCGAAGAATGGCAATTCCAGAACACTTAATTATGCTCATGAGGAACCTGCACGTAGATTAGGAGGCAGTCCTTTGAACAGAACAATGGGACACTGCATAGTTTAAAAACAGGAAAGGTGTGCATCAGGGCTGTATTCTTTCACCATACTTATTCAATCTGTATGCTGAGCAAATAACCCAAGAACGTGGACTATAGGAAGAAGAATGGGCACCAGGATTGGAGAAAGACCTGTTAACAACCTTGCTTGTAGAAAGTGAAGAGGACTTGAAGCGCTTAGTGATGAAGATCAAAGACGACAGCATTCTGTATGGATTACACCTCAACGTAAAGAAAACAAAAATCCTTACAACTGAACCAAAAAGCAACATCATGATAAATGGAGGAAAGATTGAAGTTGTCAAAGATTTCATTTTACTTGGATCCACCATCAATGCCCATGGGAGCCCTCTCCTTCCCCGCTGCCAAAAAAAATTGCTGTCGAGTAGGTTCTGGCTCATAGTGACCCTAAAGGTCAGAGTAGAACTGCTCCTCAGGGTTTCCAAGGAGCTATTGGTGGATTTGAACTGTTGATCTTTTGCTCAGCAGCCAGGCTTTTAATCACTGTACCACAAGGGCTCCCTTGTGGGTGCAGTGGTCAGGAAATCAAATGACATGTTGTATTGGACAAACCTGCTGCTGCAAAAAAAAAAAAAAAATTTCTGCAAAGACCTCTTTAAATTGATGAACAGCAAAGATGTCACTTTGAGGACTAAGGTGTACCTGACCCAAGCCATGATATTTTCAATCACTTCATATGTATATGAAAGCTGGGCAGTGAATAAAGAAGACTGAAGAAGAATTGACACCTTTCAATTACGGTGTTGGTGAAGAATATTGAATATGCTATGGACTGCCAGGTGCTCCTTGGAAACTCTATGGGGCAGTTCTACTCTGTCCTATAGGGTTGCTATGAGTCATAATCGGCTCAAGGGCAGTGGGGTTGTTTTTTGGGTTATGGACTGCTAGAAGAACAAGCAAGCCTGTCTTGGAAGGAGTACAACCAGAATGATCCTTAGAGGCAAAGGTGGCAAGGCTTAGTCTCAAGTACTTTGGTCCTGTTATCAGGAGGGACCAGTCCCTGGACAATACATCATGTTTGGTAAAGTAGAGGGTCAGAGAAAAACAGGAAGACACTCATGAGATGGATTGACACAGTGGCTACAACAATGTTCTCAAGCATAACAATGATTGTGAAGATGGTGAAGGACCAGGCAGTGTTTTGTTCTGTTGTACATAGGGTTGCTATGAGTTGGATCCAACTCAACTGTACCTGACAACAACATTTAGACTTAATTTTACTAATGAGTCATTGTAGTAAATCACCAGGTAGATTGTGGTAGTATCAGGAGGAGTAAAAAAAAAAAACATTTGGGTGCTATCATATGGTCTATTGGTCAACGTGGAGACCAGCATATCTGTTGCAGATGATAGAAGTATATTCAGAAAGTTATTTCAAAGAGGGTTTTATTCAACTATTTATTATAAACCCAGTTACATGGGGGAGTTAGTCACACAGGATGATGGTGCAATCTCTGAGACACTTCAACTCTACTGTCTATTAAACAGATAGGACTCTAACCACACAGATGGGTGCACTCCAGGTTTCTGGTCAGAAATACTACATTGGGCTCAACGTTTCCCTCACCTAAAATTTTGACAAAGGTAAACCAGTTGTTGTTGAGTCAGCTCCAACTCATGGCGACCCCACATGTGTCAGAGTAGAACTGGGCTCCTTAGGTTTTTCAGTGGCTGATTTTTTGGAAATAGATCACCAGGCCTTTCTTCTGAAAATCCTCTGGGTGGATTTGAACTTCCAACCTTTTGAGGAGCAGCAGAGTGCATTAGCCCTTTGCACCACCGAGGGATTCCTTGATAAAGATAAGTGGCCATGTTTATGGGGGAAAGCTTGGAGGACAAGGAGTTTGTCTATTCTTCTAACATCTTAAATTCTACTTCTGGATCATATAAGAAAAATAGATCCACCTATTAAAAAAAATTTTGTTGTCAAGTCAATTCTGACTCATAGGAACCCTATAGGACAGAGTAGAACTGCCCCATAGGGTTTCCAACGAGTGACTGGTGGACTTGAACTGCCGACCCTTTGGTTAGCAGTCAGACATTTAACCACTGTGCCACCAGGGTGCCTCTGGATCACATAAGAACAACAGATCCCCCGGTGGACCACCACGAAAAGGTAGCACAGCATAGCAACCAAGAACACAGACTATCTGGATGCAAATCCTCATCTCACTACTAACTTTGGACCTCGTACAAGTTATCGGTCTCGCTTTTCTCAATTGTAAAATGAAGGTGATAATAACATGTAACTAATAAGATTTCTGTGAGGATTAACTAAATTAGTGTTCGTAAAGTGCTTAGAACAGTGCCTAGCACAGAGCACATACTACATATGTGTTTGTTAAATTAATGAAATAAAAAATAATGTTCCCTGTGTAGAATTATTTGTGAATAAACTGCACTAAAGTGTGTTTTTTCAGATTAGATTCAGGGTTGTCATAAGAAATGTTCCTAAGAATTCACCGTTGTATTGTGTGAAAAGATCGTTGAGGACATTGTTTACTACGTCCCAGTACCGAGAACAATGGTAATCCCCAACAGTTGGTTGTTTCTACCTTGTGTTCACTGAGTCATAAACTGATCTGATTTCCCTTATAAGCTAGACACAAGAAATCTTAGGGCTAAATTTATGGCTCGTTTCTACCAAGTGTATAAATGTGGTATAAAGTTTTTAGGCTTCTTCCTGGTTCTGTGTTATTTCATCACAGCTGTTCTTTATTCTCTCTTAATTTACCTTATGTTACTCTATTTATATTCATTTTTATTCTTTAAAAATTAAAGATAAAAATTCAGAAAAATATTTTCACAAAATCTTAATATTCTTATAAAAGAAAAAGAGAAATGAATAAAGGGTTTGAGTACTGTGTGTGTATATATATATATATAATGAGAAAAGAAAACTGTACTATCTACTCGGTCAATCCATTATTTTAAAGTCAAGTTTAAATCCCAACTTCATTAACCTCTCATGACTTTTGCCTTCCAAACTTCTCCTTCATCTGAACCTAGATTATATTAATCTTCTGTACCATTCAATTTAGCACTTTATTGTCCATGATTTCATACTCTTATCATTTTATGGGTATAAAACATGTTTCAACACTATTGTATATTCACTCTATAATATCGAGCATGGGATACACACACAAATGGAGTGATTATAAGACCCTGAAGTAGACACACTCTTATCCCCTTTTAAACTTGTATAAGGCTGCTGCACATAGGGCTGTATTTATGTCTGAGAGATTAATTTCATCATTGAAAACTGAGATACTCAGGAAGCATTATGTAGAGCCTTTCAGTGTACTACTCTGTATTTTAAAAATAATATCCTCTGACTAAATAGGCTGTAATTTGACCTTTAGGAACATTTACTTGATTTTAAAGCGCTATGTACTATACTTTAACCTTTTTTAAAAGAGGAGAATACATATTTTCTCAGAGATCATCAAACTAGAAAATAATCTCCATATCTCACTGGAAAGCCTAAAGCCATATGTTAAGATCCCAGTAGTCGAAACGAATCCTGACTAAATTTTATTATATCTGTATGTTAAAGATCACATGAAAATACTCAAACAATCCCTTATTATTATTTAGTCTTCAGTGCCTTTTAATTCATCACTCACAATGAAAAAGACCAAATCTATTCACCAGTGTTTACTATTACCATAATTCTTTTTACATTAAGTAGAAAAATATGTATTAATGAGTTCATTTATAAAGTGAAATAAGTGAGCTCTTTGACCTTACCATATTGACTTGCCCCTGCATATGCACTATCATTTCTTTTGCTGTGGTCCTTGATATAAATGATTGGCACAAACGTACATCCATAGAGTATTCCAGACATCACTGCAAGACTACAGCCCCTGGAAAAAAAAAAAAAAATCACTATTAATCTTGACCCAAAACAATATATCTGACGTACATACAAATGGAATCATAATTAAAACGTGCCTCAAAACGTAAATCACAAGGACTTCTGCCGAAATCACTCCATCTATCTCAAGCTCTGTGACTGGTGGAAGTCAAGGTGTCAAAGTGGTGTCAGGACTAAGAGTACAGCTTCTGTCCTCCGCTGTTCACGATTTACAGAAATTATAATGGGTTATCATTGTGAACTGTAGTTTTATAAATGAGGCTATTGCTGTCAGTATAAGTGCACATAAACAAATGCAGCTCTCTAATTAAACGGCAAGGTACCTGTGGACCAGCACTATGCCTCATGATTTCTTTTAAAACACTGTCTGATATCTAGCACAGGGCTGGAATAGACTAAGTGCTGGATACATTTTTGTTCAAAACAACCATTGAGGTCCGTAGACTCACCTATGCCTTAGTCAACTATAGCATGGACGAAAGGAAGTGCTGAGTTAGTTAAATAGTTCGCCTGGATATTTCAGGTAAAGTATTACTTTTTATAAGAAACTCTTTCATTTTAAGCACTGGAGCCATGCTGACTGTTCAGACTTAGGCCATATCTACATGAAGCAAGGTTTCCAGATGATTTTGTGGGAAGGTGATTAATATTTTGCAACAAGCAGTTCTTTTAATTTAATACAAAAGACAATGATGTGAAACAGGAAATTTTTAGCCAAAAACTCTCTCCTTCCAAATTTATGAATAAATCCCCAAAGTCTATTTTAATGGTGCTCTTTTTCTAAGAATATGAGACTGTAGCCATCCATAGATAGGTTCATCTGTTCTAGTCACACTGGAAATCCCTGCATTAGGGTGAAGCCTGGACTTCTTACTCCTGGAGGAGTGTCCTAAACGCAGACCAGACTCATAGACCAGGCCTGGCTAACTATACAACAAGCACAAAAGTTTTTCTTAAGAAATAACAATGGAGCAGATACTTTTTGAAAAACAAATGCTTTGTTGGAGAGATCTGTTTTATTATGAAGTACCACCTACAAAAACAACATTTATTTCTTCCAAAGTTGTTTGTTAGTTCATTCACTCACTCACTTAAATATTTATTGAGCACTTACTATGTGCCAAAGCCCTGGTGGTGTAGTGTTTAAGAGCTCGTTTGCCAACCAAAAGGTTGGCAGTTCAAATCCACCAGCTGCTCCTTGGAAACCCTATGGGGCAGTTCTACTCTGTCCTATAGGGTTGTTATGAGTCGGAATCGACTCGATGGCAACGGTTTTTTTCTTAATATGCCAGGCAGGGAGTCCCTGAGTGCACAAACATTGATATGCTCAGCTGCTAACTGAAAGGTTGGCAGTTTGAGTGCATTCGGAGGCCCCCTGGAAGAAAGGTCTGGTGATCTTCTGAAAAATCAGCCATTGAAAACTCCACGGAACAAAGTTCTACTGTGACACATATGGCATTACCATGAGTTGGACCTGACTTGACGCTACTGGTTTGGTTTTGGCTTTATGTGCCAGGCACTGCTTCCTTCCCACTGTGAAGACAGTGTACATACCATCAAAGGAAAAGCTTTATGTTGTTGAGGCAAAAGAAGGTGTCACCACATAAAGTCCCAAGCAGCCATTATTTGTACAATGCAAGCTGTATGTGATTACATATTTTCATATTTCCTTGCAAATAAAAACAAAGCTAAAATATAGCGGCTGATGTTGAGCCTAATTCTCCCAGTTTTATGGAGACGGTGGACATACGTAACATTCCATTGTATTTGACAATGAACGTCTTGGGATTATAAAACTGTCTAGCACACATGTGGAAGAACTGCAAGTGTAGAGAAGTGTGTTGCCCTGTTCAACTGTGACTGCTAAGAGCGCATTGATCACTGTACACTCTGGTCTAGTCTATCTCTTTTGGTTTAGGCACAAAAGTCTTGCAAATGGGGCTGCTTTTGTCATCTGGAAGCCCTGGTGGCGTAGTGGTTAAGAGCTATAGCTGTAACCAAAAGGTCGGCAGTTCAAATCTACCAGGCGCTCCTTGGAAACTGTACGGGGCAGTTCTACTCTGTCCTATAGGGTCACTTTGAGTTAGAATTGACTCGATGGCAACAGGTTTTTTTTTTTTTTTGTCAACTACTTATTGTCTAGACAGACTACACGAAAGCAGTTGAACTTAAGGACCTCTGTACCTAAAAATTCAGCAGGGGACAAAGAAAACTTCTCCTCCATGGAGTCAAGGAAGTCAAAGCTTGTTATGGAATTTAGATGAATATCACTTCACACCGGAAATCCTCAGACTGGCTTTAACCAAAGTATGAAACCAAGGAATAGAGCAAAGAAGTAGCCTCTGCTTACACTATGCGGTGTTGTACTGTAGAAAGTTTATCCACCCAGGAGTAATTAGGACAAGGATCTTGATTTGTGTTGATCGCCTGTTGAAAACATTGGCACAAAACAAAAGACAAACAAAAACAGTATTCTGTTGATAATCGCCCTGGTAACAAAAAGATTTCCCGTGCTTTTCTCTTCTCTCTCAAGCATCCTTTAAATATGAACATGCTACACAACACACTCTGAATCTGTATTTCCAGACTTAGCTATTTCTAAATCTGTTCCTCTTTCGATTACAATGTTTTGGTGTTTGGCAAATTCTCTGTTTAAATTTTCCCAGCTTAATATATGGCTATTTTGATATACCTATTAAAACTAACAAAAATTATTAACTCATGTTTCATCTAAGGAAAACTCAGGCTCTCTTAACACAGAATGGCTAAAATTAATCCAGAGTTTTTATACTGAATTAGCTAATAACATACTTGTAGCCATGTTTGAAAATTTGGCTAATATTCCAAGCCAGGAAAAATCATGGGAAAATTAATAATATCTCTATTATTAGTCATCTGCATCTCTTAGCTGGAGTCTGATGTTATACTTACACCACTCCTGCTTTGGTAAGAGATAAGAAACTAGATTGGGATTCTTTGTCATGGACCCAGTCTAGCTCTCCTTTGGAGATAATGCCTTCTTTCACAAGGGGATGATGATAGGTGGTGCATACTAACCACCCTGCTGTTCGCATATCTTTAAACCTAGTTTGCTTATAGTCTTCCCTCCTGCCTAAAAGAATCTAAGGCAGTTAACCTACTATGTATCTTTTACCAAGCTGTGTTTATTTTATTTTTATCCTTTTTTTTGAGGGGTGGATAGTTAGGAGGGTCTAGATCCCTGAAGGAGACAAGGAACCCCAGAAAACTTCATCTACTCTCCCTGAGACACTTTGCTGATTAGAGATGCCTATGGATTAATAAACTACTTTTTTTTTTTTTTTTCTGTCTTACACTTAAGCTAATTATTATTTAATTTAGTGTCAATGCAAATAAGGCTTCAGGCATCTTAGCTATAACAATTTTGATACGGGAAGGAGAAAAGAAGAAAAGATTAATTTTAAAGTAAGGAGAAGAGGCAGCACCTCGGAGCGAGGCTTCAGATTCAAAGGTCAGCTAGAGAGCCCTTGGCCTGTGGCAGGCAGAGGAGATGCTTGAAATAGAAAGAACTAGAATCTGGGCTCCTGGGAATGCAAGGTCCCCTTGAAATCACTTTTGTATACATAGCCAACCTCTTGGAAAGTTGTCCCTGTCTAACCCAGACTTGCCATTACAGACTTGATTCTCCAAGGTGAAGACAGTGACTTCTTATATATTCCCTATTTTTATCACTGAGTTGAGCAGGATATGGCATAAAAGAGAGGTTGAAAAACAAACAGAAGAAAATCATGTCCAATTTCTACTCTCACGTGTCTTCCGTTTGGTTGGCTTCCTTTCGTCTATCCCTCACCCCAGTATACTAGAAAATCTCTGTCCACCTCCTTTCTAAAGTTACTCTCATATTCCTCTAAAGTATTTAGGGTTCCCCTGTTGCAGAAAGCTTTAAACCCATTCCAAAATACAAGGCTGTGTACACGTCTCTAAGTAGAGGTTACTATTATTAAAATTAACTCAACCTCTGTGCTTGCTGAGAAGCTTTACTTTGGAAACACTGATGAATTGCTACACAGCCAGAATAAATATGCTGAGATATTTTATATAGCCCTGGTTGAAAAATAACAATAATAAAAAAATGCCTTCTCATTTCTTTCAAATCTGTGCTTCTTCCTTTCACCTTAATTTTAAGTTTCAAATCAAGCTGTCTCAGTACACTATTATATACCATACTCACATGCTCTGACATTAAGGGTGTGGTATCCATGGGACACGTGTTACTTGGTATTTCACTTTTGATGAACAAAAATATGAAAGCACTGCAAAGAAAAGAAATTTTAATGACATTTATCTTACTCTTGGTTCCTAATTAAGCTGCCCAATTTCTAAGAGAAAACATAGCTTAAATCATCAAGTCCTGCTAATACGATGATTCCTTCCAGTGTGGGCCCTTCAGTGGTCCTGCCATTTCTCCACAACTGCCATTCTCTTGGATGTCTCTCATGTTCCTTAACTGCAACAGGTCAAAAGCTAAACTTACAAGCCTTCCCCCCTTACCAGCTCTCTCTCCTGATCTCATTATTTTAGTCAATGCCCTCATCCTTCCTTTTATTCCTGCTTCACCTGGAATCAAATAATAAGATAAATGCAGGTAAAAACTACAGCAAAATAATATTTCTCTTCTGTTACATGGACCAGCCCCCAAAAGTTCAGCAATATCCTCAGTTGGCAAACTGTAGAAGACAAGCATCTCATATGTCGCTGATGTGCGTGCAGAATGGTGTAGCTCCCATGGAGGGGAATCTGGGCCTGTCTACCAAAGCCACAGATGTGCCCACCACTGGCCTGAGCAACACTGCTCTGGACACTCTCACACAGGTGCACCCCATCAGGTGAGGTTACCTGCATGGCCACACGATGGAATACTACACAGCTGTAGAAAAGGAATGTGGATGAACTCTCTGCTCTAATATGGAAAGATTGCTGGGATATATTTTGAGAGAAAAAAACAGTCCAATGCTTTTTTTTTTTTTTTCTTTAACATCTCTCTCATAGCACACTCTCTATGCTTGTCCAGTATCTTTGTAACAAATGCCTCACTGACTATTGACTTTTGAACTATTTAGATAAATTAAAATATCTTAATGTACTTAAGTTATTTAACTTAAGAAAACTAAAACTTCGGTATAATTTTGACTTATTATTCCCTTTTTTAGTACTTTTGAATATATCCGCATGGTTTAAAAGTTAAAACAATATAAGTTTTCAGAGCACTTATGAGACTGAAATAGGGTAGCTAGGTAGGTGCTATCTTTTGTACAAAATTTCTTAGCTGGCTTCATTAGTTCAGTCACTTGCTTTAAAATTTGAATGGCTGTGTATTCCCTTTCATATGAAATTTAACTTTTCTTTTTGATTTTTATTGCTCGCTGCATTTTGCTCCACCCAACATTTCTAAATATAATTTTCCACATGAACTTTCATTCCTAACAACTTCCTGCTCTTAGTCCTTCATCACTTCCAATTTTTCCCTTAGCTGGCCACACCACGCCTTCTTCTCTTCCCACCCAAATTAAAACAGAAATCACATGCTGCTTGTGAGGAGAGAACTTCACCTCAGGCCCTCCTCACTGAATCTTCCTTTTCTGAATTCCCGCAGCACTAAGAACCATCACTATACAATCCAAACCATTTGCTACAATTCCATGTTAATCTTTTCTCTCCAAAGATTTTCTAATTCAATAGAGAATAGGAGCTACATCTAATCTTTCCTTCAGGGTCCTCAAAGTACTGAACACAGTAAAATGGAATGGGTAAAGCCTAATTAGATGTATACATAGTCATATATATGTGTATGTATATGTATATGTGTATGCCCACAGTCATGCTTTGAATTGTGCCCCTCAAAACGTATGTCAGTTTGTCTAGTCCATGATTCCCAGCATTCACAATTCTGGGTATTGTGTGACTGTCCACCATTTTGTCATCTGATATGATTTTCCTATGTGTTGTAAATCCTACCTCTAAGATGTTAATGAGGTGGAATTAATAGCAGTTACGTTAATGAGGCAGGACTCAATTTACAAGATTAGGTTGTGTTTTAAGTCAATCTCTTTTGAGATATAAAAGAGAGAAGCGAGCAGAGAGGCATGGGGACAGCATACAACCAAGAAACAAGAGCTAGAAGAATAGTTTGTTCTTTGGCTCTGGGGTCGCTATACTGAGAAGCTCCTCCACCAGCGACGACTGATGACAAGCACCTTCCCCCAGAGTTTACAGAGAGAAAGCCTTCCCTTGGAGCTGGCACCCTGAATTCAGCCTTCCAGACTGTGAGAGAATAAATATCTTTGTTAAAGCCATCCACTTGTGGTATTTCTGTTATAGCAGCACTAGATGACTAAGATACCCGTGTATGTGTAATTTTGAAAGCTACATATATAGATGTTGCAATCGCATATACATTACATAGATGTTGCATATATTAGATGCAATATAATATCTACATACATCAGATGTTGCAATTGTATTTTTTTTTTTCCCAAAAGTATGCAATGAAAACCCTCTACTTGGTATAGATTTGTATGTTTTTCTAATTAAAAAAAAACACAGGATGATATGCTAGGGAGAGAGTAACATGACTTGATTTAACAGCAGATGTGAAGAAGCAGTACTGGCAAAAGAAAAGAACAGCATCAGGGAAATTAGAAATGTGAGATTATTACAACTGTGGATGGGTGGGTAGGTAGTAAGGGACTGATGAAAAGGAGAAAAAGAACTTGAGAAACATTCAGAACAAATTTTAAATAATTACATATGATCTGGGTATAAACAGAAGACAATAAAGATGACTGAGATTTTGAATTTGAATGGCCTCCTATTGAGAGAGGGAGCTCGGAGGGGAACTAGTTTGCAGGGAATGGAAAACGAAGAAAAGTAATTCTGTTTGGGGAAATGTTGCAGGTAAAGAGGAAGGAACCAAGTCCAGTGTTCGTGGAGTGACCAGGCAGGATTCCCTTACACAGTTATTTCACATTTGATTGAGTAGGGCGCACCTGTGGGGTATCCGCGTAGAGGTGTTTAGCCTGGTTTGTGGTTAGGTAGAAGGATCCTAGCTCTGAGGAAAAGTAATGGCTAGAAACAAAGCTTTGGGTTTCCTCACAACATCAAAGCTGAAGCTGTGGGAGTAAACACATCTCTCCAGGGAAAAAAAGAGAAAATGGGGAGCTGAATCTTGGGGATAATCCAAAGGACATTTTTTCTTGAATAAAAGGAGAATCTGCCTTTTTATGAGCTCTGACCTCTGGATCTTCATTAAAGCCAATGTTTCAGAGGGTGTCCTGGGTATTGTCTCTCTGCGTCAGCTCCACTCCCACCCTGGTATATCCTTTCCTGCTGTTGTTGTTAGCTGCCGTCGAGTCAGCCCCCAAATCATGGTGACCCCATGCACGAAGGAACACTACGCTGCTCGGTACTATGCCGTAATCAGTTGGGGATCAGACTGGTGTGACCCATAGGGTTTTCACTGGCCGATTTTCAGAAGTAGATCACCAGACCTTTCTTCCTAGTCCATCTTAGTCTGGAAACTTTGCTGAAACCCATTCAGCATCGTAGCAACACACAAGCCCCCACTGACAGGCGGGTGGTGTCTGAGCACGAGGCGCGTTGTCTGGAAAGCCAACCAGGGTCTCCGTCATGGAAGGAGAGAATTCTACCGCTGGGCCACTGATGTCTCACTGAACCTGTTTCCCAGACTCTGTTGGCAGCGTGTTCCATTTAGGTTCTGCCAATGGAGGCACCTGCATATAAGATTGAGAGGTGGACGAAGTCACTCTATTTTGGAGGGAGCTCCAGTAACTCCAGCAGCAATGGTAGCTCAGGATAGAGGCAAATACTGGCTGCAGTGTGGGCTCCAGGGCTTTGGGTAATGCATCCCTTTTTTTTTTGCTTCATTGGGCCTCAAAGCACTTTTGTGAACAATCTCCAGAATTCAATCCACTGCTATCAAAAATACCTAAGGTGGCTGTGGTCTTACAGAATGACTGATACTTACTTCATATATCACCAGGGAAAACGTCAGGCTAGAAATTATTAACCCAATCTTTTAAACATTGGTCAGTGCAGTGGAGCAATAAGAAACTAAAAAAGGAAAGCAACACCCTAAACCAACATAACCATATTTCAATTTTCCTTACAGTGATCCAGAAGCTCCAGGTTTTTAAAATGAATCCCCGTTAGAACAAACTGATTGAACTGAGTTAAGATAACGAAAAGACAGATCCCAGAAATCTCTCTCAGTGAAAAACAGAAGGGAACCTAGATGAATTAGAGGAAGACATAACTGCTTTTCCCGGGCACAGGCCAAGCCCCAAACGAAGCTGCATGATCCTGAGGTGCACTGACAGGTTGAACATGGAGCTAAGCGCAACTGCCCAAAGGGGAAAGAGTAACTGGACATGGACTAGTTATTAATAAAAATAATGATTATTATAAAGAAGCTAGCTAACATATAGGTCATTACACATGCCCAGTACTATGCAAAGCACTTAACAAATTTTATTTTATTTAATCCTCAATATATCTTATGAAATTGGTACTATTATCATCCATTATCCTCACTTTACAGAAGAAGAAACCAAGGTTTAGAGAAATAATTTGTCCAAGGTCACGTAAGTAGAAGCGGTAGAACATAAATAATTGATTTGTAATTTCAGAGAATGTACTATTTCTAAAGAAAGAAACGTGGCGAAAAACAATGCTTCACGGACTGGGAAAAGTAGCCTTAAATGGTCATAAAGTCAAAACTAAGGCATGCAACATTTGGGTGTAAAGAAATTGTTTTTAAGAGTTATTCGGAGCCAGAATGCTGTGTGAGTTGTACAAAATACAGAAAACTGCCTCAAACTAAAAATGTCAGGAATCTGCATTTTAGAATAATCTATGTTATTTCTTCTCCAGTTGGCCCGGGACTACTCTCTAAGGCAACATTTCAATGACAAAGAGATTGTTCCAGAATGTGGCTGGGGAAAAGCCATCATTGCCAGAGGGCTGGAAATATACTGTTCTTTCCCTAAAGAATAAAAAAAAGTACTAAAATCTTTGCAGGCAGTGCTATTAATTATGTGAAACTCTGACAGGGACTATAAACAGAGGCCTGAGAGGAAAAGAGACTTAATTTAAGGTGACTTAGTTCCTGTTAGAATTTTATTGGTGAAACACTACCACGTAGAGATCTAAAGTCATTTTCATCCTCATATAGGTACATACACTTAGGACACAGATTATTCAAAAGGATATGTGTTTTCACAGGTGAGAGAGTGGTTATCTAGCTGGGTTAAGAAGAGTGAGTGAAGTGACAGGAAAGTGGAAGGTGGGTGGTAAAGAGTGAGAAATACATAGATGAGAGAATCAATAGCTATGCCAATGGCATCAGAAGCCAGCATATATTTATCTGTATGGTGTTTTTTAAGAGTCCCTGGGGCGTGCAAGCAGTTAACGCACTTGTCTGCTAACAAAAAGGTTGAACATTCCAGAGCACCTATAAGCACCTAGGAGGTAAAACCTGGTGATCTACTTCCAAAAAATCAGCCATCGAAAACCCTATGGAGCACATTTCTACTCTGACACACATAGGGTAGCCATGAAGCTGAATCGACTTAATGGCAACTAGTAGTACATGTATAGCATTTTTTAGTTTGCAAAACATTTTAATATGCTATTTGATTCTATCAGGCGCTCCTTGGAAACTCTAGGGGGCAGTTCTACTCTGTCCTATAGGGGCGCTATGAGTTGGAATTGACTTGATGGCACTGGGTTTTTTATTTGATTCTAATTTATAAGCTATATGTTGACTGTCTATTTATTACAGATAATGACACTGAGCTTCAAAGCAGTTAAATGATTTTCCCAGGGTCTCAGTGGTTTTGATAGCTAAAATGGGATTCCTGACCCCAGATCTAGTGCTTTCTGTCCTCGAAAGCTGACTTTGTCATTGTAAATGAAGAACTTGAGGAAAAGTCATGCGTACTCTTGTAATGCAGATTTTAAAAAATGTAAACACATCCAGACAAAAAACCAAACCCACGGCTACTGAGTTGGTTTCAACTACTTGTGACCCTATGTGTTACAGGGTAGAGCTGTTCCATAGGATTTTCTTGGCTATTATCTTTACTGAAGCAGGCCTTTCTTCCATGTTCTACTGGGTGGGTTCAAGCCAAACTTGAGGTTAGTAGTTGAGTGCAAACTTTTTGTGCCACCCATGGAACTTAAAAAAAAAAAGTATTCTAGGAAGGAGGGGCCAAGATGGCTGACTAGGTAAAAGCTACCGTGGATCCCTTCTGCAACAAAGACTCGGAAAAACAAGTGAATCGATCACATACATGACAATCTACAAACTCTGACCATTAAACACAGATCTAAAGAGTTGACCTGAGTGACAGGGAGCAAAAAGCTGCGCCCTAAAGCAGCAAACGCCTCTGGAACCGGCACCCTACTCCACAGTCTTGAGCCCTCGCGGTTCCTTGGTGCCAAGTGGCAGGGCTGATTGCGGCTTGCTGAGGCGGGGCAGGCACAGGACACAGCCCTAATCCCTAGCCCCCTGGGTTAACCTCAGTAGAGACTCAGCCAGGGCAAGCAGGCTGCACAATGAAGCGGCTAACGAGAGAATGAGCAACCACGGGGAAGGAGCGACTGTTTTCGGAGCCTGGAGCCAGGATCCCAGTCAGAAAACCATAGCGCAAGGCTTTGGACTGGGTGCAGGGGAGCTGAGCACTGCTTCCGGAGATGGCGCAAAAATGGGACACAGCCCTAGCCCCCTGAAGTGACCTCGGGGGAAGCCCAGCCAATACATGCAGGCAGTACAATGACGCGGCTGGCAGGAGAAGTCACTGGGGGGTAGCGACTGGTTTTGGAGCCTGGAGTGCAGCATCCCAGCTGGGGAACCTTGACACGGGGCTTTGGACTGAGAGCGGAAATGCTGACCATGGCTTCTGAAACAGCACAAGCACAGGATACAGGTCTGACCCTCCGGGGCAATCTCGACCCAGCCAGCGCACACAGGCTACACACCCCTCGGGAATCTCACATAAAACAGTCATCACCAAGCAAGATAAGTAACTTTGTCTATATTCCTGGGTGCTACTCTCTCCTATCTATCTGATCCCTCCCCCCCGCTTCCCAGGCGTCTTCATTAACATTGGAATTTCCTGGGCCAGAGAGTGAAGTGCTCTGCGTTTTTTTTTTTTTTCTTTTCCTAACCCATTCTCCTGGCCTGAGAGAAGCAGCTACGAAAAACCCAGGGACCAAAAATCCTTCCCTGACTTCCCTAAATTGGAATAAAAATACAGAACCAGCTCCAGCCAAGCATATGAGATACACAGTCTTTGGCTTTCATCCCTACAGGGAACAAGGTGGCTATTGTACTGCAAAGGCAATTCTGAAAGAGATCTGACTGTAATTGTTTTAGCTGATCACTGGAAAGACGTTTTCCAGGTCTGATATCTCTACCTATTAAACAGAGCCCTCACTGATCCACAACAGGGAACTGAGGGCTGAAGCTCCACCCAAACCACCTAGCCACCTCCCAAAGGGGTCTGAGAATACTGACACCTTCCAATCCTTAGAGGTACATGCATTGGGTGCCTAAGGTACAGCTGCAGAGCCCACCCACCAAAGTGCTTTAGGAATAGAGACACTCCTACCTCACTGGCATATGGGGGAAGGCTGTCAGCACCCTGCCCCCACAGGAGTGTGACCCCGTGCTGCTACTAGAATCTGGTGCACACAACTATCACCACTACTCCTCTAAGCGAATAGGTGACAGTCTACCCCACACACTTGGTGACCCAAAATCAGATTCTACTCAAGAATAGTGAATGGACTCTTAGGCTTATATTTCTGGTACTGGCCCAAACCAGCTGGTGATAGGACATAAGTGATTCAAAGGCTACAACAATCAAGACAGAGCAATCTAGTAGCCCAGCTGCGTATACTGAAAGAAAACAAAACAAGATAAGACTCAGTGAGCAAATATAAAATAAATCATTACAATATCTTATAAATGGCTCGGAGACAGCAGTCGATATCAAACCACATAAAGAAGTAGACCATGATTGCTTCTACAACTCCCCAAATCAAAGAATCAAAATCTTTCCCAAATGAAGATTCAATCCTGGAATTGCCAGATGCAGAATATAAAAAAAATTATATACAGAATGCTTCAAGACGTCAGGGATGACCTCAGAAATGAAATAAGGCAATCTACAGAAAAAGTCAAGGAACACACTGATAAAGCAGTTGAAGAAATCAAAAAGGTTATTCAAGAGCATAGTTGAAAAATTGATAAGCTGCAAGAATCCATAGAGAGCATTCAGAAATACAAAAGATTAACAGTAAAATAACAGAATTAGACAACTCAAAGGAAGTCAGAGGAGCAGAATCGAGCAACTGGAATGCAGAGTGGGGGAGGTGGAGGATAAAGCAATTGGCACCAATATAATTGAAGAAAAATCAGAAAAAATAATTAAAAAAAAATGAAGAAACCCTAAGAATCATGTGGAAGTCTATCAAGAATAACTTGCGTGTAATCGGAGTTTCAGAAGAGGGAGGGATAACAGAAAATACAGAGAGAATAGCTGAAGATCTATTGGCAGAAAGCTTCCCTGGCATCATGAAAGACAAAAGGATTATATCTATCCAAGATGCTCATTGTACCCCATATAAGATTGATCCAAAAAGAAAATCACCAAGGCATATTATCATCAAACTTGCCAAAACCAAAGATAAAGAGAAAATTTTAAAGGCAGCCAGGGATAAAAGAAAAGTCTCCTACAAGGGAGAATCAATAAGTTCAGATTACTCAGCAGAAACCATGCAGGCAAGAAGGAAATGGGATGACATATATAGAGCACTGAAGGAGAAAAACTGCCAGCCAAGGATCATATATCCAGCAAAACTCTCTCTCAGATACCGAGGTGAAATTAAAACATTTACAGATAAACACAAGCTTAGAGAATTTGCAAAAACCAAACCAAAGCTACAAGAAATACTAAAGGAAATTGTTTGGTCAGAAAATCAATAATATCAGATACCAACACAAGGTCACAGAACAGAACATCCTGATATCAACTCAAATAGGGAAATCACAAAAACAAATTAAGATTAATTTTAAAAAGAAAAAAAATGCTCAAAACAGGGAATCATTGAAGTCATTATGTAAAAGATCACAATAATCAAAAAAAATCAAAAAGAGGCACTAAATACAGGAGGCATAGATCTTCCAAATGGAGAGGAAAACAAGGCAATATAGGATGATACAAGCTAGGTTTTTACTTAGAAGAACAGGGGCAAATATTAAGGTAGCCACAAAGAGGTCTAACAATTCCATAATTCAATATAAAAGCCAAGAAAAACATAACAACTCAGCAAACATAATTTCAACTACTATGAAAATGAGGAATACAAAATTTACAAAGAAAAACATCTCGGCACAAAAAAGTAAGTGGAAAAATGAAATTGTCAACAACACACACAAAAAGGCATCAAAATGACAGCACTAAACACATACTTATCTATAATTACGCTGAATGTAAATGGACTAAATGCACCAATAAAGAGACAGAGAGTCTCAGACTGGATAAAGAAACACGATCCGTCTATATGCTGCCTCCAAGAGACACACCTTAGCCTTAGAGACACAAACAAACTAAAACTCAAAGGATGGAAAAAAATATACCAAGCTAACAACAATCAAAAAACAGTAGGAGTGGCAATATTAATTTCTGACAAAATAGACTTTAAAGTTAAATCCACCACAAAGGATAAAGAAGGACACTATATAATGATTAAAAGGACAATTGACCAGGAAGATATAACCATATTAAATATTTATGCACCCAATGACAGGGCTGCAAGATACATAAAACAAACTTTATCAGAACTGAAAAGTGAGATAGACACCTCCACATTTATAGTAGGAGACTTCAACACACCACTTTCAGAGAAGGATAGTACTTCCAGTAAGAAGCTCAATAGAGACACGGAAAACCTAATCGCTACAATCAACCAACTTGACCTCATAGACTTATACAGAACACTCCACCCAACTGCTGCAAAGTATACTTTTTTTTCTAGTGCACATGGAACACTGTCTGGAATAAACCACATATTAGGCCATAAAACAAACCTTTGCAGAATCCAAAACATCAAAATACTACAAAGCATCTTCTCAGACCACAAGGCCATAAAAGTAGAAATCAATAAGAGAAAAATCAGGGAAAAGAAATCAAATATTTGGAAACTGAACAATACCCTGCTCAAAAAAGACTGGTTTATAGAAGACATTAAGGAGAGAATAAAGAAATTCATAGAATGCAACGAGAATGAAAACTCTTCCTATCAAAACCTCTGGGACACAGCAAAAGCAGTGCTCAGAGGCCAATTTATATCGATAAATGCACACATACATAAAAAAAAAAAGAGCCAAAATCAGAGAACTGTCCCTACAACTTGAACAAATAGAAAGTGAGCAACAAAAGAATCCATCAGGCACCAGAAGAAAACTAATAATAAAAATTAGAGCTGAACTAAATGAATTAGAGAACAGAAAAACAATTGAAAGAATTAACAAAGCCAAAAGCTGGTTCTTTGAAAAAATTAACAAAATTGATAAACCACTGGCCAGACTGACTAAAGAAATACAGGAAAGGAAACAAAGAATCCTCATAAGAAATGAGATGGGCCATATCACAATAGACCCAACTGAAATTAAAAGAATCATATCAGATTATTACGAATAATTGTACTCTAACAAATTTGAAAACCTAGAAGAAATGGATGAATTCCTAGAAAAACACTACCTACCTAAACTAACACCAGCAGAGGTAGAACAACTAAATAGACCCATCACAAAAGAAAAGATTGAAAAGGTAATCAAAAAACTCCCAACAAAAAAAAAGCCCTGGCCCGGACGGCTTCACTGCAGAGTACTACCAAACTTTCAGAGAAGAGTTAACACCACTACTGCTAAAGGTATTTCAAAGCATAGAAAATGGTGGAATACCACCTAACTCATTCTATGAAGCCAGCATATCCCTGATACCAAAACCAGGTAAAGACGCCACAAAACAAGTAAATTACAGACCTATATCCCTCATGAACATAGATGCAAAAATCCTCAACAAAATTCTAGCCAATAGAACTCAACAACATATAAAAAAAATTATCCACCACGACCAAGTGGGATTTATGCCAGGTATGCAAGGTTGGTTCAATATGAGAAAAACCATTAATGTAATCCACCATATAAATAAAACAAAAGACAAAAACCACATGATCTTATCAATTGATGCAGAAAACACATTTGATAAAGTCCAACACCCATTCATGATAAAAACTCTCAGCAAAACAGGAATTGAAGGAAAATTCCTAACATAATAAAGGGCATCTATACAAAGCCAACAGCCAGCATCATTCTAAATGGAGAGAGCCTGAAAGCATTTCCCTTGAGAACAGGAACCAGACAAGGATGCCCTTTATCACCGCTCTTATTCAACACTGTGCTAGAGGTCCTAGCCAGCACAATTAGGCTAGACGAAGAAATAAAGGGCATCCGGATTGGCAAGAAAAAAGTAAAATTATCTCTATTTGCAGATGACATGATGTTATACACAGAAAACCCTAAGGAATCCTCCAGAGAACTACTGAAACTAATAGAACAGTTCGACAGAGTTTCAGGTTACAAGATAAACATACAAAAATCAGTTGGATTCCTCTACATCAACAAAAAGAACATCGAAGAGGAAATCACCAAATCAATACCATTCGCAGTAGCCCCCAAGAAGATCAAATACTTAGGAATAAATCTTGCCAAAGATGTAAAAGACCTATACAATGAAAACTACAAAGTACCAGTGCAAGAAACTAAAAGGGATGTACATAATTGGAAAAACATACCTTGCTCATGGATAGAAAGACTTAACAGTAAAAATGTCTATTCTACCGAAAGCCATCTATATATAGAATGCACTTCCTATCCAAATTTCAACATTTTTTAAAGTGATGGAGAAACAAATCACCAACTTCATATGGAAGGGAAACAAGCCCCAGATAAGTAAAGCATTACTGAAAAAGAAGAAGAAAGTGGGAGGCCTCACTCTACCTGATTTTAGAACATATTATACAGCCACAGTAGTCAAAACAGCCTGGTACTGGTACAACAACAGGCACATAGACCAATAGAACAGAATTGAGAACCCAGATATAAATCCATCCACATATGAGCAGCTGATATTTGACAAGGCCCAGTGTCAGTTAATTGGGGAAAAGATAGTCTTTTTAACAAACAGGGCTGGCATAACTGGATATCCATTTGCAAAAAAGTGAAACAGGACCCATACCTCACACCATGCACAAAAACTAACTCCAAGTGGATCAAAGACCTAAACATAAAGACTAAAACGATAAAGATCATGGAAGAAAAATTAGGGACAACGTTAGGAGCCCTAATACAAGGCATAAACAGAATACAAAACATTACTAAAAATGATGAAGAGACACCAGATAACTGGAAGCTCCTAAAAATCAAACACCTATGCTCATCTAAAGACTTCACCAAAAGAGTAAAAAGACCGCCTACAGATTGGGAAAAAATTTTCAGCTATGACATCTCCGACCAGCGCCTGATCTCTAAAATCTATATGATCCTGTTAAAACTCAACCACAAAAAGACAAACAACCCAATCAAAAAGTGGGCAAAGGATATGAACACGCGCTTCACTAAAGAAGATATTCAGGCAGCTAACAGATACATGAGAAAATGCTCTCAATCATTAGCCATTAGAGAAATGCAGATCAAAACTACGATGAGATTCCATCTCACTCCAACAAGGCTGGCATTAATCCAAAAAACGCAAAATAATAAATGTTGGAGAGGCTACGGAGAGATTGGAACTCTTATACATTGCTGGTGGGAATGTCAAATGGTACAACCACTTTGGAAATCTATCTGGTGTTTCCTTAAAAAGTTAGAAATAGAACTACCATACAACCCAGAAATCCCACTCCTCGGAATATAACCTAGAGAAATAAGAGCCTTTACACGAACAGATATATGCACACCCATGTTTATTGCAGCTCTGTTTACAATAGCAAAAAGCTGAAAGCAACCAAGGTGTCCATCAACGGATGAATCAATAAATAGATATTCACACAATGGAATACTACGCATCGATAAAGAACAGTGACGAATCTGTGAAACATTTCATAACATGGAGGAACCTGGAAGGGATTATGCTGAGTGAAATCAGTCAGAGGCAAAAGGACAAATATTGTATAAGGCCACTATTATAAGATCTTGAGAAATAGTATAAACTGAGAAGAACACATTCTTTTGTGGTTATGAGAGGGGGGAGGGTGGGAGAGTGGGAGAGTGTCGTTTACTGATTAGATAGTAGATAAGAACTACTTTAGGTGAAGGGAAGGACAATACTCAATACAGGAAAGGTCAGCTCAACTGGACTGGACCAAAAGCAAAGAAGTTTCCAGGAGAAACTGGTGTTTCGAAGGTCAGCGGAGCAAGGGCAGGGGTTTGGGGACTAGGGCTTCAGGGGACACCTAAGTCAATTGGCAAAATAAATTCTATTAAGAAAACATTCTGCATCCCACTTTGAAGTGTGGTGTCTGGGGTCTTAAATGCTAACAAACGGCCATCTAAGATGCATCAATTGGTCTCAACCCAACTGGATCAAAGGAGAATGAAGAACACCAAGGTCACCAGATAATTATGAGCCCAAGAGACAGAAACGGCCACATGAACTAGAGACTTACATCATCCTGAGACCAGAAGAACTAGTTGGTGCCCGGCCACATCCGATGACTGCCCTGACAGGGGGCACAACAGAGAACCCCTGAGAGAGCAGGAAAACTGTGGGATGTAGACCCCAAATTCTCATAAAAAGACCAGACTTAATGGTCTGACTGAGACTAGAAGAATCCCAGTGGTCATGGTCCCCAAACCTTCTGTTGGCCCAGGACAGGAACCATTCCCGAAGGCAACTCATCAGACATGGAATGGACTGGACAATGGGTTGGAGAGAGATGCTGATGAGGAGTGAGCTACTGGTATCAGGTGGACACTTGAGACTGTGTTGGAATCTCCTGTCTAGAGGGGAGATGGGAGGGTAGAGAGGGTTAGAAACTGGTAAAAGGGTCATGAAAGGAGAGACTGGAAGGAGGGAGTGGGCTGACTCATTAGGGGGAGAGTAAACGTAAGTATGTAGTAAGGTGTACATAAGTTTATATGTGAGAGACTGACTTGATTTGTAAACATTCACTTAGAGCACAATAAAAATTATATAAAAAACAGTATTCTAAATGTTTGGGAGAAGAATTAACTCGCTAGAAACGGCTGTCTACCTTATTATTGATAGTCCAGCTCCAATGTAATTCAGGAGCGGTTTTGATACTTCTTGTGCATCCATTCCAAACCAGCCAAACCTAGAAATGTCAGAAAGCTACATTAAGTTAGATATTCTTGAAAATGTGCTAATTCATAATGTTTAAGTGTGTGGATTCAGGGCCAGATTCCTAGGTTCAAATCCTAGTTCCCTCACTTAATAACTGTGACTTTGGATAAGTTACTTACCTTTACTGTGCCTCAATTTTCCTTATTTAAGATGGCGGAAATAACTATACCTAACTCTTTGGTTTGTTATGTAGATTAAATCAGTTAATATATGTGTAAAAGTACTTGCAGAGTCCCTTTCTTATTAAGACCAAAGAAAGAGGAAGAAAAACAGATCAAGTAGCTAATTTGAATGCTAATTAAGTGGGTGTGATTTTGTGTAGTATTTGAAATAGACTTTTAAATAACTTTTTGGTTAAGAATCCCTACTCTTTGACATCACCCCAAATCCTTTTTTTTCCATGCCTTGACATTATAGCGATTGTTACCAACAGTCACCGAGACTAGGATCCAGAAAAAAAGAAGGCAAGAAGAAAAAGAAACGAAAACAGCATTGGTGAAAAGCAGAGCGGGGAGTAGGGAGAGAAAGGACAGGACAGATGTATCCGAGGCCAATTTGTTTTGTTGTTATTGAAATTGTTGTAATTCTTTAGGTAAGGAGGGGAACAAAAGGTTAGGTAAGAGTGACATCCTCTATTCTACAAATTTTCTCAAACTCAACTTGAGTGTTAATCTGAATGCTGACTCAGGGCACCAGCATCCTCTGGTACAGGGCCTTCCAATAGAACTTTCTGTGAGATGGGACTGTTTTATATTTGTGCTGTCAAATAAGGTAGCCTCTAGCCAATGTGGTTATTGAGCACTTGAAATGTGGCTAGTGCGTCTGAGGAATTCAGTGCTTAATTTTATTAAAATTTAATACATTTAAATTTAAATAGTTTTACATGTGGCTAGTGGTTACCATATTGGATAGCACAGCTCTATAGCAAAGGTTGGCAAACTTTTTCTTACAGGGCCAGAAGGTAAATATTTTAGGCTGTATGGGTTTCATGCAAATATTCAATTGAATTCTGGGGTGGTTTACAAAATTGTTACAAGGCCCAGTGGAACAAAAGGAAGAAGAAGGCATCACCCAAAGGTCTGGTGCCCACACTGCAGTGAGCATTGTGGGAACAACTGCCTGTGTCCTGAGCTACCACTGCTGCTGAAACTCCTGAAGCCCCCACCAAAATACAATGGCTTCTCCCACCTTTTAATCTTATATGCAGTATGTAACCTTATAGAAAATATGTAAACACATGGGCTGTGTTTCAATAAAACTTTATTTATAAAAATGGCTGGGAGACCAGATTTAGCCCAGTGGGCTGTAGGTGGCTGACCAAGTTCTAGAGGGAAAAGTATGTGCTTTAGAACTAGAAGATTTGGGTTTGAATCTTGGCTTATTAGCTCTGTGACCTGCAGCATATTTTCAACCTCTTTTTGAATCAGCTTTCTTATCAGTAAGATAGTATTACCACATATATTTTTGCAAATGAGATGAGAATGATGTATACAACATGTCCAGCAAATTGTTGCACAATAGAAAGGGAAAATAAACATTGGTTCCCTTTCTCCCTCCCTACTTCTGTTCCCTAAACATTCTTTACTATATTTTGATCAAATATCAAGATAATGTATTTGGAACTTAGGACAAATAATACTTAAAGGTGGCATATTTTGTGTGTATGTCTTACCAGCTGTAATCTCCGTGAGGGAAAGAACCCTAGCACTTGCATTACACAGAGTATGGATGGAGGGAATCTTAGTCAAAACAGTTTGGCTTGTGTTACCTTGAGCTTGCCCAGCCAGTTAGTGCATTAAATGATCCCCAGATTAAGATGCCAAGGCCTAAACCAATGGTTTTGATAATTGGGACAACAGCAATGTTCCCTGTAGACATAATATACAAAAGAAAAGTGTTATTTCCAATACAGAAAAGACATATGTAAATTGATTTAGTTTTTAACCTAAATTCAACTGAGATTAAGCAGATTGGGACAAATTTAATACTTAAAGTGCAGTTCCCCATTTTTAAATAAAAGAAACACATTTCTCTGGCATTAAATTCCTATTTATGATTGTCAAAGGAATGATGCCTAGGGCAAAATCTTTCAAAAAAAATGTCTAATTAGCTCCGTGCTTAACTGCACAGATGCTCTTCATCCCTAACACAGGCTTCTGATGGATTTTCGCAGAAGTCAATGATGAAATTACCAATAAAATCCTTGTAGAATCAAAACAGGCCAGAAGTCTTCAGCCCCAATTTGGTCCCAGATTTTGTTCTTCCATGCCTGCTGATACTTCTTTTGGATTTCTGCATTCATTGCTTGTGCACTTGAGGGTCACTCATGACCAAATCCATGACCCTTTTCACAATTCTCAACCTTTCTGCAGGCCTGTAACCTCAGGCCTCATTCCTGCTATCTCTTCTTGACTTCCAGGGTGTCTTCATCTCGTCTTATTTCTTTCATTAGCTCTTTCTCTGACTGCTCTTCCTCATCATACCTTCTGAATTTAAGTGTCCTCTGAAGATCTATCTTTGAATACATTCCTCCTCTTGCTATATTCTTCTTCGGGTACTTCACCTAATTTCATGATTTCAGCGGTCAATTAGAGGCACAGGTTCCCATTGCCCTAGCCAAAGCCTGGACCTCCTCCGAGGTTTTAGTGCCAAGCTCCAAACTGCAGATAAGAGATCTTCAATAGATGTCCTACACTGCAGGAACTTCAGAAATTTCAAATTCAGGATGTTCCAAGCTGAACTCATCATTTTCCCTCTCAAACATACTCTTTTCCTTATTTTCCTCACACATGTTAATGATACCACCACCCTCCAATCACCTAGAAAGAAACCCTACCTCACCATAATTGGCTCCTCCCTTTCCCCTACTCCCCACATCCAATCAGGTGCCATGACCTGTAGCGTCCACATCTGTAAAGTCTCTCTAATTAGATCCCTTCCACCTGTTAGTCCTGCAGGGTGAGAATAAATACTCTGGTGGACACAAAGGACTGCTGGATGAATGAATGCTTTCTCTGCCTCCCTCTCCCCACTCTACATGATAAACATAGTTAGATATTTTTTTTTCTGCTAACCAGTATTTCTGAAATGATAACATATCAGTGTTTGCCTGCTTTTAGGACAAGTCCTAAAAATGCTATAGTAGAGACTACCTAATTTAATAAATATGTTTTGATAAACATGCTAGACAAAGAAAGGCTAACCCAGTTTAAAAAAAATTACCTAATAAATATGTTTTGATAAACATGCTAGACAAAGAAAGGTTAGACCACTTAAAATAATTTATCAGTTATGCTTGGACAGATACAGAGTAATTGGAACATTTTTACTGTGATGATTTTCTACCAGGCATTTAGAGGGAAATTATTATGAGGAAATACTTAAGAAAAGCACCAAAAATATTTACGGAACACTTGAAAGAAAGACATGTTAATTATTATTATTTTTTTTTATGACTAGGGATTATTCACAATTACTGTTTGTATATTTCCTTCTATTGTGAATGAGTTAGTTTGATTACAGTGTTAAATGACTGAAGAATAAGGTATATCACACATTACCTGTGGCCCAAATGCAACCCCCAAGCATTGCAAAAGGCCAAAATTTAGGGCAACGTAACATCAGATTGGCCACTAAGGCAACCAACCATATTGCCGAACAAAGAACCCACTGGAGAAACATTCCTGGAAATAAAAGAATTTGGTGTCAGTGATCCATACTGATTTGATTAAATCAATGCTTAGGAATATCAATGAGAGACTATTTTAGGAACAGTCACAATTGATGGAATGCCTCTATGTCAGCACTTGGCACATTTCATTCCAACTCTTACAAATAATTTGCAAGGTAGTTATCCCTCACACGGATAGAAAAACAACCTGAGAGAGGTGGAGCCAAATTGTCCAAAGAGCTAGTAGTTTATAGAAGTGAAATTTAAACCCAGGTTGTTTGACTCGAAAGCCAAACGAAACCAAACCTGTTGACATTGAGTTGATTCTGACTCATAGTGACTCAGTGTATATAAAAGAAAACATTATTGTTTTTGTACCTATAAGACAAATTAAGGATTTTTTTTTTTTTTTTTTTTTTTACCAAAGAATGTTGGCAAGACCAAGACGATATTTCCATTTGGGTGCTACACTTAGTGCCATCCCCACCAAAGTCCTGGCATTGAGGACTGCAGAATGGCACAACCGTGATTTCAACCTTTAGGGAGTGTTTTTGCCACCTCTAGGATAAAAATAAAGCTATGTGTGGCCACACGTATACCTCACACAGTTCAAGTTCCACTCCTGTCACGAGGTAGGTGTTATACACCTGGCGGTTAGCCTTCTAGGTCATGGCCACTGTGCTTTCTGTGCTCTGGGTTGCCATTTGCCACTTATCTGAAGATCACCTGGTGACATGAGGTATCTCTGTCTGTACCTTTCTGAGGCCTCTGCACCATCAGGGGTTTAGGGATGGAAGGATTAAGAAAACAAGCAACATTGGAAAAACTCTGCAGCAGTTATAACTCAACATAGCTCTCTGACTCTGTAACTTTGGAAGATTTCTGCCTATTTTTATTCAATCTCACAGTGGAGGAGAGAGGAAAATTGGTGGTTAACCTCTAAGATGAAAAAGTAGGATCATAAAGATGAAATGAAGCCTCATTTTACGAGCTCTTTCTTTTTCAAATGAGAGATTGCAAACAAAAGACCTGATAAGACTTGCCCAGGATCACACAGTTCCTATGAAAGAACTAAAAGCCAGGGCCTCTTCCTCTTAGTATGCTTTTTGTTGTGCTTCTGGTAGTTTCTATTCCTCTCACAACCAGGATTGGGGTGGGGGGGGGCGGCGGGCAGTAAGATCTGTAATCTTATTGTCTGAGGAATATCAAAACATAAGGCACTGGGGAGACAATACAAACAACTGCTGTCAAGTATTACTTCCCAGCAAGTGCCCACCATATCATCTCCACTTCTTGTCCTGGCTTTGACATGGAAGGCAGGTAGCTACAAGTAACCCTTCGTCTCCTTCCCTAAAATTCACATGACACTCAATTCTGCTCTAATGTGACTTCTGCATTCCTAAAAATCGTGCACTGTGCAAAACTGTACAGATGTGGATATGGGAGGGACCTACTAGATGTTTGAGGCGTGTGTGTGTGTGTTTGTGTGTATGCACGTGTACATGCGTGCAAGCATGTGTGTGTGTTTTGTGTGTTCTTACACGCTTTTATTCATTTTGGTTCAGTTTTTTTTATGTGCACCTGTTGTTTTCTTGGGGATAAAATTGCCCATAAGCAAGCACAAAACTGACATTATGTCCAGATTGTTCCCAAATGTATCAGTGATATTGGAAATCCATGTTCTCAAAACAGATGTTGTAGCAGAAGTGACTGTATCTTCCTTCTTTATAAGCCTAACAGATGTGGCTAAACAGTTTTCCTGACGGTATTCATGCTAGCTTTACCATGAAGCACCATGATAAGGGTTACCCTATATTAATTTCTCAGATGAACTGCCATGGGCATTATCAAAAGATTTATTGTAAACTATATTCTTTCGGCACCAGAATGAACAAAATTTACTTTTGTAGCTGTCATTTTAAAGAGACCAAAGCACAGAGCCTCACACTTCAAAATAATTTTAAGTTAACAAAGAAGGAAAAGATAGTTACCATCACCAGTATCATATTTTTTAAGTGGCACAAAGTTTGAGCCAAACAAAAGGATGGCTACAGAAGAGGAGATGAACCCAATGGTTAGGTCTGTTCCATTATTGCTCATGGTTCCAGTAATGGCTGAGAGCAGCCTCTTTCACGTCAGACTTGATGTGCTTTCCAAAAGCTTCTGGAAATAAAAGAAGTAAAAATCAAGCAATTAAAAAGTGGAGAATCTGTGAACAAATTGTGATTCGTATATGATATTTACCGGCCTTTTTAAAAGTATGCTAAGATTCCTTCTTGCAGGTGGAGTTAGGACATCATGAAATCATGCATTACTTTCACCCTTCACGTTCATGCATTCATCTATTCTATCCAAAAATGTTTTTTGATCACCAACCTGCAATTTTTTTTTTTTTAATGTTTGCCTTCAGAGCTTGAAAGCCTAAATAATTCCAAAATTTGGGCACAAGTTTTATTATAAGAAACATCTGGTATAATAAAAAGATTTCTGGACTCAGACTGTCTCAATGGCTTATTATGAGAAACAAATGAAAGAGGATCCTCGAAAAGACTCTCAGAACTATATAGCACCTTCCAGACATAAGTTGTGTTATATTTCGGGTTGTTCTGCTGCTACCTTCTTAGGATCCCCTCGAGGTAAAGGCGCTTTTCTCCATCAGCAGTTCTCTCATGATATGCTAGTTTAATTAGCTCATGAATCCCCGTATCTTTTTGACCTTTGGAAAAGCTGAACAGATAGGAGAAATGCCTCAAGAATCTCGTGAAGCACAAACTCAGCACTGACGCGTTGTAAAATACCGTCAGCCCAGAGTCAAGTGATGCAGCTAGCTGTCTGCCCTGGGCCATCTAGCAGCCACAAGCCAATGTGTATGTATAATTAAATTTTCATTAAAATTAAAAGTAAAGAAAAAATTCAGTTCAGCAGTCATATTAGTCATTATTTTCAAGTGTTCAGGAGCCACGTGTGGCCAGTAGCTACTGTATCGGACACTGCAGATTATAGACATTTTCATCATTGCAGTAAGTTCTATTGAGCAGCACTGCTAGACTTATTGGAAAGATCTGTGAAGAAAAGGGCCAAAACCTCAAACAGCCAAGAGTCAGACATTTGTCACATGATAATGTTTGGAAAAGGCCACTGAACACAATTCAACTTTTTGGTTGTAGCAGTCACATAAGAAAATAACACAGGACAGTCATTTTATCATAGAAGGTAAACAGAATCTTCTCACAATACCACCTTGGGTTCGTATTTTGTATGTTGGCCTTTTGGTTCACTTCAGCATTTAAGCCCTCTGGAATAGAATTTAGGATAATCCAGTCCCCGCTTCCCCCAACTCCAAATTTAATGACATAGTGATAGGTTCTATGGATATTGTTATGGACTGAATCGTGTCCCACAAAAATATGTGTCAACTTGGCTAGGCCATGATTCCCAGTATTGTGTGGTTGTCTACCATTTTGTGGTCTCATGTGATTATCCTACGTGTTATAAATTCTAATCTCTTTGATGTTAATGAGGCAGGATTAGAGGCAATTATGTTAATAAGGCAGGACTCAATCCACAGGATTAGGTTGTATCTTGAGTAAATCTATTTTGAGATAGAAAAGAAATAATCAAGCAGAGAGGAGAGGGACCTCATGCCACCAAGAAAGAAGCAGAGTACATCCTTTGGACCCAGGGTCCCTGCACTGAGAAGCTTCTAGACCAGGGAAAGATTAACGACAAAGACTTCCCCCAGAGCCAACAGAGAGAGAAAGCCTTCCCCTGGAGCTGGTGCCCTGAATTTGGGCTTCTAGCTTCCTAAACTGTGAGAGAATAAATTTCTCTTTGTTAAAGCCATCCACTTGTGGTATTTCTATTATAATAGCACTATATAACTAAGACAGCTATGTACTGAATTAAAAAAAAAATATTGCCATCCAGTCATTCTGACTCATGGAAACCTCATGTGTCAGCATAGAACTCCACTCCTTAGGGTTTTCAGTGGCCGTATTGGAAGTAGATCATCTTCTAACTGCCAACCTTTCGGTTAGTAGCTGGGTGCAAACCATTTGTGCCACCCAGGGACTATACATGTACTGAATAAAATGGACCTGAAAGCACCTTTCCTTGTTTGCCTTCCTTCATGAGGAAACACTTTCCAATGATAAATATTTTAAGGTGTTTCATTTTCCATGTATTAGTCCTTATGTGTGTTCTTTCAGAGAATAATAAATATACAAACAAAAACCAAACCCGTTGCCGTCCAGTTGACTCTGACTCGTAGCAACCCTACAGGACAGGGTAGAACTGCCCCACAGGGTTTCCAAACTACCTACAAAATAACTTATTTAGAATTATTATGAATAATTCAACTCAAAATAGGGATAATTTCACAAATGACCAACAAATTTTACTAAGGGAAATATCTGTTTGAAATTGTGTGTGCCTTCTTTAAAAAAAAAAAAGAAAGAAAGAAAACCAATTGCTGGTAGAAATATTTAGCCGTGGCTGCATGGAGCATTGCTCAAGGGTCTAGAAAAGATAGCCGAGATCAAGCAGGTGGATTTCTGCTAAGACATCGGAGCTGCAGCAGGCCAGAGGCACAGGAGATACCCAGGAAGGATAGCATGAGTCTAAAAAGAGACATGACTAGGTGTCAGCTAAAAAAAAAAAAAATTATTTTTTCCATTTTAATTTAAAACAAGCGATCTAAGCAAAAGCGAAACCTTTATAAACACACTGATAAAAGAATGCTTAACTTCAAAAGTGGCAAATTACTTTTGTGAAAAGAGGGACACACCAAAGAATATTGACAGACAGCCCTAAACCTCTTAAATTTCACCCCAGACTGAAAGAATAATTCGAAGTGCCAGAGTGCATGAACTGCGTTTTGACCACTTAATGACCATCGACCAGTGTCAATTTACTTAAAGTTATTACCTGCAGATAAATGCAGGTCTATTGCATACAGGGAAACCCTGATGGCCTAGTGGTTAAGTGCCACAGCTGCGAACTGAAAGGTTGGCAGTTCGAATCCACCAGGTGCTGCTTGGAAACTATGGAGCAGTTCTACTCTGCCCTGTACAGCCGCTATGAGTTGGAATCGACTCCATGGCACTGGTTTTTTTTTTTTTTTTTTTTGGTTTATTGCATACAGCTCTCATACATTTCAGAGAGCTCATGATCTAATTTCAAAGCATATTGTCAATATTTACTATCTTTAAGAACAGTCTACCTCTTTCTAAATCAATGAAATTTTTGTGGAAAAGATCATTTTATCTAGCATACTTCTTTTTAGAGCAAACCTGTTAACAAGTCTTAAACTACTTTCAAGTAAAACCAAACATTATTTTAATACTTACTTTTAAGTTTCAGCCATTGGTAACTTTTTTCCTCTATAGAATTTTCTTAGTAATTTAAGCTTATCTGCAGATTCTTTATTAGTATTTGGTATGTTCTGGTCACTACTGCTTGTTCTGCTTCAAGCAAGATTTCATTTTTAGCTTCATGTTAATTTATTTCCTCAAATCTCCTGGCAAGCTCTGCCCACTTGAACGTATTTATTCTGGGCCTGGATTTAGCCTTTTCACGATGGACACCGTTTGAACAGCCCTGACCCCCCCGCGGAGCTTCTGGGTCTGCGTCCGAGCGGCTGCACTCACCGGCTGCGGCTGGCGGCCGTCGCTGGGCCTGCGGGGCCCGGCGTGTCCACCCCGAAGCGCCGCGTCGCCCGCACCTGCCTCCTGCCCTCCGCTCCCCGCCGGCCCGCCAGCCTTTACGTCTGGCCGGGACGGTTCCTTAAAGACGGGCGGGAGGAGGGGGCGGGCTTTCTCACCAGTCCGGAAGGTCAGCAGGTTAGGAAACACCTTCCTTCGGCCTCTGTCAGGTGTCCTGCGGGGGTATTGTCACGTGACTCAAACGCAGTCACTCAGCCTTTGTCCATCATCCTGCCACCTAGAAAGACGTTTGTGCATTTTCAGAGAGAATTGTTCGGGGACGCTGAGCATGTCACCCTCTCTAAAGGGCCCTGAGCTGGCTTGTTTTTACTGTTTATGGGCGAAACAAAAGTCTGAGGGATGTCACAGTTGTAAAAGATTATCTAAAGCTGATTTTTTCCACTGATTATTAAGAAATTCATCTGAGCCGCTGATGTCACGAACAACTCTTGTAACTTCACAAATTTTGGTCTGTAATCACTAATCTTTTCTAAATGCACTGAGAGCCCCCTTCAGTGTATTCACCTAATGAGTACTGAGTGCCTGAGGCTTGTCTTGCAACTAAGAACATACCTGCCCCCCCCTCCCCCCACTAGACCATTTGAAACATAACCTCTGCGGGCGTGGCTCAGGAATTATTTTCTTTTAAAACCTTCTCCAGGTGATTCGAATGTGCAGCCTGGGACTCACTTCTAGATCAATAGTGATTAGTTTTTGGTTTGAGGTTTTATATTTTAAACTAGTTTCTACTCCTTGGCACCATTCTCAGAATAGTACCATACCGGTTCCTAGCCAGACGCCACACTTGTCTAATTTGAATATAAGCATATTATGAAGGAGGCGGATTTTGGGCAAACTTGACTGCTTTCCAAATTGGGATGAATGAAAACGAGGCTTTCCTACTTTTTCACAGTGTTTCAGCCAAATCAGGAGCAGAGCCGTGAGAGGTGAAGTGGAGCAGCATGCCCACCACCGGGGCTGGCCTTTGAGAGGGACCTGGCTGGCAGAAAATCACTACAGAAGAAGAAGAAGAAAAAAAAGAAAAAACCAGATACAGACGTTATGTGACATCATTGTTCTTTCCAACATTTTATTTACTTATTTTTTCTAGTTGATGGGTGTTTAGTTGTGATGTATTTCTCAGAAGAATCACCTCTTGGCACCATTCTCAAAATAGTACTATACCCCTTCCTAGCCAAAAGTCTCTAATTTGAAAATAAGCATATTATGAAGAAGGTGGATTTTGGGCAAACATGACCACTTTCCAAATTGGGATGAATCAAAACAAGACTTTCCTACTTTTTCAAGGTGTTTCAGCCAAACCTTTGCAACATTGTCCATAATTTCTTATGATCCACGCAATTGAATGCCTTTGCATAGTCAATGAAACACAGGTAAACATCCTGCAGAATGCAGTTTAAAAGATACAAAGAAAGACTATAGAATCAAACTAATATTTCCCATATTTATTACCTGAATACCTGTTAATCAGTATATGGCCTTTTGGGATGTGTCTGTGTGTGGGAGCATTAGAAAAACTAGGCTGCTTTCTTTCAGTACTCTAGTTGCTAAATGATCCTTCAGGGAATTTCTGCTCCCCACTACGAGATTCTCTAGGAATAATGAGAAATTATGAATTGTATGAAGTTAAAAAAAAAATACAATACTGCTGGTTCATTAGCAGTATTCACTTTTTTTGTTTAAAAGAACTTTTCCTGGGTTCTTTGGAAAAGAAAAACTAATCACTTTAACATAAGTAATTTTCAAAAAGAATTGTATTTTATCATGGAGGCAAGCACAATTTTATAGGGATAAGCTGAAATTTGTAAAAATATGCTATGCAACCAAGAATTGATGATACTATGTTAAAATAAATGTTCCTTATAATGATTCAAGGTGTGGTTTCATGTAAAATGTCTTATAACCAATGGTTACCTTAGTGAATAAAGAAACTAGCACTTTTTAAAAAATAGGATTCACAACGAATTAAAGCCTTTTTCCTTGAAAAAAATCATAGTTAAGTGTAATATACTGAACCAAAGATAGTTTTAATCACCTATGTTGAGGTTTAAAGAAAACACTGAAACCATATTTACCTATTTGTTTTTCTTTGTACTTCAATCTCTACTTAATAAAAGCTTTGAGGCAGTGAAGAATGAGAACATGCAATAAAATTTTAGTAATGATGGTTAAAAAATGGAGAAAATATAAATAAGAAAAGAAAGTTAAGATGGAACTACAACAACGGAAGGCGCAGTCTCCTGGGATCTTTCGAATTATTACAGCTGATTTTCCATTTTGGTCTACTTTCACATACATTTCCTATAGCTGCTGTTTATGACAAATGATTCTTTAGGACACAAAAGCTTTTCTGGCAGTAAATTTTAGAAGAAGGTTTATAAAGTGGGAGTGGATTATGAAAGCCTATTTCTGAAGCATTTTTAAGGTACTGTTCTTTGGCTAAAGGAACTCTGGTGGTACACTGGTTAAAGCACTCTGCTACTAAGTGAAAAGTCAGCGGTTCTAACCTACCAGCTACTCCACGGGAGAAAGATGTGGCAGCCTGCTTCCGTAAAGATTTACAGCCTTCGAAACCGTATGGAGTAGTTCTACTCTGTCCAATAGAGTAGCGATGAGTTGGAATCAACTCTAAGGCAATGGTTATGGTATGATATTCATTGACTGTTCTTACATCCTTAATATTCATTCATTCACTTAAGAAATATTTATTGAACCCTTGTGGTGCAGTGGTTAAAGATCTTCGCTGCTAACCAAAAGGTTGGCAGTTCGAATTCACCAGCTACTTCTTGAGAACCCTAAGGGGCAGCTCTAATCTGTCCTATAGGGTCGCTATGAGTCAGAATCAACTCGACGGCAATGGATTTGGGTTGGTTTATTAGTTATAGATATTGGGAGTAGCCAAATGAGAGAAAAAAAAAAAATTCCTGCACTGTCTTAGTTTATAGTCTAGCAAGGGGAGCCAGACAATAAACGTGATATATGGTATATTAAACAGTGATATACGCTAAGGAAAAAAACAAACAAAACAAAGAGGGAATGGGGAATAGAGAATGTGTGTGGATGTGGGTGTATGTATGGAAATCGCAGTTTTGAAAGGTCAGGGAAGTCCTCACTGAGAGGGTGAACTTGGAGTAAAGACCTGTAAGAAGTGAGGGAAGGAGAGAATAACCAGTACAAAGGCCCTGAGGCATATTTGAAAAGCAGCAAAGTGGTCACTATGGTTGTATCCGAGGTGATCAGGGAGAGAAGTGGTAGAAAGCTAATGGTGGGTGGGCAGGATATGGGGGGCCTTGTGAGCCATTGAGACGAATTTGCTCCTTTCTCTTCAGGAAATGGGAAGCCATCAGAGCATTTCGAACAGGAGATGTATTGCTTATTGCTTTGTAACAAATTATCCCAAAATTTAGTGGCTTAAAACAACTCTAAATATTTATTATCTCTCACAGTTTCTGTGGGTCAAAAATTAGAAGCAGTTTGTCCAGGCAGTGTTGGCTCAGGGTCTCTCATAAGGTTGCTGTCAGATGTTCGCTGGGAATCTAGTCGTTTGAAGGTGTGTTCAGGTCTGGAGGATCCACATCCGATTTGTCTCACTCACATGGCTGGCAAGGTGTTTCTAGCTGCTGATGGGAGTCCTCAGTTCCTCCTCATCTGGGCCTCTGATAGGATTGCTTGAGCATCCTCATGGGTGCTGCTGGCTTTCCCCAGAGTGAGCAATCCAACAGTCCAAGACAGAAGTGTCATTGTCTTTTATGACCTAGCCTCAGGCGTCATACATCATCACTTCTGCAGTATTCTATTGGTCACACAGGTCAGCTCTGACTCAGAGTGAGAAGAGCACTCTCAGCCATGTGGATATGAGAGGGAAGGATCACTGGACACCATCTCGGAGGCTGACTACCACAGAAAAGAAAGAAGAGAATTACTGGAACCAAGTCTTTGCATGGGCACAAGTAGATAAGATCTACTAGATTTGTAGTCTACTAGATTGCGAGAGAATAAACTTCTGTTTGTTGAAGCCATCCACTTGTGGGATTTGTGTTGGAACAGCACTAGATGACCAAGACACCCTGCAACCCCACGAGCCAGCAGAGGCCTCCAGCCTGCCACCTGATCTGCAGATTTTGGGTTCACCAGCCCCTGCAACCATGTGAGCCAGTTGAGATCTTCAGCTTGCTGCCTGAAAAATGGATTTGGGACTTGCCAGCCCCAACAATTGTGTAAGCTATTTCTCCACAATTTCATGAACCATTTCCTTAAAGTAAGTATCTCTCTATATATATTTACATATGCTTTACTGGCTTTGCTCCTCTAGAGAACCCAAACTGGGAAAGCATACCTACTCTGCACATAATCTACCCCTTCTCAATTAATCGGCAACTCTACGATTCCAGTTGCTCAGACCAAAAATCTTGGGGTCCTGAGGCTCTGCTAGTGCATGGCCTTGTCTCTTGCCCAGTAAGAGGGAAACATTTATCAGGAATTTTTGCTCTGAGGGCCCTGTCTTTATGATTCACACCCCTTTCTTTTAATTCACAATGTTCACTCTATTAGATCGAATAGCCATTTTAAAGCATTGGAAATAGAGTCTTTGAAGATGTAATTAGTAAACATGAGGTCGTAAAGTAGGGTGGGACATAATCCAGTATAATTGGGGACCTCATAGAAAGAGGAGAAGAGACACAGACAGATGCAGAGGGATGACTGCCATGGGATGACAGAAGCAGAAATTGGAGAAAGGCTGCTGTAAGCCAGGGAACTCTTGGGACTTCCAGAAACTGAAAGAGAAAGGATCTTCCCCTACAGCCTCTGGAGAGAGCATGGCCCTGCTAACAGTCTGGCTTCAGACTTACAGCCTCTAGAACTGTAAGAGAATATGGGAGGCCTAGAGTTTTAGAGTACCTGATGGAAATCCTGGTGGTGTAGTGGTTATGTGCTACGGCTGCTAACCAAAGGGTTGGCAGTTCAAATCTGCCAGGTGCTCCTTGGAGACTCTATGGAGCAGTTCTACTCTGTCCTATAGAGTTGCTATGAGTTGGAATTAACTTGACGGCACTGGGTTTGGTTTGGTTTGGTTTGGAGTACCTGATGTAAGCTTGGCACGTGGAAGAGTACACCTTGGACAAATAACAGCTGAAAGCAAAGGTGGACTGAACTGGAAAGGTAGGTAGTTAGAGGCCTGTAAACCTTAAAAAGTCCAAAACTAAACTTCTAATTCTCTTCCAAATCTGTTCCACTCCCACCGTGATCATCTCGGTTAGCGGTGACATCTGCTGGGATCTTTTAATCAATCTGTATATCAAGTTCCTCATCTGTAAACTGGGGATGGTAACACTACCTACCTAACAGGTTGTTACAAGAATTGAATGAATTGTGATTAGTAAAGTGATTAGAATCTTGCCTGGCACAATAATGGTTTCCTGTCCTTTCTCTAACAGCCCATATCCAATCTGTTAGGAGATTCTTTTCCCTGGGCTTTCACAATGTGTAAACAGATCTGACCTCATCTTATCACTTCCACTCAGAACAGCTGGCATCTCAATCTACATTAATTTGATCATCTGAAAGTAGTTTACCTGCTTTCACTCTTACCCTACCTATAGTCTGTTTCTGACATAACAACCGGAGTGATCTTTTGAAAACTCCTTAGATCATGTTCTCTCTCAAACTGAAAACCCTCTGATGGCTCTCCATTTCCCTAGGAGTAGAAGCCAAAGTTTAGACAACGGCCTACAAGGCTTCACCCCTACTCTGACCTCCCCTCCGACATCTTTTCCTGCAGCCCCCCACTTTATCCACTCTAGCCATTCTAGACATCCCAGAAGGGAGTACGTGAGGGGAGAGTAGTAGGATTCTTAAAACAAGAATGAGCGATAAAGCAGGAAAGAACAGAGTGAATTCAATGAAGGTGATGGTGGAAGGTATGGCCTAAGAAGTACAGACAAAGAGTAAGAGTCAGGTAAAGTAGAAGTAGTTCGGGAATGTTGTCGAAAATAAAACAAGTAAGAACAGGATCAGCATCCAATCACTTGGAAACAGGCCTGGTGTGAAGGAGGCAAGCAAACAGCTGCAACTAGTGACCTTCAGAGAACCTGGGAACCTTGAGTATCTATGATTCCTAAGAAGAAATGGGCCAAATGTGGTCTGGCTTTGCTGCAGAGGTATTTAGTGTTGGAGAAGCCTGTGCACATCCTGACAGGAAAAAAAAAAGAATTTTTTTTTTCTTTCAAAACCTGATGGTATGTGGAACAAACTCATTTAATAATGTTGACCTGGTTTCCATCTAGAAAAATGATAGGCTAGCTTATAGATACTGAAAGTTTATTAGAAAAAGCTGGGGTGAGACTAGGATGAAGGTAAGAGGTGTCACAATAAAGAAAAAAGCTGTGATAACCAGGGCTCTTGGGAGAATCTGCCTTGATATAGTTCACGGATAACCTTTCTATATTTTCAGAGAGAGAGAAGGCATAGACTACTAGCAGATATACTGAACCACCTCTATTAGAATAACATCTTTAAAATATAGTCACAATAGGACCAGGATTATAAACCAAGCAAATTGATAATAAAAAACAAAAATCAAGTTCTTTGCTTCCCAGGTTTAAAACATTACACTCAGAAAAAATGCTATGGCGAAATCTACTTCGTGGGATCCTGACTGTAGTCTTATAGCCAGCTACATCTTCTGTCTCTTCTTTTTTTTTCAGGTACTGATCTCAGCTTACTGACCCTGTCCTAGTCTGTACATGAAGTTTTTGGCTTTTCTCTCATTCATGACCTCATTATTACTGCCAGTTTCTAAGATTCAGTTCCCTTTATGACTACCTGGCTGTGGCTCATCTACTCAATATACCTGCCTTGCTTAGGTCCCTAAGCTTTGGGTAACTATTGATGCAGTTGGCGCTAGTATTGTAACCCCACCTGCATCTGCCCCGTCCTAGCTTGTTCCAGACCATGCCCTTGGGTAAACCCTGGTTATCCTCAGAGCTCCTCAGTCTCCTCTGTGAAATATCTCATGAGATGACATAACACATCCAGTCATCAAACAAAGATCCTGTAGTGCTGATGAGGTCAGAGTTTGGTCTTATGCTGTGAAAAATTTATTCCAGCTGAGAGTTTAGGACCTGGCCTGTAAGGAAATCTTCCTGTGAATCGGTTCTCTAAGGGCCCAATGAAGGGAATAAAGAAATTGGTAATAAATCATTTCTATTCATATAGAGTTAATGCTGTTGGGTCCTCAGCTAGTTCTCCTTTACCAGCCAGTGCATCTTTCCTTCAGTTGCTAACAGTGCTGAGGCCAATGGCTCAGGCATGCCACTTTCTCTAGATAATCACCGTTGGCTGACTGAAGTTACCTCCCTTGGAGACACTTGGGAAGTTACAGCCACTGCCCCTCTCCTTCCCCCCCATCCCTCCACCGCCATGAATACACCTGGGTTAGATTTTAAATCTCACTTTTTATGGAGGATCCAGTAGGGGGCAAGGATGCCTCCTTCCACACAACTGCCTTACTGGTTCTTTAGGAAAGGTTACTAGCCTGAAATTTTGTGCTGTATGAGAGGTACCAATTAAAATTATCCTTCCTACTACCTTTAAATAAAATCTACCTTGTGGCTTGACATTTTTAGTCAATTCAAGCATTAAAACTACTCCAACTGTCTGATTAGTGAATTATTTCCAGATGAGAGCTCTGATATGTCTTTTTGGGCAAGCTGTCAAACCATACTTCATCAGGCATGCTTTCCCCTAGTAATGACTTGCATCTTTTTCAGGTAATAGCTATTCAGACATACGGAACACAGGTAGGAAGTAGTATGTTAGCCTCTCTCATCAAATTCCATTGATGTGAGACTGTAGAGAGAGGCCTTGGATTCTGTTTCCATGGCAACTGCTTCCTTGCTCAAGGAGAAAACAGGACAGCAATTGAAGTCTGTGTTAATGGCAGGTCTAAAAATAGTCTGTTATGTGTTGAAATCAACTGAAAGACCCAAAGAGCCGTACGTAAAAAGTACAATGATGAAGGGTGGGATTGAACGATAAGGGGTTGTGCAAATGTTATTACAACTGTAATCTGCTTTAAGAATTATAGGAATCACAGGTGACAAATATATTTTTCAGAAGAATCAATTATTATTTTATTTGTCCATTCATTCAGGTGAGTGCTTAATACTGATTATATGCCAGCCATGAGGTAGGACCTGAAGTTACAGAGGCGAGTCAGTACTGTCTCTATGCTCCAGGATCGCATGGTTTCTGGGGGGAGACAGACAAGAAAATCCACCATGATTACAGCAGACATCTTGTTTGCCTGTCCAACACTCATTCTAATCATTCCCCACTGTGTAGCAGTCAGGAGATTTAGAATTCATGTGGAGCTAATCCAGCATCTAGCTCCAGGGATAATTCAAAATCATTTTCTACAGTTATTTGTTCAGCAATGAGCATGTAACCAAGGTTTAAGTCAATCAGCATATGGCATTCTTTTATCTATAGTAACTAGTTCCTGCACAAAGCTCAGAAATGTTATTTGTTGTGGATGCTTGTAGGATTTTTTATCTAGATGTGAGAGAGGAGCATATAGTGCCAGTGGTTGCAGGCAGCCAACCTTGTGATCTGGAGGAAAGTCAACCTGAGTTCGAAGCCAGCCCCTGGGTGGGGATGAATTCAAAAGAATCACAGAGAAACAGAGCCAGACCCTGAGTGAACTCCACTGAAGCCTGTTCTACCTCTGAGTGTTCAAGTGATACTAGGCAATAAATTCTCTATTTGTGGAAGCTTGAGTTGGGTTTTCAGATTTTCTGTTGCTTGTAGTATCAAAAAAAAAAAAAAAAAAAGCCAGCTAATTAACAATGACAATCCCATGAAATAAGTGATTTATCATAAGTGAGCAGACAGAATTATTGGGCATACTGAGAAAGAAAAAAGAGATGGGAGAAAAATGAGGCAAAAACTAAGCCAGCCTTGGGGAAAGGAGAGCAGGAAAGTGCAAGAAGATTCCTATACTATGAGGCAGAGAATTCAGCTTTCCTGTCAGCACAGCTCCTGATTGTCCAAGTCTAAGATTACTTGCTACTGGCAGAATGGGTCTCTCTTAACCCAAGTTCTGAACAGAGGTGAGTGTATTATGAACCTAGAGAAGCATAAGCTCAAGTGATCCTCACTCTCACTGCCCCTTTGGGCTTAGGTAGGAAGTAGCAGCCCCAGTTGCCCTGGGCTGCCTCAGCTTGAAGGTCACTCTGTAGGTCGTGGTGATGTTCTGGGGCAATGGGTGAGGGAGGATGGGCTGTCAGCACTATCTCAACATCTGACTGGTCTGCTCCTGCTGGACCCCACTGAGTATCTGGACCTTAGTTTTGAACCCAGTGAGAAGAATATGAACTACTCCTGCCCTCAACCCTGTCTAGGCCACTATGGATTAGACTTCATGACTTTCTAACATCCCACATCCTAAGCCTGGAAGGGTGGAAGAAAGCAGGTGAAACTTCACCATTTAGGCAGCTGTGCAGAAGCTTCACGTGTGTATTTGGGGTGGGAACAGGCCTATCCAGCTATATCAAAGTGTTGAAATTCCCTGAGGGCTTGCAGGAAGTACCATCTTGCCAGGAAGTGTCATCCTAGCAAGAGCCTGGGGAAATTCAATAACTAGATGTGAAACTGAAAGGAACTTTTCTAAACTTCCAATAATAAAAAATAAGTATCAATCAACCATGTTATAGAAAAGACTAGATTATTTTTCTATTCTCTCTACAGAAAGCATTACAAAATAATCACCACATGAAGAACTTATCAACCAATGTTATAGAGCAACGTGTGCACTAACTGTTTGATGAGAAACTAGTTTGTTCAGTAAACCTTCATCTAAAGTACAATTAAAAAAAATTATCAAAGAGCATTACAGCAAAATATGAGGAAATATTACGAAGCTGTGTTAGGGAGCTCATTAGGAATAGTAATGAAAATAACAATAATATGTTACATTTTTGAAATTTATGATGTTTGGTATTTGCCAACTTTTTAAAATTTGTAATTTGTTTCTATTACTTTCTCTTCTAAATAAATATTCATGTTAAAACTACTTTCATATTCTTTTACTTGAACAGGGTCCCCATCAAACTGTGTAACTGTCAGACCCACTAAACCTGAATCTCTCACATGTTTTTATGATTCGTATATCTATCCTGCTATCCCCAGCTTCTTCAGGGAAGTAGGTTTGAACCAAAGCTTCTCTCTCCCCACCATCTTCCTGTCATCCATTAGAGGGAAGCATATAGTCCAGCATTTGGATATTTTTCTTCCTATTCTCTAAAGCCTCAGAGTTGGTAGGCACATGGTCTGATTCCTAAAATGTAGTGGACAACTATTTAACCAGCCATTCTGTTACTGCATAACATCGATCATTATATCATCACATGAGGATGGTGGGTGTTACTGTGTTCTCAAAAACGTGTGTTGTAAATCCTAATCCCTTTGCCTGTAGATGAAAGCTCATTTGGGAGTAGAGTTTTCTTTGTTAACAAGGCCATATCAGTGTATGGTATGTCTTAAATCTAATCACTTTAAGATATACAAAGAGCAGATTAGCCACAGAGAAGCCAGGACAAATGGGAGAAGATGCCACATAAAAATTAAGGAACCCAGGAACAGAAGCTGAAAGAAACAAAGATTTTCCCCCCAGAACCAACAGAGAGTAAGCCTTTCTCTAGAGCTGATGACCTGAGTTCAGACTTCTAGCCTTCTAAACTGTAAGAAAATAAAATTCTGTTAATTAAAGCCACATACTTGTGGTATTTCTGTTACAGCAGCACTAAGAAAGACAGGATTTGCTTTGTCCCCATCCTACCTTGCCCTGTACATGAATAGCTCAGAAGGTGCATAACATTTGAGGAACACATGAATGCAGATTTTTTTTAGTACTCTTTTTGAATTTTCTTTCCAATATTTTGCTCCTCAAGTTCTAGCACCCTTAGCACACTTGAACTCCAATCTCCGTATTCTCAGACCTATAAGGCTGCTGATTTCTTCTTGGAAATTTGGAAAATACCCTCAGAAAAATTCTGAGGTGAATATGGAATGAACCTTATGTGCTTCCCTTTCTCGAGGATTCTAGCAGCTTAATAACACTTGTGCTGACTCTCCATTGCCTTCAAAGTGCTGTTTACATATTTTTTTTCCAAATTTTAAAGTAGTTTCACTAGAAAATTTAGTTCAATATAAGTTACACTGTTGTGCCCAAAGCCAAAAATTTCATCCAAGGAGTTTAGCTTTAATGCTGACTTTTACTATTTATGAAGTTATTTTAATTTTGTTTTAATATTTGCATAATGATTTTTAATGTCTCTTGTATATTCACTTTTTTTATAATTTTTATTGTGCTTTAAGTGAAAGTTTACAAATCAAGTCAGCCTCTCACACAAAAACTTATATACACCTTGCTACATACTCCCAATTACTCTCGCTCTAATGAGGCAGCCCGCTCTCTCCCTCTATGCTTTCTTTTCCTGTCCCTTTTGCCAGTTTCTAACCCCCTCTACCCTCTCATCTCCCCTCCAGGCAGGAGACGCCAACATAGTCTCAAGCGTCCACCTGATCCAAGAACCTCACTTCTCACCAGCATCCCTCTCCAACCCATTGTCCAGTCCAATCCATGTCTGAAGAGTTGGCTTCAGGAATGGTTCCTGTCCTGGGCCAACAGAAGGTCTGGAGCCTCGACCACCGGGGCCCTTCCAGTCTCATTCAGACCACTAAGTCTAGTCTTTTTATGAGAATTTGGGGTCTGCATCCCACCGCTCTCCTGCTCCCTCAGGGGTTCTCTGTTGTGTTCCCTATCAGGGCAGTCATCGGTTTTGCTGGGCACCATCTACTTTTTTGGTCTCAGGATGATGTAGTCTCTGGTTCACGTGGTCTTTTCTGTCTCTTGGGCTTGTAATTACCTTGCGTCCTTGGTGTTCTTCATTCTCTTTTAATCCAGGTGGGTTGAGACCAATCGATGCATCTTAGATGGCTGCTTGCTAGCGTTTAAGACCCCAGATGCCACTCTTCAAAGTGGGATGCAGAATGATTTCTTAATAGATTTTATTATGTCAATTGACTTAGACATCCCCTGAAACCATGGTCCCCAAACCTCCGCCCCTGCTACACTGGCCTTCTAACCCTTCACTTTATTCAGGAAACTTCTTTGCTTTTGGTTTAGTCCATTTGTCCTGACCTCCCCTGTATTGTGTGCTGTCTTTCCCTTCACCTAAAGTAGTTCTAATCTATCAACTAATTAGTGAATACCCCTCTCCCCTCCTCTCACCCTCCCTCCTCTCATAACCACACAAAAAATGTTTTCTTCTCAGTTTAAATTATTTCTCAAGTTCTTATAATAGTGGTCTTATACAATATTTGTCCTTTTGCATCTGACTAATTTCACTTAGCATAATGCCTTCCAGTTTCCTCCATGTTATGAAACGTTTCACAGATTCCTCACTGTTCTTTGTAGATGCGTAGTAGTGCATTGTGTGAATATACCATGATTTATTTATCCGTTCATCTGTTGATGGGCACCTTGGTTGCTTCCATCTTTTTGCTACTGTAAACAGTGCTGCAATAAACTTGGGTGTGCATGTATCTGTTCATGTAAAGGCTCTTATTTCTCTAGGATATATGCCGGGGAGTGCGATTGCTGGATCATATGGTAGTTCTATTTCCAGTTTTTTAAGAAAGCGCCAAATCAATTTCCAAAGTGGTTGTACCATTTGACATTCCCACCAGCAGTGCAGAAGTGTTCCAATCTCTCCACAGCCTCTCCAACATTCATTATTTTGTTTTTTGGATTAATGCCAGCCTTGTTGGAGTGAGATGAAATCTCATTGTAGTTTTGATCTGCATTTCTCTAACGGCTAATGATCATGAGCATTTCCTCCTGTATCTGTTAGCTACCTGAATGACTTCTTTAGTGAAGTATCTATTCATATCTTTTGCCCATTTTTTAATAGGGTTATTTGTCTTTTTGTAGTTGAGTTTTTGCAGTATCATGTAGATTTTAGAGATCGAGTACTGATCAGAAATGTCATAGCTAGAAACTTTTTCCCAGTCTGTAGGTAATCTTTTTACTCTTTTGGTGAAGTCTTTGGATAAGCATACGTGTTTGATTTTTAGGAGTTCCCAGTTATCTAGTTTTTCTTCTGCAATCTTAATAATGTTTTCTATAATGTTTATGCAATGTATTAAGGCTCCTAACATTGTCCCTAATTTTTCTTCCATGATCTTTATCATTTTAGATTTCATATTTAGGTCTTTGATCCATTTTGAGCTCGTTTTTGTGCATGGAGGGAGGTATGGGACCTGTTTCATTTTTTTGCAGATGGATATCCAGTTATGCCAGCACCATTAGTTAAAAAGACTGTCTTTCCCCCATTTAACTGTTTTGGGGCCTTTGTCAAATATCAACTGCTCATATGTGGATGGATTTATGTCTGGATTCTCAATTCTGTTCCATTGGTCTATGTATCTGTTGTTGTACCAGTACCAGGCTGTTTTGACTACTGCGGTGGCATAATAGGTTCTGAAATCAGATAAAGTAAGGCCTCCCACTTTGTTCTCCTTTTTCAGTAATGCCTTATTTATCTGGGCCTCTTTCCCTCCCATATGAAGTTGGTGATTTGTTTCTCCATCTCATTAAAGAATGTCGTTGGTATCTAGATTGGAATTGCATTAAATGTATAGATTGCTTTTGGTAGAACAGACATTTTTATAATGTTAAGTCTTCCTATCCATGAGCAAGGGATGTTCTCCCACTTATGTAAGTCTTTTTTGGTTTCTTGCAGAAATGTACTGTAGTTTTCTTTGTATAAGTCTTTTACAACGCTGGTAAGATTTATTCGTAAGCATTTTATCTTCTTGGGGACTACTGTAAATGGCATTGCTTTGGTGATTTCATCTTTGATGTTCTTTTTGTGGGTGTAGACGAATCCAACTGATTTTTGTATGCTTATCTTGTATCCCAATACTCTGCTGAACTGTTCTATTAGTTTCAGTAGTTTTCTTGAGGATTCCTTAGGGTTTTCTGTGTATAAGATCATGTCATCTGCAAATAGAAATACTTTTACTTCTTCCTTGCCAATCTGGATGCCCTTTATTTCTTTATCTAGCCTCATTGCTCTGGCTAGGACTTCCAGCACAATGTTGAATAAGAGTGGTGATAAAGGGCACCCTTGTCTGGTTCCTGATCTCAAGGGGAATGCTTTCAGGCTCTTTCCATTTAGGGTGTTGTTGGCTGTTGGCTTTGTATAAATGCCCTTTATTATGTTGAGGAATTTTCCTTCACTTCCTGTTTTGGTGAGAGTTTTTATCATGAATGGACGTTGAACTTTGTCGAATGCCTTTTCTGCAACAATTGATAAAATCATGTGATTCTTATCTTTTGTTTTATTTATGTGGTGGATTACATTAATTGTTTTTCTAATGTTGAACCATCCCTGCATACCTAGTATGAATCCCACTTGGTCGCGGTGAATTATTTTTTGATATGTTGTTGAATTCTATTGGCTAGAATTTTGTTGAGGATTTTTGCATCTATGTTCATGAGGGATATAGGTCTATAATTTTCTTTTCTTGTGGTGTCTCTACCTGGTTTTGGTATCAGGGATATGGTGGCTTCATAGAATGAGTTTGGTAGTATTCTGTCCTTCTCTATGCTCTGAAATACCTTTAGTAGTAGTGGTGTTAACTCTTTTCTGAAAGTTTGGTAGAACTCTGCAGTGAAGCCATCCGGACCAGGGCATTTTTTTTTGTTGGGAGTTTTTTGATTACCTTTTCAATCTCTTTTTTTGTTATGGGTCTATTTAGTTGTTTTAGCTCTTTTCGTGTTAGTTTTTTTTTTTTTTTAGGTAGTGTTTTTCTAGGAATTCATCCGTTTCTTCTAGGTTTTCAAATTTGTTAGAGTACAATTTTTCAAAATAATCTGATATGATTCTGTAAATTTCAGTTGGGTCTGTTGTAATATCATCCATCTCATTTCTTATTCGGGTTATTTGCTTCCTCTCCTGTTTTTCTTTTGTCAGTTTGGCCAGTGGCTTATCAATTTTGTTGATTTTTTCAAAAAACCAGCTTTTGGTCTTGTTAATTCTTTCAATTGTTTTTCTGTTTTCTCTTTCATTTAGTTCAGCTCTAATTTTTATTATTTGTTTTCTTCTGGTGTCTGTGCGTTTCTTTTGATGCTCTCTATTTGTTCAAGTTGTAGGGATAATTCTTTGATTTTGGCCCTTTCTTCTTTTTGGATGTTTGCATTTATTGATATGAATTGGCCTCTGAGCACCGCTTTAGCTCTGTCCCAAAGGTTCTGGTGGGAAGTGTTTTCATTCTTTTTTTTTTAATAATTTTTATTCTGCTTTATTTGAAAGTTTACATATCAAGTCTGTCTGTCACATATAAGCTTATATACACCTTACTACATACTTCCATTTACTCTCCCCCTAATGAGTCAGCCCGCTCTCTCCTTCCAGTCTCTCCTTTCGTGACCCTTTTGCCAGTTTCTAACCCTCTCTACCCTCCCATCTCCCCTCCAGACAGCAGATGCAAACACACTCTCAAGTGTCCACCTGATACAAGTAGCTCACTCTTCATCAGCATCTCTCTCCAACCCATTGTCCAATCCCTTCCATGTCTGATGAGTTGTCTTTGGGAATGGTTCCTGTCCTGGGCCAACAGAAGGTTTGGGAATCATGCCTGCCGGGATCCTCCTAGTCTCAGTCAGACCATTAAGTCTGGTCTTTTTATGAGAATCTGGGGTCTGCATCCCAGTGTTCTCCTACTCCCTCAGGGGTTCTCTGTTGTGCCCCCTGTCAGGGCAGTCATCGGTTGTGGCTGGGCACCATCTAGTTCTCTGGTCTCAGGATGATGTAAGTCTCTAATTCATGTGGCCCTTTCTGTCTCTTGGGCTCATACTTATTGTGTGACCTTGGTGTTCTTCATTCTCCTTTGATCCAGGTGGGTTGAGACCAATTGAAGCATCTTAGATGGTCGCTTGTTAGCATTTAAGACCCCAGATGCCACATTTCAAAGTGGGATGCAGAATGTTTTCATGATCGAATTTATTTTGCCAATTGACTTAGAAGTCCCCTTAAGCCATAGTCCCCAAATCCCTGCCCTTGCTCTGCTGACCTTCGAAGCATTCAGTTTCTCCTGGAAACTTCTTTGCTTTTGGTCCAGTCCAGTTGAGTTTACCTTCCCTGTATTGAGTATTGTCCTTCCCTTCACCTAAAGTAGTTCTTATCTACTAACTAATCAGAGAATAGCCCTCTCCCACCCTCCCTCCCCTCTCTCATAACCACAAAAGAATGTGTTCTTCTCAGTTTGTACTATTTCTCAAGATCTTATAATACTGGTCTTATACAATATTTGTCGTTTTGCATCTGACTAATTTCACTCTGCATAATGCCTTCCAGGTTCCTCCATGTTATGAAATGTTTCACAGATTCATCACTGTTCTTTATCGATGCGTAGTATTCCATTGTGTGAATATACCATAATTTATTTAACCATTCATCCGTTGATGGACACCTTGGTTGCTTTCAGCTTTTTGCTATTGTAAACAGAGCTGCAATAAACATGGGTGTGCATATATCTGTTTGTGTGAAGGCTCTTGTATCTCTAGGGTATATTCCGAGGAGTGGGATTTCTGGGTTGTATGGTAGTTCTATTTCTAACTTTTTAAGAAAATGCCAGATAGATTTCCAAAGTGGTTGTACCATTTTACATTCCCATCAGCAGCGTATAAGAGTTCCAATCTCTCTGCAGCCTCTCCAACAATTATTATTTTGTGTCTTTTTTGAGCAGGGTATTGTTCAGTTTCCAAGTATTTTGTTTCTTTTCCCTAATTTTTCTGGTATTCATTTCCACTTTTATGGCCTTGTGGTCTGAGAAGATGCTTTGTAATATTTCGATGTTTTGGATTTTGCAAAGGTTTGTTTTATGACCTAATATGTGATCTATTCTAAAGAATGTTCCACGTGCACTAGAAAAAAAAGTGTACTTTGCAGCTGTTGGGTGGAGTGTTCTGTATAAGTCTATGAGGTCAAGTTGGTTGATTGCAGCAATTAGGTCTTCCATGTCTCTATCCAGCTTCTTACTGGAAGTCCTACCCTTCTCCTAAAGTGGTGTGTTGAAGTCTCCGTCTATAATTGTGGAGGCGTCTATCTCACTTTTCAGTTCTGTTAAAGTTTGTTTTATTTATCTTGAAGCCCTGTCATTGGGTGCATAAATATTTAATATGGTTATATCTTCCTGGTCAATTGTCCCTTTAATCATATTGTAGTGTCCTTCTTTATCTTTTTGGGTGGATTTAACTTTAAAGTCTATTTTGTCAGAAATTAATATTGCTACTCCTGCTCTTTTTTGCATGCTGTTTGCTTGATATATTTTTTTCCATCCTTTGAGTTTTAGTTTGTTTGTGTCTCTAAGTCTAAGGTGTGTCTCTTGTAGGCAGCATATAGACAGATCATGTTTTTTTATCCAGTCTGAGACTCTCTGTCTGTTTATTGCTGCATTTAGTACATTTACATTCAGCGTAATTATAGATAAGTATGTGTTTAGTGTTGTCATTTTGATGCCTTTTTGTGTGTGTTGTTGACAATTTCATTTTTCCACTTACTTTTTTGTGCTGAGCTGTTTTTCTTTGTAAATTGTGTGTTCCTCATTTTTATAGTAGTTGAATTTATGTTTGCTGAGTCATTATGTTTTTCTTGGTTTTTATTTTGAATTGTGAAATTGTTAGATCTCTTTGTGGTTACCTTAATATTTACCCCAATTTTTCTAAGTAAAAACCTAACTTGTATCATCCTATGTCGCTTTGTTTTCCTCTCCGTGTGGCAGTTCTATGCCTCCTGTATTTAGTGCCTCTTTTTGAGTATTGTGATCTTTTACATAATAACTTCAATGATTCCCTGTTTTGAACATCTTTTTCTTTTTAAAATTAATCTTAATTTGTTTTTGTGATTTCCCTATTTGAGTTGATATCAGGATGTTCTGTTCTGTGACCTTGTGTTGTGTTGGTATCTGGTATTATTGATTTTCTGACCAAACGATTTCCTTTAGTAATTCTTGTAGCTTTGGTTTGGTTTTTGCAAATTCTCTAAGCTTGTATTTATCTGTAAATGTTTTAATTTCACCTTGCTATTTGAGAGAGAGTTTTGCTGGATATATGATCCTTGGCTGGCAGTTTTTCTCCTTCAGTGCTCTCTATATGTCATCCCATTGCCTTCTTGACTGCATGGTTTCTGGTGAGTAGTCTGAAATTATTCTTATTGATTCTCCTTTGTGGGAGACCTTTCTTTTATCCCTGGCTGCTTTTAAGTTTTATCTTTGGTTTTGTCAAGTTTGATGGCAATATGTCTTGGTGATTTTCTTTTTGGATTAATCTTATATGGGGTTCGATGAGCATCTTGGATAGATATCCTTTCGTCTTTCATGACATCAGGGAAGTTTTCTGCCAACAGATCTTCAACTATTCTCTCTGTATTTTCAATTATCCCTCCCTGTTCTGGAACCCCAATCACAGGCAAGTTATTCTTCTTGATAGAGTCCCACATGATTCTTAGGGTTTCTTCATTTTTTTAAATTCTTTTATCTGATTTTTCTTCAACTATATTGGTGTCAATTCCCTTGTCCTCCAGATCCCCCACTCTGCATTCCAATTGCTCAATTCTGCTCCTCTGACTTCCATTTAGTTGTCTAATTCTGTAATTTTACTGTTAATCTTTTGGATTTCTGAGTGCTGTCTCTCTATGGATTCTTGTAGCTTATTAATTTTTCCACTATGTTCTTGAATAATCTTTTTGAGTTCTTCAACTGCTTTATCAGTGTGTTCCTTGGCTTTTTCTGTAGATTGCCTTATTTCATTTTTGAGGTCATTCCTGATGTCTTGAAGCATTCTGTATATTAGATTTTTATATTCTTCATCTGGCAATTCCAGGATGGTATGTTCATTTGGGAAAGATTTTGGTTATTTAATTTGGGGAGTTGTAGAAGCAATCATGGTCTGCTTCTTTATGTGGTTTGATATCGACTGCTGTCTCTGAGCCATCTATAAGATATTGTAATGATTTATTTTATATTTGCTCACTGAGTCTTATCTTGTTTTGTTTTCTTTCAATATACATAGATGGGCTACTAGATTGCACTGTCTTGGTTGTTGTAGCCTTTGAATCACTTATGTCCTTTTACCAGCTGGTTTGGGCTGTTACCAGATATATAAGCCTAAGAGTCTATTCACTATTCTTGAGTAGAATCTGATTTTCGGTCACCAAGTGTGTGGGGTGGACTGTCACCTATTCACTTAGAGGAGTAGTGGTGATAGTTGTGTGCACCAGATTCTAGTAGCAGCATGGGGTCACACTCCAGGGGGGCAGGATGCTGACAGGCTTCCCCCAAGTGCCAGTGAGGTAGGTGTGTCTCCATTCCTAAAGCACTTTGGTGGGTGAGCTCTGCAGCTGTACCTTAGGCACCCAATGCATGTACCTCTACAGATTAGTAGGTGTCACTATCCTCAGACCCCTATGGTAGGAGGCTAGGTGGTTTGGGTGGAGCTTCAGCCCTCAGTTCCCCGTTGTGGTTCAGTGAGGGCTCTGTTTAATAGGTAGAGATATCAGACCTGGGAAACTTGTCTTTCCAGTAATCTGCTAAAAACAATTACAGTCAGATCTCTATAAGAATTGCCTTTGCATTGTAATAGCCACCTTGTTCCTTGTAAAGATGAAAGCTCAAGACTGTGGATCTCATATGCCTGGCTGGAGCTGGTTCTGTATTTTTAGTCCAATTTCGGGAAGTCAGGGAAGGATTTTTGGTCCCTGGGTTTTTCGTAGCTGCTTCTCTCAGGCCAGGAGAATGGGTTAGGAAAAGACACACACACACACACACACAAACAAACAAAAAAACCGCAGAGCACTTCACTCTCTGGCCCAGGAAATTCCAATGTTAATGAAGCCACCTGGGAAGGGGAGGGAGGGATCAGATAGATAGGAGAGAGTAGCACCCAGGAATATAGACAAAGTTACTTATCTTGCTTGGTGATGACTGTTTTATCTGGGATTCCTGTGTGATTGGCTGGGTTGAGATTGCCCCCGAGGGTCAGGCCCAAGTCCTGTGCTTGTGCTTTCTCAGAAGCTGTGGTCAGTTCCTCCACTCCCATTCCAAAGCCCAGTGCCAAGGTTCCACGGCTGGGAAGCCACACTCCAGGCTCCAAAACCAGTCGCTGCCTCCCGGTGACTTCTCCTCCTGTCAGCTGCATTGCTGCACTGCCTGCGTGCACTGGCTGGGCTTCCCCCGAGGTCACTTCTGGGGGCTAGGGCTGCATCCCGTATTTGTGCCATCTCAGGATGCCATGCTGAGCTCCCCTACGTCCAGTCCAAAGCCCGGCACCAAGGTTTTTTGACTGGGATGCTGGCTCCAGGCTCCAAAAACAGTCTTTGCTTCCTGGTGATTGCTCGTTCTCTTGATAGCCGCATCAGTGCGCAGCCTGTTTGCGCTGGCTGAGTCTTTGTCACTCAGGTCATCCCTTTAGACCTGTGTTTGATGGTCAGGGCTAGTAGATTGTCATGTATGTGATCGATTCACTTCTTTTTCCGAGTCTTTGTTGCAAGAGGGATCCGAGGTAGCTTCTACCTAGTCAGCCATCTTGGCCCCGCCTCTCAAGTGTTTTCTTTCTTATTGGATTCTATGAATTTCTTTATTCCATCCTTAATGTCTTCTATAATCCAGTCTTTTTGGACCATGGTCTAGTCCAGTTTCCAAGTGTTTGATTTCTTTTTCCTGCTTTTCCTGTTATTGATTTCTATTTTTATGGTCTTCTGTTCGGAGAAGATGCTTTGTATTATTTTAATGTTTTGGATTCTGCTAAGGCTTGCTTTGTGACCTAATACGTGGTCTACTCTAAAGAATGTTCCATGTGCGCTAGAAAAGAAAATATACTTGGTTGCTGTTGGGTGGAGTGTTCTGTATATGCCCATGAGGTCAAGTTGGTTGATTGTGGCATTTAGATCTCCGTGTCTTTATTGAGCTTCTTTCTGGATGTCTTGTCCCTCACCGAAAGTGGTGTGTTGAAGTCTCCTACTATTATTGTGGAGCTGTCTCTCTCGCTTTTCAATGCTGATAGATTTTTTTATGTATCTTTTAGCCCTTTCATTGGGTGCATAAATATTTAATATGGTTATATCTTCTTGGTGTATTGTCCCTTTAATCATTATATAGTGTCCTTCCTTATCCTTTATGTTGGATTTAACTTTAAAGTCTCTTTTGTCACAAATTAATATTGCCACTCCTGTTCTTTTTTGATTGTTGTTTACTTGATATATTTTTTTTCCATCCTCTGAGTTTTAGTTTGTTTGTGTCTCTAAGTCTAAGATGTGTCTGTTGTAGGCAACATATAGACGGATCTTGTTTTTTAATCCATTCTGCCTCTCTCTGTCTCTTTATTTGTGCTTTTAGTCCATTTACATTCAGGGAAATTATGAATAGGTATGAATTTAGTGCTATCATTTTGATGTCTTTTTTTGTGTGTTGTTGACAGTTTCTTTTTCCCACTTGGTTTTATGCGCTGAGTAGATTATCTTTATACAATGTCCTTTCCTCATATTTGTTGTTGTTGATTTTGTTTCTGCTGAGTCTCTATTTTTTTCTTGTATTTTATTTTGATGAGTAGGATAGTTTGTCTCCTTTGTGGTTACCTTATTATTTACCCCTATTTTTCTAAATTTAAACCTAACTTTTATTTCTTTGTATTGCCGTATCTTACTCTCCATATGGGAGGTGTATGATTACATTTCTTAGTCCCTCTTTATTATTCTAATGTTGCCTTCTTTTATATAATAACATCACTGTTACCCTGTTTTGAGCTTTTTTTTTTTTTTTTTTAAATCTTGCTTTGTTTTTATGGATTTCCCTGTCTGGGTTGACTTCTGGTTGCTCTGCCCAGTGTTCTAGTCCTGGGTTGATCCCTGATATTATTGATTTTCTAGCCAAAGCACTCCGTTTAGTATTTCTTGTAGTTTTGGTTTGGTTTTTACAAATTCCCTAAACTTGTGTTTATCTGGAAATATCTTAATTTCACCTTCATATTTGAGAGACCTGTTTGCTGGATATATGATTCCTGGCAGGGAATTTTTTTCCTTCAATTTTTTAAATATGTCATCCCATTGTCTTCTTGCCTGCGTGGTTTCTGCCGAGTAGTCCGAGCTTATTGACTCTTCTTTGTAGGTGACTTTTTGTTTATCCCTCACTGCTCTTATAATTCTCTCTCTTTGGTTTTGGCAAGTTTGATTATAATATGTCTTGGTGACTTTCGTTTCAGATCTACCTTATGTGGAGTTCGATGAGCACCTTGGATAGATATCTTCTCATCTTTCATGATATCAGGGAAGTTCTCGGCCAACAAATCTTCAACAATTCTCTTTGTATTTTCTGTTATCTCTCCCTGTTCTGGTACTCCAATCACTTGTAAGTTATTTATCTTGATAGAGTCCCACATGATTCACAAGGTTTCTTCATTTTTTAAAATTCTTTTATCTGATTTTTCTTCAAATATATTAGTGCCAAGTGATTTATCTTTGAGTTCAGAAATTCTAGCTTTTACTTGCTCAATTCTGCTCCTCTGACTTTCTATTGAGTTGTCTACTTCTGTAATTTTATGTTAATCTTCTGAATTTCTGATTGCTGCTCATCTATGGATTTTTCCATCTTATTAAACTTTTCATTATGTTCCTGAATAATCTTTCTAATTTCTTCAGTTGCTTTATCTGTGTGTTCCTTGGCTTGTTCTGCGTATTATCTCATCTCCTTCCTGATGCGTTGAAGGGTTCTGTATATTAAACTTTTGTATTCTGTATCTGGTAACTCCAGGAATGCACTTTCATCTAGAAAATCCCTGGATTCTTTGTTTTGAGAGTCTGTTGATGTGATCATGGTTTGTTTCTTTATGTGACTCGATATTGACTGCTGTCTTCAAGCCATCTATAAGTTATTGTATTAGTTTATGCTTGCTTACTGTGTCATAGCTTCTTGCTTTGTTTTGTTTGGGTATACCCCTATGGGTTGCTTGAGTGATCTAGCTTGATTATTTTCAGCCTTGGAGTCCTGACATACTGTCTCCAGATGGCTAGGGCTGTTATCAGTTATATCAGTCTAGGAGTCTGATCAGTTTTTTTTGTATGAATTTAGCTCAGGTGTCCAGGTAGCTGATCATCAAGTGTGTGGTACAGGCTCTGTCCTACAGTCTTAGAGGGGCAGGGGTGATTGGCGTATATACCAGTATCTGATTGCAGCAGGGTGTCATGCTCTGAACAAGGCAGGGGGCTGAGAACTGACCTCCGGGTGTCTCTAAGGAAAACGTGTCCCTGTTCCCTAGAGCATGCAGGTGGGTGGGCTCTGCAGACAGACCATGGGCACCCACGCGGGTGTCTGGGTGACCTGAGTGGAGCTACCAGTGCTTAGTTCCCTCATGCTGGTAGGTGAGGACCATGTTTAATAGGCAAAGCAATGTCAAACATCAAATACCCGCCTTTCCACCACTCAGCTGAAATGGTTGGAGTCTGCCAACAAGGGCCTGTTCTTCTGAAATAGGCCCACACAGGTCCATGCAGAAGGGAAAGGTGCTCAAAGTCCAAGGACGTTTTATGCCTGGACGGGAGCTGCTTCTGCCCTGAGCTCCCCTGGTTAGTGGAGCTAGCAAATTATCTTTTTCCCCAAATGCAAATTTTTTTCTTTCCCAAGGCCGGGAGGATGGCTCTAGGTGCTCAACAGGGCCTATCTCAGGCCCAGGGAATTCAGCTGCTGAAGCCAGTTTGCGGGTGGTGGGGCACATTAAAATATACGCAAGTTCTTAGCTTTTGCCGAGAGCGCCGTTCTCCTCAGGTTCCGGAGGTGTGAGTAAGCTGGCTGCTTCTCCCTGAGGAAACTGCAACTGAACTTTAGTACCAGCCTGCCACTACCACCTCTCTGGGAATGGTGCCTGAGGGCTCCCCGCGATTCAGGTCCAGTAACTCCTCTCTGCTTCTGAATGGTCTCTTTCTCCCTCTGCCCCTCAGTTTGTTTTCTAAGGTTGCCTTTGAAGCTCAGGGCTCCCAGCTTGTCACAAATATACTCCTTTCACTTGTTTTTTCTGGTCTTTGTTGTAAAGAGGGCTCTCCGGAAGCATCTGTCTATTCAGCCGTCTTGGCTCCACCTCTTGTATGTTCACTTTTGAAGCCTAGGTGGTACAAGCAGTTTGCTATTGGCTGCTAATCTAAAGGTTGGTGATCAATGGCTATGCGGAAGACCTTGCAAACTGCTTCCATAAGTATTGAAGCTAAGAAAACCTTATGGAGCAGTTCAATTCTATAACACATGGGTAGCCATGAGTTAGAATTGACATACCAATGATCATGAAGATGGGTTATGATGGGCAATTTTTTGTTGTGTTATATGTAAGATTGCCATGAGTTAGAGCTGAAGGTGACTTAGAACAGCAACTAACAACAACAACAAAATGTCATAATTTAGTCTGCATGGATATTTATCACATTTCCTTTCCATAAGACATCACACTGGCCCATCGCATTGATGGCATCATGCTGATTGGATCTAGTGACCAAGATTGGACACTGGGCTTATTGATAAGACATTTACATGCCAGAGGGTGAAAAGAAATTTGAGAAAAGTTCAGGGCCTTCAACCTCAGTGGAATTTCTAAGGGTCCAGTGATGTGGGGCATGTCAAGACATTCCTTCTAAGATGAAGGACAAATTGTTGCACCTGATTTCTCCTACAACTAAAAAGGAGGTATAACATACAGTGGTCCTCTTTGGATTTTGAGGCAATATATTCCTCATTTGGGTATATAGTTTATGTGTTTAAGGTTATTTTTTCCCACCACAGTGTCCTGGTACTGATGAAATTTTTTCTTTTCCTATTTTGGATGGTAAGGACTTTTAAAAAAAAAAAAATTTTTTTTTTAAGGACTTTTATGCATTAATTCGTCTAATTCTGACACCGACCCTATGAGATATTATTAATATTAATAACACTAAAATTAAACTAGTATACTACTATTGTCATCAATCATTATTAAAAAAATTTTTTTTTAATAATCATTATTAAAATAAAAAAAATCATTATTACTCTGGTAATATTGCCAGAAACCTAGAGGATGTGTGTCTACCCAGCCTGAAGGTGTCATATCACTCAAGAGGAGCTCCTTCAATGTCTCATCTACACTTAATACCTTATATGACAAATGCCTCATTTTAATTACATTGCTAGGGACCCACCTTACTTTAGTTTAACAGTGATTACCATAGATTAGCTCTAAATGACCAAATATTTGAATCCAAAGTAGCATGTGGAAGACACTTCTGATTTTATTTTAAGTCATTTGTTACATACAGGAGATGGTGAAGCAAATTCTGGATAATTTTCTGCATTAGTAACTTAGTGAGACTGATAACTATTTCTTGAACCTGGTGTCATATGTGTTTATCTGTGAGTCTTACCCATCAGCGTCTTCTTACGCGGTCTCTTTAGAGAATTAAGTAGTCATCATTCTTGCAAGAAAAGGAAAACAAGTGAAGGAACAATGACTTATTATCAAGCGCTTTGCTAAGTGCTTTATATGTAATACATAATAATTCTTAGAACTAGTGAAATTATCTCAATTTTTCAGATGAGGCAATTGAGTGAAATTAAATGTCTTGCCAAAAGCACCCACCTGAGATGAAGTTTTTTTTTTGTTCACAAATTCTTTTATTCAACTGAGTTAAATGCAGATTTATTATTGTAAACTATTTTGCCTGGTTGTTTCTATATTATAAGCAATTATGAAAGATAAGGAGCTGCCTCTGTCCTGGTGGTTATCTTAATCAAAAATGTATTCATTCTCCAAAGAACTGCAAAATAATGTGTAATCTTAACCAAAGCATTGGTCATTTACTGTGGAAAAAATAATCAAGATTTTTTTTAATAAAATTAATTTTTTAATAAAAATATTTAATTTTCTTTTATGTGTTATACTGCTTTGTATATTTTCATCTTTTTTATTTAAGAACAATTTGCAAGCTTCTTTTCTGCTTATAATTTTTGGCTATTTTGCAGGCAGCTTGGTCATGGGGACCTGATGACTGCCTTTTGAATTTTACTATGAAAGGCATTCTTTATGGGTGCATAGCTGGGGATGGCCTGTAGAAGATTTGATTTCTTCCAGCAATTTTCCTTTGACAGTTCCTCCAACCCAGCCATGGCTGCTTTTGGTTTTCATCCCACAGATTTTTACCTGTGGTCTCTCTCGAGGTCCTTTTTTTCCCAGACTCTACATGCTACAACCTTGCTTTGAGAAAGGACAGTGGATGAAATATCAGAGAGACAATGGGACTCTTGGCCCACCTTAAAAAAATTGCAAATGTAGTTTCAAGTTGACTCACAACTTTTTACTTTCTTCTGTCATTCCTCTTTTGGTATCTTCCTATCTTCTTCCTGGCCTGCCCCATTCTTCTTGGGGTAACTCATTTTAGGGCAATGGTTCTCAAACTTCAGCATGCATCAGAATCACCTGAAGGGCTTGTTACAATCAAATTACAGGGCCTCTCCCCTAGTTTCTAATTTGGTAGGTGTGGGATGGAGTTCAAGAATTTGCATTTCTAACACATTCCCAGGTGAAGCTGACAGTGCTGGTCCAGGGCCACACTTTGAGAACACTGGTCTAGGGAATGTGTTTTATTCATTTTTATATTTTAAACTATTCATTCAGTATTGATTGACACATTACTGAGCCAGGCATTGCCTTAGACACTGAATACTCCTTAGAGAACCCAGCTTTAGTAACTGGCACCTAAAAGACCCGTTGCCATTGCTGCTGAGTGGAAACCCCAGGTTATGCTCAGCGAGACTCATCTCAACCAATAAACAAGAGGCCAAGGTGGGAGATTAGACAGGCACCTTTATTTCATTGTGTAAGGAAAGGAACAGTCAGGGCTGCTGCCTCCGAGACTGCTCAGCTGGGACAAGAGGGAAGGTTAATTTAATGGCATTTAAAAGCAGAAACTTCATATAAGTTATATTAGCAATATTCTTAATCATACTACACAGGCTCAGTGGGGTTTACACATAACTTCATGTATCGCATGTCCAGAAAGTGCTGTTAAATTCTGCCCAGAGGCAAGGAAGTTACCATGTGTGAGATATTTACTGAGCTAAAAGGTTAAAAAGAATGTCAACATGGTGCCTAAAACAGTTTCCAATGATTTCCTCTAGTTCTGGGCAGCAGTTAAGAAAAGGGGAACCAGGATGTTAATGTAAAGCTATCAGGCGTGCCAAACAAGCTGCTTGAGGCAGTGGAATTTTCTGCAGCCCAGGCACCTCTGTCTTACCTATGAGTTGATTCCAACTCATAGAAACCCTACAGGACAGAGTAGAACTGCCCCATAGTGTTTCCTAGGCTGTAATCTTCACAGAAGCAGACTGCCACATCTTTCTTCCATGGAGCAGCTGATGGGTTCAAACCACCAACCTTTCAGTTAGCAGCTGAGGGCTTTCACCACTGTACCTCCAGGGCTCCTTCAACTGGCATTAGTAAGTGTTTAATAAATGTTAAGCAGCTGTGCAACCTATGTTTCTCCAAATCTCACAAGCCTATGGGTGTCAAGCACTGTTTAGTGGGAGTGACTCAAATTGCACTGAGTCTTACGTTCCCATGAATAAAACAAGACCTCCAGATCCTCTCAGAAAAGCACCCAGTTGCGTCTCAGGAATGGCAGGCTTGTTGTTAATGTGCTTATAATCCAGCTAATACACTTTGTTTAGCGTGCACTGGCCCTTCTCCTGGATGTTTTCTGCCTCTGCAGCTACTTGAGGGTGACTCACTGCTGAACCATCTCCTACTGCTTCTATGGGAACCACTACCTGAGCAGAGGTGGGGACGGAACTCTCCTTGACCCTGCATCACATTTTCTTACCTGGAAGCTGAAGCTGTGCTGCTGGTGCCTCAATATCTCACAGAATTATATGAAAATATCTCTGTTGGTGCCTGTCTATTATTCTTCCTTCCTGGGGCTAGGATCTACAGGGCAAGGTAATTGGAAGGTGGGTGGACCGGCAACCTATGTGATGTAAACATTCTGTCTTTTCCAATTCTGTTTCTCTATCAATTCATAAAACATATTCATAGTTTCTACACCACAGCAACTTATGAGGTATGCCACACATGTCACAATCACAGTGGAGGACAAAACTTAGTCTCAAAACAACCAGATATAAATGAATAAAGAACTCTGTATTTCTCTCTACCTTCTTCTGCACTTTTAAAGTGTTATTTGTAAGCCGAAAGCACTTGTAATGAGTCAAATTTAATCCGGTGTAGCTACAGGACCTGTCTTCTTTTAAATGTACTTCTCAGCTTATTTTTTACATAAGCTATGCCTTAAAAAAAACCCAAAAAACCCGTTGCTGTAGAGTTGATTCCAACTCATAGTGACCCTACAGGATAGAGTAGAACTTCTCCATAGGGTTTTCAAGGAGCGGCTGGTGGAACTGAACTGCCAGCTTTTGGTTAGCAGCTGTAACTCTTAAACACTACGCCACCAGAGTTTCTAAGCTGTGCCTTAGGTAAGGAGAAAAAAGACAGTTTGTACTCCTGAACTAATTTCCTATAAGGAAACTGTTATGGATTGAATTGTGTACCCCCAAAATGTGCCAACTTGGCTGAATCATGATTCCCAGTATTGTGTGGTTGTCCACCATTTTGTGATCTGATGTGATTATCCTATGTGTTGTAAATCCTAACCTGTATGTTAATAAGGCAGGATTAGAAGCAGTTATGTTAATGAAGCAGAACTTAATCTATGGTATTAGGTTGTACGTTGAGTCAATCTCTTCTGAGACATAAAAGAGAGAAGCAAGCAAAGAGGGAGAGGGACCTCACACCAGCAAGAAAGAAGTGCCGGGAGCAGGGTGTGTCCTTTGGATCTGGGATCCCTGAGCTGAGAGGATCCTAGGACAAGGACTTTCCCCCAGAACTGACAGAGACAGAAAGCCTTCCCCTGGGGCTGATGTCTTGAATTCAGACTTCTAGCCTCCTAGACTGTGAGAGAACAAATTTCTGTTTGTTAAAGCCATCCATCCACTTGTATTTCTGTTATAGCAGCACTAGATGACTAGGACGGTGCCTAAGGAGTCACAATGCTTTGCCCAACCTTCACTCCTCTGCAAAGGCAGGAAACTACTGCACTTGGGTTGATCTATCCTAAGCCAAGAATGACTGAGAACAAGTCAGTCTTCTTGACTTCTCCCGTGTGTGTGTGTGTGTCTCTGTGTGTATGGCAGGGGTGGTCCAGAGTAATCAGCCCTTCCATATCTACTGCTGAAAAAGAGAAGCCTAGTTGTTCAGATTGCCCAGTTTTTTTTTTAGAAGGAATTCAGTGAAATCTCCTACTTAATGTATTCTTGTCTTACTCCACGATGCCGTTATGCATTATTAGGTTTTACAATATCAGAGAAATTCTACTTATGCTAACAGGCATTAAAAAACAACCCCCCCCAAAACAAAAAACAAAAACCCAAGCCAGTTATCCTAGACTTGATTCTGACTCATGGTGAGCCCATGTGTTTCACAGCCAAACTGCTTTCGGGGTTTTCCATGTCTGTGGTCTTTCAGAAGTCAATTGGCACAACTTTCTTCTGAGGAACTCCTGGGTGAATTTGAATGGCCAACCTTGAGGTTAATAGCCAAGCACCCAACTGTTTGTGCCACCCAGGGACTCCTCAAACTGGCATAAAACCCCCAAAAACCCAGTGCCGTTGAGTCGATTCTGACTCATAGTGACCCTAAAGGATGGAGTAGAACTGCCGCATAGAGTTTCCAAGGAGCGCCTGGCAGATTTGAACTGCCAACCCCTTGGTTAGCAGCCGTAGCACTTAATCACTACGCCACCAGGGTTTCCCAAACAGGCATAGATCATGTAATTACCAAGAAGTGCATAAAAAGCACCCATGTTCATTGCAGCAGTGTTAACAATAGCAAAAAGAAAGAAGCGACCAAGGTGCCCAACAACAGAGGAATAGATAAATAAATTACGGTATATTCACACAAACAGAATACTACGCATCCATAAAGAACAGTGAGAAATCTGTGAAACATATCACAACACAGAGGAATCTGGAAGGCATTATGCTGAATGAAATTAGTCAGTTGCAAAAGGTCAAATATTGTATAATATTTGACTGCCATCGAGTATAGGACCACTATTATAAGAACTCAAGAAACAGTTTAAACAGAGAAGAAAATATTCTTTGATGGTTAGGAGAGGGGGGAGGCAGGAGGGTGGGAGAAGGGTATTCACTAAGTAGATAGTAGGTAAGAACTACTTTAGGTGAAGGGAAAGACAACACACAGTACAGGTGAGCGAGGTCAGCACAACTGGACTAAACCAAAAGCAAAGAAGTTTCCTGAATAAACTGAATGCTTCGAAGGCCAGTGTAGCAGGGGCAGGGATCTGGGTACCATGGTTTCAGGGGACATCTAAGTCAATTGGCATAATAAAATCTATTAAGAAAACATTCTGCATCCCACCTTGGAGAGAGGAGTCTGGGGTCTTAAATGCTCTCAAGTGGCCATCTAAAATGCATCAATTGGTCTCAACTCACCTGGATCAAAGGAGAATGAAGAACACCAAGGACACAAGGTAATTATGAGTCCAAGAGACAGAAAGGGCCACATGAACTAAAGACTATATCAGCCTGAGACCAGAAGAGCTAAATGGTGCCCGGCTACAACCGATGACTGCCCTGACAGGGAACACAGGAGAGAACACCTGAGGGAGCAGGAGAGCAGTGGGATGCAGACCCCAAATTCTGGTAAAAAGACCAAACTTAATGGTCTGACTGAGACTAGATGGACCCTGGTGGTCATGGCCCCCAGACCTTCTGTTGGTCCAGGACAGGAACCATTCCTGAAGCCAACTCTCCAGACAGGGATTGGACTGGAAAATGGGTTGGAGCTGGATGCTGGTGAGGAGTGAGCTTCTTGGATCAGGTGGACACTTGCAACTATGTGGGCATCTCCTGCCTGGAGGGGAGATGAGAGGGTAGAGGGGGTTAGAAGCTGGTGAAATGGACACAAAAAGAGAGAGTGGAGGGAGGGAGTGGGCTGCCTCATTAGGGGGAGAGCAACTGAGAGTATGTAGCAACGCGTATATAAGTTTTTGTGTGAGAGACTGACTTGATTTGTAAACCTTCACTTAAAGCACAATAAAAATTTTAAAAAAGGTGCATAAAAAACCATATACATATTTGTTGTTTCAAATATACTATATCAAACTTCCTGCCATAGATTTTATCTGTTTAGTATACTATGCTCTGCTCATGTGAACATTGCTCAGTTTCTGGTCATGTAGCAGAATCATCCTGACACAAACCGTAAACAACTTTAAATGAATGGAACAAACATTCCTAGGGAAATGGGGCTAAGTGGGTTACTGCAGGAGATTCTCATACTGCGAAAAGGTAGGGAGATGGCACCTTAGTCTTCTCAAGGTCTAATAGCAGACAGGAGAGAGAACACCCCGTGCAATAAAATGCCTGGCAGTTCGTCCGTGGAAACAGGATCCCTCACTGCTCTCTTGGTAACACATGAGAGATGAAGCGGTGGCACTCGGCGTCACGTCCTTGATTTGTAAGGCTAGCTCTGAGGAGACAGTCGGCTTTCTCTTACAGTGCATCTCTTGTCACTGGTAGACGTTATAAGACGACAGAAAAGATGTACCAAGAGGTTAAAATCAAAGAGTCAGATAAAAGTGCACATATTTTAACATTTCTATAAAATATTGTAATATATGTAACTCCTTTTGTATAGTTTAAAGACAGATACTATATTAAAAAAGAAAAAAGTTGCCGTGGAGTCAATTCCAACTCACTGGGACCACGTGTGTGTCAGAATAGAATTGTACTCCGTAGGGCTTTAATGGCTGTGATCTTTTGGAAGCAGATCACCAGACCTTTCTTCGGAGGCACCTCAAGGTAGATTTGAACTGCCAACCTTCCAGCTAGTAGTCAAGTGCTTAACTTATGCTACCCAAGGACTCCGTAGATATGATATAGAGCACTGTTTAAATAACTACAAACTCTGTGCTACCCATTAAACATCTTTATGACAAAACTTCAAACAGTATCAGGCTGAGAGTTCTTCAGTAGTGGGACAGAGCGGCCTGGTGCTGTCCAAGATTGGTGGCAGAATGAACAGCTAACCTATTAGCAAACGCCACGTGACAAGCAGAGCAGAAGATGCACCCGAGAACCTCTGTTAAAGCCTGGGCGATATTTCTGCATGGGCTCCGATCCTAGAGGTCAGGAGGATGGTGAGCAAGGGTTGGGGACTCAGCGGGTGGGTCTGGTCAGCTCAGAACCAGAAACAAAGTACCCATCTGCTGGTCTGTAATCCAGGTAACAACATGGGTCAACAACAGCAAGGAAAGCTTAATACTTAGCTTTTCAGTGAATAGAGTACTTATATATTTCTCCTCACTTTCAGAGTCAGAATGACTCTCAGGAGGTGGGAGAACTTGAGCCTGCAGTGGCAGTAAACAGAACATCTGACAGAGGTGGGGAGAGGGAGTGCTCTGAGGTGGGCAGTTTGCAGCCTTAATCACTGTCCTATTTGGCCCCGGAGCTCTCCCAGGTAGAAGGAGAAAAGCCCTTATTATATTTGCATCTTACAATGGGAAGCCTTGATGGATTTACAGATTATTTTGCTCCCATCTAATACTTACCACTTAACTGTAAAAAGGTGTTAATTTGCCTCTGAAACTAGCCATTTAAGTCTTAGAACAGTGAATTATAGCCTTGCATATTTAAACACTTAAAACTGTGCATTCCTGGACTCCACACCAGATCAACTAAATTAGAATCTCTGGAGAGGTGGACGATGTCTAGGCATCCGTAAGATTTTTAAATATGTGGTAAGTTACTTGTTCTTTATTTTTTAAGTGACTAAAGTAGTATGGAAACCCTGGTGGTATAGTGGTTAAGAGCTGCGGCTGTTAAACAAAAGGTCGGCCGTTGGAAGCCATCAGGCAGTCCTTGGAAACCCTAAGGGGCAGTTCTACTCTGTCCTATAGGGTTGCTATGAGTTGGAATCAATGCAACGGATTTGGCTTTTGGTTTTTTTAAAGTAATATGAACTCTTCACTGTAAATAAAAAAGATGTAAAAATTACTAATCTCTAACTCTTTTTCTGTGTAGATTTATAGCATATACAAGGTATGTTGTTATTTGCTGTTGAGTCGCTTCCAACTCACGGCAACTCCTATGTGTGCAGAGTAAGATGGCTCCACGGCATTTTCAAGGCTGTAACCTTTCAGAAGCAGGTTGCCAGGTCTTTCTGCAAAGACTCCGCAGGGGGGAGGGGGACAGGGTTTGACCCACCAAACTTTTGGTTAGTAAAAAAAATAAATAACTAAACCCATTGCTTTCAAGTGGATTCTGACTCATAGTGACCCTAGAGGATAGAGTAGAACTGCCCCTCAGGGTTTCCAAGGAGCACCTGCTGGATTCGTACTGCCGACCTTTTGTTTAACAGCCGAACTCTTAACCACTGCTTCACCAGGGTTTCAGTTAGTAGTCAGTGCTTAACCATTTCCACCACCCAATAACTCTGATATAAGGTAAGTTGTTGTTAGGCGCCGTCAAGTTGTTTCCAACTTATACCAGCCCTACGTACAACAGAATGAAACACTGCCCAGTCCTGTGCCATCCTCAAAATCATTATGCTAGAGCCCATTGTTGCAACCACTGTCAATCCATTTCACTGAGGGTCTTTCTCTTTTTCTCTGACCCTCCACTTTACCAAGCATGATGTCCTTCTCCAGGGACTGGTCCCTCCTGACGACATGTCCAAAGTACATGAGACGAAGTCTGGCCATCCTTGCTTCCAAGGAGCATTCTGGCTGTACTTCTTCTGAGACAGATTTGTTCATTCTTCTGGCAGTCCATAGTATATCCAATATACTTCATCAACAACATAATTCAAAGACATCAGTTCTTTGGTCTTCCTTAATTTGTCCAGCTTTTACACGCATATGATGTGATTGAAAACACCATGGCTTGGGTCAGGTTCACCTTAGCTCTCACAGTGACATTTTTGCTTTTCAATACTTCAAAGAGGTCTTTTGCAGCAGATTTGCCCAACACAATACTTTGTCTGATTTCTTGACTGCTGCCTCTATGAGCATTGATTGTGGATCCAAGTAAAATGAAATCCATGACAACTTCAATCTTTTCTCCTTTATCATGATGTTGCTTATTGGTCCAGTTGTGAGGATCTTTGTTTTCTTTACACTGAGGTGCAATCCATACTGAAGGCTGTGGTCTTTGATGTTCACCATAAGTGCTTCCAGTTCTCTTCAGTTTCAGCAGACAAGGTTGTGTCATCTGCATATCGCAGTTGTTAATGAGTCTTCCTCTAATAGTGATGTCACCTTCTTCACATAGCCCAGCTTTCCAGTTTATTTGCTCAGCATACAGACTGAATACGTTTGGTGAAAAGAATCAACCTTGATACACATCTTTCCTGACTTTAAACCATGCAGTATCCTCTTATTCTGGTCGAAATACCACCTCTTGATCTATGCACAGGTTCTTCATAAGCACAATTAAGTGTGCTGGGATTCCAAGTCTTTGAAATGTTATGCAAAATTTATTATGATCCCCACAGTCGGATGTCTTAGCATAGTCAATAAAACACAGGTAAACGTCTTTCTGGTATTCTCTGCTTTCAGCCAAGATCCACCTGACATCAGCAATGACACCCCTCATTCCATGTCCTCTTCTGAATCTGGCTTGAACTTCTGGCAGATCCCAGTTAATGTACTGTTGGAACCACTTTTGAATGATCTTCAGCAAAATTTTACTTGCTTGTGATGTTAATGGTATCGTTTGAGAATTTCCGCATTTTGCTGGATCTTTTTTCTTTGGAATGGGTACAAATATGGATCTCTTCCAGTTGGTTGGCCAGATAGGTGTCTTCAAATTTTCTTCGCATAGATGAGTGAGCACCTCCAGCACTGTATCTGTTTATTAAAGCATCAAATTGGTATTTTGCCAATTCCTGGAGCCTTGATTTTTGCCAATGTCTTCAATGTGGCTTGGGCTTCTTCCTTCAGTGCCACTGATTCTTGATCATATGCTACCTCTTGAAGTGATTGAATGTTGACCAATTCTCTTTGGTATAGTGACTCTGTGTATTGCTTTCACCTTCTTTTGATGCTTCCTGTTTTGGTCAGTATTTTGCCCATAGAATCCTTCAGTATCGCAACTTGAGGCTTGAATTTTTTCTTCAGTTCTTTCAGCTTGAGAAACGCTGAGTGGGTTCTTCCCTTTTGCTTTTCTAACTCCAGGTCTTTGCACATTTCATTATAATACTTTATTTGTCTTCCTGAGCTGCTGTTTGAAATATTTTGTTCAGCTCTGTGGATTTTGGAGGCAACATATCCCTCATTCACATGTGCTACTCTGGTCTATTTATCAAGTGGCTCGAAAAGCTGGGGCCCAGACAAAGACAAGGCTCTGCAACAGGTTCAGGCTGCCATGCAAGCTGCTCTGCCACTTGGACCATATGATCCAGCTGATCCAATGATGCTTGGAGTGTCAGTGGTAGATAGAGATGCTCTTTGGAGTTTTTGGCAGGTCTCTATTGGTGAATCACAGCCCAGAGCCTTAGAATTTTGGAGCAAAGCCCTGCCATCTTCTGTAGATAACTGCTTTCCTTATGAGAAAGGGTTTTTGGCTTATTACTGGGCCTTAGTAGAGACTGAATGTTTAACCATGGGCCACCAAGTTACCATGTAGCCTGAGCTGCCCATCATGAACTGCATGTTATCTGATCCATAGGGTCATACAGTTGACGTGCACAGCAGCACTCCATCATTAAATGGAAGTGGTATATATGAGATAGAGCTCCAGCAGGACCTGAAGGCACAAGTAAGTTGCATGAGAAAGTAGCCCAAATCCCTTTGTGTCCACTCATGTCACATTAGCTGACCTCTCCTAGTCTGCACCTATGGCCTCAAGGGGAGCTCTTTATGATTAGTTGACTGAGGAAGAGAAAAGTCGTGACTGGTTTACAGATGGTTCTGCACCATATGTAGGCACCACTAGAAGTGGACTTTGGCAGCACTGCAGCCCCTTTCTTGGACCTCCCTAAAGGGCATGAGTGAAGGGAAATCCTCCCAATGGGCAGAACTTTAAGTATTGTACTCGGTTGTTTACTTTGTTTGGAAGGAGAAATGGCCAGATGTGCAATTGTATGCTGATTCATGGGCTGTGGCCGATGATTTGTCTGGATGGTCAGGGACTTGAAAGGAACATGACTAGAAAATTTGTGACAAGGAGGTATGGAGAAGAGGCATGTAGACAGGCCTGTCTGAATGGGCCAAAGAAGTGAAGATATTTGTGTCTCATGTGAATTCTCACCAAGGGTGACCTCAGCAGAGGAGGATTTTAACAATCAAGTGGATAGGATGACATGTTCTGTGGAAATCTCTCATCCTCTTTCCCAGCCACTCCCATCATTGCTCAATGGGCTCATGAACAAAGTGGCCATAGTGGCAGGGATGGAGGTTATGCATGAGCTCAGCAACATTGACTTCCACTCACCACAGCTGACTTGGCTACAGCCACTGCTGAGTGCACAGTCTGCCAGCAGCAGAGGCCAGCACGGAGTCCTTGCTATGATACCATCCTAAGGGTGATCAGTCAGCAACGTGGTGGCAGGTTGATTACACTGAGCTGGTTCTATCATTACACTTACTGGGGTAGACGGTTATTGTGGATATAGATTTGCCTTTCCTGCACTCAGTACTTCTGCCAAAACTGCCGTCTGTGGACTTGCAGAATGCATAATTCACTGTCATGGTATCCCACACAGCACTGCCTTGGATCAAGGGACTCACTATATGGGAAATGAAGTGTGGCAAAGGGCCCATGTTCATGGAATTCACAGGTGTTACCATTTCCCCACCATCCTAAAACAGTTGGCTTGACAGAATGATGAAATGGCTTCCTAAAGAGACAATTACAGTGCCAGCTAGGTGGCAACATCTTGCAGGGTTGGTGCAATCTCTCCAGGAGGCTATATATGCTCTAAACCAGCATCCAGTACATGGTGTCCTTTGTCCTATAGCCAGGACACATGGGTCCAGTGATCAGGGTGGAAATGGGGGTGGCACTACTTGCTATCACCCCTATTTACCCACTCACATAATTTTTGCTTCCTGTCCCCACGACCCTATGCTCTGTGGGTTTAGAGGTCATATTTTCAAAGGAAGAAATGCTCCTACCTGGAGACACAACACTGATGCCATTGAACCAGGAGTTAAGAATGCCACCCAGCTACTTTGGGCTCCTCATGCCTCTGAACCAACAAGCAGAGAAGGGAGTTACTCTATTGGCTGGTGTGATCGATTCTGATTACCAAAGGGAAATCTAATTGAAATTACATAATGGAGGTAAAGAAGAGTATGTCTGGAACGCAGGAGATCCCTTAGAACATCTCTTAGTTCTACCACGCCCTGTGATTAAAGTCAATGGAAAACTACAGCCACCAAATCTGACATGAGTATTAATGGCCCAGACCACTCAGGACCAAAGGTTTGTGTCACCTCACCTGGCAAAGAATCACAACTAGCTGAGGAGCTTGCTTAGGGCAAAGGGAATACAAAACAGTGGTGGAAGAAGGTAGTTCTAGATATCAGCTATGACCACGTGACCAGTTGCAGAAACGAGGTCTGTAACTGTTATGAGTATTTCTTCCTTGATTGTGTGAATGAAATATTTTTTGTTTTCTTCACTTCTAAAATATAAGATGTAGACAGGGCTAATGCATTTCCAGTTGTACACATGTTAGTTGTCTCCTGTTAGGTGCAAGTATGACTTAATAATTGTCTTTATTTAGAAATGAGCCAAATTGCAAGAGGTGGACTGTGATGGTTAAGGTAGTGTGTCAACTTGGCTGTGCCTTGATTCTCAGTGTTTTGGCAATTATGATGTAGTTTGGTAGCTAATACAATCACCTCCATGATGAGACCTTTTAGGCGCAACCAACATTTAAAGGGAGTTTCCTTGACTGTATGGTCTGCATTCAATATCTGCATTCAGATTTTCTGGCAAAGCTCTTTGGCTCTTGCTTGCTCTGGATCTTGCAGATGGCTCCTATTCATCTTAACTCTGGTTCCCGGGATTTGAGCTAGCAGCTTACCTGCCTATCTTGGGAGTCATCAACCTTTGCAGCCTGTGAGCAAGAGGTCTGCCCTCTGACCAGCCAATCTTGGGTTTACCAGCTTTTGCAGCTACGTGAGTCAGGAGAAGCCTCCAGCTTGAACCATGAACTTGGGACTTTCCAGCCTCTACAGCATTGTGAGCCTTATCTTTCTCTATATATACTTATATACTTATATGCTTCACTGGTTTTGCTTCTCTAGAGAATCCAGCCTAAGACATTTGTATAGAATATAAAATGAATACCAGTTTGCCCACCGTCTCTTTTAATTTTGCGGAAGGATAACATACATTTGGGAAAGTGCACAAATCATAAATGTATAGCCAATGAATTATCACAAAATGAACATACTTTTGTAAATAGCAACCAGGCTAAGAAACAGAGCATCACCAGGTTCTCCAGCCGCCACTGACCTTGTTTTTCCACCAGTACCCTCTCTCCTCCACAAAGGCATAACAAGCTCCCCAGGTTATACTGGTGGGTTGTACTGTTGTCTTAATGTTTACTTTTGCACTTTCTTTCCCTCACAGACTTGTTTTTAATGGGGGAAAAAATACCTTAGGCCTGAGGATTACTGGTCTCTCTGACATAATACTAATAATAATAACTAGCATTTTGAATGTCATATATGCCTTACATTGTGGCAACAAATTTTCAGACCATTCTATTGCAAAGAATTTGGCTCTATTTTTCTAAAACTGAATTAAAATTTTCTCTTGAACTCCCATGCCACCCGATGCCAGAAAATATATTCCTTCTATTCAGTTTCGACAGAAAACATGAGGCAATAGATGGCAACTGCTCTCATATTCCAAAATGAGGTGTGGGGCCACCATGCCAAGGGAAGAAAAGTTGTTGCATTGGGAAGCCTAAAGCTGCTGGGGCAAAGGCTGGTAAGCGTCTCCACTGAACCACTAGAGAGAGAGCTAGCCTGCTGGTCATCTTAAATGCTGCCCAGTGAATAGTCTGAAGAGAAGAGGTAACCCCAACAGTGTGGTGGGCTGCCAGGCTCCAAGGGGCTGAGTAGACGTTAGCAGCCAGTCCAAGAGACGCTTTGATAGTGACTGGAAACACGCCCATCAGAGAGTCAGCTCTGAGACATTGAATAGGGATCCAAGGGATAAAAAGCACATTGCCTAATATTTCGAATGATCACATCCATCACTGTGATCTCATTTAATAACCACAAGAAGCCTATGTGATAAGTGTTATTATTATCATTCCTCTCTTGTCATTGAGTGGATTTTGACTCATAGTGACCCTGCAGGACAGAGGAGAACTGGCCCGTAGGATTTCCTAGGCTACGATTTTTACAGGAGTAGATTGTCAGATCTTTTCTCCCATGGAGTGGCTGGTGAGTTTGAACCATTGACCTTTTAGTTAACAGCAAGTGCTTGACCATTGCACCACTCATGCTCCTTAGAGATGGGGAAACGAAGGCTCAAAGAGGTAAGGTAACTAGCTACAGGGGACCCCAGCTAGGAAATGAAAGAGGAGAACTCCAAGCCGAGGCTTTCTTCCACTGGAGCCCGCTCTCTGAACACCACACACTTCAGCTTCTGCGAATCCCTACTGTGGAGTCCCTGGGTGGTGCTCACGTTTAACGCACTTGGCTGCTGCTGGAGGTTGGCGCCCATCCAAAGGCACCTCAGAAGAAAGGTCTGGGGTTATACTTCCAAAATTCAGCCGCTGAAAACCCTGTGGAGCACAGTTGTACTCTGATACACATGGGGTTGCCGGTAGTCAGAGCACCCTCGATAGTGACTGGTTACTAGTTCACCCCTGTTGTGACTATAAGTGGAGACAGTGTATTGGCCTTTTTCTAATAAAGATAACTCTCTTTCTGGGTGGGGGGAGGGACAGCAACCACATTAATTAACTCAAACAGTTCTTATCTACTTTCTCAGCATTTCTTCACTGAAAATGTTGCTTTAGAAACAGCTAAAACATTTTTTTTAAAACATAGTATAACCTGACCTCTGCCAACAACTTACTTTTAATTTTTAAAAATCCAGGTCAGTAATTCTTCTGAATATGTGAAAATAGACAGTTACAGAAAAACAAAGCTCTGCCACCGTTTCCTTTTGAAGAAGTAACATTCCCATCTAGAAAATAGTCCTGTGCTACGAAAGTATGCTTGAAGAGTTTTGCAACATAAAGAAAATTGCTGTCATGCCTAAATTCTCATGAAGTTTAGTGCAACCTAGAGGGGGACATTACTTCTAAGCACCGTCAGTACTGGAATTGCTCCTTGTACTCCCTCCATTTGGCAGAACTTTTAAAGAGGAAGAAAGGTTTGAGTTTAAGGGTATTGAAATAACAGTTCTATTATAATTTTTTACATTTTATCACTTGGAAGTTTGCACTTTCCTTCTAAATATGATCCAATTCCTCATTAAAAAAAATTTTTAAATGTAGTATTTTTAGGATTATACACCATAATATCTCCTACCAACCCTCCGGTATCACAGCCTTCTTTTCCAGAGGGGGGAAAAAATCCCTGTCAAATTCCTGCCTTGTGATTCCATTTGCCATCACAGCAAATAGAATAAGCCTAAGTGAACCCTTGAGGTCATCAACCCTGCCTTTGTTGGATAAGAAAACTAAGCCAATCGCGAACCAGTTTTTTTAAAAGCCTCCAATCAGAGGGAACCCATGACTTCTTTTGTGAACTGTGGTACTGTTACTGCACACTATAAACGTCCTTCCCTATCTATGTGCGCTCTTATCTCACTCTATTTTTTTTCCTTGCTTGCGTTAACTCTTTCTTACCTTTTTTTAAAAAATCAATGTCTAGGCCTTCCTTCTCTTCTCAGAATTCTCTTCACAGAGACAAACGTTACTCTGTAACGGCCAGGATGGTAAGGTGAGTAGTAGCCCCTGGGAACCCTGGTGCTCCGCAGCCACGTGGGGAGGACAGAGGGGCGATGTCATTTCTCATTTCGCAGTGTGTTATGTGGCTGCTGCCATTCCACCAAGCGAAGCAAAAGCTCCATATCCTTGTAACTCCGGCAACAGGCATTTCTGAGTCTGTTTGCAAACAAGACACTAGAGGGCTCCCAGGGGTTAAAAATATAGTGGAAAGTTGCTTGAATGAAAACGGGTTCTGTAAGGCATTTGTTTCTTTTCCCGGAGTTTAAAATTGAAGTTTATGTTTTAAACTATTAAGAAAAGTATACGGTTTAAAACTCAGTTAGGAGCAGCCAGTTCATAAGTAACTGTTTTGCTTTGCAATCGGTAGTTTTCAAGGGCGCTTTTTAAAGCTGCCCTGAAATATTTGAGATGAGGAACGTTCTTGACGATAAAATATGTTCTACTTAAATGCCGCAGCCTTTAAAAGTTCTTTGCATTAGAATCAGGGACCACATTCTTCCTGGAGCCACGCATGGGGCCAGCTGTGTAGGTAAGGTTGCTTACGAGTTTCTTCTTTTTAATAATGTGAAGGAGTAGAGCTAGAGATCATTTTACATTCTTTCAGTTGAATTCGTTGGAAAGAAAAGGAATAGTAAAAAAAAAAAAAAAAAAAAAAGTCCAATTCAATTCGTGTATGTCTTTGGATAAATATAACTGCTTTCACAATATATGGGCTTTTATGGCTTTACATTTTACTAAATCCTAAGTGAGATAATGGAAGACATATATTGTGAAGAAAAACTTGTACCATTAGATTAAGAGAATATGCTTCTGAATTTGGATGCTAATAAAATACTTGGTACTTACGCCCCGTTAGTTAATGCAGGACTTTTTAAAATTAAACATGAGCTAGCTACAGATTTTTTTAAAACCATCACTTACTTGTTATTTCTGAATTTAAAAAGGAAAAGCCCAGTTATTAAATTGTGATGTCTTTCCTTCAAACCTGATTATATGACTAGCTACAAGTTAGAAAATATTCTTGGGTTTTGTAGTTTTGTTTTTGTTTTTTCCACTACTTAGACCTGAATATCAAAATCTATGCATCTAATTTCTTTTTTGAAGTTTGATTTTTTTTTTTTTTTTAACATTTAGTTGGTGATATTTATGAAAGGAAAGGGTTACTTTTTCCTTCACTCTCCTGAAGGAACTGAGGTGGTTTGAAATTGTGACTCAGTTAACTGTTTCCATTCATTCCCAGAACAAGCCGTACTTCTCCTTGGGGAAGCTGATAGAATTTTAAAAGTTTTGCTGATTTTAAAAGATTTGTTGTGGTGAGTGTCAGAAACATTTCTAACTCCATCACCGACCATTTACTTCCACGCGACCGACTGGAGACGACTTAGACACGGAAGCGGATGCGACACCTGAAGTCAGGAAACCATGCATCACGTCAGCAGGAGCCAACTGCAGACTTTAAACTGTGTTCAAAATGTGGATGCCGTGGAGAAATGACCTGCCCAGACAACCCAGGGCAACTCATAAACTGGTTCGTCTGCTCCCTGTGCGTCCCACGGGTACGTAAACTCTGGAGTAGCCGGCGTCCAAGGACCCGGAGGAATCTCCTGCTGGGCACTGCCTGTGCCATCTACCTGGGCTTCCTGGTGAGCCAGGTGGGGCGCGCCTCTCCCCACCACGGACGAGCACCAGAGAAGGGGCAGCACCAGAGGCGTGATGCCGCCGAGGCACCTTTCCCAGAGATACCCCTGGATGGTACCCGGGCCCCTCCTGAATCACAGGGCAATGGGACCACCCTGCAGGCCAATGTGGTGTACATTACCCTACGCTCCAAGCGCAGCAAGCCGGCCAATATTCGTGGTACAGTGAAGCCGAAACGCAGGAAGAAATATGCAGTGGCATCTCTGGCCCCAGGACAGGAAGCTTTGCCAGGACCATCCCTTCAGCCACAGGAAGTTGCGAAGGTAGCAGGTGCTGAAGCCCTTGGATATGCCCAGGGAAGAAACCTGGCTAAAGTTGCAGAGCGACCCTGGAGGTTGGTGCGTGGTCCTGGAATGCGAGCCGGGGGCCAAGACTTCCAGCTGCCCAGGACCAGGGAAAGCAACATCAGGATCTACAGCGAGAGCGCCCCCTCGTGGCTGAGCAAAGAAGACATCGTCAGAATGCGCCTGTTGGCCGACAGCGAAGTGGCAGACCTCCGGCCAGTGTCCTCTAACAGCGGTGCGCGTTTGCTGGTACTGGAGAGAAGCCCCGCAGGCTCTGTGCCCCGCTGTGGCCCTAGTGCCTGTGGGCTGCTCAAGCAGCCTTTAGACATGAGTGAGGTGTTTGCCTTCCACCTGGATAGGATCCTGGGGCTCAACAGGACCCTGCCATCAGTGAGCAGGACATCAGAATTCATCCAAGGTAACAGAGTCACACACTTTGTTATTTGCAGCTGTTGGGGATTCTGGTTGATTTTCTCTTTTCCCTGACTCTTATTCTAAATGATTTCTCCACCCACGTTTCACACTTGGGCAGCAGCAGCATGCCTTTCTATACTCTTGGCATGCATTATTTTCCCCAGCTTTGGGAGGATATGAGAGTTCCAGAGAAATGCTGTACTGGACTTGCAAGAGTAAGCCCACACTGCTAATCTTTGTTCCCTGCTTCCCTCAACACACTTCCCAGAGGCTTATTAAATCTAATTAAAACCAATGGCAATTTACATGAATAGGAGAGGAAGCCAGCATGGAGGCAAAGAACTTGCTGACATTCAGGCATATTATGGGATAGGTTACTATGAGAGGAAGTAGAATTTCCTTCTTTGGGAGTTTTCAAAAGTAAAGGGGAAGTGGGTTATCTTTCTTCAACAGATGGAATCTTTTTAAGATGTCTAGAGCCAGACCGTGTTAGATCTGGTTCAACTCCTTGATTTTACAATGTTGTTGTTGTTAATTGCCAGTTGCCGTCAAGTCTATCCCAACTCATGGGCACCCCTTGTCTGCAGAGTAGAATTGCTCTATAGAATTTTCCAGGCTATGATCTTTCAGAAGCAGAGTGCCGAGCCTGTCTTTCGAGGTGCCTCTGGTTGGGCTTGACCTGCTAGCCTTTCGGTTAATAGTCAAGTACTTAACTGTTTATGACATCTAGGGACTTCTTTACAATGTTTAGACCCTTTATTTTACAAAGCAAGGCAATGACACAAATATAGGTTATTTGTTCTGTATGTATACTAACTAACCGTGTGGTTTCTTCAAGCTGTGATTATGGTTTATCGAGGCTTGTTTCCAAGATTCTGTCTTCTTGGGTGATAAAATGTTTGACAGGCTTTGGGGTATGTAACCAGTCACTGCAGTTGAAAACAAGAGGACTGGCCTGTGGCCATGGCCCCTGCCATTATTTCTGAATCTGGGGGCTATTCCAAGGTTTGGATAGAAAGTAGGATGTGTCAGTAACTGGTTTTTGAATGCAGAAGGATCCCAGCAGTTACCACTATGAACCCAGACTGGCTAAAGCAGTTAAAAAGACCCCAAAGCGATGATAAGCTCAAAGAGTACACCCGGAACTCCCTGGCTCCATAAGATGTAGCCAGTTCAGCAAGGTTGCCGTCGGGCCTGAGCTGGAATCGATTAAAGCCCCTTGTAGTGAACAAGAACCAAATAGTATTTCCAGTGGTTTTAGGATTAAAATTTAGTCTTATAACTGATACTCCTTGACGTACCAGTGATTTACTTAGAAAGATTTGGCATTCCTTACATATCCTGGCTCATGTCTAGGTGCCCCAGATCCAAAGTTATGTTTTGATGTCTCAAGTCCACAAAGCAGTGAAGAATCCTCATAAACATTCAATCTAATGTTGGTAAAAACTAATTTTTATTAAGTGTTCACTATTTCCTACATATAGTTCACATATGCATTGACTCCTACAATTCTCATTACAGTGCTATGAAGAAGGTGCTGTGTCTTAGGCTGGGTTCCCTACAGAAGCAAAACCAGTGAAGTGTATATATATATAAATAGCTATATGGAGAGATTTATTTCAGCTATATGGAGAGATATGGAGAGATTTATTTCAAATAAATGTCTCACGAAGCAGTGGAGGCTGACAAGTCCCAAATCTGTGGGTCAGGTGTCAGCTGGAGGCTTCTCCTGAGTAACGTGATTGCAGGGACTGATGAGCCCAAATATGGCAGGTTAGACGGCAGGCTGCTGGTTCACAGGGCTGTAGGAACTGGAAAAAAAACAAACAAACCAGGTGAATCCCAAAATCTGCACGTCAGACAGCAGGCTGCTGGCTCATGTCCCAAGAACCGGATGTCAGAGGATGACGAGTCAGATGCAAGATCTAGAGAGTGTGAGCTTTGCAGGCCACACCCCCGAGGAAACTCCTCTTCCAATTGATGGCTGTGCACATGAGATCGCAAAATGGAGGATGGTTACATGATATCTGCCAAACTACCGAGAATTGTCTCCTAGCCAAGTTGGCATCTAACTTTGGATCTAGGGCACCTAGACATGAACCAGAATATGTAAGAAATGCCAAATCTTTCTAAGTAAATCACTCATAGTTCAAGGAGTATCAAAGTCCACTCCTTGTCAACATAGCACCTGTACACATCTCCTTAAACCATACATAATCTCTAAGTAAAGACAATTAAAAAGTCATACTTGCACCTAACCTGATACAATTTACGTGTATTCAACCAAAAATGCAACTGGTCCCATGGTTGTAGCTGGTATCTGGAACTACCTTCTTCCACCACCCATTTTGTTTTTCCTTGGCTCTCAGCAAGCACCTCAGCTAGTTGTGGCTCTTTGCCAGGTGAGGTGACCCAAACTTTCATTCCTGAAGGGTCTAGGCCATTACTAGTCATGCCGGAATTGGGTTGTTGTAATTTTCCATTGACTTTACTCAGAGGGCGTGGTAGTACCAAGAGACATCCTAAGGAATCCTGTATTCTAGACATATTCCTTTTTTTTTTTAACCTCTGTTATATAGTATCAATCTGATTTACTCTTGGTAATCAGGATCAATCACACCAGCCAACATTGTCCATTGATGCAGAGGCATGAGGAGCCTGAAGTGGCCAGGAGGCATTCTTAACTTCTAGTTCAATGGAATCAGTGTTGTGTCTCCTTGTGAGAGCATTCCTCCCTTTGGAACTAAGACCTCTAGACTCATAGAGCGTAAGGTCATGTGGACAGGAAGCAAAAATTTTGCAAGTGGGTCACCAGGGGTAATAGTGAGAGGTGCCAGCCCCATTTCTACCCCTTGATTCCAGAACCTATGAATCCTGGCTATGGGACAAAGGACACCATGTATTGGATGCTGGTGTAAAGCATATATAGCCTCCTGGAAACATTGCATCAACCCTGCAAAGTATTGTGTCTTTAGACACAATTGTGTCTAAAGAAGGCCATTATTATGTCTTTAGACATAGTTGTGTCTTTAGAAGGCCATTCAATCATTCTATCAAGCCAGCTGCTTCAGGTTGATGGGGAACATGGTAAGACCAGTGAATTCCATAAGCATGAGCCCACTGCTGTACTTCATTTGCTGGGATACCATGATGGTGGATAAGGCATTCTGTAAGTTCCTGGATGACAGTTTTGGTAGAAACATTGCATGTAAGGAAATCTGCATCGTATCCAGAGTAAGTGTCTGTCACAGTAAGAACAAAATATTGCCTTTTCCATGATAGAAGTGATCCAATGTAATCAACCTGCCACCAGGTTGCAGGCTGATCACCCCTAGGAATGGTGCCATATTGGGGACTCAGTGTAGGTCTCTGCTGCTGGCAGATTGGGTCCTTAACAGTGGCTGTAGCCAAGTCGGCCTTGGTGAGTGGAAGTCCATGTTGCTGAGCTCATGCTTAACCTCCATCCCTGCCACTACGGCCACGTTGTTCATGAGCCCATTGAACAATGATGGGAGTGGCTGGGAAAGAGGATGAGAGATTTCCACAGAACATGTCATCCTATCCACTTGATTGTTAAAATCCTCCTCTGCTGAGGTCACCCTTTGGTGAGAATTCACATGAGACACAAATATCTTCACTTATTTGGCCCATTCAGACGGGGCTCTCTACCTGCCTCTTCTCCATACCTTCTTGTCACAAATTTTCTAGTCATGTTCCTTTCAAGTCCCTGACCATCCAGAAAAATCATTGGCCACAGCCCATGAATCAACATACAATTGCACATCTGGCCATTTCTCCTTCCAAACAAAATGAAAAACCAGGTATACTACTCAAAGTTCTTCCCTTTGGGAGAATTTCCCTTCACTCATGTCCTTCAGGGAGGTCCAAGAAAGGGGTTGCAGTGCTGCCACTGTCCACTTTCTAGTGGTGCCTACATATGGTGCAGAACCATCTGTAAACAAGGCCTGAGTTTTCTCTTTCTCAGTCAACTGATTATAAGGAACTCCCCGTGAGGCTGTAGGTGGCGACTGAGGGTGGGAAGGTAATGTGACAGGAGTGAAGACCATGGGAATTTGGGCTACTTCCTCATGCAACTTGTGCCTTCAGGTCCTGTTCAGGCCTAACCTTGTACATACCACTTGCGTTTAATGGTGGAGTGTTTCTCTGCCTGTCCAACTTTATGACTTTGTGGATCAGACACACCCAATTCATGATGGGTACTGATGACTTGGTGTCCCAGAGTTAAGTGTTCAGTCTCTACTAAAGCCCAGTAACAAGGCAAAAGCTGTTTCTCAGAAGGAGGGTAGTTATCTGCAGAAGATGGCAGGACTTTGCTCCAAAATCCTAAGGGTCTATACTGTGATTTACTTATACAAGCCTGCCAAGGACTCCAAAAAGCATCTCCTTTTGCCACTGACACTTCAAGAACCATTGGATCAGCTGAATCATATGGCCCAAGGGGCAGAGCACAGCAGAGCTTGTTTTGGGCCCCACTCAAATCTAGCAGCTTTTATAGTCAGTTGATACATAAGCTGGAGTAGCACACCCGAATGAGGGCTATGTTGCCTCCAAAATCCAAAGGGACCCACCAGGCACTGTGCCTCCTTTTTAATTGCAGGTGAAGTCAGATATAACAATTTACCCTTTACTTTAGAAGAAATACCTTGACGTGCTCCATACCACTGGATACCTAGAAATTTCACTGAGGTGGAAGGTGCCTGAATTTTTGTCAGATTAATTTCCCACCATCTAGCATGCAAATGTCTTAGCAATAAGTCTATAGTCAGTGGTACTTCTTCCTTACTATGTCCAATCAGCAAAATGTCATCAGTGTAATTGGCCAGTGTGACATCTTGTGGAAGAGAAAGGCGATTAAGGTCCCTGTGGACTAAATTATTGCACAGGGCTGAGGGAGGGAAGTGGATATACATTGCTGGCCTTGCCGACAGAAGGCAAACTGCTTCTGGTGTCCCTTCAAAACCCATTTGAGAAAAAGGCATTAACCAGATCAATAGCTGTATACCAGATACCAGCAGATGTATTAATTTGCTCAAGCAATGAAACCACACCTGCACCGCGGCTGTCATTGAAGTCACCACCTGGTTTAGTTTGTGGTAATCAATTGTCATTCTCCAAGATCCACCTGTTTTTGCACAGGCCAAATAGGCAAGTTGAGTGAGAATGTGGTGGGAATCACCACCCCTGTATCCTTCAAGTCCTTGATGGTGGCACTAAATTCTGCAATTCCTACAGGAGTGTGATATTGCTTTTGGTTTACTATTTTCCTAGGTAGGGGCAATTCTAATGGCTTCTACTTGGCTTTTCCTACCATAATAGGCCTTACTCTATATGGGATCAATGTGCTGGTTCTGCCAGTTGCTGAATATGTCTATTCTAATTTTGCATTCTGGAACTAAGGAAATCACTGTAGGATGGGTCTGAGGACCCACTGTGAGATAGATCTGAGCTGATACTCCATTAATGACTTGACCTCCATTCGCACCTACTCTGATTGGTGGACCACAGTGACATTTTGGATCTCCTAGAATTAGTGTCAGTTCAGAGTCAGTGTCCAGTAATCCCAGACAAGTCTGATTATTTCCCTTTCCTCAATGAACAGTCACTTTTGTAAAAGGTCATGGATCCCTTTGAGGAAGGCTGGGAAAAAGATTAATAGTATAAATTTTTGGAAGTGCAGTGGGGTCCTTCCTCAAGGAGGCCTGACCTCCTCTTCATTCAAATTATGTGTCTGTAAACTGACTCAAGTCTAGGAATTGATTGAGGGGCCATGACTCTGTATTTTGGCGACTCAAGTTAGACTGCCATTCACTTGACCTAGAAATCTTCAGCTTGCAGAGATCAAGTAAATATTTAGCATATTTCCCATGTATTTCATTCCTAGAGACACCATGACTAAGTAGTCAATGCCATGAGTCCATTTAGTCAGGCTATTCTGATGGAATATTTTGAGTAGAGTTATGAGCACTATGGAAACCCTGGTGGCGTAGTGGTTAACCAAGAGGTCAGCAGTTTGAATCCACCAGGAGCTCCTTGGAAACTCTATAGGGCAGTTCTACTCTGTCCTATAGGGTTGCTATGAGTTGGAATCGACTCAACGACAGTGGGTTTGGTTTTGGTTTTTGTTTTTTGGTGTGAGCACTATACATAATATAATTCTCCTTATTTAGACAGTTAAATGTTGTGAGATACATAATAGACCACCTCTTGTCATGGTGAGAAATATATGGAGAGTCTTAGGTTTTCAGTATATCTCTTCATTCATTTATATGTAGTGTGTTCCTGACCAGTTTTTTCTTCCCCTGATTTCCACAGAAGCGTGTATTCTCCTCTAGACCTCTCACGCCCTTCTCTTGGTCCAAGCCTAACTTTATTTGAACCACCCTGTCCACCAAAGAAGTTGGTAGATCTTATTTGGTTACCCAGCACTTATTTCTGGCTCATTCTATGTCATCACTTCATGTTATAATTACTTGTTAAATCATATGTTCCTTCCCTCTAGTTCTAAGTCTGAGAGGTCAGGGATGTTGTCTGTCTGGTTTGTCATTGTGTTTCTTGATCCTAATGCAGAGTATAGTGAATAATGAATGCTCAATAAATACTTCTGAATGAATGCAGAAATGCATTCTTGGCCTAGTCCACAGTTTTTAAACAAGCCTTCAGCTTCCAATACTCAGGACAAGTACTACCATTTTTAGTCATAAATCCAAGTTGGGATTTCCCCGGAGGATCTTATAAAATGCTTATTGTAACTAATGAAAAATATTCTTATAAGCCTCCTTATAATACAAATGGTAAGGTGTATAAGGCTTATTTCTGTGAGGAACATGAATATTGTCTGTCCTCATCTCTCTGCAGTATAATTTGATAATAGGTATCCTGCAGAAGTAACAATAGGATTTAGTTTAGGTATTTGTCTGATGACCTGACTTATCTAGGCATGGTTTTTTTTTTTAATATTTGGGAGAGTGGGTGGCCAGTGACTCCTGGAAGTTATCTGCCCTAAATTTTGTTCTTGTTTTCTGACTTTTGACTATAAAATATAAAAAAAAAATTTCTTCTTTTTTTTTTTTTGTATTTTATATGCTTATGAAAATAAATTCAAGTGTGGTAATAAGAATGAAGCTATTTTGTATTGTGAGTTGAATGTAGACATTTAGGTTATCACAGTTAATCCTTCCAAGAAACCTATGCAGTAGACATTTTTTACCTCAGTTTAGAGATGAAAGAAAGCCAAGAAGACTGCTCAAGGTCATATGAGTTAGTTGTCTGGCAAGAATTCAAACTCATGTTTTCTAACTGCAAGTCTTTCCTCTTTTCATCAAACCACGCCCTTCACCCAATCCTTTAAGGGGCCCTGATGTGTGTCTTCTTTCTCACCACAACTTACTAGTGTATCCAGTTATTTAACACAATGAAGCTATGACTTACACACAGATGTTTAGCGCAGATACAGGCTATAGGTCCTCCTTTTGCTCAAGGAGACAACTATAAGAGTTGTCTACCAGGCACTATTATATGTGCTGAGCTTGCATTATCTTATTAATTCCTCACAATAACTTTATGAGGGGATGTTCTATGATAGTTATTGTACAGCTGAGGAAATCAGGACCCAGAGTAATTAACTACCTTGCCCAAAGCCATACAAACTGCCTGGATATCCAAAGGATACATGTGGAGACCCAAAGAGATGTGTAAAAGAGAATCAAATATTACAATTTGAATGGTTTGCCTGCCACTAGCCTCTCAGATGAAGCTTTCTGTTGATGTAATCTAAAGATGAAAGTTGACAATTATAAAGCTTGTCTTCAGTGTTTTTAAAGTTGGCGAAACTGACTTGGGTGGTCCAGTCAACATAGAGCTGCTAACTGAAGGTAAACCGGGACAGGTTCTGATTGTTTAACTTTATGAATTCTGGATGGCTCTCTTTAAACACAAATAGATATATGTTAGAAATGAGTCAGCTTACTGACTTTGCTGTGTATACCAGACCATTTCTGACAAGTTTAATCCAAAGATATCTCAGAAAATGAGAAAGGTGTACTTGGAAAAGGGCAAGTACTTGTTTGTACTCGTCGGTAGAGAATACCTGCAATGTTCCATGTTATAATATCAGGCAATCATCACTAGAGTAGATTCTCAGTCTATATGTATCTGTACAGAAAATGCAAAGGTGAATTGAAATTTAGCATCAAAGGACCTTTTTTAAAAAAAGTCTAGTTTTGCAATAAAGAAACCTTCTTCTTCAATTGTTTGGAGAATTCTTCTGGAAAGAACCTAGTGTTAGGTATCACACAGTGCCTATACTGCATCTGGTGTCTCCTGTCTACTACAGCTCTTAAGGATTTGATACAGCTGATATGACTGACATCTTAAGTACTGGAATCCTGAGGCTCAGTGAAGTTACGAAATTTGCTCAGAACCACATAGCTAATGAGTAGAGGAACTGGAATTGTACTATCTGAAACTAGAACCTCCTCAAGTTGCTTCCATCGATGCATGCAACTTCTCAAATATAACTGGCTATAACCTCAGGGTGGTGACAAAAATGTGCACATTTTAACATGGTGACCTCTGATTCTACCGCTATGCCAAAATTTCTATTTAAATTATTTTTACAATACCGATCATATTTTTAATTAAGGGAAGTATTGGTACATCATTTTGAACACTGCTGAAATTTTTTTTTTTACATAAACCAATACTTGCCAGATTTTCTTGTTTTACCAAAAACAGTCCTGTGTATGGAAACATGGGTAAACATCATAGTGTGTTTTCTGCCAAACCATCATCGTAAGAGTTTCAAATCATTACAAAGGTCCCCAGATGCTGTGTGGCACTGATACACTTAGATAGTGTTTTTTATATTTTTTTAAACAGAATAGTTTAAAGAGTTTTAAAATATTTATCTAGGAAAAAGGAGTCCTGGTGGCACGGTGGTTAAAGCGCTCAGCTACTAACTGGAAAGTCAGTGGTTTGAACCCACTAGCAGCTCCGAGGGAGAAAGTTGTGACAGTCTGTTTGCATGAAGATTACAGCCTTGGAAACCCTATGGTGCATTCTACCCTGTCCTCCAGGGTTGCTATGAGTTCGAATCAACTCCATTGCAGTGGGTTTGGTTAGATTTATCTAGGAAAAGGCAGACTATGTCTATGTAAAAGCCAAGAGCATAAGAAAAGAAAACTCAGCACCCCCGTGTGATCTTCAATTTAGCAGCCTTGCCAAAGCTTCCCTAGTAGCTTGCCAGTAATGTGAATGAAGCCCAAGGGACATGGTTTTGGTAGCATTTAAGAATTGTACTCTTTTTCATGCCCAGCATGGAAGATGCATTATATATGCTTTATTTTTAGGATGCTGTGTTGTTGCCCCAGAGCTGTCATACTGAATTAAGAGGTAGCTTAGTTCTAGGAATTCTGTATGTCAAGGCTGCTTAGATGACAAACTGCGAGCACCTCACAAACTTCCATTTAAATTCATTGTAGAATCCAAATTGCTCACTGTTTTCCAACCTGGACAGCCTCTTCTTATAAAGCAGGAGGAATACACTGTGTATTTTTCACTCTCTTTTCCAGTCCACACGAGCAGCACTGTGAGTTGCTGGGAGGTGGTATGGTTGGCAGGGCAGGGAAGGGCAGCTTTGCATTTCAGGTTGCATCAGGCTCTTTGGTAAGGACAGAGTCGTTTTGTGGGGAGTTCTGAGAATTGTCCAGATGACCCCAGAATTTTGAAACATGCTGGATTCCAAATCCTAGGACCCTTTGACATAACTGAAAACTTCCTAAAAATATTCATTTGGGAGTATAATTGTTGTTAGTGGCCGTTGAGTCGACCCCAATTCATGGTGACCTTATGTTTAACAGAACGAAATGCTGCCTGATCCTGTGCCATCTTCATGATCTTTGATACACTTGAGCCCATTGTGGGGCTGTTGTGTCAATAAATCCTGTTGAGGATTTCCCTCTTTTTTGCTGAGCTTTACCAAACATGATGTCCTTTTCTAGCAATTGGTGTTTCCTGATGACATGTGCAAAGTAAGCAAGCCGAAGTCTCTCCATCCTTGCTTCTAAGGAGCATGCTGGTTGTATTTTTTTTAAGACTGATTTGTTTGTTCTTCTGGCAATTCATGGTATATTCAACGTTCTTTGCCAACACCACAATTCAAATGCATCAATTCTTCTGTCTTCTTTTTTCATTGTCCAGGTTTCGCATGTGTGTAAGGTGATTGAAAAGACACTGGCTTGGGTCAGGTGCACCTTATTCATCAAAAGGACATTTTTGCTTTTTAAGAGTAAACTTTAAAGAAGTGGTCTTTTGCAGCACATTTGCCCAATGCGAGACTTTGATTTCTTGACTTCTGCTTTTATGGAAATTGGTTGTTGATTCAAGTAGAATGAAATCATTGACAACTTAAATTTTTCCTCATTTATCAGGATGTTGTTTATTGGTCTAATATAGTATAATAACCATGTTTTATTTTTAGAAATCTGGATTGAAAGCATACTGTGCTCTTTATCAGAAAAGCCCAGAGAATATTCCTTTAGCAATCAAATAGAACCGATCAGCTTTACACTTTAATTCATCAGTACATGAAAGCTTACTGCGCATTTGCCTTAAGAAAGCCCTGCTCCAGTGTCCTCTCGTTTACTCACTACATACCTTCATAGACAAAGTGTGGGAACTGGGTGGCTCCTTCTGTCATGCCTCTGGAATTTGTTCCTAGATTCCACGCACGGCTGGCATAGAAGGGACAATGAGTGGTTGCCTTGTAAGAAATGCTTGTGTCTGAACTTCATGCCATCTATTTCCTTTATAGTGTTACATTTGTCTCGTATTCTCTTAACAAATAGGCATTGAGCACTTGCTATGTGCCAGCCATTGTTCTAGTCATTGGGGCTACACCAGTGAGCAGAACAGACATGAGTCCCTGCCCTTGTGGAGCTGACACCAGCGGGCTATGTGAGAGTTCAGTGGCTGAGGCTGATTTCAGGATTCACTCGCACCCTCTGGACCTCAAGACCATGGGTTCTCCATTGTGACCAAATCTGCTGCTGTTCCTGAGTTGGTCTAAGGAAACAAACAAACAAAGAAACAAACCAAACCCATTTCAGTCGAATTGATTCCAGCTCATAGCGACCGTACAGGACAAAGTAGAACTGCCCTGTAGAGTTTTCAAGGAGTGCCTGGTGGATTCAAACTGCCAACGTTTTGGTTAGCAGCCGTAGCAATTAACCACTATACCACCAGGGTTTCCTAGGTTGGTCTAAGGATCACAAAAGTTGTGGTAGGAAGAGGCAGCCCCTTCTATCTCAGCTAATGGGCAAATATCGCAGTTTCGGTCCAATTCAGCTGTAATCAATTCAATTCAGTTCAATGGCATTTGTTTTCTATGTGCCAGGCACTGTCCTAGGTGCTGGGGAAGAAGCAGTATTGCCTCTAAATCTAATAGCTTGTGGTTAAGAGTGTGAACTAACAATCTAGACTCCCTGGGTTTGAGTGCTGGTTGTGCCACTTGCTAGCTGGGTTACCTGGGTAAAAAAAAAGATTACTTAATTTCTTTGTACTTTATTTCTTCATTGATGTAATATGAATAATGATGATGATAATAATAGTAATAATGATGACAATGATAGCAGTGCTTACCTTACAGAGCTGTGAGAATTAATTGAGTTGATATATATATCAAGCTGATTCAGCTCTTCATGATATGTTTCTTCAGATTTTCTTAGTTTGTGTATGTAGATTGATACGTTCACTTCAACTATCAGACACCTAAAATTTTTAAGTAAAGAATGTGTTTGGAGTCTACACAGGAAAATAACAATATACCATTTGTGGAGTGGCAAGCACTTTACATGCACTCACCAAATTTCACAATAGCTCCATAAATTAGATATTCTTGTTCAGATGTTCTGAAAGGAAACTGGTTCATATATAGAAATAGTATATGTTCCTCCCAAAGACCCCCTGGTAGTACTTAGTAGGGCTGGGATTTAGACATGGACTCCTAGCCTAGTTCTTCATGACTGTGCCATACTGCCTGTCATTATCCCTTCACATCTTGTGTTAGCCTTCTGTGATTGTGGCTTGGGACTTCCCCCGCATCCAGATTTTAACCTGCTTTCACCACTACCTGATTGCCTCATTTCTGAATGTAGCCACGGTTCTTTCTCTATTCCCTTTCTCGTGACAGCAATCTGGGGTTGGGAGAAGAGAGGCAGTGTGCTTCCACCACTCTCAGTTTTCATCATTCCAAAATTCCATAGAATTACAAATACCTGGAAGTGGATTATGGAGCACAAGTGAGGTACAATGAGGGCATGGAAACCTCTGCATATTGCCACCACTGTTTCTCAAATTTCTCTCTAGTCTTCAATGCATTTAGACTGAGGCCAGTGAAATCTCCACCTACCAGGATGTTGCACTGATCAAGCTTTCATTCTGGGTCCACTGACTGTTCCTTAAAACATAAGGGTTATAAGATGAAAAATGAGGAATCCTGAACAACCTCAGGGCAACAATTCATTTATTCATCCTTCAAAATTGTTGAGGGATCCAAAGATGGCTAATAAGTAGTCTCTCTTCTCACAGAGCCCACAGTTTGGAGGGCAGGAGACAGTTAAGCAAGCCCACCATGCAAGATAGTGTGATAAAGCCTCAATGGAGGTATTTCCAGGAGGCCCCACAGGCACCGAAAAGGAGAACTTAGCTCAGAATGTGTGTGTAGAGGGTGTGTTGTTTTGTTGTTAGCTGCCATTGAGTTGGCCCCCAATGGAATGAAATGCTTGACTGGACCACTGTGATCCATAGGGTTTTCACTGGCTAATTTTTCGGAAGTAGATCAACAGGCCTTTCTACCTAGTCCGTCGTAGGCTGGAAGCCCCACTAAAATCTCTTCGGCATCATAGCAGCATACAAGCTCTACTGAAGGAGGGGTGGTGACCGTGCTTGTGGTGCCTTGGCAGGGAATCAAACCCAAGTCTCCAGCATGAGAGGTAAAAATTCTTCCACTGAACCTCCGCTGCCCCCTGCAGGGGTGTGTGTAGGACTGTAAAGATTTTTGGAAGAGGTGATGCCAGAATAGCTTCTTAAGTCACTGTGGGTGGAATGAGGGATGGGTGGTTATGGAAGAGGTAGAGAGAAAAGATGTGTGAAAAATGTGTGGGGGCAGACTGTGCTCTGGGAACTGTAAGTAGTTTTGAAAAATGGGAGATTAGGGTTTGGTAGGAGTGGTGGGGTGAGGATGAAGTGAGATAAATTTAGAGTGGGGAGTCATGGGTTTTATGTCATGCAGGGAACCTGGGCTTTATCTTACAGATGATGGGAAATCATTGAAGGATTTTAGGAAAGGGAGTGATGTAATGAGATTTGAATTTTAGGAAAGTCGGTCTGGTTAGGAATTCATGGCTCCTTTATCTGTGCTGATAATCACTAGAAAGCCCAAGACTGGGTCACCCTGATATGATCAAGACCTCATTTTCAATGTGTGATTGCTTGTAGAGCCTGGCTCAGGGACAATATGACCACTACCTTCTGAAGTCAAGTTCAATTTCTGTCTTTCTAAATGGGACATTGAGACAGGAAGAGTCTGAGAGTTTCCATTCGTATAGCAGAAGTCCAGGGCTGACCTAGAAAGCAGAAGTTCTTGCCCGTTAGTCAAAGTTTCAGAACAAAGGACACTTTGCTTTTAAAGTAGAACTGATAACTTAGATTGTTTAAGTAGTTTGTGACGGAGGAAGCTGCTTCCTCAGCTTCACACTTAGCTAATTCTTGAAGAAACCTGGGAATTATGTCAACTCAGTCCAGCCTAGAGAAAATGAACAATGAAGCAAAAAAGTCATATAAATGAATACATGCATACATTTATTTTTTGTTTGAAGAAAGGCAGTCTAAAACATGCAGAAATCTATTTCTGAGACAATTCCTAGATCCAGGACTTCATTGGCTTTAGAATCTCTCTACATATAATCTATAGAATCCTGCCTCCTTGCTTCCCTTTTAAAAAAATTAAGAAAACCATAGGTAGGTTTGGCTCTTTTAATATTTGGCAGTGCTTTATTGCCAGCATTTTGTTGGATTCCCACATAAGTATGCCAGATAGATTTGGCAGGTCCTTTTTTCGCATCTTCTATCAACTAAACCCATTGTAGTTGGGTTAACTTTGATTCATAGCAACCCTATAGGACAGAGTAGAACTGCCCCATAGGGTTTCCAAGGAGCATCTGGTAGATTCGAACTGCCTACCTTTTGGTTAGCAGGTGGAGCTCTTAACCACAGCTCCACCAGAGCTCCTTTCTCATTTTAGGAGTGAGGGAACTCAGTGCCTCCGTGTGAGTGGCTAAGGTGAGGTTCCAATCCTTAGAGATCAGTGATGGGGTCAGAACAGAATCAACGACTTGTGACTGCTTTTTCTATCATACACCACCCCACATCACCCCATACTCTCAGCTCCCTTTTAGCCAGTGTCCTCCTTATTAACCGTGGCCTTTCACTACATAGCTGCGGAGGCCTGGTGGCATAGTGGTTAAGAGCTTGGCTGCTAACCAAAAGTTCTGCAGTTTGAATCTACCAGCCGCTCCTTGGAAACCCTATAGGGCAGTTCTACTTAGTCCTACAGGGTCGCTGTGAGTTGGAATCAATTCGATGGCAATGAGTTATGGGTTATAGTTAGCTGCTTCTCAGCCAGCTCCGACTCACGGAGACCCTATGCAGAACAGAACAGAGCATTGCCCGATGCTGTGACATATTCACAATCATTGGCTTGTTTGAGTCCAGTCAAAAAATATTCTGCTGTGATTCTGAGGGTTTTCATGGGCTAATTTTCAGAAGTAGATCATCAGGTTATTCTTCCTAGCCTGTCTTAGTCTGGAAGCTCCACTGAAGCCCATGCACCGTGGTATGTGAAGTACCAGAGCCAAAGCTTCCTGCATCATAGCAACATAGAAGCCACCACAGTACGACAAACTGACAGAGGTGGTGGTAGCTATTCCCAGGGCACAATATTTCTTTATCTCTTGGCTTTATCCTGGGAGCTCAGTCTTTGTTTTAGTCCTCCATTTGTTCACTTTGAAACACTCATTCACCTGGCAACTATTTTATTTGATTGTCAAGACTTGTGTGTGTGCGTCAATTTCTCCTACTAAACTCTTCACTCTCTAGGACCTGGAATTTGCCTGGCACCTGGTAAAGCTTCCATTATATGCCTCACCCTGAATTCTTTCTTTCTGAAACTCAATAATCAAAAAGGTTAGATCATGATGGGCACATGTAAATATTTGTTTAACGAATAAGAGAATGAACTACTGTGAAAAACCCAGAGCAGATGTAACATTTCCTCTCATTCCTCAAACTTCCTCCTTCCCCAAAGCTATCACTGAATCCTGCATTCCTCTTCTACCTTCCCTCACATTTCCTAACTTACTTGCATGACTGACTTCACAAGGTATCGGGCCAAGAGAGCTTACTTGCTTTTTAATTCTCACATTTTTTAATTGCTTAAATCCTACTGTGAAAAGCACAGTGGAAAAATAGAGCTGACGGTACTTAAGGGATCATTAACGACCAGACACCTGCTACAATATCATGGGTGTTGCATCGACATCAACGATTACCTTTGGCAATTAGAGCTCTGCCGCATTAGGGTTTTCCTGCCATGGATTGACAGTTGCCTTTGTTTTCTGTATTCGAGATGTGGCTCAGTTTTTAACTGGCATTTGTTTTCTTTTATGAGTTTTGTAGACTTGTTTTTAATGAAGGGCTGTGAGCTGGACTTTTGCTTTCCTTTTTATGGAGTTCGCAAGGAGTCTTGGAATTTGGCCCGTGTGATAGAAAGGGCCTTTGATTTCGGAGTTCAGGACATCTTTTCTTATTTCTGCTTTGTGAGAAATGCAGACAGACATTCACAACTCCACCCAACATACTTAGCATTCGCCTGTATTTCAGCAAAACAGTCACACAATGTTCATACTGAAGGAAAAAAAAAAAAAAGGGCATTTAATAAATCCGGACAAAGGGGATTGTATATAGCATTCATTCTTAAGTGAATCTCCATGTTCTTCTTCTCAAAAGAATGTTTTCTTTGTGCTTTTGAGTGAGGAATGACGTGGGAAAACATCAAAATTCAGGGGCAATATTCGATTTTGGAAAAAAGAAGTTTTACCGGCAAGTCTCATTTTTTAAGACAGCTGTATAACCTTTAATTCACATGAACAGCCACATACCTGTGAAAACCTGCTTTCTCCCCACTCTGACAGTTAGAATTTTGTCTCTTCACTGTTACAAGTTCTCTAGAGAGCACAGTACTGTATCATTTTGACAAGCTTGAATGCCCCTCATCTCTAAAACACTTCAGGGTGAGTTGCTTTAACCAGCTTCCTGTTTTTAGAGGATATTTTCCTGTCATCCCTTCAGATCCATCAAAGTTCATTTAATTCTTTTAAAAGCCCTATTTTATAAAAAGTGGGATCCTGTTCACGGTAGTACTTACAGCTCTGAGGCTCTGGAGCCATAGTGACTGCTATTACCTTCTGCAGGAAAGGAACCACAGCCACCCATGTTTCGGAGGAGGATTGTCGTTCACCCTTTTCTTTTCCTGCTCTCTGAGAGCCCACCTGTCCTAGGGTGCACTGATTTCTGCCAGGGCAGGGCAGAGTGTGTTTGTAATATCACGGTCAGTGCTCAAATCATGCGTTAAGGAGACACAGATGGATGTGGAGAAAAACACAGGATATTAAAACCAGTTAGCTCCATTTGGCAGTTTGAGGAGAAAATGAACAAACAAAAGTTTTCAATGAATTGTATAAAAAAAGTATCATTCAAAAGAACTGATAATCTAAAATAGAGAAATGGCAAATGAAATGCAGTATATCCATAGGCTGATCAGGAGTCAGCTGTGGCCTACGGGCCCAAGAGGGGTGCTATGGTGACCATTTATTTGCAAGCGTGTTTGTACCTGCTTTTGTGCCCACCTGCCAGGCCAGAGCTGAGCAGTTGCAGACTGCGGTGGAGACTGGAGAGCCCCCAAAGCCTAAAATACTTACTATCTGGCCCTTTACAAGGTTTGCTGACCAATGGACTAAATTATTATATCATACTTCAAGTGAAAAATCTTAATTGAAAGAGAAATATTTATGACATAATATTTAGCAAAAAAATTATAACAAACTGAAAATATGAGGTGGCCCCAAACAGTTTATTATCTTTGTATATTTTTTACTTCTTTACCGTGATGGAAATGCTTGCTCCATGAAAGGAAATAATTTGAATTTATTTATTGATTTATTTTTGTGTGTGCATGTCCTAGAACAGTGCTTGACACACGCTCAATAAATAATCACAGGCCAGTTGAAGACTGAGAGATTATGAGATTGTATCATGTATGTAATTAATGATATCATAGCAGAGCCTTTCTGTTGCATGCTCAGATGTTAGGCACCAGGCTGAGAACTTTACATGCATGATCACATTTAATCCTAACAAAGTTTGTTTTGAAAGGACATCCTTACCTCCATTTTGTGAAAGGGGAAAGCTAGGTTGGGAGAAATTGCAAAACTCGTCTAATATTACAAAGCAAATAAATAAGGTGGCCAGAATTCAGAAGGTCTGTTTGATTCAAGAGTTTGAGCTCTAACCATAAGCTATGCTTCTTAAAATCCTTAAAACAATTTACATGTTCAGGTGAGAAAGAAAAGGGTGGGGCAGTATTGGGGATAAATACACAGAGAAGAGAACCAATTACTGGGATCTGAGATTTGAGCTGATTTTTTTTATTTTTGAGGTGTACATTTTTATGTTTTTCCATTTTCTACTTTTAGCTACCTTTAAAATAATAAACTGATTTAAAAAGAAAGGAAAAAAAAGCCCCCAAATTTGTTAAATGTCTTAATTGCTGATGTAGAGCATTTCCTGATTTCCTTGGTCAGCCTTGCATAATTTGCTACGGAAACTGTGCTTGCCTTTCATCCCTTGTTTTTGTTTGTGTTGTTGAAGTTCAGCATTAGGTTTCAACTCCCTTTGAAGGCTTCCCAGCCACGAGAGTGCAAAGCATTATCTGTGTATAACTCTAGTCAAAGGACACTGACAGATAAAGCTTCTTGGCATCTATCTTTGGAAATCTGAAGCACACATGTATTTGAAAGCTATGTTGGGTCTTTTACACATGTTTGATTACCAAAAAATCAAAACTCACCACCATTGCATCGATTCTGATTCATAGCAACACTATAGTACAGAGTCAAACTGACCCATAGATCTTTAAGGAAGCAGAATGTCATATCTTTCTCCCCAGGAGCCTCTGGTGGGTTTGAACCATGGAACTTTCGGTTAGCAGCCAAGTGTTTTAACCACTGTGCCACCAGGGCTCCTTATATTTGACTACGCTGGTCCATAAATGTTCCCACCACACAATGGACTACTTTTACCATTATTTTTTAAATTGGCACAGTATTTGGAGTATAAAAAACCAAAACCAAACGCGTTGCTGTCGAGTCGATTCTGACTCATAGCGACCCTATAGGACAGAGTAGAACTGCCCCATAGAGTTTCCAAGGAGCGTCTGGTGGATTTGAACTGCCAACCTTTCAGTTAGCAGCCGTAGCAATTAACCGCTACTCCACCGGGGTTTCCATTTGGAGTATACACATTTAAAATATATGTTATTTTATATCTAAGAAAATAATTAGATCACAGCAGATATCTAAGAAGATAATTAGATCACAAATCATGTTGTAAAGTAAAAGGAAATAGAAAGGAGAAAAATAATGTTAAGAATGAAATTCTTTAGTTAATGGTTCATTTTTCCTTCTCCATTTTTCTCTTTATTGCTGATCAATAATGGTGTCATATTTTCCACTTTCTAAAGGATTTTCTACAGGCTCTGGCCTAAGTTGCAAGTCTAAAGAGAGAAAGAAAAAGAACAAAACTATACTGCAGGTAATCAGAATGATTGAGGGAATGCTATGAAAGTTATCAAGGTCACCATAATACCAAACCCTGACGTGCTTAGAGGGGATGACTCCTTCCTGTAGAAAAGACCTGAATTGCAAAAGCTACATGAAGGCAAGCAAGCAGGGTGGTGAGATAACCGTCTCTAACAAGCAAGGAATAAAGTTGTAAGTTGAGAACATCTTGGAGGTTGTTTGAAAGGCCTTTAAAAATTCCTGAGATTTGTCTAGACATTCCAGTCATAATTTCAGAGGTTTCTATTGCCCAGGCCTGTTAAGAATGAGTTAAGTGGAGTTTTTCAGATCTTTGAGATTTTTTTTTTCAAGAACATTGTTCTGATTGTTATGCGTTATAAGCAAAGCTGCTCAATAATGTCTCTCTGTGACTTTATTTGGCAGAAATGAGGGCTTGGGAGTGATGATAGTGGTTTTAGGCACAAGTATTGTTTAATGTGTTCTGAGCATGGTCCTTCTTGTCTGTGATGACTTCACTTGGGTTCATCATGCTTTGTACAGTTTAACAAAGGAAGAAATTACATTCCTAAATTATCAAAAGTAAGAAAACACTTTAACGGATTTTTAAAAAATCATCTGTGCACATACAGTTGAAGAAATGACATTTGCTTAAGTACACACTGTGAGGTTATGTGAATAAACCATCCATTACCAAGAGTGCTGTTGTGCTTGCGGAGTTTCTCTCAGAAAAGAAAAAAATCCTCCTGTGTTTTTCGTTTCCTTCTTTGGCAATTATAGTCAGTGGTGTGAAGCATACAATTTCACTTTTAAATTTGCGACTTCTAAAAATTCTTTTTCTTCCTGACATCATAATGCGGCCTCAGAAAATCAGACAGTTGTTATTACAAATACAGAGCAGCTCCACTCAGACATTGAATAGACAATTACAAACGTCTGCGTTCTGTCCTTTTTTGTGGTGCTGCTTTTAGATGTGGAATAAAACCATATTAACCAGAGCTCGTTGTTATTGGCGGTTAGTAGCCTATTCCTGCCACATCTATAAAGTATTTTGACTTTTTTAATAACATTTTTTTCTCATTGCCTAACAATAACTTTCCACTTTCTGAGACTTCTGTCAGCAAGCACCATTAAGGTATAAAAATATTAAAACTTCAGAAGACAAAGGGACCATAAAACGTCCTCTAATCAAACTCCTACTTTTGACAGGTGAGAAAGTGAGGCTCTGAAAGGGCACACACTGAATCAGTAGTGTTCAGAGTGTGATCTCTTCTGTGATTCCTTAGATGGCCGCCCCTGCCCCGTCATTCTCTGGGACTCATCTTTATCTCCGGCAAGTAATGAGACACACTCTTCTGTGAAGCTCACCTGGGGAACTTATCAGCAGTTGCTGAAACAGAAGTGCTGGAAGAATGGCCGAGTACCCAAACCTGAATGGGGCTGTACTGAAATACATCACCACGAGTGGTCCAAGATGGCACTCTTTGATTTTTTGTTACAGGTAAGCTTATCAAATCAAGTAAGTGGTTATTTATATAAGACTGACACTAAGGAGCTTGCAACACTTTAAGTTTTTATGAAGACAGGCTTTAAGTTTTATAGTGCTATTATTGCACACATTCATAAATGTCACTTAGTTCTTTTATTGATCTCTGAAGATCTTGAAGTAGTCATAGCTATGCTTTATTAAGATAACCCATCAACAGGTCTTCAAGGTGGATAGTCTTACCCCATTTGTGAGGTGAGTAAACTGAGATTTGATGAGGTTAATTAACCACCAAAGTTCTCACAAATACTAAAAGCTGAAACTGGAATTTCCTGGGATCTGTTGATGGTAAAGGTTTGTCTCTTTTCCATCATTCCACACTAATTTCATTGGTCACCTGGCCACATAGCTCACAGCCACCATTTCCTTGTTTCCTTTCCAAAAATGTTTGTGAATTTTTTGTGAAGATGAGACATTTAAAAAAAAAAAAAAACAACTAGAGTTGAGTAGGTAAAGGTATGCAGTAGGAGGCTAGAATATTTGGAGAGTGGTCAGCAAAGATGTTGATGTTAGCGAGGATGATGACTAGGGGGAAGATGAAAAGGAAATCTACGGATCTGGTAGTGAAGTCCATGAGAAAGGAATAACCTCGAAGTTCGTTACTGATGAACTTAAGAACCAACCTATAATGCAGGAAAACCCTTGGAGAAGCCATCTCTGTGGCACATGTTTAGTTCTGGAGTCATCAAGTGAATCTCACTCTGTGTCTACCATTGCCATCTCTGGTGAGGGAAGTTCCAACTAACATTCAACCAACCAAGATATATTTATGTAACAGTATTCTACTGTGGGAAAAAAACGCAGGAATAACAAAGTAATTGAGATGATTATCACTACTGCCTCTCCTCAAGCTTAATTTTTTTAAAAAAAATATCTAGTTGAGAAAATGTTTATTTTTTTTTTTATAAGCATGTAAGAATACTGAACTAATCTAAGTCTAAATTGCAAGCAACAACAACAAGAAGAATGGTTACGAGATCCAAAGGGGGAGAGACCACTGTGCAGTATAATTGCATTAAGAAGGAAGGGTTTGGGTAGAACTGTAAGCTTTACATTACAGGGAGGATGGGGAAAGTAGGAGAAAGAACACTGGATATTTGACAGCCTAATGGAGGGTAATGGGGTCTTCTTTATATTTGCAGGTCTTTCATTATGTGTGAGATTGATATCATATTTACAAAGGCTTTTTGATTATGAATATTTCTTTTTCTCTGAATTGCTTGTTCAAATTCTTGTCCTTTTTTTTAATTGCTGCATTTTGTAGCCCTTTCTTACTGACTTATAAAATCCTTTTGTATGTCATGTAGATTAACCTCTATCAGTCCCATATGTTTCAATAATTTTTCTTTGGTGTTTTTCTCTTGATTTTGTTTATGGTAGATTTTACTCCATAGAATTTTTACCTTTTATTTTTATTTTTTTGTATAAGGATAATATCTTAATTAATTTTTTTTTGTTCCTGTGTTTAGCTGCCATCCCTAAGAAAAATGTTTATTGAATGAATAAACAAATACATTTAGGTAGTTTTTCTTGAGTACCAGAATACATAGTTATTATCTTCTCATCAATTACATTAAAAATTTTAATGTCAGCATGTGTACCTTATTTAGATGGCATTTGGGGATGTATTAGAATGTATTAAATGGATTTTGTGAACCATCTTAGAAAAGTTATGCCTGAAGCAAACTAAAAGCACTTGCTCCATGATGCCAGAGGGAGGGCAAGGAATGCAGAACCCAGTTGTTCATTTTCTGTACACAGCATTCTTTTTGTTTCACCCACTTAACAAGTCTGCATTCCCAAAGGCTATGCCATTTTACGGGGTCTGTAAAATGAGATGGAATCACAAATAATCTTTTATTCTTGCAGTGTGGGGTATGAACTACAGAGACAAAAATTCACCTCCATTAAGATGACAATGAGAAATATTTTTGACAGCTTGTGAGTTTTCAAGACTTGATCAAATTTCTCTCAAAGGGCTATAGAAAGTAAGAGGAGTCAATTTATGTGGTAAAAAAAAACTTGCTTTTTAACTTTAGGGGCAGTTTAAGACAGTGGTCAGGAACCCAGAGTTTGGAGTCAGTCTGTTGAATTTGCATCTCAACATTGCCACTACTACTTTTTTGACCTTGAGAAGTTACTTAGCCTTTTTCTGCCTTAGTTTCCTCATCGGTAAATAGGAATAATGACAGTTCTTATACAAGGGGCTCTTGAGATGACTAAATATCTTCACACATGTAAAACATTTAGAATGGTAAGTGGTACATAGGAAGTGCTCAGTGATTATTAGCTATTAAGCAGTTGATGATTCAGAAATAATCATGAGGTAAATATCAATATAAGAATTAAATAAACAATTTTACCATTATTCTTATTCATTAACTTGCAAGTCATTCCCAAATCATTTCATTTTTCTCTACACTCATGGACCTTTACATTTATATTGTCGGTCTTAGACTGTCAGGTTTTAATTATTTTTGACTAGTCTGTCTTCTTCAATAAGCTGTGAATTTCTCAAGGGCAGGTCCTTGTCTTCTTTAGCTTTGAAACCTTTCCATTATACAGCATAGTGTTTATTATGTCAGTTATTCAGGACATTGTTTTATTGATCAAAGGAAACTACCTAGAATATTAAAATATTAAACACTAAATGTCAAAACTGTTAAAAATGAAGGAAATAAAAGTATACTTGCAATACAGAGATAATTAAAAGCTTTTTTTTAAAGGAAAAGAATTAGAAGTTTAGAAAATGAAAGAATCAAATGAATAGAAAATATTTAATACTTTTGCTCCTTAGTGGGGTCCTTCATGCAGTTCAAATTTTTTCCAAGAATAACTGTTAGTCAGAAATTAAGGGGTATTTACATAGAGGGAGACCAATGAAGATATGTCTTGAGCTATGTTTGCCTCCACTATCAACAAAATTAGTTGCAAATATTTCTTTCCACTTGAATCTGACAGACCGTTTTGAGGCCTTGTTTGTTCCAGATGCTTAGCAGGCTTAGTGCTGGTAATACAAGCATCAATGAGACCATTGCTGTGTCTTCCAGAGTCGTACAATCTAGCAGAAAAGAAAGAAAGATAAGCAAAGCAGAATATATCAAGTGCTAACAGAGTTAAGTTTAAAATGCTTATGGAGTACTGAGTTTCCATTAAAAATAATGAAAAAATTTGGAAACATATACTGGTGATTGTTATACAACATGGTGAATATGACTAACGCTGTTAAATTGTACAACATTTTGTGGTTGAAATGGAAAATGTTTTGCTATACATATTTCACCACAATAAAAAACTTTTAAAAAATGACCTGGTTTCTTCAATAAATAATGTTTACAATGGAAAAAGAGGGAGCAGGAATTTATATATTAAAAGAGACTTAAGAGACATATCGAGCAAGTGCAACATATAGACTCTGGGCAAATGTGAACACTGACTGAATATTTGATCATGTAGATTTGCTTTAAAACAATCCAGTTGTGGGAATGGCGCATGGAAGGGGCAGGGATATAGTTAAAATAAGAGTGGCTATGAGCTGAGGATTTTTTTATCTGGATGATAGGTATGTAGCACCTTGTTACTCTCTTTTTATTTTCTATAATAAATATCTTAATTGTCACAAAAAGTGCTATAAAACAGACAAGGGACTGTTAGTTCTGGACTTGGGAGGTAAAAAAGGCGTAGACAGAGAATGTGGCCTTCAATCCAGTAACTGAAACATCAGGAGAGTATAAGAAATAGGAGCTTCAGAGAAGAATCCTGGTAAAGGGCTAAATGTGTGTAAAAGTTCAGTGAATGGGAGAAGAAATGATGCTTAGGGAAACTTTCTGTTCCCTAAAGGTAATTTCTCCCTGGTGACCCTGAGTAATAGACTGTTGTTCATAAATTCAACAACGGTCATTTCTATGAATCTGTATGATTTGTTTGCTAGAGTTGTCTCTTCTCAGTTAGCTCTCCTCTCCTGACTTCTGTCTGGATGCTAATGAATTAGCATCCTAGTGTTAACTTTTGACCTATTCTCTCCCCCTCTTGATTCTGTGGGTCATTTTTCCTATGTGATGGTATAAGAATAAAAAAAATAGTAGAAGTAAAAATTCCAACCAACTTTGATCTAAACAAGAAGAGACATTACTTTTCACTGAAAAAAAATTTTTTTTTTTTCCCTGCAGGAGCATTCTATAGGCTAAAAAAAAAAAAAAAAAAAAATTGGCTAGGCAAAGAAAAATTCCAACTATGCCCCCCTTAATAAATTATGAGTATCTCTCAACTATCCCTCCTTATATCCCTGCTACTCAGTGATCAATGGTCTTGCCTCCACCTTTTAGAGGGCTGTCAGGGATAACTCTCACAGGCTGTTGCTCTGGTGGCAAGAGACATAATTATCCAGGGTCGAGACATTAGAATTTCAAATAGTTTGGGTCAATTTTATTGTGTGACAGAATTACAACACTGCCAATCTTAATGGCTTGTAGCCATATGTTTATTGGTTAGTCCAAGAAAGCAAATGATTTATATTCTCTTTCAGTTGCTAGCAAACAAAGAAGGATAGGGTAGTCAGGTACTGTCTTGGATTGAAGTAGCAAAGAAAGTTGGAGATTAGCTTTGGCAATATTGGTTAGCATGCTGAACTGGCTAGAATCTAGAGTCAAAGATGGCCAAGGATCAGAGGGTTTAGAGAGTAATTTTTTTTTTTTTTTAATACATTCCTGATTTTTGTTATTAAGATATCTTCCTCCTTCCTTTTTATGGTGAGAATCAGAATAGTCTGCTTGGTTACAAAAGGTCACTTACTAAGGTAAAGGATATGGGAAGTGTGTCAGTCTGGATATTAAAAAGGATAAGCTCCAAAGTGGATAGGTATAAATATGCTAAGTACTGGCATGTATTGTGGTTAGCATAGAATTTTAATTATATGAAACTAGATTTGCCCTTTGTTATAGATGAAATTGAAAGGTCTGGCTTCGCCATAGTTTCTATTATATGTATATTCATATTTGAAGCACTGGGTGGGTTTATTTGTCATTAGGAGAAAGTATTTCAGTATTAATGATACTAAAACACAAGGCACATCTTATTTAAAGAGACCTCAGAAAACATTCCAAGTTATCTTGAGATACTACAATTTCATTCTTAGTACTTCTTATAAGTGAACAAACTGCCCAGAAAACTTGGTATTTATTGAGTACCTACAAAGTGTTTATTGCCTTATATGTTTGTATATGCTGACACATGGAGACCACATGTGTATAATTCAAATACAGCCTGCACTTTGGTTGGCACAACTTTTAATCTAGTTCTCTGTCTTTTTTTTCCCCCTCAGTATATCTGTTGAAAGTATTTTGTTTCCTTTTGTTTTGTAGAGTATTCCACATTCTGGATTTTGCTAGTTTCACGTCTGTGGTACCTTTAACTTGTCCCTCTCTCCTCTGTATTCCATAAAAAAAAAAAAAAATTTTTTTTTTTATGGAACTGGTAATTGGATTTAGAGAGTCAATTAGATTCAGATTTGTTTTTGGGGGGAAGGTTTGTTTTTAGGTGGTTGTGTGTTTCCACCAGGAGACACATAATGACTGATTAGTTTTTCTTTTTGTGGTGTTAGCAGCTGCGATGATCACTGTTGATCCAGCAATTTCTTAGGCATTGAAAAATGGCGATATTCTAATTATATCATTACTTCTTTACGTATCAGCTGGAGTACTTCTATAAAGAGGACTTTTCTATTATTTGGTTATCCAGTGGTACAGGTTTTATGGTAGAATTAGCATTGTTTTCAAGAAACATCATGATCTGACTTTCTAACTTCTTTGCGTTCATCCATTCTTATCTTCATGATTACTTCATACCATACTTGTGATTTGTCTTGCAGTTTGGTCTATTCACTGTCAATTGAACATGACTGCACACTCTTGTTCATGCTCTTATTTGCCACTGCAACACTACTCCTACTCTTCCCCTTCAAACATAGAGCCAACCGAGCCTTCAAAGTTCAGCTCAAATACCCTTTCTGCAAAGCCTTCTGGGAACAACTTAACCAATTCTCTCTCTTTTTCTTTTCTCTGAATATCTAATACCTTTAAAAAAAATTCTGTCTTGAATTTTAGTACAATAGATTCCTAGAGAAACATCATAGAATAGTGTCTATGAAAAACAGACTTAGACATAAGCCCCCGCTTGAATTGTCAGCTGTGTAATCTTGAACAAATTCATAATCTCTCTGAGCTTCAATTCTTTATTCTTTCAGTGGAGGAATAATTATACCACCCTTGCTGATTTTTATGAGAATAATATGAAATTATGCATATAAAGTACTTATCATGATACCTGGCAGATAGTATATTCACAATAGATCAGCACAATCATCACCTAGAACCACCTAATTTTAGAATTTGAACATATTATAAACATTTAAAATTTTTTTTTATAAACATTTATATGTGTACATAGCTATGCTTCCTGGATCCCCAAATATCATAAGCCTCTCATGGTAGGGATCATGTAGGTCCTTCTCTGAATTTTCCACCATGAAGAGATCCTCATTATAGCATTTGGTACTGTAAGAAACTATGCGGAGCACACACACCTAGTTTCCTGGGCTCTGTCACTCAGGTTGAGTTTGGGGCTAGGTGGTTGTCATTTTTGTATAGGTGGGAAGAACTGATATGTTTTTTGAATAGCATATAGAATTTGGGGAGCTAGCAGGGATTTCATACTCAGATTCTGCTCATAAAGGTCTCCATTCCCTTTGTTGAGACGTAAAAAGTATTTCAAAGAACAAAGACTAACATAACAAATATTGTGTTTACACATTCCAGAATTATACTACCCATATATTTTTTTTATATTTTGCTTCAGTCATTCTTTTACAGATAAAAAAAGATTACAAATAAGTTAAAGTCCCCTCTAACTATCATCTCATGTTCCCTTCCTACACTTTCTCTTTAGAGGTGATCATTATCATGAGATTAGTATGCATCCTTCCAGACAATTTAAAAATCAATTTACATGGATATATATTTATATATAATCCTTATATCATAAATGAATATCTGCATTTTTTAACTTATGTACTATAAATGCAGTTGACCATATGTATGTTTATGCAATTCGCTGCTCTTGTACCTTTAACAATTGGAGGATGGGGTCTAACCTGATTGGTTTTGTGATGCCAGAGACAGGGGGTGTGATGGGAGGTAGATATTAGGGCGAGTCTATTCTTGAGCACATATGCCTACACGGCAACAGCCAAAAAGAAACTCTCCCTCCTTTGGAAACAGTCTTGATATGATAGATATCGCAGAGCATTCGTTTATTAATTTTCCCTCATTTCAACATTATGTGAAAGGCTTTGCTTGGCTTCGTAGGTCTTTTATTTAAACAGTTTGATTTATAATCATCATTTGTTCTCTCTTCCTTGTTAGAACTGCTTAGTATTTTTTGTCTTTTACTTTATAAATAAAATCAGGAATCACAAGCTTAGAGGAAACTGCTTGAAGAATTCAATTAAATTCAACAAATTTGAATTGAAAGATTTCTATGTTCAATCTAGAAAATACCTAATCAATCCGTGATTCTTAAACCATCATTTTAGATTATGCGATTCACCTCTTGAATCTAAGGAAGCCATTTCCATCCCTGGAGACTATTCTCTTGCTTCTTAGTGTGATTCTTTCATAGACGCTTTCCTGCTGACTCCCCACATCTACTCTCACTTTGACTATTCGTGGAAGACATCCCCTTTACACATGGTGACAACTTCTGATTCCTCCTTCTGAAGAGAGTCTGATCTAGGAATTCTGTGAAACCTCCCTGTGCAGAAATTGACCCATTCTATCGTACCTTTCCTCTGAGAAGCTAGGTCTTCTCAGAGCCTGAAACGGGTTAGGGAACTAACAGTAGAATTCCATGGGAGGTGCAGGCAGTTAAGCACTAGAAGGAAGGTCGGTAGTTCCAAGCCACGTGGAGGCTTTTCAGAAGACAGGCCTGGTGACCTGGTTCTGAAAGGTCGCAGCCTTGAGAACCCCGTGGAGCGGTTCTACTCTGTTCAAATGGGGTCACCGTGAGTCCCAGTCAGCTAGAGGACAACTAATAACAACAATAACAGCTTACTTCAAAAAGGAGCTCCTAGGTGACACAAGCAGTTAAGTGCTTGCCTATGAACAGAAAGATTGGCAGTTCAAACCACTCAGAGGCATCTTGGGAGAAAAAACCTGCTGATCTGCTTCTGAAAAATCAGAGCCATGAAAAACCTCTTCTGTAACACATGGGATCCCCAATGAGTTGTAACTGATACCATGGCAACCGGTTTGTTTGTTTTGGTATACATAAAAAGGGAAGTAGAGTCATTGTTTTAGGGACCTTCAACGCAATGTACCTTCTGATGCTAAAAAATCTCTACACGAATATGGCAGGATGGGAAAGGAAATACAGAGGCACTGACCAACGAGTCTCCCATTTGCGCCCTGACATATTTCTGTAGTGGAGATCTGACTTTCAGAGAGCACGTTCTCTCACTTCACAGAATTTAAGCTACTTATTTAATTTTTTCATGAAAGCAGCACTGAAGAAGAAGAGTGGTCTAGCCACATTGACTCTGGGAGCTTGTTAATTTCCTGGCCTCCACACTGAGGACATATTTCTCTGGATCCCGGCCTACTTCCTGGTAAGAGTGATCTGTGTCTCAAAGTGATCCTCATCTGTCTTGTTGAGGACCATACAGATTTCTCAGCTGTCTGCTCCCGACTAGAAATATCTTCTATTTTGTATATGTCTATTCGTGTGATGGCTATTTCTCTAGGATATGTTCCTAGGAGTGGGATTGCTGGATCGTATGGTATTGCTATTTCTAGCTTTTTGAGAAAGCCCCTCATCGTCTTCCAAAATGGTTGCATCATTTTGCATTCCCATCAGCAGTGCATAAGAGTTTCAATCTCCCCACAGCCTCTCCAACGTTTGTTATTTTCTGTTCTTTTGATTCGTGCCTGTAATGTCAGGGTAAAATGGTATCTCGTACTTCTGATTTGCATTTCTCTAATGGCTAGTGATAGCGAGCATTTCCTCATGTGTCTGCCAGCCACCTGAATATCTTCTTTGGTGAAGTATCTGTTCATATTCTTTGCCCATTTGTTTAATTGGATTATTTATCTTTTTTATTGTAGAGATGTTGGATTTTCCTATTGATTTTAGAGATTAGGTCTTTGCTGGATTTGTCATAGCTAAAATTCTTTTTTCCAGTCTATAGGTTCTCTTTTTACTCTTTTGGTGAAGTCTTTTGATGAACGTAGGTGTTTAATTTTTAGAAGATCCCAGTTATCTAGCTTATCTTCTGGCATTTGTGTATTGTTAGTTATGGTTTGTATATCCTAATGCTCTAGCATTGACTGTATGTTTTCTTCTATGACCTTTATAGTTTTTAGTTTTCAATTTAGGTCTTTGATCCTTTCTGAATTAATTTTTTGTATGATGTAAGGTATGGGCCCTGTTTCATTTTTTTACAGATGGAGAATTTTATATATGCTTTCCAACTATTATCTAACATTTATTCTCAGAGATTTCTGGCAATGATTGTGCTAAAGCTTCATCTGCATAAAATATGGACTAGTAGATTGACTGACATAGGTCACTGCACTTGTTCAGCCTGAATCAACAGGGAAAATGTCTGAGCAAATGAGTTATATTCATAATCTCATATTGGTAAGCTACAAACAGTTAAGTACATCCAAGTCAATTCTAATTATATTATTAACCAAAAAGGCACTATATTTTAGTTAATTATATGTCTTTTTTTCTTATTTCTACCCTCGCAGTGGAATATTAAGGCTGTGCTGAAAATGATCAGTACATAATGTGCTTCAATCCTGAACTCAAATGTAACACATAGATGGGCTGGAGAGACCAGGGATTTGAGGAGAAATTTATGATTCCATAAATAGCAATTTGTGGTTCAAAGAGTGTTTAGTACATTGTTTCAACTAGCTTTTGGGATTGACTTCCCCACTAAACTTTTACCATTGAACCACAGAAAGCCTGAAAGCTACCCTGAATGCCATGTGCCAGGAAGTAAATAAGAAAATCTTCAAGAAGTTAATGTGATAACATTTCCATTGAAACCTATGAGAGGACAGGTAGATAGATATTCACCAGGCTCAATATGTTTATTTTTGCATGTAATTATTTTTGAAAGGTTTATAGTTCGTTATTGGCCTATCGGGGGCAGATTAACCAGCAAGTAAGGTAGGCACAGGCTTACTTGTGCTTACTTACTAATCTGTAGTGCACAATTTGACCTGTTTTTCACCCCAAGCTTTAGTGAAACCCATGTTAAATTAGTGCACTACAGATTAGTAAGTAAACACAATTAAGACCGTGTGTATCCTGATGATTGGGCAATCCTTCCCTGTGGCCCTGAAGAAACAGAGAAGATTAAGTGACAGTGTATTTACTCAGTGGTAAAATTGGGATAAGAATTCCAACTGTTGTTCTCATGCTCTTTTCAATGTCTCACGCTTTTTCCAGCTGTTGTTTATTGATGCAGATCACTAAGAGACTGCGGAGCTCTAAGGAATTATATGGACGAGTTGCACTGGGCTGTCCGGGACAGTGGTTTTCCCGAGGCCCTTTCAGGAGGTCCAAGAGGTCAAACCTATTTTCATTATAGTATGAAGACTTTTTTGTCTTTTTAACTGTGTTGACAGTTGCTATAATGGGTAAAACTTTTGGCACCTTAGCATATATTAAGGCAGGGCTGCAAACTGCAGCGCTAACACTCATCATAGTCTTCACTGTCACGACACTCACCAAAAAAAAAAAAAAATCAGGTTCACTTAAGAATGTCTTTGATGAAGCTGTGACAATTATTAATTTTATTACAGCTTTACCCATAAGTACACATTTTTTTCATTCTCCGTGTGACACAGTGGAAAGAAGACATAAAGCAATTTTCTACTGCATCCCAAGGTAATGGCTGCCTTGAAGAAACCACTGATGCAGTGGTTGGAATTGTCACCCAAGGATTCCTGTCTAGCACCTAATAATTTTAAAGGATTTTTTACATTTTTGTGATTCTAAGATTCTAGGATTTCAAGATTCTGAGGTTTTTACAAGACAATGGACAGGGGAAAACCTCGAGGTCTGGTCCTAAATTAGAGGCTTTTTTTTTTTTTTTTTGTAGTTAGCTATCTGCATTACATTTCAATAGGTAAGATGAGAGGGGCCAATATTTATTCTTTCATTTTTTAAACAAACATTTAATGAGTGTTTGCACTGTGAAAAATATGGTCTGGTTGGTGTGGAGAGGCATTAGATAATCGTCTCTGTGGACACAAGACCCTGTTCATTCTATCACAGGAGGCAGTGTAGGGGCCACTTCCGTCACTAACTGGTCTCCTTGGGCAGATGAGTTACCCTTTCTCAGCCTTCTTCCTCATTTGTAAAATGGGAAAAATGATGCATACCATTTATTATGATGATCAAAAATGTTATGATATCAACTGCTTTAGTGGTGTCTTGGAGTTTCGTAGCAGGGCAACAAAAAGGGTTTTCTTTCATAACTATTTTATAGCTATTTGTTTTACAGCTTTATTTATACTTGAGGAGTATAGAAACAAATCCATCTTAGAATGGGAGATTCTGTATGTACATGTAGAAATAACCTTTGCAAAATGTTTAATTTAGTCAAAGTTTTTAATAACCAGCAAATAGTCTGTTGCAATTAATTAATTTTTTTATAAAGAGAATAATTTTTAAAGTTTTACTTAGAATAAACTTGTTTCACTCCTGTTTTAAATTTGTTTGCTCAAAATAAATTCATTTTCTAAGTCTGAGTTTCATAAAATGTCAAAATTGCTGCTTGTCTTTGTCTGACTGTAGCTCTGCTCTTTATAAATCTCTGCAGGACAGTGAGAGTGCCTCTGGCGGAGGCTATTTCTGTGCAGCTCCGCTGGCGCAGATTAAAGAACATTCATTTTCTTTCTTTAAAAATAGATTGGTCACTTTCCTGGTGACTCTTTGCAGACTCTCTCCGGGCCAGAGTGATGCTTGGCATCTGGTACTTGCTCAGAGGTGCAGTATGTGGAGTCTAACCATTGCATTTCTAGAAACAGATCCAAATATATCATAGCATTAGAAAATTTTTATTTACACCCAAAGAAGTGCCACTTTCTTTACTTGTGATTCACTAATGCGGAAGAAACTAGAAATGCTGCCTTGAATTGGTATATATCGGTAGTTTCTTATTTTTAAATGTGGAATCCTGAATATAGGTGGCATAGAGCAACGGTTGCTGTTTATAGAGGCAGAGGCACAGTGGGGTCTGGGGAGGAGAAAGAGCCCATTGTTTGATGTATATGCTGCAGGCTACTTTTGTTTCTTGATGTATATGTTGCAGGCTACTTTTGTTTCTTATCGTTTGTCAACAGCTCCGCTAGTGACATTTGCATGCTTACCAATTTAAAAGGCACCTGTTGCCATGGCAGCACAGAACAAAAATGAAATCCATTATTTTATGAGGCTTCTGTTCCCTAGTGATACAGGTGCAAGTGGGTGAGGACACTGTAGGATTTTGCTTCTTACAGCCCCAAGGTGAGAGGCTAGGTCTGTACTAACATGCACCATGTGAATGGTGGGATTTGTCCGAGGTTGTTCTTCTATGATCTGGGCTGCCTCCACCCATTCAGCGGTCTACAGAGATCCAGTTCTACATCCACCGATAACCTGGCAACCATACACTGGTTTATGTCAAGAGAAAAATTCCTGTAGGAGGGCTTTCCAAGGAGAGTTTTTAGCTGATAAATAAAGAAGCCCATATATATATATATTTTTTTTTTTTATCAATCTCTGCTTGGGGTGGAACTGATAATGGTAATAATTCTTGCTTCTTTTTTTGTCTTTTAAAAATAATTTAAGAGAAACACTGAAAAGAGAAATTTTTTTCCTGCATGTATTTCAAAAAACAAATGAGGTGTGCAGTGAGGTAACCAGGTTTCAAAAGGATCTTCCAGAGGACCACGAAGTTTCTTCCACATCTGCCTGTTGTGTGTCTATAGAATGTCTGTAACATGCAAGATGCTGTGGCAAGCTCTCTGTGGGACATAAGAATTCATGGTCTGTGTTTAGTGAGACTGAACCCTCATGAACGAGCCAACCAAAAGTAAATGGCAATCATGAGCAGTTCTGTTATTTGCCTCTTCCCTTTTTTATTTTCAGATCACTCCATTCATTGAGTGCTACTTTAAAAGACACGTGTCTTGCTATGCCACCACCATTTTGCTTTTATAACTCTTCCCAATAGAAGACAGAGTTTTGAAAGAGTTTTGTAAATAAAGCTCTTTCAAGGCAGATACCAGTTTCAGTCATAGTTTACTCAGTAATAAACATTTACTGAGTGCCTTTTTTTTTTTTACTATGTGCCAGGCATTGGGTGAGTTACTACGGTGAACTGTTAAATTTCACAGATTGCCTGGTTTATTGCCTAAATTAAACATTCTCTCTCCAAGTGCAGCATTCTTCCTAAAGACACAGTTTTTTTTTTTTTAATTAACTTTTATTAAGCTTCAAGTGAACGTTTACAAATCCAGTCTGTCACATGTAGGTTTACATACATCTTACTCCCTTCTCCCACTTGCTCTCCCCCTATTGAGTCAGCCCTTTCAGTCTCTCCTTTCGTGACAATTTTGCCAGCTTCCCTCTCTCTCTATCCTCCCATCCCCCCTCCAGACAAGAGCTGCCAACACACTCTCAAGTGTCCACCTGATTTAATTAGCTCACTCTTCATCAGCGTCTCTCTCCCACCCGCTGACCAGTCCCTTTCATGTCTCATGAGTTGTCTTCGGGGATGGTTCCTGTCCTGTGCCAACAGAAGGTCTGGGGAGCTTTGCCGCTGGGATTCCTCTAGTCTCAGTCAGACCATCAAGTCTGGTCTTTTTATGAGAATTTGGGGTCTGCATCCCACTGATCTCCTGCTCCCTCAGGAGTTCTCTGTTGCGCTCCCTGTCAGGGCAGTCATCGATTGTGGCCGGGCACCAACTGGTTCTTCTGGTCTCAGGATGATGTAGGTCTCTGGTTCATGTGGCCCTTTTTAAGACACAGTTTTTAAATAGCAAAAACAAAGAGGTAGAAAAGAGATAGTGAGAATCTTAAGATACAGACTTCGCAAACCAGAAAACTGGCATGTGGGCACCCACACTCATTCAGACCCTTGGAGAGGTGAGGTGTAGATGTGCACTTTAGAGGGGTGTACACCCTCAATAATGTTATTCATTTTCAGCTCCAACTATGTACTCTCGGCAACATAATCTGTTGTTGTTGTTAGGTGCGGCCGAGTTGATTCTGACTTATAGTGACCCTGTGGACAACAGAACAAAACACTCCCCCATCCTGCACCATCCTCACAATCATTGTTATACTTGACAAGCATAACTGTGTTAATCCATCTTGTTGAGTGTCTTCCTCTTTTTCGATGACAGTCTATTTTATCAAGCATGATGTTCTTCTCCAGGGACTGGCCCCTCCTGATAACATGTGCAAAGTATGTGAGATGTAGTCTCACCATCCTTGCTTCTAAGGAGCTTTCTGACTGTACTTCTTCCAAGACAGATTTGTTAGTTCAGTGCTATTCAAAGTGTGACCTGAGGACTGATTCCAGTCCACACCAGTTCATGATGGTGTAAGTACAAAAGTCCTAGTAAGCAATCAGAAATTGATTGCAATTTAGCAGAATAATTTTATCTGTTGAATCCAATAAAATTAGGCTGCTATTTTTTATTTCTAAAATTTGAGTTTCTCTAGCAATTAATATTTTATTGCATTCTACAAAAGCAACACCTGGTTCTTCACCACAGTTTGAGAAGTACTGGTCTGTTTTACTTTCTGTTTCTTTAAATGTGCCTTAGCCTGTTCCAAGGGCTGTAGAGTGAACTCAAACTTCCACCCTTTTGGTTAGAAAGCATTACCAGGTTTTTACCGGATGCAGTTATTTAAGATGTCAAACCAGTGCCCTTGCTTTTTTGCAGTTACACCTCAACAGTGCAGTAAGGGTGGGTGAGAGCATGGACCTTGACATCATAGACCCCTGAGTTAGAATCCTGAGTTCTGTCGTTTATGAGCCGAGGGACCACAGGGAAATCAACTAGCCACTTTTAACCTTTTTACCTGAGTTTCCTCATTTGTCAAATGAGGCTGCTGATAGTACCTCTCTCTTAAGGTTGCTGTGAGATTAAATGAAATAATGCATGCAAAACATAAAGTATAAAGTTCCTGGCACATGCTGAACACTCAGAGAATGAAAGCTGTTATATGTTTTTCGTTATCAGTATTAGCAGCACGCTTAGTGCATTTTTTATTGCCTTTATTCAGACATTGCCTGATTGCTCATTTAATCATACTGTTCTGAGGAAAAAGAAGCTAGAAGAGATGAACACGATTGCTTTGCTAGACTCACTTTTTGAAGACGTAGCTAGAATGAGAGGTGTGCATTGGATGGGGAAATCACTAGGTTTCTAATGGGCCTCGGGGAACTAGGACAGTGGTGCAGCAGAAGCCTTCTTGTTCAGGCACTGTGAGCATAACCGGAGTCACTTACAAGGTATTTTTTATACAGACACAACTAACACTACCAAGAGGAAAATGGAATTAAAAAAAAAAAAAAAGGTTTAGAGATATATCTAAAAATATCCCAACCGACAAAAAATGTTGGCTAGAACACCTGGATTTTTCTGAGTATAATTTTAGTTGAGTAGACAGAGAAAAGATATATTTTCCTAAAAGAGGAAAGAGTGATTTTATGGAAAATGGTATTTGGCAGTAATCTATAGATGCAGCTCAATTTTACAAAAGCTTTTCCTGGTTTTAAAGAGTGAGAAGGTGTGGATTAGAACAAGCTGCAATAATAATGATTAGCGCTCATTTGCAATTGCTTCGACTTATCCCCAGATAGTCTTTTTTGTAGGATAATTGCCTAGGAACCTTGACTTGTGGATGTGAACTACAGGGTTTAATCATGTGATAGTTAAATGATATGATTGTTTTAATGTGTGCGCACTAAAGAAGTATATTAAAACCATATTATGGATTCATAGCCATTTGGATATGCTTTATTAGCCTTTAAAAAAATGGGTTAATTGTCTTAAAAGTAAGCAGAAATATGTTCAATATATAAGTAAATTAACTGCCAAGCAGAATTGCACTGAATTTAAGGGAGTGGATTATGGCTTTGTTGTCAAATTATTTTTGGTATATTAAGTATGAATTCAAAAGGAAGACTATAAACAAAATTCAGAGAAAAATATTCAAGAACTACTTTAAGTTATTGCTAGACAAGGGCAATAATACAAAGACATCATTTAATACAGTTGGAGTAAAACCCAGATCATTTGAGCCTTACGTTCTGTAGGTGCAGACACACATGCACAAACGCACACACACACAGATATATTCATACTTAAAATGTTTTAACATACCCAAAAGTATGCATGTGTATCTGAATAAAATGAGTGATAAACATTTTCTGGTAGACAAAATGAACACACACACCTGTTTTCAATAATAAGCTCTGTTAGCCTTGAATGACACCACAGTCTGTCAGGGAAGTGGTGAAATTATCAGACTGTTGAGGGCTTCAAATTTAGATCCGGCAAAGCACTTTCAAAACACACTGTAGGATACAATCTAATGTTGTTTAGACAATAAAAAGGTGATCTAAATTCGTCTTTTCTACCTCTAATTTTTACTGCTTTCATTTAATTTTAAAAAAGACAAATATACACAGAAGCACTGAAAGTCAGGGCCTAAACTCTAAAGTGCTTATTATTGCACATTAATATAACACTGGAGATGCGTGGCTTTGATGTGGAAACAACACAAATGTAGCTATGAGTCCTTGGACATTTCCTGACTACTAAGTCAGCAGCGAAGAAAGACCTTAGCGTTTACAGCAGTAGTTAAGAGGTAGCTGGTGAATTTGTCTTTAACGGATAAGTTCTAAGCATGCACATCCAACATAACAGACCTTGATATTGTAGTCAAAATTAAATAGGGTTTAGTTCTTCCTTTCATATATAAATGTTATTGTAACGATATAAATATTTGGTAATACAAAAATGACACAGATTCTTTGAGAGCTATTAGGTGAATTATGTAAAGGTAGAAGAGATTGGACGGGAACCAGCTTCTAGAACACTTGTTCTCTCTGACCTGAACCTAAATCACTGGCAATCAGATGTAGTCTCTTATATCATTTGATTTCTTCTATTCTAAGACAGTTAAGATACTATGTAAAACAAACGAAATTGTTTGAGGTGAAAGGATTCAATACATTTTTCTATTAGTTTTCAATTTATACTTTTTGGTGGCATGGTGGTTAAGAGCTCAGCCGCTAACCAAAAGGTTGGCAGTTTGAATCCACCGGCTGCTCCTTGGAAACCCTATGGGGCAGTTCTACTCTGTCCTAAAGAGTCGTTATGAATCGGAATCGACTCGACAGCAATGGGCTTGATTTTTTTGTTTGTTTGTTTTGGTTTTACATGCCTTATGCTCTTTCAACCTGTAATGGTTTGCTTGGGACACCCTTGCTCACTGTGAGGAAACTTTCCTATCTTTATGTCAAACAAATGCACTTTAACCCGCTCCCCGGGTTCAGCCTAGGTGACTGTTTAGATAAACTGTTGCTTAGACTTCCAGTTCGGTGGGGCAGCTGCCTGGAACCAATCCTGCCAGAGGCCTCCCTCATCTGTCAATTGCTTCTCGACCAGCAGTGCATCCTCTGAGCTGTGCATCTGCTTGGCTACCCCTGCCTCATACAGCTGGCTTTGCATAAGCTTCATAGAAAAGTGGATTATGCAAACTTCTTTTTACAATCCTTGCTTCTCAAAGCAAGCTGTTATATATGGAGCCCATGCACATGTAGAAAGCAGATAGGAAAGTCACCTACCCAGTTCTAGAAGTTTGCTATAGTCATGAGACAAAATCAAATGCCCCTTTGCTTTTCTTTGGCAGTGATGGTGATGGGGAGGTGCTGGCCACCAGTGACATTTGCCTTGGTGCCTAGCTCACTGATAGGATGTAGAAGATGCTCAATAAACATTTGTTGGATGAATGAATGAATGATCATTTCAAAGCAGGTTAGATTTTTGGCACTGCTCTTTCCACATCCCTTCCTCAGCTCTTGGCCTTCTCAGATGGCCACCCTAAGGGGGCTGCACGGGAGAAGGATGAGCAGTCATGATGTGCATCTCTACAACCTTTGTACAACCTACAAACCAAGGATTTTGTAGTCAAGCAGATCCGTGCCTAAATTTGAACTTTGCTCCTTACGCATGTTTTAACCAGGGCAGGTCACTTAGCCTCTCTGTGGCTATTCTACTTTATTTAAGATGGATAAATTACACTTTGCCTTAGAGGGTTTTCATGAGAGAAATTACTTTATATAGTGTGCATTTAGTCTTAACAATAGTGATAAAAGTTTCCATATTTTGAGTATCTCCTAGCTGCCTCGGTCAGGGTTGGAGGACGTACAAACATTTTCACCAATTGTTCCACCAGCTGTGCAAAGTAAATAGCAGTATTCCCATTATAAAGCTGATTAAACTGAGACTCTGTGATGTAAAAGAATCTACGTCAAGGTCGCAGAGCCAACAAGTGCGAAGGCAGAGATTTGACATTAAGCTTATCTGACTCTTGAGCCCAGAATTTTCTTTTACCCTTTAATAAATGTTACTTTCCCTTGCCCCTCCCCAAAATGGAAGTCACATCGTTCTGCTATCCTCATTAACTTCTGTTTACTCGGTTCTATACAATAGTTGCTCATAGTAAATCCCAGTAGGCTCAACAGTTCTGTTCATTCTGCTCACTTATTCAGAATCTGTCTGCAGACTCCATAGTAACAGTGCTTTTAGGTGTCATTACCGGACCTCACAGATTTTTAATAAATTTGTTCTGTGTTACTTTAAGTTAGATATTGTAACACAGGACAGAAGGGGCCAGGGAATACTGAGCCACTGAGATGATTCACCCTTTCTATAACGCAGCCCAAGAGAGAAAACAAAAGCACCGCAGTGTCTCCTCTGTCGTGTATGGAGTCAGAGACTCTTCTGGCCATGTGTCTACGTGTGATGTCAGTGGGAACTTGGAATATTGAGGGTGGAGATACCTAACTCGGACAATATGACTTTGCAGCTATTAGCAGAAGCTGGAAATGCTTATAACCGTGGCTGAGTCAGAAGGATATGAACCTTGGACTTATTCTAACAGTTGCCTTTAATTAAATGAGCTTGGCCCCATTAGATTTTGGCAAGTCGGCTATTCAGAAAGCACCGTTTCCTTGCAAATCTTCTAACTTTCCCAAGTTTTGTTTTTATTCAGCATCCTGGATTTTGTTTTTGTTTTCCATTTTCAGATTTATAATCGCTTAGATACAAATTGTTGTGGATTCAGACCACGCAAAGAAGATGCCTGTGTACGGAGTGGACTGAGGTTGAAATGTGATGACCAGGATTCTGTGGCTCTAGCCCACATTGTCCAGAGACAGCATGATCCGAGGCACTTGGTCTTTGTAGACAACAAGGGCTTCTTTGACAGAAGCGAAGATAACTTAAACTTCAAATTATTAGAAGGCATCGAAGAGTAAGTTTCATGATGTAGTAGCATCTTAAGGATATCACATTTATATTAAAAAAATTTGTAAGGTTTTGAGAAAACGCATGCCCTATATCTGATTGATTTAACCCTGCGAAAGGAATTGTGAATGTGGAGTCTTAGAACGGAGGCCTACGAAAGGGAAATGAACTCAAATGGAAGAGAACCAGAGTTCCACACGGTGTCTCTCAGCGTTCAAAGCTTACTTTTCAGGTCACAGCCTCTGTGGTGCTTGGCCCTTGTTGTGAAGATCCATGTAGTTAGGATGGAAGATTGCAGGAATCTCTGGAATAGGAACAGGCAGAGCAGGGAGTAAGCAAGTGGTGGAGGCTTCCTTATCGAGACATGTGACAGGATGTGGGGAGGACTACCGGAAATGCAGATATTGACGTGGCAGGATGCCCAAGGGCAGAACAAAATCATGTGAATTTGAGGAAATGAAGAGGGAAATGAGAGCCAATCTAGTGAGGAAGGTGTCATATCAAAGGATTGCAGGCTGCTGCTTAAGTTAGGTAGGAGGGTTTTGAGCATTTGGAAGTCCTTCCGGGCACCCAAAAGGGAGAGTTGATTGATGCTGCTTAGGACAACAGAAATACTCATTTCTATTTATGGGGTTGACTCAGGAACCAAGACTTTAGGGGAGACCTTGAAAGTTGTGGGATGCCTGGCAGGACTCAGACAAAATGCGGAGCAGAGACTGGATCAGTGTGAGATTGAAGAAGGAGTTCTACATCTTAGAAGTTAAAATGCAGTGGTTACTCATGGCACACTTGATCTTATCTGTAATTGGAAATAAAGGAAACCAGGAACTAGGTGGTAGTGGCAGGGACCCAGCAGTGGAGCCCTGAGCTATTCAACGCTAGCTACGGGGATTGTGGTTAGATTCCCAGCTCTACCACATGGCGGGGCTGAGCCACCCTTCATATTTCATGGCTTAGTCAGAAATTAGATTGACTAAGGAATTGGAGTAGGTTGGGGATTTAGACTACAGGAGTGAATTACTAAAATAGCTAATTGCTAAAATAGCTGTGTGAAGCTAAATGACTTGCTAGAAAGCGCACAAGTATGTCTAAAATTGACGTTAGGGCACAGGTCTTCTAAATCGAAATCAAATATTCTTTCTAAAATAAAGGGTAGTATTCGTACTATGTTAGTATTACTTTTGTTAATAGTGTTCTGACGGAATATTTAACTAATCTTCCTATAAGAATTAGAAACACGTTCTTATAATGAATGAAAACTAACCAAACCACAAACTCATTGCTGTCTAGTCAATTCCGACTCATAGTGATTCTATAGAACAGAACAGGACTGCCCCATAGAGTTTCCAAGGAGCAGCTGGTGGACTCGAGCTGCCAACCTTTTGGTTAGCAGCCATAACCACTGCACCACCAGGCCTCTGAGCTGAAATTGTGACTTAAATGTTGATTTCATGTACTTTCAACTTTAGAAGTAAAACTGCCCTGAAGAGTTTCATGAGCCCTGATTTTGTGAGTTTCTGCCATCCCCTGCCCTGTTGATACCTGTTCCTCACATCTCTTTATGGACTAAGGCAGAACATGTGGCAGATTTTCTCTTTTTTTATGAGTCTAAGCTAAGGAAATTTAACATATAGGAAAATTTACATACCTAATTCATCGCTTAATGGGTTGATATTGGGGAGGTCTTCTTAAGTCCCTAAGTTCTTTCTTCGATGTAATAATGTCTGGGTAGTACAGTCCATCCACCTCATTCTTTCACAGAAATACAAATACTGGTTTATTATTTCAAAGAAGATTTAACTTTAAATGCATTAGGAGAAGTAATGGGTTTTAAGTTAAATCTTCTTTGAACATCGAACTCACACATTGAGAAGCAAAAATAAAGACTTTTTAATCCCAGATCAATGCATTGAATTTCCTATTTACCAATATGATGTAAAGAATGTTAATTTTTTTCCCTTCATTTCTTTGCCCTTCATAAAAAGGATCAGTCACTACAGATATCAGTTGTAACAGTTTCATTTTATGCATTCTGCCACAGCTAAAGTAGTTAAAGAGCCATAGAATTTAAGACTCATGGATTATCAATACTTCATACTGGAAAATGCTTATTTAATTAATTATTTACTTAATACCAGAACCACTCAATTCTACAGTACATGTCTTCAGGGAGCATAGGGCATCTTACAAGTGTTACTTAATTCCATACTTACTCCTTCTCTTTAAACACCTCCAGCCCTGTGGCCTTTGGTCTTCCTTCAGCGTGACAACTGCTGGAGCACCTGGAGCCCTTGAATCCCACATGCCCTGTGTGTCATCCAGAAACCCTGGTGGGTAGTGGTTTAGTGCTAAGGCTGCTAACCAAAGGGTCGGCAGTTCAAATCCACCATGTGCTCCTTGGAAACTCTATGGGGCTGTTCTACTCTGTCCTATAAGGTTGCTATGCGTCGGGATCGACTCAATGGCACTGGGTTTTTTTTTTTTTTGGTTTTGTGTGTCATCCGGCTTGCTCCATCAAAATTTGGGAAAGGTGCTTACAAGGGCCTGGGACTTCCGGCAAAGTGCACTCTTTGAACAAGTATCTGTTCTTTAGTTCTATAAGAAACAACTGAGTTTACTTAAAAATTGCTATTAAACTCTAACACTTTTACTGTGTTTTCATTGGCATTTAACGAAACTAAATTTCAGGGGGGAGAGGCCGAATTGGGGACTTCCCAAAATATTAGTCATGATTTAAACCAGAAATTTTGCTAAATCCTTTAAATAATATATATGCCCGGCCCCTGATTTTATGCTTCCTAACTCAAAGAGAAGAAGAAAGGAGAGCGTACTCTTGTCAGGTAATCCAGAAAGAATCCTTTTGAATTGGACTTGGGTTTTCCAGGGGGCCTTTCAAGGTGGAGGGCGGTGGTTCTAAAACCTGAGTTTTGCCAAATTTATTTGAAAACAATTTAATTATTTAATTGATGCTTCCAAATTCTCAAAATTGCTGAAGTATAATCAGAATCAAAGGCAATTCTTTGTTTAATTGGACATTTTCAAATGATTCCTTTCTATCTTACTACATACATTATGGATTATTTCGCATTAAATTCAGCTGTATGACTCCTACTCAGGAAAAGCGCCTCACTGAAATCATCAGCATTTTTCTTCACATAGCTTCTTGCATGAAATCTCGCCTTGACACTCAGGAGAATACTATTTTACTTGGCAGATAAAAGTGGTTTTTACGGGCAAAATAGAATTTAAAATTAAGAAAGCTATTTTTGCCAGACTAACAGATCCTTTCTGATCCTGTGCCTCTTTTTTGCCTAAACATAATGACCTTAAGTGAGATGTTAGTATGTCAAGTTGTGAGTGGTATGGAAAATTCAATTCACTCGAAGCCCATTTTTCTGGCATATTAATATTAAGAGAAGAGGCAGTTTGACAGTGATGAAAATACTTTGATTCTCAAGAAACCATTTGATAGTGTGATCTATGCCAGATTAATGAAGGGCAGAGCAATTGAGTGAGGCATAATATTTCCAAGTAATTACTAAGAATGAAATATTGTTTTATCTTCTCAGGTTTCCCGAATCTGCAGTTTCTGTTTTGAAGAGCCAGCACTTACGGCAGAAACTCCTTCAGTCTTTGTTTCTTGATAGGGTTTACTGGGAGAGCCAAGGAGGTAGACAAGGAATTGAAAAACTTATCGATGTGATTGAACAGAGAGCAAAAATTCTTCTCACCTACATCAACGCACATGGAGCCAAAGTATTACCTATGAACGAATAGCACTGGCAGAAGCGCTAGATGTATTTACATGTTCTTGTTCCTAAATCAAGTACACCAACCTCAAATTCTTTTTGGAATGAGGTAGTGTAGATGAATACATAAAAATAAATGAGTTTAACCAAGCATGTATGAGAAACTTGAGCACTGTAAGCAGACTAAAAGGATTTAAAAAACATACAGCTCAGAAAAATATTTGTTTGTTTTTCTCTAACATCATGCTGTGTGGATCTCAATATCTGACTACAGAAGGGTTCCAATTATTATTCCAGCTAGATTCGTTATAACCTTTGTCATGTCATTTAATAGAACAGAGGTACTATGTCCTAGTTGCCTAGTGCCACTGTAACACAAATATCACAAATAGGTGGCTTTAAAGAACAGAAATTTATTTTGTCACAATCAGGAGGCTAGGAGTCCAATCCGGGTGTGGCTCTACAGGGAAGTCCTTTTTCTAGTTCAGCTTCTAGTAGCTGGCAATCCTTGGACCTCTGGGCTTGTGGATTCATCTGCCTTTACCTTCCTTCTGTGTCTGTGTGTCTCTGTGTGTAATCTGCTCTTTTTATAATTCAGAAGTGATTAGATTAAGAATCAACCTTACCTGGGCATGATCTAATTAACATAACAAAGAAAATCCTATTTCCAAACAGGATAACATCCACAGGTATAGGGGTTAGGATTCCAACATAAGTTTCAAGAGGACACAATTTAATACGTAACATACTGACTCCTTTAATAAACCATATTTTATAAACGTCATTTTGACTGGTCTGACCAAATACTAATGGGAATGGTTCTTGACATTCTTCTGTTGCTGCTTGCTAAAACGCAGCAGTCCCAACCATATCCAGAGGCAACTCTCCATTGGAAAATTGAGGCTCATGGTTTGCAGAAGTATCAGAGCCTGTAATACCTTCTAAATAGAGACGGTGGACTGTTTGTATGTTTCCTAGTGTATCTGTAAATTATCAGCCGTCTCTGAGCAGCAAGAATCACATTTTCCTTTCTTTTTTAGAAATTTATTTTATTGACAATAAAGAAATCACCTCAATCTGAAAATTTATATACTGGGTAGTTTTACTCTTTCCATTTTGGGTCAATTTGTGTCTAGCAATTTATAAATTGAACAATTCCGAAGTATGAAGTTACCTATTGGGAGTTACCTAACTAAACCTATGGACTATCTTTTTTTAAAAAATGGATGCTCTTTTTTTTAGTTTGTCATGATTTCTGTGTACTTTATTAATAATTAGTAGATTTATTCAAAGTTGTTCTTTGTAATTAATGTTTAATCTGATTAAATTGATTTTATCCAGATATTGACAATAGGTCCAGATATTGAGTGTGTTAAAATATACTGGCTGGTTTATTTCGGTATAAGAAATAAATTAAACATATAAATAAAATAAAATAAACAAATAAACGAAATAAATTAAAACTTGACTCCAGTAAGTTCTCCTCAATGAAAGCACATAACTAAGAACTGAAACATTGAATTTGTACAATATCAAGCCTCAATTTTTCACCCCAAACTCTCTCTACCATTTTTTTAAATTAGACTGGAAGACTTAAAAAAAAAAAGACATAATATTCATGTGTTGGGTCTTCATGTCGCTGAAATGTACTCAAGATCATCATAAGTGATAGATATTCACATACAGATTTCAAATTTAGAACAATTTTTCACTACCATTTCACCCCCATGTACCCCATCCCTTATTTAAAAGCTAAGCTTCTGACTTTTTGTTTCCCTAAAGTTTAAAAATACAATTTAAGAATATTTATAACGTGATGTCTCCTGTCTTCTCAATTCTGTCTGTTATTGCTAAAGTGTACTACATTTTCTGTTTTCTGATAGAGGATAATTGAATATCAATGTGACTTCATATTATTAAAGATATTACAATAAAGGCTAGACTAAAGACAGGGAGAGAAAAAAAGAACATGCCTTTAGATTCTAATTTATACCACTTAAATAGAGTAACATGTCAAAATAACATGTTAAGTACAAGGAAGATGGACCAAAGAGAGAAGGGGATTATTCAATCATCTAATTATAACTTTTTCAGGCTTATACTCAAGTACTGCTTTTAGCAGCCTTATTTGCACTGCTTTGCCCTTGGGAAAGTTTATCTTCAGACCACCCTCTTCTTCAATTTTCCGTGTATAGTGTTGAGTACTTCCCTCTGCTCCCAGAAATTCCTGGTACTGTCTGGTTTTCCTGAGGCCCCGTTTGACCTGCAGTCTCTGGGCTTTTTAAGGTCCTTTTTTTCCCCCTCAGAAATCAGCCTCTTAATGAAAAACTGGCCAAACTAAAGTTTGCAGACCTGAGTACTAGTTTGACCCAAGCACTGGCTTTAAATAACACCTGTGACACCTTGTCTTATCAAGGTGACATATTTACATTTTATTATGTTTTTTGTGGAAATATAACATCTTAACCCAAACTTGTGATATTGATGGTGGGAGTTCCAGGCTCCATAGAAGCTAGCTTTATTTTTGTGTCTTGAGCTACACTGCTTTTGTGCAGCCTAATCTTCCCATAGGGTCCGTGGGTGGTACAAAGAGTTAAGCACTTGACTACTAGCTGAAAGATTGATGGTGTGATCCCACCCAGAGCTGCCTCAAAAGACAGGCCTGGTGATCTCCTTCCAAAAAATCGGCCATTGAAAACCCTATGGAGCCCAGTTCTACTTCGGCACATAGGGTCATCATAAGTCAGAGACAAGTCAAGGGCAACTAACACGTTACATGTTACCTGAAAGGTTGGAGGTTCACACCCACCCAGTGGCTATGCAAAAGCAAGGCTTGGCAATCTTTTTCTGTAAAGATTACAGCCAGGAAAACCCTGTGGAGCTCAGTCCTACTCATAGGGTCAGTTCTCATACATGGAGTTGCCATGAGTTGGAATCAACGCAATGCAACAGATTTTTTTGTTTGTTTGGTCTTCCCACATCTGGACCTGACTTTGTTTATTGCCTGTAGTTATGCCAAAATGCTTAATGTTAAAAAAAGTTCCAGAAATACACATCTATTTTAGCCAACTTTGCTCTTTAACAATGTATTTTATTTTACAATCAGTGAATTATTATTGAATATATTTGAGTAAAGAATAATTGAAGGCTAAGCTTTTAATTCTAATAAATAATGTTCTTTTCTCTTCCTGAAACAATGAGGATACTCTGAGAATTTTAAATACATTCAGATTGTACTGTGGTTTGGTTCACATAAGCACATTATGTGGTTTATTTATAACTTGATAACAAATTGAAAACAGACAAATTTACCATGAGAGATATACAAAATCTTATTCTTGAGTGATTTATTTTACTGAAGTTGATGATATGAAAATAAATATCTTAATAATAAAACATATTAGAAATTAAAAAATGCACTTTTTCTTTTGTGGATAGGAAAAGTTTCTTTTGTACATGGGTTATTTTTTGGAAGCTAAGTATAGTGTTTGCACTTTTATTCATAAAAAAATAACAGTCAAAAATTTTATTGGATTACGTTTAGGTATGCATGTATTTAACATCATCGTTAGTGGTCATTTCACTAGACCTTGGGGACATGTAGCACTGTTTTAGGTAGTATGGAAATTAAGTTAATAGATATCATAAACTATAAAGGAAGATTAGATTTTTGGTTTACTTTTCTTTGCTTGAGGTGAGTATCACAATTATGCTTAAAATTTTCTTTTTATCATTAATAGTTATTAGGTTTATTAGGCACCCAGGAAGCTTGCCAAAATATAAAGTATGTTGGACTTATCCTCAAAATATTTACCATCTCCAAGCTTGTGTAATAGCCTCTTTATTCAATTGTAGCTTTAAATAGACATTGTATTACATCTAATGAATAAAATATCCAGATATAGCTTCATTTCCACACTGTCCTACGAAAACACTACGATTATTTCAGCACAGAACAAGGTAAAGTATATCAGAGCGCTAGTCTGAAAATGTGATATGGAAATTGTACATATGGCAAATAAGGGTGATAAAGATTTTCTTTAAAAATTAAATACTATAATTAAGAGTTAAGAACTTTAATTCATGAAAGATAATGTAACTTGTCAGGAAAAAAAACTATCTGATCCTTGGAAATAGCCTGAAGCGATTTTGGGGTGTTACTTCAGTTTAATGCTGACTTTGATAGTTGATTGAGTGGTTTGTTTTACAATGTTGTAGGGCAGAGGTTAACATGTAGATTTTTGTCCCATAGAAATGCAAATAATCGCTGTCTGATGGAAAAAATAACCTTAACGGTTACAGTTTATTGCCCCGTTGGATATTAACCAATTTCATATCTAGTCCAACAATCTTATCCTAACATTGCCTGTACATACCTAAGGTTTTGAAATACCCTCTCAAATGAAATAGCGCACTTACTTACTCATCTTAGTGATTCCCTTGTTGATTAACTAGTTGAATAAAATCATTGACACATGTTCATTTTACATTTAAGTCATGGTTTTATCTTTTTAAGAATTTCACTGTAGCAAACTTTCAAACGGCACTTATAATTTTTTTTTACCTAAGTCATTATTTTACCTTTCAGAAAATTTTATCTTAACAAACTTTCAAAACATAGAGTTATATAATTTTAGAACTGAATGGTACCGTGAGATCATTATCTCATCAAACTTTGAATGAAGACACTGAGGCTTAATAAGGTAAAGTGACTTGCCCTCATTTACGCAAATGGTTGAACTAGAGTTTTCAATGTTAGAACTGACTTAAAACAGCTAGAAAGCGGAAACTTTCTTAGAGATTTTTTTATCCATAAAAATAAAATAAGAAAAACAAGCTGTATAAACCATGAAGGCCTTATATAGGCATAAAACCTGAAACCCATTGCCGACAAGTTGATTCCAACTCATAGCGACCCTACAGGACAGAGTAGAACTGCTCCATAGGGTTTCCGAGGAGTGCCTGGTGGATTTGAACTCTCTCCCTTTGGTTAGCAGCCATAGCACTTAACCACTACGCCACCAGGGTTTCCAAATCCATTGCCTCGAGTCCATTCCAACTCACATCGACCCTATAGGACAGAATAGAACTGTCCTGTAGGGTTTCCAAGGAGCAGCTGGTGAATTTAAACTGCTGACCTGCTGATTAACAGCAGTAGCTCTCAACCACTGTGCCACCAGGGCTCCTATAAAGGCATAACCATGTTTGTTGTTGTTGTTGTTAGGTGCCAGTGAATTGGTTCCAACTCATAGCAACCCTATAAGACAGAGTAGAACTGCCCCAAAGGGTTTCTAAGGAGCAGCTGGTGGATTTGAACTGCTGACCTTTTGGTGAGCAGCTGAACTCTTCCTCAGTGCATCACCAGGGCTTCTGTTCATGTTTATTGGTAACGTTAAAGCCCATAAACCAAACTTGTTGCCGTCAAGTTAATTCCAGCTCATAGTGACCCTATAGGACAATGCAGAACTGCCTCATAGGATTTCCAATCAGTACTGTTAGGGCATATTTTTTTTGTGTGTGTGAACTGACAGAGAATGGAATAAACAAGAAAGTTTCTCATTCTATGAGACTTTTAATAACCACACCACACACTCCATTGAGATCTACTGTGTGTCATGCTCAGTGCCAGGCAATGCAGATGGGCAAATTAATAAGTAACATTTTAATGTGTTACCCATCAATTGAGACTTATAATTAGGCTTTAAGTTACATCTTTAGTACAAAAGATGGGAAAAACAATTCTTTTAAGGAATGTCCAGAAATAAACTCTTAGAGAGTGTTTTTTTGTACTCACGGTAAAACTTTGACTCTCTCCTTAGTCTATTCTTGACTATTACTGCTCAAAATGACAATTTGAAGTCATGTAGTGTCTGGACAGATACATCTACTCACCTCAGTGGGTCCTGTGGGAATCACTACGTTCCAATATGGTGGTATAACAATAGATAGTCATAATGAATAGCTTGATTAATCAAAAATATGTTAACTTATATTTTGTCTTGTACTGGTGTTCCTTAGCCTGTTAGAGCTCTGTGTCAATTTGAGAAGCTGATTAAATGTACAGACTGTCTACATAGTTCTGCGTATAATTTCACGTGTCCCTCAGACCCCTCGAAGTCCGTTTATGAAAGCTTTCCTCCTTTTTTTTTTTTTTCCTCCTAGTTCTGCAGACTCCTAAGTTAAGAACCCTCACTTTACAGTGCAAATGTGGGAAATTACACTGTGTATTTTAAAAAGATATTCACCTAGTACGTTTTAAAAGTTATTTGCTGGCAATGTTATTTGCCATTAGTATACACGCAGGGAGGTGAAAATGTAGGATCTGGAAAAAATTATTTAATGAGGTACTTTATTCACCAATGAAAAGTTGAGGGGCTACTTACGTTAGTGATGTTTTAACTTTTTCAGACCACATTAGGCCCAAATTCACTACCATTCACTTAATCAAGTACAGAATGGAATCTTTTGAGTTTAATTTATTAAAAAATTATCAGTGACAATTTTTTTTTTGTGCTGATATACAGAAGATCCCAAAGGTGAAGTGACTTGCTCTAATTTATACGAATGGTTCACCAAAACTCTTCAATGTTAGAATTGACTTAGAAAGTCAGTATAAAAGTATATGTAAGTATGAAAATAACTTATTTTGTAATAGTTTAGACGATGAAGAACATTAATTATACTTTATAAACAAAGAAGCTAAGTTAACAATATATTATTATGTATAAATAGCATAAATATTATTTATAAATAATATATATAAATACATATTATATAAATATATATAATGTATATTATTAACTTAAATGGATTTATTTGATTACCATTAATGGTTTACTGGGCATGCTTATAATGCTTCTGCTTGGCTTAAAACAATTTCTAAACAAATTAGTGAACTTTTCCTGGTGGAATTATTTCCTTGGTATTATGCAAAGAACTGTAACCTTTTCTCACTCTACTTTTGGACTGTCAGAAGAGTTCCATGTGTCTGTAATAATTTCATGTTTTGGCCCCTTTCCCATTCAAACACAGCTGTCTTAAGTCAAAACATGGCATCTTCCCTAATTTTTAAGCTCCATGGTCTCCTGGGATGGGACCCCTGTGTAAGGAAGTTCTGACTCACAAGGCTTGCTGGCAGACTGTGTTTCACAACCTAAAAATGCACGTGGTAAGTGAATGAAGTCACAGAATCCTTTCTTACAACAACATTGCAGATGGCTAAATTAGTTCACATTTTTTCATCTTAGGAAGGTACTTTTATACCCTATGAGTCCAAAGTACATTTAGTTAGTTGATAAAAATAGGCATAATTATGCTCACACTAAGAAATTCCTATGCATCTTCTTTCTAAAAAAAAAAGTAATCTGTATTCCTTAACAGTACTTGTCAAGATTTTTAAAAATTTTGAGACGAAAGAGCTAAAAACTAAAGAAAACCTCTCTTGTCACTGGCTTTAATGACACGCTGCAAAATAGCTGTGCTATATTTCAAAAGGCAAACTTGGCTGCCAAGAGTGGGCCCAGTCACTAAACGAGACTGAGACAGCTGTGATTTTGCAAGATATGCCAGCATTCTCTTTAGCTCCGGGACACTAGACATTATTTGGTTTGTAAAGTGCCCTATGTTATTGGATCAACAAAAGATCCTGTTCTGTATCGTTTCAGGCCCTTAGGAGTAATAAAATTGAGGTCAACTTTTTTTTTTTTAAAGCCTTACAGTACTATTTTTTTTTTTTAACTCTGTTCCAGATATCTTCTCAAAGAAGATATCTTTGAGATATCTCAGAGAATTCATTATGATTAAAACAGATCAAGGTCTTTTTAAAGAGAAAAACAAAATATTCACAGTTTCTCCTCATAGGAGGTATTCAAACTTCTTTTTTTTCTAATCAGGTCACAGGTGACAGTTTAAATATAAGACTTTCTCCAGAGTTTTGGTGGTTATTGTGGCCATGTTAATTGCTGTTACTTTTGTGCCCTTCCTCTATAAGTTGCAACAAATAAATCCAATCAAACCAATAATATAAGTTGCGTTTGAAAAGGAGTGACATAGCTAGACCCAGAGTAGCAAATTCCTAATTAAAGACTCAAATTTCTAATTATACCCTGTCTTCAGCCAGGCTTCCTCAACCTCAGCCCTGTGGACATTTTGTGTCACTCAGTTCTTCGTTGTGGGGGCTGTCCTGTGCTTTGTGAGATGTTTAAGCAGTACCCTTGGCCTCTTCCCACTAGATGCCAGTAGCAAAGACTCACTCACCCCCAGCTGTAAAAAGTAAAAATGTTTCCAGAAATTGTCAGATATCCCCTGGGGGACAAAATCACCCATGTTGAGAACTACTTAATTAGCTCAATAATAGAAAGTCCTTCATAGAAGAGAAAAAAAATATATATATTTTTTCTTTTTGGTCCTCTCACATTCACTTTATGCAGATTTTCTGTGAAATGTCTTTGTATTAAAATTTATTGACACATTCTATGACATCACTAAGAGCCCTAGGAGACTTTGAGGGATTATACAAAGAAGTCATAAGACAGTGCTGTGGATTGATTGTGTCCCCTAAAAAGTTCTTATCCCCATATCTGCAAGAGTGACCTTGCTCAGAAACAGGGCCTTTTGACTATGTTATCAGTATGTTAACATGAGGTGATTCCAGAGTACAGGGATCGTAATCTGATATGAGTGGTGTCTTTATGAAAGAGGGGAAGACACTCAGGGGGAAGCTGGACATGTGAAGAGGTGTCTATAAGCCAAGGAATGCTAAGAAATTTCTAACCCATCAACTCTAAAACTTCCAACCTCTAAAACTCTGAGACAATATATTTCTGTTTTTATAAGTCCCCAGTTTGTAGTAGCTTATTATGGCAGCCCTAGGAAACTAATAAAGAGAGTTAGGAGGAAGAGGCATCATTAGATCTGAAAGAAAACTTCTGGGTGAGGTAGAAATCTGGGATCATGAGGCAAATTAAATACCAGGGCAAAGATTTTAGAATGGATGGTTGTTTCAGGTAAGAGTGCTTGCAAGTCTATGCTGTATCACCTTCTGTTCCAGGGCCAAGTATCTGTATCCTTTGAAAAGATACCTAGAATAAAAAGGAGCCATAATGTCATCAGGGGCCAAAGAGCCCTATGGGAATATCCTTTAAAAGAAGGTCAAAAGAAGTGGAGGGTGTTTTCCTATTGGCAAGAGGAGAACAGCAAAGTTAAGTAGATTTGTTCAGTGATGATACAGTTAACAACCAATGGCTGTAGAGGATAACGTTGATAAATGGAAGAGAAAGAATATTAGTCACGATAGGCTGAGTGACGCTGCAGTAACAAAAATGCTATCAAATCTCAGTGACAAAACATGAAAGGTTTATTCCTTGCTTCTGGCACATGGCAGGTCAAGAAGGCTTTGGTCTTCATAATCACCTAGAGACTCAGGCTGAAGGAGAGGCAGACAACCATTTAAAATGTTTTCATCACTATGAGTGAAAGAAAGTTCTGAAAGGCCTTTTACTTCCCCTCACAACGTACTGGCCAAAAGTGGATTGGAAAGGGGGGAAGCTTGAAATATTTGGTGAATAAAATTCCTAAGTACAACAGATAGTGAAAGCTACAAGTGATGGCTCTGATTACATTTGAGACAAATAAAACCTAAACCTGGTATTGTTTTCTAATAATACTCTTCGTGGAAACTCCCTGTGTGACACACACAGGTTGTCTCAGAAGTGGCCACAAGACTTGCTAACCAGTATCATCAATCCCTCTTTGGGTGCTATGTCCATCTGGTCTGATTGAGCTGTACACAGGAGGCACTCACAAAGAGTTACTCACAGACATGGACAGAAAACAACAGGAACAGTTTCGTGGTGAGGGGTCCTTCCTGGCTTGAAAGCTGTTTGAAAGTAGATGGGGACTCTTTTATGTGCCCCTGCTTTGCACCACAGGTGAGGGACCTCGAAGTTTCTCCAGCCAGTTTTATACTCCAGAGACTTGCTGTACAGAGATTTTCCTTCCTGACAACCCAAGGAGGTTATGGGTAGACAGTTGGGAACAAGTAGGAATTTTATCACCTTAGCCCTCCTACTTATCTGGGCAGAACATCAAGTTTCAGGATGGGCTGTTACTTGTCTTGAAGCCTAAGAATACCAGCAAAAGGAGGAATGGGAAGTAACTGTAGCTGATGGGCCATCTGAAGGACTGCCTCCTTTCACTCCCTCCATACCCACTTATCCTATCCCTGTGTTCCCTTCCAGGTCATAGTTGATAGGCCAAGTTTTGTATACTTGTGACCCAAGCTAAATATATCAGTCTTTTGTTTCAACTCTGTTTTCCTGTCATACTTGTTTGGCTCAAAATTGAACACTTGAACATTTTCCTCAGAATTTTAGAACTGAATTTTAGAAAAAGAAATTAGGACTAAAGCAATAATGGGTAATAGTCTGGAGATATAGGCATATTTTTCTTCATAAGGGCTGAAGAAATTCAAATTCAGAGTGATAAAGGGAAGATGCTGACTTACGGTGTGTTGGAGTAGAACTGCACTCCACAGGGTTTTCCATAGCTGATTTTTTGGAAGTAGATTGCCAGGCCTTTCTTTCAAGGCAACTCTGGCTGGACTCAAACCTCCAACGTTTCAGTTAGCAGTAGAGTGTGTCAACCATTTGCACCACCCAGGGACTCCCTTGGAATCAAGCAGGACTTTTTCTAATTTATCAGTTTTAGAAAAATCTATCATGATTTTCTCCTGTGTCAGATAAAGATACTAGTGCACTTACATTTTCTTCCCCCACTCCTCAACTTCACAAACTAATTTCTAAGATATTCGCCACTACGCATACCTTGTCAGGCTTCTTCATATTTACCTTCTGTTTTCCACTTTGTCACAGGTGCATTAGTTGTATTTTTGTGGTGCTAACACTTTCTTTGTTCCTCTTACTCTTCTGTGCTGAGTTCCTTTTGTTTGCGGATTTCTTTTTCATTTCTTTTGTTTTTATTGTGCCTTTATGTTTTTCCTCTATATTTTGATGAGTAGGTTTGTTAACTTTCTTTATGGTTACCTTGAAATTTACCTTTACCTTCTTAGGTTTGAACCAGTCTATTATCACTTGGTATCACCTTGCCTTCTCCTCCATTAGAAAGTTCTATACCTACACCATTTATTCCCTCTTTTATTGTTCTGACATTATTGTCATTTACAGATTAACCACTCTGGTTCTCTGTTGCAACTCTTTTGGTTTTGGATAGTCCTTGAGAGTTCGTTTCCTACACTGGTATACGGCTGGTACAATCTTGCATCCTAGGTTCAGGCTGTGGTCTGATGCTGTTTGTTCTCAGACCAGAGGACTCCCATTAATTATTCCTGTAAGTTTGGTTTGGTTTTTAAATATTCCCTTAATTCCTGCTTATGTGAAAATGTCCTGATTTCACCATCATATTTGAATGAGAGTTTTGCATGGTATATTATTCTTGGTTGGCAATTTTTTCATTCAAGGTTTTATATATGTCATCCCATTGCCTTCTTGTCTGCATGGTTTCTGCCGAATAATCAGAGTCTAGTCTTATTGTTTCTCCTCTATATATGACTTTTCATTTTTCTCAAGCTGCTCTCTGGGTTTTTCCTTTGTCTTTGTTTTTAGTGAGTGTGATTATGATATGCCTCAAAGCTTTTCTTTTGGGGTCTATCTTATATGGGGTTCATTGAGCTTCTTGGATAGTCAGCTTTTCATCACTCATGATATTAGGGAAGTTTTCTGACAACAATTTGTCAATGACCTTCTCCGTGTTTTCCATTTTCTCTCCCTGTTCTGGAACTGTGATCACTCACAGATTTTTGCTTTTGATTTTATCCCACATAATTCTCAGGGTTTCTTCATTTTTCTTTGTTCTTTTTTCTGACTTTTTCTCAAACAGAGTTGTATCCAATTGTTTGTCTTCGATTTCATTCAGACCTGCTCCTCAGTCCTTCCACGACACTGCTCATTTCTGAAATCTTGTTGTTTATCTTTTGGATTTATAATTGTTGTTTCTGTATGATTTCTAGTTGTGAATTTATTTTGGCATTTTGTTCCTGTATTATTTTCTTGAATTCTTCCATTTCTTTGTCTGTATTTTCCATGAATTTTTCTGCCTTTTCTATAAATTTGTTTATTTTTTCCTCATTTTTGTCTACTTTTTGCTTCAACTCTTGGATTGCTCTGAATATTAGAGATTTGAATTCCATGTCAGGTAGCTGTAGTGCCTTTTCTTCTACTGGAAAGTCATCTGGTGTTTTATTTTGGATGCCTGCTGGAACCATCCTATCATTTTTTTTTTTTTTTTTTTAATGTTTTGATACTGTCTGCTGTCTTTGGTACATTTAGTTGTTATTTTCTTTGTTTACTGATTGTAGATTTGTTGGTTTCACCCTGCTTTTTTGTTTTATTTGGTTATGTCTGAGCAGGCAGGCTGTGTGTTCTTTGTTGTTTTTTCCTCTGTAGTCATGATATTTTTACCTCCTTGTCAAATGGGCAGGGCCAGTCACTCAGCTATGGTGCAGCAGGGCAGGTCCAGCTGAAGGGGAGGGGCTGGGATGGGTTGTTTGTGGCACGTACTAGGGCCAACAGGGTGGACAAGGAATCAGTGCTGGGCAGGTTCCAGTAGGCTGTGCCTGTGCTGCTTGGGGATGTGATGTTCAGTGCACGATGAAGGTAGGCAGGTAAGAGAAGGGAGGTTGTGATGTGTGGAGCTAATATGGACATGGGAAAGGAGAGAGAGAAACAAGAGCCAAAAACAAACAAAGGAAAAAAAAAAGAGTGCTAAGGGAGCTTGCTGTTGGAGTGGAGAGATGAGAAACTGAGAAATGGAGAAAAGGAAAAAAAAAAACTAGATAAAAAATTTGGAAAAGGAAAAGAAAAGCCCCCGGAGTCCAACCAGTGGGGCTGTGAAGACCAGAGAAGTGACTCCCAGACTGTGCAGTATAGCCTGGCCAGATGGGGTATAGATGTCACACGGCACCAGGTATTCAGGAGACAGGAAAATAAGGTAAGTATAGAGAGACAAGATCTGAGAAATGAAGAAAGACAGAAAGGAAAAAAGAGAAAAAGAAAGAAGGAAAAAAAGAAACACCCCCAGGGATCCCATCTGTGCTGCTGTGCAGATTAGGAGATTGGCTCCTCAGCCGTGCAGTGCAGCCCAGCTAGAAGGGGCTCCCAAGCCATGAAAAGAAAAAGAAAACAAACGAGCAAACAAAACACAACAAAGCAAAACAAGCAAAAAAAAGAAAAAAGAAGCCCCAGGGATCCCACCAGCGTGGTATCACAGGCCAAGAGAATGGTTCCCCAGGGGATTAGGGCTTTACAGCCTTTGGAGAAGAAGCAAAGACGGCATACCGAGCCAGGTATTCGACAGAAATGGGCGGGAGATGGAGGGAGACATGGAAGAAACCAAAAGAAACAGAAAGAAGAAATATCAGCCCAGGGAGCTGGCCAGTGTGGGTGGGATGAATCCAAGCAGCCTGGGGCTGAAGCAGTTGCCTTCCGGACAAGAGACTGTGGCTGGTGGGAAAGAGAGGGAGAGAAGGGTGGGTTCAGAAAAGGGTATACCCTCGTTACTGGGTGTTCTGTCTCCTGCTGGGAACTTTGTGAAGCTGTTTTCCCATACTCCCTGTCTGCAGATCTCCAGTGTGGATGGGGCGAATCCAAGTGGCACAGATACTGCACTTCCTGGCCAGCAGAGCCACTGCAGTCAGCCAGGAAGGTCGGAGGTAGAACAACAGGGAGTGGGAAAGTGTGTATCACTGGTTACCAGGTGCTCTGTTTCCTGCTCGGAGCTCCATGAAGCTGCTTTCCCTTGCTCCCTGTTCCCCGATCCCTGAAAGGAGTCCAAGATGATGAATCGTGCTGTGTTAGCTGTTAGAGGACCTTTGCACATATCTCTCCTCACTCTCTGTTCTCTGTCAGTTTCCTATGCCATTCAGTGTTTGGCTGAGTTCTTTATCTCTTCATTTGACACTTCTGGTTCCAGGATTGACGCTTCTGTTTTACTTAGTTTTTCAGTCTTTGCTATGGAGGGATGGTGTGGTGCTTCTGTCTATGGCACATGTTGGCTGAAAGTCAGTAGTATTTTTTTTTTAATGAATTTACTGTTCACCATCATTTCCAGCTTCCTCATTTCTGATTTTTTTGCTTGTTTGTTTTATTTTCTTGATCCGTCTCATTGTTGTGACTAGGCTTCATTAACGAGCAATTTTTACAGACACATCATAAGTTCTATTTTCACTGAGTTTTGTCCATTTGTAACTAGCGTCTTGTGATGTTTATGTGAAAATAACATACTATGATGGGGTGAATATGTTTCACACATGGCAAGGACATGAATTTTTGGGGGCCAAAGGGTAGAATGTCATGGATTGAACTGTGTCCCCCCAAAACCTCTGCCAACTTGGCTGTTCTCCATTTTGTGATGGATATAATTTTCCTATGTGCTGTAAATCCTAATCTCTGCCTGTGGTTAATGAGGCAAGATTGGATTATTTTTAAGAGGATTAGAGTGGGATGTTACAACCTTGCTCAGGCCACATCCTCAATCCAATGTAAAGGGAATTTACCTGGGGTGTGGCCTACACCACCTTTTATCTTACAAGAGATAAATGGGAAGGGAAGTGAGCAGAGAGTGAGGGACCTCTTACCACTAAGAAAGCAGCACTGCGGGCAGAGTGTGGCCCTTGGACCCGAGGTCCCTGTGCTGAGAAGCTCCTAGTCCAGGGGAAAATTGTTGACAAGGACCTTCCTCCAGAGCCAACAGAGAAAGAAAGTCATCCCCTGGAGCTGATGCCCTGAATTTGTACTTCTAGCCTACTAGACTGTAAGAAAATAAACTTCTGTTTGGTAAAGTCATCGGCTTGTGGTATTTCTGTTATAGCAGCACTAGATGACTAACACATATGTAACATATGGCTGATAAAAAATTTGGGGTCTATACCTTTTTTTCCCACCCTTTGGAAGTCTGCAGACACTGTGATACTGTCATCTGACTTTGAACACTATAGATGAGTTTTCAGAAGACAGCCTGCATTTTTTTCTCTTGTTTGTATGTGATTTGCTTTTCCAGTTTTGATGCTTATTCGGTTTGTTCTTTATTCCTGAATTTTAATAAATTCCCCAGAACAGATCTTAGAGTTGGTCATTGGACATCAAATTTTCTAGAATGATTTTTCTGGGACCCATTGTGGAATCCGCATACTTATGTTTTCTGTTATTTTGGGAAAGATTTTTACATTATGTATTCCAATATTTTTGGCTCTATTTATTGTTTTCAGGTACAGAGAAATTTATTAAGTGCACATGGAATCTTCACCACCTGCCTCCAAATTCATTGCACTTTCCTTATGTGTTTACTTTTCTGTATTTTTTTCTTCATAATCTGTATTATTTTAAGTGGTTTCTTTATATTTCTGACTCTGTTTCAGCAGCATGTATTTTACTTCTTACTTTTTAATTAATTTTAATTTTTCTAATGATTTTCTTATCCTGAGGTTGCTTTTATTTTTTAGCTTTTCCAGCTCAGCATTCATCTTTTGCAGATATATCAACTATTTATCAATCTTTCATAGTTTTTGAACTAGTTTTTCAGAGTATTTAAAAATTTTTTTTTCCAAAAACATACAAATTAAAATTAAATAAAATTAAACCTTCGACTCCTTAGTTACACTAGCCACATTTCAAATTCTCAGTAGCTATATGTGTTTAGTGGATACCATACTGCCATGTCAGGTAGTGCAAACATAGAACATTCTTACAGTGATAGAGGGGCCTACTGACCAATGTTGCACTGCAATGCAGGACTCTGAGTGTATTTTCTGGGCTCAGCAGCAGGTGTTGTTTCCCACCTTTCTGCTTACATTACCTACCAGACTGCAAATCTAGGTTAGGGTTTTAGTCTCAGAGACAAAAAAGAGCATCTCCAGAAATCCTAAATCAGCCCTCCTTCCAATATTCTTTCATGCATCAGAACTTGACTCCCTTAAAAATGTTCCCAATTCTTTCCATTGCTAGTCTTTGAAGGACCAAATAAAGAACTCTTTTAGGTCTCTTGGAACCTAATCACTCATTTTCAAAGAAATTGGCATAGTGCTTGTCTTAGTTATCTAGTGCTGCTATAACAGAAATAGCACCAGTGGATACCTTTAACAAACAGAAATTTATCTTCTCTCAGTTTAGGAAGCTAGAAGTCCAAATTCAGGGTGCCGGCTATAGGGGAAGGCTTTCTCCTTCCGTAGGCTCTGGGGGAAGGTTCTTGTCTCTTCAGCTTGTTTCCTGGTTCACTGGAGATCTCCATGTATCTTGGCATCTAATTTGTTTAATCTTTTAAACATCTTGCTTGTTTGATCTCTTTTATATCTCAAAAGGGCTTGACACAAGGTACAACCTACACCAACCCTTCCTCATTAAAATACAAAGAGAGTTCATTCCCAAATGGGATTATAACTACAGGCATAAAAATTAGGATTTACAACACATATTTTTGGATGACACAATTCAATCCATAGCATTCCACCCTTTGCCCCCACCAAATTCATGTTCTTGCCACATGCAAAACACATTCACCCCATCATCACATCATCCCAAAAGTCTTAAATCAACTCCAAGCCCAAAATCTCATCTTCTGAGTCATCTAAATCAAATATGGGTGAGAATTTAGGCATATTCCATTCTGTGGCAAAATTCCTTTTCATCTGTGAACCAGTGAAATCTAGAATACCAGTTACCTGTTTCCATGTTTCCAAGGTACAATGGTAGAACTGTCACAAGGTAGACATTTCTATTACAAATGGGAGAAATTGGAGAGAAAGAAGGGATAACAAGCACCAAGTAAGTTCAAAATCTAGCAGAACAAATTACATTAGCTCTCAAGGCTTGAAAATGATCCTCTCTTCTCTGAGACCATTTGGTCAATGGTCCTGCCCTCTAGACTCTGGATGTTGGCCATGCCCTCTGGATTCTGGGTGGAGGCCCCTTGGCTCTGGGCTTCAGCTCCATCTTCTAGGTCCCCTGGGATGGCAACTCTACTCCTTCAGCTTTAGGTGGCCCCATTCTCTGAGTAAATCTGAGTGGCGACCCCGCCACTTTGGCCCTGGCAGTCCAGTTCTTCTGACCTTTGGGAATGGCAACCCTGCCCACTCAGCTTTGGACAACAGCCACATCACCCTGGGACACCTTAAAGGCAGCCCCACACTCTGCAACCAAGTAGGCAAAGATTCAACTTTTTCAAACCTAGAAGGCTGTGTCCCCCCCACTTTGAGATCCAGGAGAACTTGGCACCACCTTTTGAAATCAAGAAGGCCCTGCTTCCCCTACTCCTTCCAGCAGTTCTGCTGATCTCTGAACTTCTCCTGGGATGGTCCTTTCCTTTTTGTGAAGGACAACATATGTAGCTCCTTTCGACAGTTTCCTACCTGTAGAATTCCAAGGGGCAGGCAGCATTCTTTGTTTGTTTTTCATCACCTCCAGTCTAAGCTGATGGAGTTTCTGCTGTGGTAGTTGGTTAGATCCATCAGTCATTACATAGCCATGTCCTTGGTAAAAATTCTAGGATACATAGCCTTAGTTTTACAACAGAATTTTCAAAATCTTTAAGTTCTGTTTTCATTTTGCAAAGCTCATTTTAAGTTTATGTTCTTGCAAGGAGAAACCACATGTCTTCTTTAAGATTTTGCTTAGAAATCTCATGAACCAAATATACAAGTTCATCACTTACAAGTTCTACCTTCCGCCAAACATAATTCAGACAATTCTTTGCCACTGCATTAAGAAGCATCGCCCTTCCTCCATTGTTTGATCACATGCTCATTATTTTCTTTTCCTTTTTTGCTGGGGATGATTTTGGCTTTTCTTTTTTTTTGGAAGATTTTATTGTGGTTTAGGTGATAGTTTACAGGGCAAATCAGTTTCCCATTCAACAATTTATACATAACTTGTTTTGTGACACTGGTTGCTATCCCCTCCATGTGTCAGCATTCTCCCCACTTCCTCCCTGGGATGCCCGTTTCCTTTCACCCAGCTTTCCTGTCCCTTCTTGCCTTCTGATCTTTACTTTTGGGCAAGTATTGCCATTTTGGTCTCCTATGGTTGATTCTTTTGGAGAGCACATTCTTCATGAGTGTTGCTGTTCACTTTAAAAGCCCTCCTATTGTTTGGCTGAAAGGTGATCTCTGGGAGTGGCTTCAGTTTCAAGTTTGAAAGGTGTCTAAGAGCCATAGTCTCGGAGATTCCACCAGTCTCTTTCAGACCAGTAAGTCTAGTCTTTTTTGTGAATTTGAATTTTGTTCTACATTTTTCTCCCATTTTGCCCAGGACCTTCTATTGTGATCCCAGTCAGAGCAGTGGGTAGTGGCACATCATTTCCTTTGAAAGCACATTTAACGTCCACGTTTATAGCAACATTCTGTTACTGGAGCCGTATGTATTCTCTAAGACTATAGAGACTTCTCTATAGCTCTCCTTACTTCTTCCTGTGTCCTTACCTGAATTGCCTTTGACATTCACAATTCTACCAACAGTCTTTTCAAGGCAATCTAGACTTTTTTAATTTACTATTAGGCACCTTAAAATTCTTCCAGCCTCTACCCGTTACCCAATTCCAAAACAACTTCCAGATTTTAAGTATTTTTTAAAATATTTTGTTGTGTTTTCAGTGAAAGTTTACACAACAAATTGGGTTCCCATTTAACAATTTTTACATGAATTGCTCAATGACATTGGTTACATTCTTCCCAATGTGTCAACATTCTCACTATTTCCATTCTGGTTGTTCGATTTCCAGTAATCTAGTTTCCCTGCCCCCTTAACTTCTCATCTTTGCTTCAGAGTAATTGTTGACCATTTGGTCTCATATAGACAATTTTTAAAAAGAGTGCAGTACTCATGGGTGATACTCTTTTGAAAAATTTTAGTTCAAGGTTTAAAGGGTATCTCAGAAAAAAAAAATTTTGTTTTTTTCAGGGCGACAGTCTCGGGGAGTCCTCTAGTCTCAAGTGGTCCACTAAGTGGGATTTTTTTTTATTATTGTGCATCGTGTGAAAGTTTACAGAGCAAATTAGTTTCTCATTAAACAATTAATACACAGTTTTTTTTGTAGCACTGGTTGTCAACCCCCCAATGTGTCAACACCCTCAGATTCTCCACACCGGGTCCCCTGTTTCCATTTGTCCAGTTTTCCTGTCCCTTCCTGCCTTCTCATCTTTGCTTTTGAGCTGGTTTGCTCATTTAGTCTTGTATACATGACTGAACTACGAAGCACAGAACTCACGTGTGTTATTGTTTGCCTTATAGACCTGTCTAAACTATGGCTGAAGAGTTAACCTCAGGAGTGACTTCAGTACTGAATTAAAAGGGTGTTCAGGAGCCATACTCTCTGGGTTTCTTCAGTCTCGGTCAGATCAGCAAGTCTGATCTTTTTTTTGTGAATTTGACTGTTCTTTTTTTTCTCTCTGGGACCCTCTATTGTCATCCCTGTCAGAGCAGTTGCTGGAGATAGCTGGGCAACATCTAGTTGTTCTGGCCTCAGTATGGTGGAGGCTGTGGTAGTTGTGGCCCATTAGTCCTTTCCCTTGTGTCTTTGGTTTTCTTCGTTCTCTTTTACTCCAGCTGGGATGGGACCAGTAGATGGAAACTCGCAGGTTTTTTTTTTTTTTTTTTTTTTAATTGTGCTTTAAGTGAAAATTTACAAATCAAGTCAGTCTCTCATACAAAAATTTATATACACCTTGCTATATACTCCTAATTGCTCTCCCCCTAATGAGACAGCCCATGCCTTCCCCCTACTCTCTCTTTTTGTGTCCATTCTGCCAGCTTCTAACCCCCTCTTCTCTCTCATCACTCCTCTGGATAGAAGATGCCAACAGAGTCTCAAGTGTCTACTTGATCCAAGAAGCTCATTCTTCACCAGAATCTTTTTCTATCCCATCGTCCAGTCCAATCCCTGTCTGAAGAGTTGGCTTTGGGAATGGTTCAAGTCCTGGGCTAACAGAAGGTCTGGGGGCCGTGATCACTGGGGTCCTTCTAGTCTCAGTCAGAACATTAAGTCTGGTCTTTTTACGAGAATTTGGTGTCTGCATCCCACTGCTCTCCTGCTCCCTCCGGTGTTCTCTCTTGTGTTCCCTGTCAGGGCTGTCATCGGTTGTAGCCGGGCACCATTTAGCTCTTCTGGTCTCAGGCTGATACAGTCTCTGGTTCATGTGGCCCCTTCTGTCTCTTGGGCTCATAATTACCTTGTGTCCTTGGTGTTCTTCATTCTCCTTTGATCCAGGTGGGTTGAGACCAATTGATGCATCTTAGATGGCCACTTGCTAGCGTTTAAGACTCCAGATGCCACTCTCCAAAGTGGGAAGCAGAATGTTTTGTTAACACATTTTATTATGCCAATTGACTTAGGTTTCCCCTGAAACCATGGTCCCCAAACCCCCACCCCTGCTACGCTGGCCTTCAAAGCATTCAGTTTATTCAGGAAACTTCTTTGCTTTTGCTTTAGCCCAGTTGTGTTGACCTCCCCTGTACTGTATGTTGTCTTTCCCTTCACCTAAAGCAGTTCTCATCTGCTATCTAATAAGTGAAAGCCCTCTCCCTCCTTCCCTCCCTCCCTCCCCCCTTATAAGTTTCAAAGAATATTTTCTTTTCTGTTCAAACTATTTCTCGAGTTCTTATAATAGTGGTCTTATACAATATTTGTCCTTTTGCAACTGACTAATTTCACTCAGCATAATGCCTTCCAGATTCCGCCATGTTATGACATGTTTCACAGATACATCACTGTTCTTTACCATTGTACAGTATTCCATTGTGTGAATGTTTCATAATTAGTTTATCCATTCTTCCATTGATGGGCACCTTGGTTGCTTCCATCTTTTTGCTGTTGTAAACAGTGCTGCAATGAATACGGGTGTGCATATATCTGTTCGTGTAAAGGCTCTTATTTCTCTAGGATATATTCCAAGGAGTAGGATTCCTGGATCCTATGGTAGTTCTATTTCTAGCTTTTTAAGGAATCACCAAATCGATTTCCAAAGTGGTTGTACCATTTTACATTCCCAACAGCAGTGTAGAAGTATTCCAGTCTCTCCACAACCTCTCCAGCATTTATCATTTTGTGTTTTTTGGATTAATGTCAGCCTTGCTGGAGTGAGCTGGATCTCATTGTAGTTTTGATTTGCATTTCTCTAATGGCTAATGATGGTGAGCATTTCCTTATGTATCTGTTAGCAACCTGAATGTCTTCTTTAGTGAAGTGTCTATTCATATCTTTTGCCCATTTTTTAATTGGGTTAATTGTGTTTTTGTAGTTGAGTTTTTGCAGTATCATGTAGTCATGTAGATTTTAGAGATCAGGCACTGATCAGAAATGTCATAGCTAAACACTTTTTCCCAGTCTGAATTTTTTTTTTTTTTTTGTAGGTAATCTTTTTACTCTTTTGGTGAAGTCTTTGGATGACCATAACTGTTTGGTTTTTAAGAGCTCCCAGTTATCTAGTTTTTCTTTTGCATTGTTAGTAATGTTTTGTATACTATTTATGCCATGCATTAGGGCTCCTAACATTGTCCCTATTTTTTCTTTCATGATCTTTATCTTTCTAGATTTTATATTTAGGTCTTTGATCAATTTTGAGTTTGTTTTGGTGCATGGTGTGAGGTATGGGTCTTCTTTCATTTGTTTTGCAGATGGGTACCCAGTTATGCCAGCACCATTTGTTAAAAAGGCTGTCTTTTCCCCATTTAACTGATTTGGGGCCTTTGTCAAACATCAGCTTCTCATATGCAGATGGATTTATGTCTGGATTCTCAATTCTATTCCATTGGTCTATGTATCTGTTGTTGTACCAGTACCAGACTGCTTTGACTACTGTGGTGGTATAATAGGTTCTAAAATCAGGTAGAGTGAGGCCTCCCACTTTGTCCTTCTTTTTCAGTAATGCTTTACTTACCCAACTTCCATATGAAGTTGGTGATTTGTTTCTCCACCTCATTAAAAAATGTCTTTGGAATTTGGATCGGAATTCGATTATATCTATAGATGACTTTTGGTAGAATAGACATTTTTACAATGTTAAGTCTTCCTATCCATAAGCAAGGTATGTTCTTCCACTTACGTAGGTCTCTTGGTTTCTTGCAGAAGTGTTTTGTAGTTTTCTTTGTATAAGTCTGCATCTCTGGTAAGATTTATACCTAAGTATTTTATCTCTTGGGGGCTAGTGTAAATGGCATTGATTTGGTGATTTCCTCTTTGATGTTCTTTTTGTTGGTGTAGAGGAATCAAGCTGATTTTTGTATGTTTATCTTGTATACCGATACTCTGCTGAACTCTTCTATTAGTTTCAGTAGTTTTCTGGAGGATTCCTTAGGGTTGTCTGTGTATAAGGTCATGTTATCTGCAAGTAGAGATACATTTACTTCTTCCTCGCCAATCTGGAAGCCCCTTATTTCTTTATCTAGCCTAACTGCTCTGGCTAGGATGTCCAGCACAATGATGAATAAGAGCGGCGATAAAGGGCATCCTTGTCTGGTTCCCTATTTCAATGGGAATGCTTTCAGGCTCTCTCCATTTAGGATGATGTTGACTATTGGCTTTTTATAAATGTCCTTTATTATGTTGAGAAATTTTCCTTCTATTTCTATTTTGCTGAGAGTTTTTATCACGAATGGATGTTGAGTTTTGTCAAATGCCTTTTCTGCATTAATTGATAAAATTATGTGATTCTTGTCTTTTGTTTTATTTATATGGAGAATTATTGTTTTTCTTATGTTGAACCGTCCCTGCATACATGGTATGAATCCCACTTGGTCATGGTGAATTTTTTTTTTGGATATGTTGTTGAATTTATTGACTAGAATTTTGTTGAGGATTTTTGCATCTAAGTTCATAAGGGATATAGATCTGTAATTTTCTATTTTTGTGGTGTCTTTACCTGGTTTTGGTATCAGGGATATGGAGGCTTCATAGAATGAGTTTGGGAGTATTCCATCCTGTTCTATGCTCTGAAATAACTTTAGTAGTAGTGGTGTTAACTCTTCTCTGAAAGTTTGGTAGAACTCTGCAGTGAAGCTCTCCTGGCCAGGGCTTTTTTTTTTTGTTGGGAGTTTTTTGGTTACTTTTTCAATCTCTTGTTATGAGTCTGTTTAGTTGTTCTACCTCTGTTTGTGTTAGTTTAGGTAGGTAGTATGTTTCTAGGAATTTATCCATTTATTCTAGGTTTTCAAGTTTGTTAGTGTGCATGCTTTCATAGTAATCTGATATGATTCTTTTAATTTCAGTTGGGTGTGTTGTAATATTGCCCATGTCATTTCTTATTCAGGTTATTTGCTCCCTCTCGTGTTTTTTTTTTATCAGTTTGTCCAATGGTTTATCAATTTTGTTGATTTTTTCAAAGAACCAGCTTTTGGTCTTGATAATTCTTTCAATTGTTTTCCTGTTTTCTATTTCATTTAGTTCTGCTCTAATTTTTATTATTTGTTTTCTTCTGGTGCCTGGGGGTTTCTTTTGTTGCTCTCTTTCTATTTGTTCAAGTTGTAGGGATAATTCTTTGATTTTGGCCCTTTCTTCTTTTTGGATGTGTGCATTTATTGATATTAATTGACCCCTGAACACTGCTTTTGCTGTGTTCCAAAGGTTCTGATAGGAAATGTTTTCATTCTTATTGGTTTCTATGAATTTCTTTATTCCATCCTTAATGTCTTCTATAATCCAGCCTTTTTTGAGCAGGGTATTGTTCCATTTCCAAGTGTTTGATTTCTTTTCCTTATTTTTTCTGTAATTTATTTCTACTTTTATGGTCTTATGGTTAGAGAAGATGCTTTGTAATATTTCAATGTTTTAGATTCTGCTAAGGCTTGCTTTATGACTTAATATGTGGTCTATTCTAGAGAATATTTCATGTGCTGTTGGGTGGAGTGTTCTGTATATGTCTATGAGGTCAAGTGGGTTGATTGTGGCATTTAGATCTTCCGTGTCTTTATTGAGCTTCTTTCTGGATGTCCTGTCCTTCACTGAAAGTGGTGTGTTGAAGTCTCCTACTACTATTGTGGAGCTATGTATCTCACTTTTCAATTCTGTTAGTTTATTTTATGTATCTTGCAGCCCTGTCATTGGGTGCAGAAATATTTAATATGGTTATATCATCCAGGTATAGTGTCCCTTTAATCATTATATACTGTCCTTCCTTATCCTTTATGATGGATTTAACTTTAATGTCTATTTCGTCAGAAATTAATATTGCCACTCCTGCTCTTTTTTGATTGTTGTTTGTTATATTTTTTTTCCATCCTTTGAGTTTTAGTTTGTTTGTGTCTCTAAGCCTAAGGTGTGTCTCTTGTATGCAGCTTATAGACGGATCTTGTTTTTTAATCATTCTTCCACTCTCTCTCTCTTATTGGTGCATTTAGTCCATTTACATTCAGCATAATTATGGATTTTTTTAATGAATTTAGTGCTGTCATTTTGGTGTCTCTTTTGGTGTGTGGTTGACAGTTTCTTCTTCCCACTTAATTTTTTGTGCTGAGATTATCTTTATATATTGTCTTTTCCTCTTATTCATTGTTGTTGATTTTGTTTCTGCTGAATCTCTATTTTTTTCTTGTATTTTATTTTGATGTGTTGGATAGTTTGTCTCCTTTGTGGTTACCTTATTATTTACCCCTATTTTTCTAAATTTAAACCTAACTTTTATTTCTTTGTATTGCCTTGTCTTCTTCTCCATATGAAAGGTCTATGACTATATTTCATAGTCACCCTTTATTGTTTTAATTTTGTCTTCTTTTACATGATAACATTGCTGTTTCCCTTTTTTGAGCATGTTTTTATGTTGATTTGCCTTTGTGATTTCCCTGTCTGGGTTGACATCTGATTGCTCTTCCCAGTGTTCTAGTCTTGGGTTGATACCTGATAGCATTGATTTTCTAACCAAAGAACTGCCTTTAATATTTCTTGTAGTTTTGGTTTGGTTTTTATGAATTCCCTAAACTTCTGTTTATCTGGAAAATTCCTAATTTCACCTTAATATTTGAGAGAGAGTTTTGCTGGTTGTATGATTCTTGGGTGGCAATTTTTTTTCTTCAGTACTTTTTGTAAGTCATCCCATTGCCTTCTTACTTGCATGGTTTCTGCTGAGTAGTCCGAGCTTATTCTTATTGGCTCTCCTTTGTAGGTGATTTTTTGTTTATCCCTAGCTGCTCTTAAAATTCTCTATCTTTGGTTTTGGCAAGTTTGATCATAATATGTCTTGGTGACTTCCTTTTAGAATCTACCTTATGTGGAGTTTGATGAGCGTCTTGGCTAGATACCTTCTCATCTTTCACGATATCAGGGAAGTTTTCTGCCAACAAATCTTCAACAATTCTCTCTGTATTTTGTGTTAATCCTCCTTGTTCTGGAACTCTAATCGCTTGTAGGTTACTTCTCTTGATAGAATCCCACGTGATTCTTAATTTTTCTTCATTTTTTTGAATTCTTTTATCTGCTTTTGCTTCAAATATATTATTGCCAAGTGCTTTATCTTCAAGTTCGCAAATTCTGCCTTCCACCTGCTCAATTCTATTCCTCTGACTTTATATTGAGTTGTCTAATTCTGCAATTTTATTGTTAATCTTCAGAATTTCTGATTGCTTTCTGTCTACGTATTTTCCAGCTTATTATATTTTTCATTATGTTCTTGAATAATCTTTTTAATTTCTTCACCTGCTTTATCTGAGTGTTCCTTAGCTTGTTCTGCATATTGCCTGATTTCCTTCCTGATGTCTTGAAGGGTTCTGTATATTAATCTTTCGTATTCTGCCTCCAGTAATTCCAGGAAGGCACTTTCATCTAGAAGATCCCTGGATTCTTTGTTTTGAGATCTTATTGAGGCAATCGTGGTGACTTGATATTGACTGTTGTCTCTGAGCCATCTATAAGTTATTGTATTAGTTTATTTTATGTTTCCTTACTATATCGTAGCTTCTTGCTTTGTTTTGTTTTGATATGCCCAAATAGGTTGCTTGAGTGTGCTAACCTGATTATTTTCACCTTTTGAGCTCTGACTTCCTGACCACAGATGGCTAGAGCTGTTATCAGATATATCAGTGTAGAAGTCCATTCATTTTTCTTTTATGAATTCAGCTCAGGTGTCCAGGTAGCCAATCATCGAGTGTGTGGTATAGGCTCTGTTGTACAGTATTAGAGGGGCATGGGTGGTTGGTGTAGGAACCAGTATCTGATTGCAGCAGGGGGTCACACTATGAACAATGCAGGGGGCTGAGACTCAACCCCCAAGTGTCTGTGAGGAAATCATGTCCCTGTTTCCTAGAGTGTACAGGTGGGTGGGTTCTGCAGACAGATCATGGGCACCCAAATATTTTTGGTTGTAAGGACTGGGAGCTACCAGTTATCCTTGGACCCCTGTTGTGGGTGGCTGGGTTACCTGAGCAAAGCCACCAGTCCTTAGGCCCCTGATGTCGGTAGATGAAAAAAAAAAAACCCATTTAATAGGCAAAGTGGTGTCAAACATCAAACACCCACCTCTCCACTGCACAGCTGAAACAGTTGTAGTCTGCCAACAAGGCCCTATTCTCCTGAAATAGGCCCACACAGGTCCATGCAGGAGGGAAAGGTACTCAAAGTCCATGGACCATTTATGCCTGGACAGGAGCCCTTTCTGTCCCGAGCTCCCCTGGTTAGTGGAGCTGGCAAATTATCTTTTCCTGAATTGTGAATTTATTCCTTCTCCAGGGCCTGGAGGATGGCTCTAGGTGCTAATTAGGGCCTATCTCAGGCCCAGGAAAATGAACAGCTGCTTCAGGGGGCAGGGGGCACAGTAAAATATACACAAGTACTTAGCTTTTGATGACAGTGCCGTTCTTCTCTCTTTCTAGAGTTGTGAGTAGGCTGTGTGGCTGGCTGCTTCTCCCTGAGGAAACTGTGGCCCAACTCTAGTACCAGCCTGCTACAGCTGCTCCTAGGAATGGTGCCTGAGGTCTTCCAGCGATTCAGATCTGGTAACTTCTCCCTGGCTCTGAACCGTCTCTTCCTTCCCCTGCCTCTCAGTTCGTTTTCTAGCCTTGCCTTTGATGTTCAGGCCTCCCAGCTTGTCTTAAATATACTCATTTCTCTTGCTTTTTTGGGTCTTTGTTTTAAGAGGGCTTGCCAGAATCATCTGTCTATTCCACCATCTTGGCCCTGCCTCCTAGATGTTAAGTATTTCTTAGAGGAGCACTCCAAGTTCTCGGTATCAAATTCTGTCTTAGTTATCTAGTACTGCTATGACATAAGGACCACAATGGGTGGTTTTAACAAACAGAAATTTATTTTCTCACAGCTTAGCAGGTTAGAAGTCCAAATTCACGGTGCCAGCTCTAGAGGACTTTCTCTCTCTCTAGGCTTTGGGGGAAGTCCTTGTCTCTTATTTCCTGGTTCCTTGGAGATCTCCATGTGTCTTGGCATCTATCTCACCCCATCTCTCCTGTGCTTACTTGCTTCTTTAATTGCTTTTATACCTCTTTAGATACAAGATACACCTGACACTAATTCTGCCTCGTTGATAATATAACAAGGAAACCGTGGTGGTATAGTGGTTAAGTGCTACAGCTGCTAACCAAAGGGTCAGCAGTTCAAATCCACTAGATATTCCTTGAAAACTCTATGGGGCAGTTCTACTCTGTCCTATAGGGCCACCATGAGTTGGAATCGACTTGACGGCACTGGGTTTGGTTTGGTTTTCTGGGTTTAATATAACAAAGACAACCCATTCACAAATGAGATCTTAACCACAGATCTGCAGGTTACGATTTACAATATATATATTTTTAGGGACACAATTCTATCCATAACCATGCTAATTTTCTGGATAGTGTGCATTTGCTTTTTTGTCCTTCTTCAGTTGGTACAAATTTTACTATACTTGGCTGTGTTTATTCTACTCTCTGTTTCTGGTGGTAGATGATTTATAGTTTTTTTTTTGAGATGCACTTTGCTTTCACATATTTGCAGTATCTTTACTTATTTCAGTGGTTCCTATGGGTGGGAAGAGTATAGTACTCTCTTTTTTTTTCTGTCATGTTTTACTGAGGTTATTTCATGTTATCAAGAAGTTTTTGTTAGAGTAGATTGGAATGTGTGTTTTGGGAGAAGACTTGGGGAAGTAATTTAGAAAGCTATAAAAGTTATGTAGGTATGGGATAATCAAGAAATGAGGTAGGGAGGGGTCTAATTTTGAACTGTTTTCATGAATAATTATGGACCATTACTTATTTTAAGACTCAAAGGAAATTCACTCACCATTCCGAGAAAAATTATTATTGCTATGGGAGATACCTCTTCTTAAAAAATATTCTAGAAACACTATGTAAAATAGGCTGCTTCTGGTTTTAAATGTATTTTCTTCACCTGCAGTCTTCTCTGAAGAGGCTTGTCTAAACCAGAGAAGATCACATGAGGATATGTAACTTAGAAAGATTCAAAAGAAGTTTCACCTGTGCAACACAGAGAGAGAGAGAGAATAACACATTCAAATAAGGAGCTAGAGTTTTGTTTCTTAATGAAAAAGATGATTTCTTTTCATAGTTGATTATATAAATGAAGCTACTTACTGCTATCAGGGTTGAGGTTCTGAACTCAGATTGGGTGCCACAAACCACAGCATTCAAATCTATGCCTCAGAATTTTCTGCCCTAATTAGCACTCAACTGGTGATGTTTAAAGAATTCACTAGCAGATTTGATTTCTCTAAGGCTCCATTTTTTTCATTTATGTAACAAATACTTATTGAGTGCTGATTACATGCCAGGCACTTCTTTAGGTCCTCATATATAGCTGGGAAAAAGAAGTGAGCACATTATGTTTAACAGCTTCCTTTCTCTATTAATTTTTGATCACTAAATTGTAAAAAGCTAATATCTGTGTAGATGTGGTATGACAGAAATCACAGATTATTAGCCAAAAATTAGTCATACATAAGAAAAGCTAAATTTAAATTTATATAAAAACCACCCAGTGCCATCGAGTCGATTCCAACTCATAGCGACCCTATAGGACAGAGTAGAACAGCCCCATAGAGTTTCCAAGGAGCGCCTGGCAGATTCGAACTGCCGACCCTTTGGTTAGCAGCCGTAGCACACAGCCACTACGCCACCAGGGTTTCCTATATAAATTTATATAGAGTTCCTTAACCTTCTTTTTCTGTCCTTTAAATGTTTCCATTAAAAAAAGAAAAGTTTCTTTCCAGATACCTTTGTGTAGACTTTCAAAGTCTCTTGAGTAATATCTCAAATATCCTTCACAACAGCTTTAGCTAATGCATTTTATTGTCAGGAACCGTGTGTTTTATGAAGCTTTATAACCTGGTCTTCTTACATTTTATCTTTGGTAGAAAAAAACTACCCCCATAAATTATGACAAAGACTACAGAAAAAAATAGTGGCAAAACTCCAAACTATGTACTTTCAAATCAAGGAAATGTTCTAAAATCAATATTTAAATATGACCCTTGGCAAAATGTTTTGACATGAAAGAAATGGATGACTTTTTTTGAAGAGGAAGAGTAATGGGAATCAGACAGTGAAGTTCAGGAAGCCACCCTCATATGCCTGCTTCCCTGTGTTGTAACATAATCCCCTTGGAAGGCCCTCAACATCTCAGATCTTTTTCTCCCTTATTAGAAGTCCTCTTTTCTTCTTTTTTTATTATGGTTTTAAGTGCATTTCAGGATTGCTACTTCCATTTTATTTTTTCTGGAAGCCCCTTCAACGCAGTTTCTGACTTTATTGGAATCACTTTTGGCTATATCCAAACTTTTCATCTTTGTAAAATCTCAGGTGCTTCTTTCTCATTTTCACTAACACTGACTTCTCCACTCTTCGCTGGGACAAAGAGATATGTTCTCTCAATATTCTTCCTGTTTTCATTCTTCTCTCACTTCCCTTACGGCTCTCTTTACTTTGTTACCTCTGTATCATATTCAGATTCATGCTTTATTTTTACTACCTAGGCAAATGACAGCTAAATTAGTCTTTACCTTACTGAATACCTTTACAAAGCTCTACATGTCTCATATTTCAACTCTTTAAAAGTTTCTTATGTAATTATTAAATATCATTTAATTCAAGTGAAAGACCATGATGTAAACAATCAAAAAACCTATTGCTGTCAAGTCGATTCTGACTTATAGTGATCCTATAGGACAGAGTAGAGCTGCCCCATAGAGTTTTTGAGAAGTGCCTAGTGGATTCGAACCGCCAACCCTTTGGTTAGCAACCATAGCACTTAACCACTATGCCACCAGGGTTTCCATGATGCAAAGCAAGAGCAAATAATTGCTAGAAAGACACAATTGGAAACTTAATTAGGTTATCTGGGCTCATCTGGCACGATTTTTTGAAATTTGTATTTTGCAAATGATTGCATGTGAGTCCTAGAGACTTGAGACATGAACTATATGGCAGATCTTCTAACTTAATAACATTCACATGTATTGAGTTCTTTCTGTGCAGAGCAATTCAAAATTATTATCTAATTTATCCCTTACAACTATTCTATCTGAAAAATAAGAATATTGAAATGTGGAGAAGTTAATCATTTGTCCAAGATGAAGTAGCCAGGAAGAAATCAAACTGAGGTTCATAGTCAGATATACTTGACTTCACAACCTATACTCATAACAGAAACAACACGGCCTTCTAAATTCTGGCCAGTGCTCCCTCATTTCTGTCACATTGACTTCCATGAAAGAATTTGTATTTTCTTGTACATAGTGAGATAAACCCCAGAAACCAGGGTCAGGTGTTCAAACAGAAAAATAGACTAACAGACATCTGATAGAACAGAATAGGCCCCTCAAGTCTGCAATATCTCCTACAGGTCTCCCCCTACTCATGTATGTGAGATGCTAATCTTCAATGGTCCCAAATATCTGTACCTACTCTGCCCTATAGGGTCGCTATGAGTTGGAACCCACTCAGTGGAACTGGGTTTGTTTTGTTTCAGTTAGTACTTAAAAGGCTATCATATTGGGTCATATGTTTGGGGTTTATGATTCACAGGAAAGAAAAAGGCCTTCAATTGCCATCCCAGTCCATACTGTCATGGTGCTAGTTTACACAGAACTGGGGCACTTGTAGCATAAATATCTTTCTTTCCCAAGCCTTGTTGAGCATTTTGCTTGATGCATTTGGATTCCTCCAGTAAGAAAACCACAATGTAAAGCCATTCTTTACATTCAGTGTTGTGAGTTTGAACAAAGGGCTGTTAGGCTGCTCTGGTGTGAAAGCTGGCAAAGTTTACAGAACAAAAGAGGGCAAAGCCCCCTTAAAATCACAGCATTCCACTTCATTTTGCTTTGTGTTGTTATGTGGAAACTTCAATTTGCTAGTTTGCAAGTATATATAATGGCCAGTAAAGCTTTGATCAACTGTTTAGTTAGTGCATTTTGAAGCAATAGATTGGAAAAACAAAGAAAAGAATCAGCTCTGCTCTGGGGAAGAATTCTTACTTTTACTTAGAGTCATATGAAATAGCTTATTTTCGTAACCAGAGTGATGCTTAATAAAACCTGATACCACTGATTTGATTGTAAGACTTTTTTTTTTTTTGCAGTGTTATTGCCAGTTGTAGCAGTGACTCACCCTTGAAAATAGCCTTACAGATTTCATTAGCACTAAGTCTCTAATATATATTCCAACCCAATATCTATTTGGTTGGCTTATATAAAGTTTTGGAACTTTTATATTGAGAATTGGGAAAGACTGAGAGGTAAATATGTACATCGCTCCCTTTAGAGGCAAACACAGTTTGTAAGAAGTTTGGAATTTCCACGTAGCCAACCATCATGAGCATGAGGCAGCTATACATCAGAACATATAGCCAAGGGGTATTTGAGAGTGTGACATAAAAAGTAACACAAAATTCATGCCCTCAGTCCAGTTTTTTGGGGTGGCGGATGAAGTACTTTTTCAGAATGCCATATTCTTTCTTATAAAGCCAAGAAGTCTATCAAATCCATTCTGCTGCCAAAATATAAAAGAAAGAGGAAGGAGCCATTCCCAAAGAACCATTTACTATAAAAGCTATTTTACAGAGCTTATTATTTTTTATTATTAGAAAATAAAGCTTCATAAATTCTATCAAAGTATGCACTGGTATAATAATTGGTTAATTTTTTAAAATGTATTATCTATTTCAGTCCAAAAAGGACTTGAAATGCTGGTTTCCAGGTAAGATAGCAAAATATTTAAGCTGTAATAATATTAATAATAAAAAATCAAACCTTGAGCTTTAGACAATGGAAAAACAGAGATTAAGAAATAGAATAATTAGTCTGAAAAAATTTGGCATTGGCTGTACCAAACATTAGAAACACTGGGAAAAAAATCAACAAATGGCCCAGGACCAGGACAATCAAAGTATAATAGGATTGATGGTCGCCTGGGAGAGATGTCTCCAATGTTACAACTACATAGAAGTTCCATCCATTCCAATATTAGTTTAGAAGAGCAGAACGAAATCATAATGTATATATTATGTAAAATTATCTTATATAAATATAATTCCATTCTGTTCTTCAAAACTAATATTGAAATGGGCAAAACTTCTATGTAGTTGTGACATTGGAGACACCTCTCTCAGATACCTAGAATAGACAGAAAAGAAAAAAAAGATCAAAATGGATGTCAGAAGAGACTCTGAAACTTGCTCTTGAACCTACACTAGCTACAGCAAACAGAAGAAACAATGAAGCAAAAGAGCTCAACGGAAGATTTCAAAGAGTGGCTTGAGAAGACAAAGTAAGTATTACAATGAAATATGCAAAAACCTGGAGTTAGAAAACCAAAAGGGGAGAATATGTTTGGCATTTCTTAAGCTAAAAGAACTGAAGAAAAAAAAATTGAGACTCAAGTTGCAATATTGAAAGATTCTATGGGCAAAAAATTGAACAATGCAGGAAGCATCAAAAGAATATGGAAGAAAAACACAAAGTCACTGTACCAAAAAGAAATGTTCAAATATTTCAGGAGGTAGCATTTGATCAAGAACTGATGGTATTGAAGGACTAAGCTACACTGAAGGCATTCATGACAAACAAGGCTCCAGGAATTGACAGAATGCCAATTGAGATGTTTGAACAAACAGATGCAATGCTGGAAGCACTCACTAGTCTATGCCAAGAAATTTGGAAGGTAGCTAACCGGCCGCAAGACTGGAAAAGATCTATATGCATGCCCATTCCAAAGAAAGTTGATACGACAGAATGTGGAGATTAATGAAGAATATCATTAATATCACACACAAGTAAAAGTTGATAATTCAAAAATTGTTGGAGTAGCATATTAACAGGTAACTGCCAGGAATCCAGGCCAGATTCAGAAAAGGACATGGAAATGAGGGATATCATTGCTGACATCAGATGGGTCTTGGCTGAAAGCAGAGAATACCAGAAAGATGTATAACTGTGTTTTATTGACTATACAATGGCATTTGACTGTGTGGATCATAACAAATTATGGATAACATTGAGAAGAATTGGAATTCCAGTATACTTAATGGTGTACATAGATCAAAAGGCAGTCCTTGGAACAGATCAAGGTGATACTGCCTGGTTAAAACTAGCAAAGGTATGCATCAGGGTTGTATCCTTGCACCATACCTATTCAATCTGAGAAACTGGAGTGTATGAAGAAGAACATGGCATCAGGATTGGAGGAAAACTAATTAACAACCTGCATCATGCAGATGACACAACCTTGCTTGCTGGAAGTGAGGAGGAATTGAAGCATTTACTGATGAAGATCAAAGATCACAGCCTTCAGTATGGATTACACTTCAACATAAAGAAAACAAAAATCCTCACAACTGGACCAATAAACAACATCATGATAAATGGAGAAAAGATTGAAGTTGTCAAGGATTTCATTTTACTTGAATCCACAATCAATGCCTATGGAAGTCAAGAAAATAAAGGATGCATTGTTGTTGTTGTAGTTATGTGCCATCGAGTTGGTTCCAACTCATAGCAATCCTATGCACAACAGAACGAAACACTGCCCGGTCCTGAGCCATCCTTACAATCATTTTTGTGCTTAAGCTTATTGTTGCAGCCACTGTGTCAATCCACCTCGTTGAGGGCCTTCCTCTTTTCCACTGACCCTGTACTCTGCCAAGCATGATGTCCTTCACCAGGGACTGATGTCTCCTGACAACATCTCCAAAGTATATAAGACACAGTCTCGTCATCTTTGCTTCTAAGGAGCATTCTGGTTGTACTTCTTCCAAGATAGATTTGTTCGTTCTTTTGGCAGTCCATGGTATATTCAATATTCTTTGCCAACACCACAATTCAAAGGGGTCAATTCTTCTTCGGTCTTACTTATTCATTGTCCAGCTTTCACATGCACACGATGCAACTGAAAATATCATGGCTTGAGTTAGGCACACCTTAGTCTTCAAGGTGACATCTTTGGTCTTCAACACTTTAAAGAGGTCCTTTGCAGCAGATTTACACAATGCAATGTGTCTTTTCATTTCTTGACTGCTGCTTCCATGGCTGTTGATTGTGGATCCAAGTAAAATGAAACCCTTGACAACTTAATTCTTTTCTCCATTTATCGTGATGTTGCTCATTGGTCCACCTCTGAGGATTTTTTTTTTTTTTTTATGTTGAGGTGCAATCCATACTGAAGGCTATGGTCTTTGATCTTCATTAGTAAGTGCTTCAAGTCCTCTTCACTTTCAGCAAGCAAGGTTGTGTCATCTGCATAATACAGGTTGTTAATGAGTCTTCCTCCAATCCTGATGCCCCGTTCTTCTTCACATAGTCCAGCTTCTCGTATTATTTGCTCAGCATACAGACTGAATAGGTATCGTGAAAGAATATAACCCTGACTCACACCTTTCCTGACTTTAAACCAATCAGTATCCCCTTGTTCTGTCCGAACAATGGCCTCTTGATCTACATAAAGTTTCCTCATGAACACAATTATGTGTTCTGGAGTTCCCATTCTTTGCAATGTTATCCATAATTTGTTATGATCCACAGTCGAATGCCTTTGCATAGTCAATAAAACACAGGTAAACATCCTTCTGGTATTCTCTGCTTTCAGCCAGAATCCATCTGACATCAGCAATGATATCCCTGGTTCCACGTTCTCTTCTGAAACTCGCCTGAATTTCTGGCAGTTCCCTGTCGATATACTGCTGCAGCCATTTTTGAATGATCTTCAGCAAATTTTGCTTGTGTGTGACATTAATGATATTGTTCTATAATTTCCACATTTGGTTGTATCACCTTTCTTGGGAAGAGGCATAAATATGGATCTCTGCCAGTCAGTTGGCCAGGAAGCTGTCTTCCATATTTCTTGGCATAGACGAGTAAGCACCTCCAGTGCTGCAACCATTTGTTGAAACATCTCAATTGATATTCCATCAATCCCTGGAGCCTTGTTTTTCACGAATGCCTTCAGAGCAACTTGGACTTCTTCCTTCAGTACCATTGGTTCCTGATTATATGCCACCTCTTGAAATGGTTGAACATTGACTAATTCTTTTGGTATAATGGCTCTGTGTATTCCTTCCATTTTCTTTTGATGCTACCTGCGTCGTTTAATATTTTCTCCATGGAATCCTTCACTATTGCAACTCGAGGCTTGATTTTATTTCTTCAGCTCTTTCAGCTTGAGAAACACCGAGCATGTTCCTCCCTTTCGGTTTTCCATTTCCAGCTCTTTGCACATGTCATTATAATACTTTACTTTGTCTCCTTGAGATGCCCTTTGAAATCTTCTGTTCAGTTCTTTTACTTCATCAATTCTTCCTTTTGCTTTAGCTGCTCAACATTTGAGAGCAAGTTTCAGAGTCTCCTCTGACATCCATCTTGGTCTTTTCTTTCTTTCCCATCTTTTCAATGACCTCTTGCTTTCTTCACGAATGATGACATTGATGTCATTCCACAACTCGTCTGGTCTTCGGTCACTAGTGTTCAGTGTGTCAAATCTCTTCTTCAGATGGTCTCTAAATTCAGGTGGGATATACCCAAGGTCATATTTTGGCTCTTGTGGACTTGTTCTGATTTTCTTCAGTTTCAGCTTGAACTTGCATCTGAGCAATTGACCGTCTGTTCCACAGTCGGTCCCTGGGCTTGTTTTGACTGATGATATTGAGCTTTCCCATCATCTCTTTCCACAGATGTAGACAATTTGATTTTGTGTGTTCCATTTAGTGAGGTCTATTTTTATGTGTATAGTCACCGTTTGTGTTGGTGAAAGAAGGTATTTGCAATGAAGTCGTTGGTCTTGCAAAACTCTATCATTCAATCTCCGGCGTTGTTTCTATCACCAAGGCCTTATTTTCCAACTACTGATCCTTCACCTTTGTTTCCAACTTTTGCATTCCAATTGCCAGTACTTATCAATGCATCTTGATTGCATGTTCAATCAATTTCAGACTGTAGCAGCTGATAAAAATCTTCCATTTCTTCATCTTTCTCCCTAGTGGTTGGTGCATAAATTTGAATAATAGTCGTATTAACTGGTCTTCCTTGTAGGCATATGGATATTATCCTATCACTGACAGTGTTGTACTTCGGGATAGATCTTGAAATATTCTTTTTGACGATGAATGCAACACCATTCCTCTTCAAGTTGTCATTCTCAGCATAGTAGACCATATGATTGTCTGACTCAAAATGGCCAATACCAGTCCATTTCAACTCACTAATGCCTAGGATATCAATGTTTATGCATTTTATTTCATTTTGACAATTTCCAATTTTCCTAGATTCATACTTCATACATTCCAGGCTCCAATTATTAATGGATGTTTGCAGCTGTTTCTTCCCATTTTGAGTCATGCCACATCAGCAAATGAAGCTCCCGAAAGCTTTACTCCATCCACACTATTAAGGTCGACTCTATTTTGAGGAGGCAGCTCTTCCCCAGTCATCTTTTGAGTGCCTTCCAACCTGGGGGGTGCATCTTCCAGCGCTATATCAGACAATGTTCCGCTGCTATTCATAAGGTTTTCACTGGCTAATACTTTTCAGAAGTAGACTACCAGGTCCTTCTTCCTAGTCTGTCTTAGTCTGGAACCTATGCTGTATCCTGTCCTCCTTGGGTGACCCTGCTGGTATCTGAATATCGGTGGCATAGCTTCTGGTATCGCAGCAACACCCAAGCCCCCACAGTACAACAAACTGACAGACATGTGGGGGAAAGGATGCATTACATTGGGCAAATCTGCTTCAAAGACCTCTTTAAAGTGTTGAAAAGCAAAGATGTCACCTTGAAGACCAAAGTGTGCCTGACCCAAGCCATAGTATTTTGAGTCACCTCATATGCATGTGCAAGCTGGACAATGAATAAGGAAGGCTGAAGAAGAATCGATGCTTCATAATTACGGTGTTGGCGAAGAATATTGAATATACCATGGACTGCCAGAATAACAAACAAATCTGTCTTGGAAGATGTACAGACAGAATGCCCCTTAGAAACGAGGACGGTGAGACTTCATCTTACATACTTTGGACATGTTATCAGGAGGAGCCAGTGCCTGGAGAAGGACAGCATGCTTGGTAAAGTATAGAGTAAGTGAAAAAGAGGAAGACCCTCAACAAGGTGGATTGACACAGTGGTTGCAACAACGATTGTGAGGATGATGCAGGACTAGGCAGTGTTTTGTTCTGTTGTACAAAAGGATGCTGTGAGTTGGAATCGACTGGATAGAACCTAACAACAGCAACAACAATATACACATGTATATATATTTAACTCACAATACAATATACATATAGTGTGTATACATATCACACATGTATGGATGTTCGTATATGCACCAAACCCGTTGCTGTCAAATTGATGCTGACATATAGCAACCTTATAGGACATGGTAGAACAGCCTCCTACGGTTTAAAAGGAGCAGTTGTTAGATTTGAACTGCCAACCTTTTGGTTAACAGCTGAGCTCTTAACCAATGCACCACCAGGGCTCCATGGATATATACAGATACGAATATAATATGTATGTGCGTGCATTTATAGTATATGTATATATTATATATATACATGTATTTATATTATATAATGAATTAACTATTTACATACTGTATATAGTTTATTCTAAATATGTGCTCATTCGTATGCACCTAAAATTTATAGTCCTAATAAATTCACAATTAACAGAGCTTCTTTACCTGTTAAATTTCTGGAGTGTATAAACTAATTCCTCCAAGAAATATTTACTGAATATCTTCCATATTCCAGGACGTATAAGAAGGAGTGAACAAAGCAGACATTGCTCTTGATTTCATGCAACATACATTTAGTGGAGAATATGTACAGAAACTTTGAAAAGTGCAAGAAGTATTCTGAGAGAGAACAAGGAAGACGTGTTTCAGATTGGGTGGTCAGTTAAAGCCTTCCAGTGGAGGGGATATTTAAGTTGAGATCAGAAGGATGAGAAGTAAGCATCCTGAGAATTAGAGGAAAAGCATTCTAGGCAGAGGGGATAATATATAAAGGGTTCTGAAGGTGGGAAAATGTTCAGTATCTTCCAAAAAATGAAAGAATAATACGTGTACACGATAGTGAATTGGGGAACCACAAAAAGTGGTTTAAAAAACTGGTAGAGCCCAAATCATGGACACTTACCTGAAGGCCCTGCTAAGGATTTTAAATTTAATTAGAAGTGCAATGAGAAGATGACTTTAGCCACGAAGAGAAGTGAAATCCTGCTACATGCCACAACAGCGATAAGCCTTGAAAACATTATGCTGAGTGAAATAAGTCAGTCACAAAAGGATAAATATTGTATGATCTACTAATATGAAATACCTAGACTAGGCAAATACATAGAGATCAGAGTTTAACAGCTGTTGCTAGGGATGGGAGGGAGGGGGAAAGGAGGAAATCACTGTTTATAAAGCAATGAGTTTCTGTTTATGGGATGGAAAACTTGGCAATGGATATGGGTGACATTTGCACAATGTGATTGATGTAATTGGTCTCATTTAATTGTACATGTGAAGAATGTTGAATTGGCAAATGTGTATTCTATGTTTTTACAACAATTAACAAAAGAAGGAGGTCTCCTTGACATTTATGTGGAGAGTGAATTGGGAGCAGGTAAGATTGAAAAGAGAAGTTCAGTTAGAAGGCTATGCAGTAGCCCTATTGAGATGACAGAATATTATCTAGGTAAGTGAAGAAGCCCTGGTGGAGCAACAGTTAAGCACTCAACTGCTAACCAGAAGGTTGGCAGTTGGAACGAACCCAGTGGCTCTGTTGGAGAAAGACCTGGTGACCTGCTTCCATAAAGATTACAGCCAAGAAAAGCGTATGGGAACATTCTACTCTGTCACATGGGGTCACCGTGAGTAGATGCTGTGATGGCCCTGGTAGCAGAGGCAGAGGAGTTGCTAGACGTGACAACAGCTATGGGGGCTTGGGTGTAATACCTATGCATTCACTGCACAAGGCAAAGATTCAGAACTCTTCATGAAGAAGCCCTTCCTGAAGTCAGGACCATAGAAAGCTGAAGCTTCACTGTAAGGCGGACATTAGAAGCCTGCCCCCAACCCAGCACATGATTTGATGAGGAACCTCATATTTGTCCACTCCAAGAAATCCAAACCCTGAGCCTATGTCCCTTTTCGGTTTGGAGTCCAAATTTGCTGTATTTAAGAAGGCTACATTCCCCCAGCTGAGATTATTGATACAAAAGTTGGTTTTCATGGTAGCCTCGGGTTTCAGGGAAGATTAAATGCAAAACTTTTCTAGAGGTCATTATCAAAACCAAGCAGCATGGATAGCCCAGAAAAAGCAATGCTATCTAAGAGGAGTGCAACATTTCAAACTAAAGTGCAAAGAGCTCGTTTACCAAGAAACCAAGGTCATAGGCACAACAAACAGGAGAGTTATTCCTGAAGTTGCTTGACCTCATCTATCACCTGAAACAGACTTACGTGAACATTGAAAAGGATAGCATGGAGTCTTGGAAACCTTGCTTGCTGAAAGTGAAGCACTTGCTGATGATTTTCAAAGACCACAGCCTTCAGTATGGATTACACCTTAACATAAAACAAAAATCCTCACAACTGGACCAGTAAGCAACATCATGATAAATGGAGAAAAGATTGAAGCTGTCAAGGATTTCATTGTACTTGGATCCACAGTGTCTGTTTCTGTAGGTGAGGAGACTGAGCCTGAGAGAAATAAGCATCTTGCCCAAGATCCCAAAAGAGTGAGAAGCAGCATTAGATTTAAATCCACACTGTTGCAGTCCAGAGGCAATGGTCCTAACCACTAGGCTACGTATCCACCATATATTAGCACAATTAAATCTCATAACACCTCTGTGAGTTAGACATCATTGTTGCATTTTACAGATGAAGAAATTGGGGCCCGAGGAGAGTAAGCACATTGCTCAATTTCACACAGCTGTTCAGCAGTAGGCCGGGAATTCCAACACTTGAGGTCTGACTGGGAAGCCTAGAGATTCAATGTTAGTTTAGAAAATGATTGGAAAGGCGAATGTTTTGTTTAGTATAGTGTCAAGATACAGCAAAGTATGTTGTTTTCGTTATGTGCTGTCAAGTCGATTCCAACTCATAGCCACCCTATTGGACGGAATAGAACTGCCCCATAGGACTTCCAAGGAGCAATTGGTGAATTTGAACTGTCAACCTTTTGGTTAGCAGCCTGAGCTTTTAACCACTCCACCACTAGGGCTCCACAGCCAAGTGTTGTGGTTAATAATTCAACATTGTGCTGGACAAGGTCTGAGTTTGAATCCCAGGCAGCCCTGTACCCTTGGACAAGCTGTCGACCTCTCTGAGCCCCAGCTTCTTCATCTGCTAGTTGGGAATGGAAATAGTTGTACCTACTTGATAGAATTGTGAGGATTAAATGGGATAGTGCATTTGTAATGCCGAGGACATAATGCCTGGCACAGAGTAAGTGCTATAAACGTTAACTATGAAAAATAGTGACGGCCTTTCTCTGGTCAGGCAGGCATTTCCTGCAACCCCAAATCTTCCAAAAACCCTTCCTATACTGGAGGGAGGGAAATGAAAGAACAAATAGAGCAATTAGGACCGCTTAAGGGTGCTGTCTCCACAGCTTTTTTGGGGGTGGGGGGTGGGGGATGATGTGTTATTGTTACAAATTAATCATTTATTAATTAAAATTTTTTTTTGTGTGTATACCTATAAAGAACAGTTTACAAACCCCTGTCCTCCTGGATCTTACATTCTAGTGGGGGAAGGCAGACAATATACAAAATAAATAAGAAAATTACATAGAACATTGAAATATCATAAGTGGAAATGGGGGGGACATGTTAAGGCAACAAAGAGTGCCGAGGTGGGGTTGCAACGTAAACACTCGGTTGGTTCAGAAAGGGCTCCGTGAGAAAGGCACCTTAGAACAAAGGCTTGGAAGCAATGAGGGGCTCACCTGCATGCACTAGGGAGAAGAACATTTCAAATTGAGGGAATATCTGGTGCCAGGGCCCAGGGGAGGCTAGCGTGGCTGGAGCAAAGTGAACCAGGGGAAAAGTTGTAAAGGATGGTATTTTTTAGGAACAAAGAATGGGGCCACGCAGGGATTTTCATGCCATTGTAAAGACCTCGGCTTTTACTCTGACTGAGGGTCCTGAACAAAGGGGTGATATGATGCAACTTCCCTTTGGCAGGATCACTCTGGTTGCTGTGCAGAGAGCCAGGGGCAGGTACAGAAGCCGGGAGACCACCTAGGAGGCTGTTGCAGTAATCCAGGTGAATGCGGATGGTGGCTTGGGTCATGGTGGAAGCAGTGGCAATAAAGAAGTTGTTATGTGCTGGAAACATTTTGAAGATAGAGCTAAGAGATTGGATATGAGTATGAAAGAAGTAGAAGGGTCAATAATGACTAGGATGGGGAAGACAGTAGGTTGAGCTATGTACACTCAATGAATACAAGGTCCAATTTCCACATCAGAAGAGGCAATGAGATGCCAGTGAGATACGTACGATGCTGAGAACTGAGAGTCAGATGAGCATTTGTTTATGGCCTGTGTTGGACAGGTGCTTCTGGGGTTACAAAGATGAATAAAATAAAGCTTCTACTTCTAAGAAGTTTAGAATCTAGCATAGGTATTATTTGAAAGATAGAATTAAAACATCAAGTGACTACACAGTGAAAAAAATTGCTGTTGTTCACTGCCATTGAGCCAACCCCTAACTGATGGTGACCCCACACACAACAGAGCCCAATGCCTTGTAGCTGACGTAAGGATTCATAGGGTTTTCATGGGCAGATTTTCAGAAGTAGATTGTCAGGCCTTTCTTTCTAGGCTGTCTTAGTCTGAAAGTGCCGCTGAAATACGTTAGGCATCATAGCAACATGTTAAGCCTCGAGTGACAGGCACGAGGTGCCTTGGTTGGCAACTGAACCCAGGTCTTCCACATGGAAGGGGAAATCCTACCACTGACCCACCACTGTCTCAGTGAAAGAGTTGAGGACTAGGTATTACATACAAGGTGAAATATTAGTTAAATTTAGGTAAAAAACTTTTATAAAATACTTTCTCATTAAAGATTTTGTTTCTTTTCAGGTTTTAATAGCTCCAATCATTTCTCAGTCAAACTGGGGAATTGACCTTCCCCCTTTTTTTTTTTTTAGTCTGGATATGAAGCAATGAAGTAATAGTCACCTCCCCATTTGCCCCAGGCCTCCTATGCTTGTAGCACCGTATACCTCCCGCCCCCCAACTTGGGAGCTCTAGGAAAGCTCAAGGAACACGGTCAGGGTCAGCTTCCAGAGCTTTGGGCCAGCTGTGAACAAGCGGAACCCCCCTTTACCTGGGATCAGTGCTAACAGGCACCTCCTGGAACTCTTAAATCTAGACCAGGATGCTTGCCTGCTCTAACTTACTAGCAGAAGTGAAACTGCTTCCCTCCTGGGAGACGTTTTCATTGGTTCCCATGTGTGCTTTTCTCTCTTCCATTCCCAAGACACAGAGACTGGGTCTGAAACCTGGAAGTTAACCTGGACATTTATAACCATGCTGACGTAAGCACCATCGGATAAGCACGCTGTTAGTGCTGGTATCACTGCTGAGTCTCATGTAATAGTTGGTCAGGAAGCATTTATTTACCATTTTTACAGGTCATTACATTTCCAAATGCTTCTGCAGAGTAAATTTAATCAGAGTAAATTAATCGCTTGGTAAATTTCAGTTTTGATCCTGGATAACCTTGGCATGATGCTCATTTTTTCTTTTGCTGAGGATGAGTTTATTCCTTAAATCCAGGTAAAGAGAAGAGATACCTAAACAAACTTGTGAAAGAACAGCACTTTCGTGGCACTTGCTCTGATATACGTTTTGTGCAGAACAAAATTTACTATTCCTTCCAGAGATTTCTTTCGTAACAGCAAAGGTACCCCCGTTGAATTCCAGCCCTTTGGCACTGGATGGCACAGTTATGCTTCACTACTACTAGCCTAAAGGTTGGTGGTTCAAGCCCACCCAGTAGCACCGTGTAAGAAAGTCCTGGCCATCTGCTTCCTTAAAGATTACAGCCATGAACGCCCTACAGAGCAGTTCTACTCTGTGACACACGGGGTCACCATGAGTCAGAATCCACTTGACAGCAATGGGTTTGGTTTTTGTATATCTGACATTGGATAAATTTCTGCTTTTGCCTGGTCCTCGGGGTAGTCTTTTTCAGAACGGAGTTTGGTTTTAATCAAACATTATTTTATCACAAAGAATAGTATGAAAAACTTCAACAATTAAGTAGGGGGAGCCCTGGTGCCTCAGTGTTTAAAGTGTTTGGCTGCTAATCAAAGGTGGGCAGTTGGAACCCACCAGCTGCTCCACAGGAGAAGGATATGGCAGTCTGCTTCCATGAAGATTACAGCCTAGGAAAACCTATGGGACAGTTCTGCTCTGTCCTGTACAGAACGCATTGCCTTGGAGTCGATTCTGACTCATGGTGACACTATAGGACAGAGTGGAACTGCCCCAGAAGGTTTCCAAGGAGCGGCTGGTGGATTCCATCTGCAGACCTTTTGGGTTTGCTCTTAACCACTGCGCCACCAGGGCGGCTTTAAGTCAGAGTGTACTTGACAGCAGTGGGTTTGGGTTTTGGGGTAATTAAGCGTGCTGGCTTTAACCTAATTGCAGAGCTGTCTGCATTTTGCAATCTGAGATGTGGAGCTCAAACAACAGCTAATCATAATGAAGGTGGCTGAAGGCTGCTGCCTGCCCTCCTCTACTGAACACACATGGCTGAGAGAAATGTAATTCAGGACAGAATTGTTGGTTCCTGTCATCTTAATCATCCCTCATTTTCTGTAATTTTCTTTATCGGTCGTTTACTGGTAAAGAGTCCTGGTGGTGCAGTGGTTAAAATGCTCGGCTGTTAACCAAGAGGTCAGTGGTTCGAACCCACCAGCTACTCTGCGGGAGAAAGACGTGGCAGTCTGCTTCTGTAAATACTAGAGCCTTGGAAACTTTGTGGGGCAATTCTTCACTGTCCTTAGAGGGTCACTATGAGTCAAAATCCACTTAATGGCAATAGGTTTGCCTTTTGATTTGGGGGAATTTTTAGACAGCTCTGACCCTGGAGTGTTTTCATTCCTTCTGGATAGCAGTGTGGACAAGCACCTGTTTCTGCAGCTGCTAATGCCAAGGTATTTATCAAAAACAGAACACAGGTTTCTCAACATTTTGCAGAAAAATGACCTTAAAAAAAAAGATTTGAGAATATTTTGAAGTTAAAAAAATAATGGAAAATATGTTCAGCCTTTACGGAGCTAAAATATGTTCATAAATTACCTGTTTGCTTCCTGGCTCAGCTCCGAATCTCCGAATCTCTCACCTTCTCTACTCAGGCGGCCTGCGTTTGATCTTGTAGAAAATCCAGAGCAATACTGCTTCAATAGCTCTGTCTCAGATAGGCTAGTAGCACAAGTATTTGCAGAGAGTAAACGGCACTTTATTCTTTCATAGTTCTTCATTTTAATGGACCTCTTGAGTACATCTGTCCCCAGGGTCACCCATAATTTGTACTGTTGTGGGTACTATTGGGTGTGACCTGTTTCAGGAAGATGTACAAGGAGGTGGCCCCTGTCTGCAAGTGAAAAAAAAAAAAAAATCATGCCGTGCAGCCAATTCTTAAAACTCCACTCACCGTCTTTAACTGGAGTGATTCGAACCCATGGCGACCCCGTGTATGTCAGAACGGAACTGTGTGCCATGGGATTTTCGATGACTAATTTTTCAGAAGAATATTACCAGGACTTTCTTCTGAGTTGCCTTTAGGTGCGCTCTAACCTCCCAAATTTGGTTAGCAGCCTAGCACCTTAACTGTTTGCGCTATCCAGGGACTGCTATCACTTTTTTTTTTTTTTAATTTTTATTGTGCTTTAAGTGAAAGTTTACAAATCAAGTCAGTCTTTCACACAAAAACTTACATACACCTTGCTACATACTCCCAATTGCTCTCCCCGTAACGAGACAGCCCACTCCTTCCCTCCACTCTCTCTTTTCCTGTCCGTATTGTCAACTTCTAACCCCCTCCACCCTCTCATCTCCCCTCCAGGCAGGAGCTGCCAACATAGTCTCAAGTGTCCACCTGATCCAAGAAGCTCACCCCTCACCAGCATCCCTCACCAACCCATTGTCCAGTCCAATCCCTGTCTGAAGAGTTGGCTTCAGGAATGGTTCCTGTCCTGGAGACCATTAAGTCTGGTCTTTTTATGAAAATTTGGGGTCTGCATCCCACTGCTCTCCTGTTCCCTCAGGGGTTCTCTGTTGTGTTCCCTGTCAGGGCAGTCGTCGGTTGTAGCCGGGTACCATCTAGTCCTTCTGGTCTCAGGCTGATGTAGTCTCTGGTTTATGTGTCCCTTTCTGTCTCTTGGGCTCGTAATTACCTTGTGTCCTTAGTGTTCTTCATTCTCCTTTGATCCAGGTGGGTTGAGACCAATTGATGCATCTTAGATGGCTGCTTGCTAGCGTTTAAGACTCCAGATGCCACTCTCCAAAGTGGGATGCAGAATGTTTTCTTAATAGATTTTATTATGCCAACTGACTTAGGTGTCCCCTGAAACCATGGTCCCCAACCCCCTGCCCCTGCTGTGCTGGCCATTGAAGCATTCAGTTTATTCAGGAAACTTCTTTGCTTTTGGTTTAGTCCAGTTGTGCTGACCTTGCCTGTATTGTGTGTTGTCTTTCCTGCCACCTAAAGTAGTTCTTATCTACTATTTAATTAGTGGGAACCCTGGTGGCATAGTGGTTAAGTGCTATGGCTGCTAACCAAAGGGCTGGCAGTTTGAATCCACCAGGTGCTCCTTGGAAACTCTATGGAGCAGTTCTACCCTGTCATATAGGGTCGCTATGAGTTAGAATTGACTTGATGGTACTAGGTTTGGTTTGGTTTTGATCTAATTAGCGAATACTCCTCTCCCACTCTACCTCTCTCCCCCCTCTTGTAACCATCAAAGAATATTTTCTTCTCTGTTTAAACTACTTCTCGAGTCCTTATAATAGTGGTTTTATACAATATTTGTACTTTTGCAACTGACTAATTTCCCTCAGCATAAAGCCTTCCAGATTCCTCCATGTTATGAAATGTTTCACAGATTCATCACTGTTCTTCATCAATGCATAATATTCCATTGTGTGAATATACCATAATTTATTTATCTATTCATCCATTGATGGACACCTTGGTTGCTTCTGTCTTTTTGCTGTTGTAAACCGTGCTGTAATAAACATGGGTATGCATTTATCTGTTCGTGTAAAGGCTCTTATTTCTCTAGGATATATTTCAAGGAGTGGGATTGCTGGATCATATGGTAGTTCTACTTCTAGCTTTTTAAGGAAGCGCCAAATCGATTTCCAAAGTGGTTGTACCATTTGACATTCCCACCAGCAGTGTATAAGTATTCCAATCTCTCCAATATTTATTGTTTTGTGTTTTTTGGATTAATGCCGGCCTTGTTGGAGTGAGATGAAATCTCATTGTAGTTTTGATTTGCATTTCTCTATTGGCTCTTATCACCTTTTAAGGTGTCTATAACCATTCCTCCTTCTCACATACATAGTGAAAGACTGAAGGGGCTTGGAGACTGGGCCAAAAGCTTCCAAAAGATTATGATGATTTCTTTCTTCTTCTCTTTTTTTTTTGTTTTAATGATTTTTATTGAGCTTTAAGTGAATGTTTACAAATCAAGTCAGTCTGTCACATGTAAGCTTATATACACCTTACTCCATACTCCTACTTATTCTCTGCCTAATGAGTCAGCCCTGCCAGTCTCTCCTTTCGTGACAATTTTGCCCGTTTCTAACCCTCTCTACCCTCCTATCTCCCCTCCAGACAGGAGATGCCAACACAGTCTCAAGTGTCCACCTGATACAAGTAGCTCACTCTTCATCAGTATCTCTCTCCAACCCATTGTGCAGTCCCTTCTATGTCTGATGAGTTGTCTTTGGGAATGGTTCCTGTCCTGGGCCAACAGAAGTTTTGGGGACCATGTATTTGATTTCTTTTATGGCTTATTTTTCACTTCATAACATCTTTGATACTTATTTTTACCCCATTTCATCTGTGTAACATGTTGTTAGGGGAACACTGGATGTTGACTTCTGTTACCCTTATCTTCACTGTTATTTAATCTCCAGAGATGGTTATGCAAACAATAACTGTTAAATGCCAGGGGAAGAAAATATTTGAGTAACAAATGAGTCAAGTCAAAGAGAGAAATTGATAGCAGACATCTTGGTTTAATTTTCTTGTCCAGGAAACTAAATATTCACTTTAAAGAAATCCCTGATCTGAATTAAACCACCAGCAACTTTTCTTTCACTGGAAGTTGCAAATCCTTTCTTTCCAGTCTGAAGCCAGTACTAAATTTGAATCTCGAAAGATTTGGCTGGGCGGAGGTGCGAAGGCTACCCTGTGACCTGATATCAGTAGATCTCAGTAAAGTCGGAGGGCAGGGTCAATCGCTCACGTTAAGATAGCCAGTGGTTGATCTTCTGTACTTATTTCTCCTCTTCCCTTTATAAACCCTGTGACCCTAATACTCCCTAGCAGTGTTTTCTCCTTTTCAAAATGGAGAACCTGACTTAACTAATGGCATGATGACCCTTGGAGTTTTTCTCCTTCCTCTGTCTGCCTTCTTTCCAGTTACCTTTGTTAATGACTTTGTTTTGATCTAATGCAAATAACTTTGTTCTTTGTTTTGATCTGATGCTAATAACTTTCTTTTGTTCTGCCTGACCACCTGTGACATATGAACCTCCACAGGGAAATTAGACCCCAGGTGTGTGACATGAATATCTTTAGCCTGATAAGGGATCTGGCATGTATCACTTTAGTCTGATAAAGAGTCTCTTGCCACTATCTTGTAATGAATAACTCCTCCAGCCATGCCATCTGTGGGCTACAAAGACAATTATAATCTTTGTAAAAATCATATATAAGCCATAATTTAAAAAATGCCTTTCAGGACTCCATAGAGACAGTCTGCTTTACTGTCAGATCCCAGGAGGTGAACATCTCTTAAATAAACTTTCTCACTTTTTCATTGGCTCAACTGTTCCAGGGCATGGACCCTAATTGGGCAACAACCCCATCGTACCTAGCTTCTTCAAGCCATTTGCTTTTTCTGGAATCAAAATGGTCTCCCTACATATATATAGAATGATTGCTCAGAATAAACCATAGGTTCATTTTTCAGTGAGTTTCGATTATTTTTAATGACTTTCTTGGAAATGTGAACAGAAAATAATGAAATTAACCCAGATTAAATTTCCCTGGTACAGTCAAATTCTCAACTGTGTGACCTTGTTAGGAAATTTCATGAAAAACCACTTATCTGTTTTTATAGACCTATTTTCTTAATAAAAACGCTTTTTCAAACTTCATATAGGATAAGAAATGAAGAAACTAATTTTCACATGGTAATTACATATCGTTTTCGAATACTTGTGAGTTTTTCATAATTCCATTGAATTCATTAACTGTTACTTAGAAATCAGCTTTTCAAAGAAGTTTCTCTTACATGAGCATAGCTTTTTTTACTATATGTATTTATGTAAGCTGCTAAAATCATTTCTGAATTTCTTATCGTTAAAAAGTAAGTGTATTTCCCCCCACCTGAGATCACTGCATTCTTTCAGTTGATCATGTTTGTGGATTTCAAGACATTGAACCTGACATAAACGATTTGATGTTGAAAGCAAATCCTTCAAATTAAATATCTGTTTTTCCTAATTTCTTAATGCAATATTCAATCAATACCAGTTAACTTTAATAAAATCAAACTAGGACCAAATAAATAAATATTTTAATGTAAATCCAGGATTTTGACACAATAATGCTAATCCATGTCTTATGCAAATGGATCAGCCAATTTTTTTCTTGCGTTGTATAAAACCAGCTTCTAATTCTAGGAAGACAAAGCGGACCTTTTTCAGTTGTAAAGAGCTGTTGAACCAATGCCATGCAATGTGTTTCCCTATGTGGCTTAGACCTCTTTGGTAAAATTTGATCGTGGAGTGTGAGGTGGTGAGGGGAGAGTACCTTTTTCTATTGACTGGAAGTTTCCATATACAGAAAAAATATTAAGCATAATTTAAAAGTTTCCACTGTTCTTTTTTATAAAATCATTTTCTATTTTCAAAACAGTATCAAACCAAGAAAAAAAAAAACCTATTGCCATCAAATCGATTCTGACTCATAACCAAAAACCAAACCAAACCTGCTGCTGTCGAGTCGATTCCGACTCATAGTGACCCTATAGGAAAGAATAGAACTGCCCCGTAGAGTTTCCAAGGAGCACCTGGCGGATTTGAACTGCCAACCTCTTGGTTAACAGCTGTAGCACTTAACCACTATGCCACCAGGGTTTCCTCTGACTCATAGCAACCCTATATAACTGCATGTAAAACCTGTTAGAAAACTGTAAAGAGAAAAACAATTGCTAAACATTGAATTACCCTAATATTAATCACTGTTGACACTTTGTTGCATTTTCTTTCCATTATTTTTCTTATACTCCAAATGCCTTTTTTGATATCACTTCTTCAGCTAGATAATAATTGTCTATGGAATGTTTATTACAGCAAGTACTTCCTATGCCTTATCCCATTACACCTGCACAAACACACCTGTGAGGCAGGTACTAATCATTACCTCAGTTTTATAGACAAAAAATTGAGGATTGCTGAGAGAGGCTAATTAATCTGTCTGAGGTCATTGGCTAGTAAACTGCAATGTCTCGCCTTGAACCCAGGAAGTCTAACTTCAGAGCTCTTGCTTTGAATGGTGTGCTATATACTGTGTCTCTGGAAAGTTAGTTTTGCTGGAATTTATGTAGGGTGAAAATAAGATTATCTGGCTATGTCCAGAAAAAAGTGCTACCATGTTTCTCTGTTAAAGATACGAGTTGTGAGATTCAAGCTACTTTAAACAGATTGATCATATTGTTCTTATTTATTGGTTTAATGCTTATTATCAAAAATCATGTTAGCCATATCCTTAAGTAATATTTGGCTTTGGAACTAAGTTTTATTTAACTGGATTTATTTACCTTAGGTTTGACTAAGTTTCCTCGTCTCTTACATACCTAGCTTAAAAAATCAGCGTGTTTAGTGATGTCAAGATACCTGCATCCTTTGAAATATTTTCTCATTAATTTGAAAAAGGGGCTGAGGCAAAATTAGTCATGCTCCCCTTTTAAATTTATTCCTAAAAGTACAAAGCTACAGCAGTGTTCTAGAGTCCTGATGGTATAGAGCTACAGCAGGGCTCGAGGGTCCTGATGGTATAGAGCTACAGCAGGGCTCTGGGGTCCTGATGGTATAGAGCTACAGCAGGGCTCTGGGGTCCTGATGGTATAGAGCTGCAGCAGGGCTCTGGGGTCCTGATGGTATAGAGCTACAGCAGGGCTCTGGGGTCCTGATGGTATAGAGCTACAGCAGGGCTCTGGGGTCCTGATGGTATAGAGCTACAGCAGGGCTCTGGGGTCCTGATGGTATAGAGCTGCAGCAGGGCTCTGGGGTCCTGATGGTATAGAGCTACAGCAGGGCTCTGGGGTCCTGATGGTATAGAGCTACAGCAGGGCTCGAGGGTCCTGATGGTATAGAGCTACAGCAGGGCTCTGGGGTCCTGATGGTATAGAGCTACAGCAGGGCTCTGGGGTCCTGATGGTATAGAGCTGCAGCAGGGCTCTGGGGTCCTGATGGTATAGAGCTACAGCAGGGCTCTGGGGTCCTGATGGTATAGAGCTACAGCAGGGCTCTGGGGTCCTGATGGTATAGAGCTGCAGCAGGGCTCTGGGGTCCTGATGGTATAGAGCTACAGCAGGGCTCTGGGGTCCTGATGGTATAGAGCTACAGCAGGGCTCTGGGGTCCTGATGGTATAGAGCTGCAGCAGGGCTCTGGGGTCCTGATGGTATAGAGCTACAGCAGGGCTCTGGGGTCCTGATGGTATAGAGCTACAGCAGGGCTCTGGGGTCCTGATGGTATAGAGCTACAGCAGGGCTCTGGGGTCCTGATGGTATAGAGCTACAGCAGGGCTCTGGGGTCCTGATGGTATAGAGCTACAGCAGGGCTCTGGGGTCCTGATGGTATAGAGCTACAGCAGGGCTCTGGGGTCCTGATGGTATAGAACATGGAAATTGCAGTGAAGAAGGCGTAACTTACAAAAAGTCATTCTCAATTTCTATTGCCTTGTTTCAAGGATACGAATCATTATTTGATTAAAAATGTGATTGTCCTATGTGGAACTATCTTTTTTATATTCAGAGTAAGGTATTTGCAACTGTCCAAGAAAACCTTTCAGTGCTTTGTTGAGCAAACTGAAATGCTGAGAACTAGAGGGTTTCCTGAAGAAGGCTGACTTTGATATTGTTAAGCAGCTGCACGAAACCTTGATGAGAGGTTGTATGGTCTTGGCTACCAGCTAATTTCTTAGGTCGGGTAAAGTGCAAGAGCAGAAACATTTGCCATGTCGCATATTATAATGTGCATCTGGGTCCTCAGAGTAAAATGCAGAAGGGAGAATTCTTCTGGAGACAAAGTTGGCATTCCTCTCCTCTACGTTGGTTATAGTCAGGGAAGGAGGAGAGGGCAACAATCAAAACACTACCCCACTTACGTCTTCATGGGTTATGAAGGGATTATCATGTAGTAGTGAACTGGAAAATAGGAAATCAAGGTATATTTTGTTCCTGTTGTTCACATGAAAACTGTTGTATTTGTTTTCATACCAAACAAAAAAAACCAAAACCAAAACCAAAACCCAGTGCCGACTCATAGCGACCCTTTAGGACAGAGTAGAACCACCCCACAGAGTTTCCAAGGAGCGCCTGGCAGATTTGAACTGCCGACCCTTTGGTTAGCAGCCGTAGCACTTAACCACTATGCCACCAGGGTTTCCTTTGTTTTCATGGACACTAGTTATTCTAACAGAGCGCTGGTGGTGCAGTGGTTAAGAGCTTGGCAGCTTGGCAGCTAACCAAGAGGTCAGCTGCCCAAATCTACCAGCTGCTCCTCGGAAACCCTGTGAGGCAGTTCTACTCTGTCCTATAGGGCCGCTATGAGTCAGAATCCACTGGATGGCAATGAGTTTGGTTTTTTGGGTTTTAATTATTCTCACATAAGTAGGGCTTCTTTCCTAGAGCCAATGACAGCTATAACAATAGGGCCCTGGTTAACAAACTTTACTCTTCTGTTCTATGCTGTCTGTGTCATTAAGTTGGTTTTGAACCACTTACCACCACCATAATTCACCTTCAGGTAGAATGCATGGTTTATCCGGGTGGCTAAAGCTCAGTTACAAAGGAATGTGTCCCATTTGGAATTAACCAATCCAGCGGGATGTGTGACCCCAGGAAAAATGTTTTTAGAGGGAGCCCATGGTATAAATCACGAAATGTCAGATGCATACCTGGGAAGGTAGAAGGGGTGCTGCCTCCATCTCCCAGGTGGCTCTTATTGGAATCGCCTGGATACTGGGGTGGGTTGCCCCTTTCCAGGGACATGACGACAGGGCTCCTGTGTGGAGCCAACTTGGAGAACAGGAAATGAACCTTGTAGGCACACTGCAGGTGACTTATAGCATTGAGCAAATCTGCTGGAAAAGACTTCTTTAAAATGTTAAAAAGCAAAGATGGTACTTTGAGGACTAAGGTGTGCCTGACCTAAGCCATGGTCTTTTCAATTGCCTCACATGAATGTGAAAGCTGGACAATGAATATGGAAGACTGAAGAAGAATCGATGCCTTTGAATTATGATGTTGGCAAAGAATATTGAACATACCACGGACTATCAGAGGAACAAATAAATATGTCTTGGAAGAAGTACAGCCAGAGTGCTCCTTAGATGTGAGGATGGCAAGACTTCATGTCACATACTTTGGACATGTTATCAGAAGGAGAAGGACATCATGCTTGGCAAAGTTAAGGGTCAGCAAAAAAGAGGAAGGCCCTCAATGAGCTGGATTGACACTGTGGCTGCCACATGGGCTCAAGCATAACAACAATTGTGAGGACGGTGCATTCTGTTGTACATAGTATTGCTAGAGTTGGCGCTGACTCTGTGGCGCCTAACAACAACACATCTTAGAATATTTTGTTGGAAGGCAGCCACGGCATATCAGGTAAAAGAAATTGAGATAGATAGGTAGTGTGAAGGTTTATGTTTATCTGGCTGCAGTAAAGCTTTGTTTGCTCTAGCTGTGATGTCAGAGGCTAAAATTTCCTCTGGTGTCCTTGCCTTTATCTCCCTTGTTATCTTTAGGTTTCCCCAGAGACTCCTTCTGAAGCAAGGGCCCAGGCCTGCAGTTCTTTTAGCTGTTATCCCCTGTTATTATGCAGGAGTTCTACTGATGTAGTAGTAAGGTGTGGGGGGAGGTGATGCACTTTATAGCCCTATAATTAGTTCTCAGTCTTTTAATAAGCCTGTGTTTTGAACTGTAAGCTTTATAAGTGTTCCTCAGCAATTTTTCCTTCCCCCTTAGGTGAGAAAAGAAGCCAAGAGTAGGCTGGAATTGAGTACATCCTTCCCTCTCCATAAAAGCTCCCTGGTAAAGGAAGGCCTTTTTAAAATAAAATAGGGAGCCCTGGGCATATTTCAAAATGGTTACTTCTTCTCTCCCCCTGCGAGAAGCATGAGGGTGTTTTCTCTGATCTCCACAGCAGAACGTGGTGGCACTCCTGGAGCTAAGACTCACCAAAGTGTGGTACCTCCCACAAGACTGGACCTTCCCAGAATTTTTAGTTCTAAAGCTAATTTCCACCGAGCTTCCAGAAGCTCATCAATTATAGTTTAAGTGTTCCTAGCAGTATTGACTCCAGAAGCTTGGCTTGTGCTCCTGGGTTTCTGCTTCCAGTAAGCTATTAGTGTTCATATTCTTTGCCTGTGTGTCTCTCCAGTTTTCAGAGCAGTAGTTCGCCCTATGACCTCAATTCTCTGATGAATCTGAGAAAAGCTGTTGATTTTTAGTTCTTTTTTTTTTTTCTTGTTGTGGGGACAGGAGTGATGTCTTCTAAGCTTTTTATATGTCAGACGAGAATCTGAAAGTCTGTATACACATTACAGGTAGTCCCTGGCTTACGAAATATTCGAGTTACAAGTAACCACGCTTATAACAGTCTGGTTTTTTTTTTTTTTGTACATTTTATTGTTTGTAATTTGTACTACATACAATGTTGCAACACGCAATTTGTTGATGTTGTCATTCCCAGAGATATACTTGCTGATGTTCAATGTTATGATTTACTGTTCAAGTTCAGATACAAGATACAGACACTGATAATAAAAGGCAATAATAATGAAAACTAAATAAAAACAGTATTTGAGTTACATTGGAGCTGACTTACAACAGAGTTGTCAGAACGAAATCCCATCGTAAGTCAGAGACAACCTGTATTTTGATTATGGTGACGGATTTCACAGGTTTATACAGATGTCAAAACTTATCAAATTGTAGGTTTTAAATATATTTATTTTGTAGGATTTCTATCACTACTCAATAATGTTGTTTAAAAAACATGGGGGTTTCACTAATGTACGCACTAAAGAGTATAAGGAGGGGTGGGTTAGTAGTAGTAAGAGTTGTCACCCTAAACAGTGTTATTCAACAATTCCAGTGAAGCACAGTATACTTTCTTCTCCTTTTTTTTTTTTTTTTCATTATGTGTAGCCATCTCATTTCTTACTTAAAGGCAGTGTAGTGTGTAGTTAAAAACATGGGCTCTGGAGCCAGATGCCCAAGGTAAAGCCTAAACTAGACTTACTGTATAATCTTGAGTAATTTATTTAATTCTTTTAAGCTTCACTTTCCTCATCTGTAAAATAGGGATGATAAAAGATTAAATGCATTAAATTTTATTTATACATAGGATGACCTAAAAAGTGAGATAGAATTTTAATGTTTCCTATTATCAAGTATAGAGCCCTAGAGGCTCAGTAGTTAAGAGCTTGGCTGCTAACCAGAAGATTGGCAGTTGGAATCCACCAGGTACTTCTTCGAAACCCTATGGGGCAGTTCTACTTTGTTCTATCAGGTCACTATGAGTTGGAATTGCCTTGACAGCAATGAGCTTTTTTTTTTTAAGTAATAATAGGACTAAACTTTCTGTCCTTTTAAATGATAAAAGTCTTTAAGGATAAGGATAATCCCGTTTATATTGAGCGCTCTAGACTGATGACAGGGAAAAGGTAAGCAATTTCTAAGTCTAGTCCTTGGTTTTGATTCATTTTCTGTAGCTGATGTAAGAAAGAGTAAAATAATCCAACGGGTAATCTCTATTCATAGGTATTATAATGGGGATTCCTATAGGAAATATTTTATAAGTACTGCAGTCCTCTTACCTCATACAGAGGTGCTAGATGTGGAATGGGAAGTAGGGAGAACGGTATAGGAAGTAGGGAGAAATGGTCAATTCAAATAATGCGTTTTTATGTTCTGACTTTGCTTTCCAGTGAGAAAGGGATACAGTCTAGAGAAATACAAGGATGAGGCAACATAATTGTAGCCATTCTTCCATCCAGGAAGGGCTATGTTGGCGGCACAAAATAGCCCAGCAATTTTCTTTCCACTAAATGAAAGAGGAGCCAAGTCTAAAGAGTGGTAGTGATTATTTAATACAGGTTAAGAACTGTTTTAAGAGTTACTAGAGTTAAATAGCATTTTGTCAGCACTCTGTAATAACACCTTTTCTTCCCGTGTGTATAGCCAAACACATAAATAAAAAATGTCCTCATGTAAATTTGTTTCTTAAAGCATCCTGCAGGGAATGTGTGCTGAATACATAAATAATAGAGCAACAACTTGTGTTGGCTTTATTCAACCACAGTAGGTCATATTAAATGTACTAAAAGAAACTGCGGATCAACAATTTAATGATATGGACTAAGGATTACACTTTGTGAAACACGAAAGTGCTATTTTGAATGGAAACTCAAGAATGTTTCGGTATTCATGCTCTATTGTTTTAGAATATTGTGATTTATTGTTTTTTATTGTGTATAAAAATTTTCTTATAAAATTGCTTGTGGCCATTATATCCTGAACTATAACCACTATTCTATATAGTTGTGACCATTTTGTGGGCTAAGAACCTATAACATTTCTGTATCACCATGGAAACCATCCCTAAATTAAGTGCTTACAAATGATTTGTGGTCTTTGATGAAACAAACTTTGAATAAAATAAATCCCTTCATGGCCCCTTTCCTTTTTTGGGGAGCGGGGGGGGGGGGGTGTTGAAATTTCATTTTTTTTCTTTCGAAGGGCAATTGTCCAATTTAATTTCCAACCAGTTTACCAATGCATTTCTAACTTTTGTTTATTGTACTTATTCTTTGCAAATTCCTGTTTTCTCTCTCCAAACTGTTGTGTGCTGGTGTTGAATAAGACTGCCTTCTTTTTCCAGGCCTCATGCGTTTTCTGCCTTTGACAAGGTGGAAAACTTTCCTATTGCTGGTTTTTGTGTAAAATATTTGTGCTTCCTTTTTCTGACAGGTTTCCACCTTACACAGGTTCTGGTTTTTGCAGGTTTTATTGTAGTATAATTTAAATGAAGCTAAATTGGCAGAGGGAATTCCAATACACTTAATTATGCTCACAAGGAACCTGTAGATAGATCAAGAGGTAGTCGTCATTCAAACAGAACAAGAGGATACTTAGAGGTTTAAAGTCGGGAAAGGTGCATGTCAGAGTTATATCCTTTCACTATACTTATTCAATCTGCGTGTTGAGCAAATAACCTGAAAATTGGATTATGAAAAAGAACTCAGCATTAGGATTGGAGGAAGACTCATAAACAACCTGCAATATGCAGATGACACAACCTTGCTTGCTGAAAGTGAAGAGGACATGAAGAACTTACTGATGAAGATTGAAGACTACAGCCTTCAGTGTGGGTTATACCTTAACATGAAGAAAACAAAAATCTTCACAACTGGATCAGTAATCAACATCATGGTAAACCTGTTGCCGTTGAGTCAATTCTGGCTCATAGTGATACTACAGGACAGAGTAGAATTGCCCTACAGAGTTTTCAATGCTGTGAATCTTTACGGAAGCCACATGCCACATCTTTATCCCACTGAGCGGCTAGTGGGTTTGAGCTACTGATATTTTGATTAGCAGCCATGTCCCTAATCACTGCACCACCAGGCTCCTTAACATCATGATAAATTGAGAAAATATTGAAGTAGTCAAGGAGTTCATTTGACTTGGATCCATAATCAATGGCCATGGAAGCAGCAGTCAAGAGTTCAAATGATGAATTGGGTGCTGTGCCCATCTCCCACGTGGCTCTTACTGAAATCATGCAGGCGCTGGGGTGGGCAGGTCCCTTCCCTAGGCCAGGCACCCAGGGGCATGATGGCTGGGCTCCGGTTCAGGGCCAGGAGGAGGACAGGAAGTGGACATTGTAGGCGTGCTGCAGACGACCTACTGCATTGGGAAAATCTGCTGCAAAAAACCTCTTTCAAGTGTTAAAAAGCAAAGATGTCACCTTGAGGACTAAGGTTGCACCTGACCCAAGCCGTAGTATTTTCAATCATCTCATATGCATGCAAAAGCTGGACACTAAATAAGGACCACAGAAGAAGAATTGATACCTTTGAATTATGGTGTTTGGGAAAGGTATTGAATATAGCATGGACTGCCAGAAGAAAGAACAAATCTGTGTTGGAAGAAGTACAGCCAGAATGCTTCTTAGGAGCAAGGATGGTGAGACTTCATCTCAAGTACTTTTGTATGTGTCATCAGAAGGGACCAGTCCATAGAGAAAGACATCACGCTTGGTAAAGTAGAGGGTTATTGAAAATGAGGGAGACTCTCAATGAGATGGATTGACACAGTGGCTGCAACAATGGGCTCAAACATAGCAACAATTGTGAAGTGGTGCAGGTCCGGGCAGTGTTTCCTTCTGTTCTACAGAATCACAGTGAATCAGGGCCGGCTCAATGGTACCTAACAAGAAAGTTGGCAGAGGACTCTTAGTTATAAGGCCCAACCAAAGATTTAAATATCAAGTATTTAAAAGTACTTCTCTAATTCAAACTACTTATATTATTAAAATATTTTTAAGCATATTATTACTGTTATTTGGAATATGAAGAATAGAATATTTAGAAGAGCATATTTATAATTCTGTCCAGAAATATGGGTGGGGCCTTTCTAAAATGTTAGATTATGTTGTTCTAATTGTAATGCTTTAGCACTAACAGTATAGAATAGGTACACTAATACTTTAATATTGAAATTAAGATGTTAAAGTTTTTATTCCAATAGAGCTGCAGTAATCCAGACTACAATAAGTTAAAATTTGTGCCAAATTTGGTTAAGTTAAACTAATTATTACTGTTCTGAGAGAAAATGCAGGTAACATATTTATGATGTACACTTAAGGAAATGCTTAAGTTATTCAAGTTAAATTACTCTATTTTTAGGTTCCTTAACAGAATATCCAACGTACGTATTGGTTGTAAATAAATCTTGTGCACTACAAAATAATTTATTGAGGCGTAGGTCACAAAACACACAATTAACCATTTTAAAATAAACAACTGAGTGGGATTTGGTATATTTACAATGCTGCACAACCACCTTCTTATCTAGTTCCAAAATATTTCCATCACTCCAAAGTGAAAGCCCTCGCCTATTCCAAAGTTTCTTTCTATCGTCCCCTTCCAGGAGCCCCTGGCAATTGCCCGATCTGCATTCTGTCTCTATGGATTTATATATCCTATATATTTCATGCAAATGAAATCATACAATACATGTCCTTCTGTATGTCTTCTTTTACTTAGCCTAATCTTCTCAGGGTCCCATCGCATTGTAGCAGGTATTAATACGTCATCACTTTTTTATGGCTAAATAACATTCCATTGTATGTACATGCCATAACTTGTTTATCCATTAATCTGTTGATGGACATTTGGGCTCTTTCTACCTTTTGACTATTATGAATAGTGCTCCTGTGAACAAGCATCTACATGTTTGAATACCTTAAAAAATTTGGGGGGTATATAGATAGCTAAGAGTGGAAATGTAGAATCATAGGGTAACTGCGTAATTTTTTTTTATAGTAACATTTTATTGTGTTTTAGGTGAAAGTTTACACAGCAAATTAGGTTTCTATGTAACAATTTTTTTCTGTGCCATTGGTTACAATTTTTATAATGTGTCAGCATTCTCATTATTTCCATTCCGTTTGTTCTGTTTCCATTGACCTAGCTTCCCTTCCTCTCTTTGCCTTCTCATCTTTGCTTTTGGGTAAATGTTGACCATTTGGTCTCACATAGTTAATTATTTAAGGGGCCTCATTATTCCAGTGGGATATTGTTTATTTTATATGCATGTGTAACTTTTTAAGGAATTACCAAATTTTCCATAGTGGCTGGATCATTTTACATTCTCATCAGCAATGTACCTGGACTCCAATTACTCTGCATCCTCACCAGCCGTTGTTATTATTATTATTATTATTTTAAATTATAGCTGCCCCAGTGAGTGTGAAGTAGTACTTCATTGTGGTATTGCTTTGCATTTCTTTGACAACTAATAATGAACACATATTTTTTATAATTTATTTTTGTTGTTGAGAATATGCATAGTAGAACATACAATAATTCAGTTTCTACACGTACAATTCAGTGACAGTGACTACATTCTTCAAGTTGTGCAACCATTCTCACCCTTCTTTTCTGCGTTGTTCGTCCCCCACTAACATAAATTCACTGCACCCTAAGTTTCCTCTCTAACCTTTTGAATTGCTGTTGTCAATTTGATCCCATTTTATTGGCTATTTTTATATCTTTGGAAAAGTGTCTACTCAGATTCTTTGCCAATTTTTAAATAGATGTTTGTCTTTTTATTATTGAGTATAAAAGTCCTTTATAGATTCCAGACACAAGACCTCTATAAGATACATGATTTGAAAATATTTTTTCCCACTCAGTTGTCTTTTCACTTTCTTGATAGTGTTCTATGATGCACAAAAGTATTTAATTTTGATTAAATCCAATTTGTTTTTGTGTGTTCCTTTTTTTGCTCATGCTTTTGGTGTCATATTTAAGAATCCATTGGCCATAGAATCCAAGGTCATGAAGACTTACCCCTATGTTTACTTCTAACAGTTTTATGGTTTTGGCTTTTATATTAAGGTCACTGATCCATTTGGAGTTAACTTTTGTATATGGTATGAGGTACAGGTCCAACATCATTCTTTTGCATATAGAAATCCAGTTTCCCCAGGCCCATTTGTTGGAAACACCATTAGTTTCTCATTGAATGGGCTTCATTCCCTTGTCAAAAATCGATTGATCATATATATTCCTTTGGTCTGTATGTCTATTTATATGTTAGTGTCACACTGTTTTGACTATTATAGCTTTGTAGTAAGTTTTGAAACCAGAAAATGTGAGGCCTCCAACTTTGTTCTCCTTTGTAAAGATTGTTTTGGCTCTTATGGTCCCTTTGCAATCCCGTATGAATTTGTGCATTAGTTTTTCCATTTCTGCAAAAAAGCTGTTGGAATTTTGATAGGAAGTGCATTGAATCTATGAATTGCTTCAGGTTCCTTGTGTCTTGTCGCTAAAGTCTCTGTCTCTTTAGCTTTTATTTTGGCTAGCTTAATGTTTTGAAAAATAACAAACAGCACTTCTTTTTCTCCTTTATAGTTTGGCTCTGTGCTGGACACTCCTTTAACACTTAGCCAGATTCTTTACAACTCTGCCTTAGACTTCACTTCCTGTTTGCATTGAGCCTAAGGGTCAGCCAGAGGTGAAAGTCTAGGGTTTTCTCATGTCTTTTCTGAAGGAGTGTCTTGCTCTGAGCATGTGTGTGGCTTTCTAAATTCCCCCATTATGAATGCATACTTTGAAATGCCCTAATTTCTTAAAGAAATTCTCCCAAATTTTCTTGCCAGTTTTTAGGTAGCTTATGGTATGTCACAATCATAATCTTTTGCCTCATATGGTTGTGGGTTGTTCATTCACCTTACATGTTTTCAAGCAATGCCCACCACTTTTCTATCTAGAATTAGTTTCAAGTTAGGTAGACCACAGACATGTTAGAACAAACAGAATACTTTGCAAATAAACTCTGCTTTGCTACCAGGACCAGGCATTAGAGTCCCATACTGGGAACATGGGCTGCCATCTTCAAGGTCACCATTGAGCCAGGGAGGAGGTAGGGTAAACTCCAGTAAAAACACCACAAGATTTTCTACCATTTTCAAGTTGCCTTTTTCTTGCTTTAGTGTTGGCTTGGTTGCTATAAACTTTTAACTGTTTTCCAGAGTTCTGGAAAAGTTGATTCTGACAGTTTTTGCTTGTTTTTCAATGTTTCTAAGGAAGGATTGGTGTTTGGAGGATGACAAGACTTTTTCTCATGTACTTTGGGTATGTTATCAGGAGAGACAAGCCCCTAGAGAAGGACAACAAGTTTGCTGATACCACCCCAGTCTTGTATATTTTAAAGCCACTACAGTGGTCGCTTCTATTTAGAAACTCCTTTTCAATGATTTTTCTTGAGATAATATATGTAATAGGAAGAATGGAATTGTATTTTTTTGCTTCTTGTGAGTCACATATTTTTAAACGGCTTTATTAAGATATACTTTACATGTCATACAATTCAGTCGTTCATAGTGTACGATTCAATGGCTATTACTGAATTCCTAGAGTTCTGCAAATGTTATCACAACCAGTTTAGAACCCTTTTATCACCCCCAAATGAAACTCTTTACCCATAAAAGTCATTCTCCCTTTGCCCTAAAACTTCCAGCCCTAGACAGTCCCTATTCTACTGCCTGTCTGTTTAGGTTTGTCTATTTTGGAACTTTTATATAAATGGAATCACACAATATATGGCCTTTTATGACAGGTTCTTTCATTAGCATAATGCTTTCAAGGTTTAGTCACGTTGTAACAAGTTGAATAATATTCCAGTGTATAAATATACCATATTTTATTTATCCATTGATCAATTGATAGACATTTGAGTTTTTTCCACTTTTTGGCTGTTATGAATAATATTGCCATGAAAATTCATATACAAGCTTTTGTGTGGACATATATTTTCATTTCTCTTGGGTGTATACCTAGGACTATAATTGCTGAGTCATGTAGTAACTTTATGTTTAACATTTTGAAGAACTGCCAGAGTGTTTTTCAAAGTGACTCCACCATTTTACATTGCCACCAACAAAGTATGAGAGTTTCAATTGTTCAGCATGCTCACCAAAGCTTATTGTTACCTTCTTTTTGATTATAACCCTCTTAGTGAGAGTGGAGGTGGGCGAGTGATATCTCATTGTAACTTTCATTTGCATTTACCTCATGGCTAATGATGCTTACAATCATTTCATGTGCTTATTGATCATTTGTCTATCTTCTTTGGAGAAATGTCTATTCAGATTCTTTGCCTATTTTTTAATCAGGCTCTTTTTCTTTTTGTGTGTGTTGGAGATTTTTAAAATTAATCAGAGTGGCCTCCCTAAAGTGATTGAATTGGTGAATTTTAACCAACTTTAAAATTGAATGATTTCCTACCCTTATGTATATCCTGCTCTACGTCAGCCTAATATATAGCATTGATTTTAAACAGAAGCGTCAATTAGATTTTATGCTTTAAAATCAATTTTATAGCAAAACATGTTTTCATTAAGCCATACTTTAAAATAATGGTATCTTCTCCTTGCAAAGATAGCATTTCCTGGGAAGAAAAACATTGAGAATATTTTAGAAAGCAAAAACTACTAACTGTATAACAAATTCTTGGGCTTGATATTATGCACATTTTACAGTTCCAAGAAGGCCTTGGCATTTAGACAATGACAATATTGTTTGAGTAGAGGTTGTTTTATTTTTTTTAATGACACCAACTTTTTCATACCCTGCGCTGGTAACTTTACTGTGAATGTCTGTGTAGGAAGATTAACAATGTTGTCAACACTAGCTACATGTCTGAAAACTTGAAGTCTGCTGGATGTCAGAAGGAAAAAAAAACAACATTCTGTGAATCAACAGTATTCTAACTCATTGATCCTAGAGATCACTGGAGTTGTGTTTGATTTTTAACATGGGAACTTTTTGTAGAGTGGCAAGGCGAATTACAGTATACACAAAAACACTGAGATGAGCAATGCTTAAAAAGAAGCAGCGTTATCAGCATGGTTTTTGAGACCGTTTTATAAAAGAGAGAACAATATCAGTGGTTTTTTAAAAAAATGTTTTGATTATATTCTTGGCATTTTTGTCATTTATACATATTTCTCTTCCAATATGTAAACACCACATTTAAAAGAAAATTCAACCATCCCAGATTTACATCTCTTTTTCATAAAAAATAAATCATGCTTAAAGTTCAAATTTTTCTTAAAACCTATAAGTTTCCAGAGAATAGAGACCTGCTTTGTGAACCAGAGAACCTGGCATATAATTAGTACTTAACATTTATTGGAATTGGGGGGGGGATTTATTGGAATAATGAATTAAATATAGAATCATTAAAAAAAAATTTCTAACATAGGCTCTCTAAATATGGAGTAGGACCATCTGTGAAAATTACCGCTGAAAGAAGATTCAACCCTTATCTATTGATTTTCCTAGGGCTGCAGCTATTGGTGGTCAGGGAGCCTTCTGCTGTTGACCCCGGAGACCGTGGGAATCCCAACAAGACAGTGTCTGTCATACACCTACTTCACATGCAACTTCTCAGCTGCATTTCAGATTCTCGTCGGGAAAGTAAAAGAAGCGGAAATGTGTTTGTCTTTTACATTCTTTGTTCAACAATTTAAAAACAAAGAAATGCTGACTACCAGTGAGTAGACTGTAGCCAACTCTGAAACATTATGCTGCACATTATTCTTTCATAATACTGAAGATTTTTCAGCAAATGTAAAATGAGCACTTCAGTAAAGCTGTGTAACAACGACTGTATAAGTAGTGCTGAGAAAGAGTAAAACTTGAAAGCATTTGGCAACAAATCAATTATTTCAACAATTTTCTTTTACTTGTAAGAATGCAAGCGATCTCAGGCATGAGCTAGTATTTTTAGAGTCTGACTTATAATAAGCTTCATTCAATTCTAGGCTCAGTTAAGGAATTAAAATTATACAGAAAATAACAAGCATGACAATAGCACCTCACTTTACCTCAGTCATGAGCAAATCTAGAATACAAATTACCTGCTTCCAAAGCACAACGGTGAAACAGGCACAAGCTAGATGTTTCCATTACAAATGGGAGAAACCAGTGGGAAAGAATGGATGTGGGGCACCAAGCAAGTCCAAAAAGCAGAACAATGTACATTAGCTCTCAAAGCTTGAAAATAATCGTCTCTTCTTTGGGACCATCTGGGCAAGGGCCTTGTGCTCCAGACTCTGAGTGTTGGCCATGCTATCTGGATGGCCCTGGGCTTCATCTTTGGCTTCTAGGCCCACTGGGATGGCAACTACATTCCCTCAGCTTTGGTCAACCCCATTCTCCAAGTCCATCTGAGTGGCAACCCCACCTCCTCGGCCCCAGCAGGCCCCATTCTTCTGTCCCTTGGACATGGCAGCCTCACTCCCTCAGTCAATGGCCTCATCATCTTGACCAAACTGAATGGCAGCTCCACGCTCCATAAATGAGTTGGTAAAGATCTCATTCTTTGAAAACTGGGAGGCTATGGCCTCACCCTTTGAGACCTCTGATGCCTTGGTGTGCTGTACCCCTTGAGATGAAGGCAGCTCTGCTTGCTGTGCTCCTTCCAACAGTTCGACTGATCTCCGAGCTGTTCCCTCCAGACTTCTGTTTGTTGAGGCCATCCACCTGCGGTTTTCTGTTGCAGCAGCAGAAGATGACTAAGACATTAATTTGGTACCATGAGTAGGGCGCTGCTCTAACAAATACCTAAAATGTGGAAGCACTTTTGAAACTGTGAATGAATAAAGGACTCAGAAGGAAATGCGGAGAACTGTTACACGGGAGACAACGTAAACTTCAAGAACCAGCGGCAACAGAGAACCGGCAGCAGAAGAGGACCAGCTGTAGCAGAACCACAAGACCAGCGTGAGACAGCACTATAACCAACCCATGGAGCTAGAGAACTGAGTGCCTGTGCTCAGGAAACTTCCTGGTGGAGTGGGATGCCTCTGGGCACTTATCAGTGGAGCTAGGCTTGCCAACCCATGAAGCAAGAGAGCTGAGTGCCTTCAGCTGAAATTTACTGGTGGAGTGGGGTGCCTGCAGGCACTTATTGGTGGAGCTACAGAACTTTGAAACACTTCCCCCAGCAGGGCTGCTGCAGGAGGTGAGGTCCAACGGGCCGAGAGGCCAAGAAACCAGGGAGCAGAAGCTGAAGAGACAAGGCACAGGGGAAGCTGAGTTGCCTCAGTCTCAAAGAGTGTGTTGTAAATCCTATCATTATGACATTAATGAGAAGGATTAGCAGCAGTTACATTGATGAGATCTATGAGGTTTTTTTTTTTTTTTTTTTTTTTTTTTATGAGGTTAGGCAGTGTCTTGAGCCAATCTCTTTTGAAATATGGGAGAGAAAAGCAAGCAGAGAGACACGGGGACCTCAAGACACTGGAAGAGCAGTACCAGGAATGGGCCCATCCTTTGGACCAGAGTCCCTGCACCTGTGGGATTCCTTGACCAGGGGAGGGTTGGTGGTGGGGTCCTTCCTCTGGGGCCAATGGAGAGAGAAGCCTTCCCCTGGAGCTGATGCCCTGGGTTTGGACTTATAGCCTACCAGACTGTGAGAGAATAGACTTCTGTTCATTGAGGCTATCCACTTGTGGTGTTTCTCTCATGCAGCATTAGATGACTAAGACAGTACTTTTCTTAGAGGACAAAGGATGTAGCTCCTTTGGCCTGTTTCCTACCTCTAAAATTAAAAGAGAAATTCTGTCCCCTTCAGTCTAAGCTGATGGGTTTTCTGCTGTGGTAGTTGGTTCTATGCATCAGTCACAGGCTTAATCTTTTAATCAAAAGATTGCTTAGCCACATCCTTGGTGAAAATTCTAGGACATGTACCCTTAGTTTGCACAACAGAATTTTCCAAATCTCTAAGTTTTGTTTTAATTTTGCGCAGTTCATTTTTTTAAAAATAATTTTCATTGTGCTTTAAGTGAAAGTTTACAAATCAAGTCAGTCTCTCACACAAAAACCCATATACACCTTGCTACACACTCCCAATTACTTTCCCCCTAATGAGACAGCCCACTATCTCCCTCCACTCTCTCTTTTCATGTCCTTTTTGCCAGCTTTTGCCCCTTCACCCTCTTATCTCCCCTCCAGGCAGGAGATGCCAACATAGTCTCAAGTGTCCACCTGATCCAAGAAGCTCACTCCTCACCAGCATCCTTTTCCAACCCATTGTCCAGTCCAATCCCTGTCTGAAGAGTTGGCTTCAGGAATGGTTCCTGTCCTGGGCCAACAGAAGGTCTGGGGGCCATGACCACTGGGGTCCTTCCAGTCTCAGTCAGACCATTAAGTCTGGTCTTCTGAGAATTTGGGGTCTGCATCCCACTGCTCTCCTGTTCCCTCAGGGGTTCTCTGTGGTGTTCCCTGTCAGGGCAGTCATCGGTTGTAGCCAGGCACCATCTAGTTCTTCTGGTCTCAGGATGATGTAGTTGCTGGTTCATGTGGCCCTTTCTGTCTCTTGGGCTCGTAATCACCTTGTGTCCTTGGTGTTCTTCATTCTCCTTTGATCCAGGTGGGTTGATACCAACTGATGCATCTTAGATGGCTGCTTGCTAGCATTTAAGACCCCAGACGCCACTCTTCAAAGTGGGATGCAGAATGTTTTCTTAATAGATTTTATTATGCCAATTGACTTAGATGCCCCCTGAAACCACGGTCCCCAGACCCCTACCCCTGCTACTCTGGCTTTCGAAGCATTCAGTTTATTCAGGAAACTTCTTTGCTTTTGGTTTAGTCCAATTGTGCTGACCTCCCCTGTATTGTGCGCTGTCTTTCTCTTCATCTAAAGTAGTTCTTATCTACTATCTAATTAGTGAATGCCCCTCTCCCACCCTCCCTCCCTCTCCCCCTCATAACCACAAAAGAATGTTTTCTTCTCAGTTTAAACTATTTCTCAAGTTCTTATAATAGTGGTCTTATACAATATTTGTCCTTTTGCAACTGACTAATTTCACTCAGCATAATGCCTTCCAGGTTCCTCCATGTTATGAAATATTTCACAGATTCCTCACTGTTCTTTATGGATGAGTAGTATTCCACTGTGTGAATATACCATAATTTATTTATCCATTCGTCTGTTGATGGGCACCTTGGTTACTTCCATCTTTTTGCTATTGTAAACAATGCTGCAATAAACATGGGTGTGCATATATCTGTTCATATAAAGGCTCTTATTTCTCTAGGAAATATTCCAAGGAGTGGGATTGCTGGATCGTATGGTAGTTCTATTTCTAACTTTTTTAAGAAAACACCAAATCGATTTCCAAAGTGGTTGTACCATTTGACATTCCCACCAGCAGTGCAGAAGTGTTCCAATCTCTCCACAGCCTCTCCAACATTTATTATTTTGTGTTTTTTGGATTAATGCCAGCCTTGTTGGAGTGGGAAGCCCTGGTAGCATAGTGGTTAAGTGCTACAGCTGCCCAACAAAGAGTCAGCAGTTCGAATCCACCAGGTGCTCCTCGGAAACTCTGTGGGGCACTTCTACTCTGTCCAATAGGGCCGCTTTGAGTCGGAATCCACTCGATGACACTGGGTTTGGTTTTTGTTGGAGTGAGATGAAATATCATTGTAGTTTTGATCTGCATTTCTCTAATGGCTAATGATCATGAACATTTCCTCCTGTATCTGTTAGCTACCTGAACGTCTTTAGTGAAGTGTCTATTCATATCTTTTGCCCATTTTTTAATTGGGTTATTTGTCTTTTTGCAGTTGAGTTCTTGCAGTATCATGTAGATTTTAGAGATCAGGCGCTGATCAGAAATGTCATAGCTAAAAACTTTTTCCCAGTGTGTAGGTAGTCTTTTTACTCTTTTGGTGAAGTCTTTGGATGAGCATAGGTGTTTGATTTTTAGGAGCTCCGAGTTATCTAGTGTTTCTTCTATGGTCTTTATAATGTTTTGTATGCTGTTTATGCCATGTATTAGGGCTCCTAACATTGTCCCTATTTTTTCTTTCATGATCTTTATCGTTTTAGATTTTATATTTAGGTCTTTGATCTGTTTTGAGTTAGCTTCTGTGTATGGAGTGAGGTATGGGTCTTGTTTCTTTTTTTTTGCAGATGGATATCCAGTTATGCCAGCACCATTTGTTAAAAAGACTGTCTGTTCCCCATTTAACTGTTTTGGGGCCTTTGTCAAATACCATCTGCTCATATGTGGATGGATTTACGGCCGGATTCTCAATTCTGTTCCATTGGTCCCTGTATCTGTTGTTGTACCAGTACCAGGCTCTTTTGACTACTGTGGCAGTATAATAGGCTCTAAAATCAGGTAAAGTAAGGCCTCCCACTTTGTTCTTCTTTTTCAGTAACACCTTATTTATCTGGGGGGCCTCTTTCCCTTCCATATGAAGTTGGTGATTTGTTTCTCCATCTCATTAAAAGGGGATCGGAATTGCATTAAATGTATAGATCGCCTTTGGTAGAATAGACATTTTTATAATGTTAAGTCTTCCTATCCATGAGCAAGGGATGTTCTCCCACTTATGTAAGTCTTTTTTGGTTTCTTGCAGAAGCGTACTATAGTTTTCTTTGTATAAGTCTTCTACATCTCTAGTCAGATTTATTCCTAAGTATTTTATCTTCTTGGGGGCTACTGTAAATGGCATTGATTTGGTGATTTCCTCTTCGATGTTCTTTTTGTTGGGGTAGAGGAATCCAACTGATTTTTGTATGTTTATTTTGTATCCCGATACTCTGCTGAACTCTTCTATTAGTTTCAGTAGTTTTCTGGAGGATTCCTTAGGGTTTTCTGTGTATAAGATCATGTTATCTGCAAATAGAGATACTTTGACTTCTTCCTTCCCAATCTGGATGCCCTTTATTTCTTTATCTAGCCTAATTGCTCTGGCTAGGACTTCCAGCACAATGTTGAATAAGAGTGGTGATAAAGGGCATCCTTTTCTGGTTCCCTATCTCGATGGGAATGTTTGCGGGCTCTCTCCAACAAAAACAAAAAAAATTTTTTTTTTTTTCCATTTAGGATGATGTTGGCTGTTGGCTTTGTATAAATGCCCTTTATTATGTTGAGAAATTTTCCCTCTATTCCTATTTTGCTGAGTTTTTATCATGAATGAGTGTTGAACTTTGTCAAATGCCTTTTCTGCATCAATTGATAAAATCATGTGATTCTTGTCTTTTGTTTTATTTATGTGGTGGATTACATTAATTGTTTTTCTAATGTTGAACCATCCCTGCATACCTGGTATGAATCCCACTTGGTCATGGTGAATTATTTTTTTGATATGTTGTTGAATTCTATTGGCTAGAATTTTGTTGAGGATTTTTGCATCTACATTCATGAGGGATATAGGTCTATAATTTTGTTTTCTTGTGGTGTCTTTACCTGGTTTTGGTATCAGGGATATGGTGGCTTCGTAGAATGAGTTTGGTAGTATTCTGTCCTTTTCTATGCTCTGAAATACCTTTAGTAGTAGCGGTGTTAACTCTTCTCTGAAAGTTTGGTAGAACTCTTCAGCGAAGCCGTCCAGACCAGGGCTTTTTTTTTGTTGGGAGTTTTTTGATTATCTTTTCAATCTCCTTTTGTTACGGGTCTATTGAGTTGTACCTCTGTTTGTGGCAGCTTAGGTAGGTAGTGTGTTTCTAAGAATTCATCCATTTCTTCTAGGTTTTCAAATTTGTTTGAGTATAGTTTTTTATTGGGATCTGATATGATTCTTTAAATTTCAGTTGGGTCTGTTGTAATATCACCCATCTCATTTCTTATTTAGGTTATTTACTTCCTCTCCTGTTTTTCTTTTGTCAGTTTGGCCAATGGTTTATCAATTTTATTGAGTTTTTCAAAAAAGCAGCTTTTGGTCTTGTTAATTCTTTCAATTGTTTTTCTGTTTTCTACTTCATTTAGTTCAGCTCTCTTTTTTATCATTTGTTTTCTTCTGGTGCCTCTAGGTTTCTTTTGTTGCTCTCTTTCTATTTGTTCATGTTGTAGGGATAGTTCTTTGATTTTGGCCCTTCTTTTTGGATGTCTGCATTTATTGATATAAATTGGCCTCTGAGCACAGCATTTGCTGTGTCCCAAAGGTTCTGATAGGAAGTGTTTTCATTCTCATTGGATTCTTTGAATTTCTTTATTCCATCCTTAATGTCTTCTATAATCCAGGTGTTTGATTTCTTTTACCTGCTTTTCCTGTTATTGATTTCTACTTTTATGGCCTTATGATCAGAGAAGATGTTTTGTAATATTTCAATATTTTCGATTCTGCTAAGTCTTGCTTTATGACCTAATATATGGTCTATTCTAGGGAATGTTCCATGTGCACTAGAAAAGAAAGTATATTTGCTTGCTGTTGGGTGGAGTGTTCTGTATATGTCTACGAGGTCAAGTTGGTTGACTGTGGCATTTAGATCTTCCGTGTCTTTATGGAGCTTCTTTCTGGATGTCCTGTCCTTCACCGAAAGTGGTGTGTTGAAGTCTTCTACTATTATTGTGGAGCTATCTCACTTTTCAATGCTGATAGAGTTTGTTTTATGTATCTTGCAGCCCTGTCATTGGGTGCATAAATATTTAATATGGTTATATCTTCTTGGTGTATTGTCACTTTAATCACTATGTAGTGTCCTTCCTTATCCTTTCTGATGGATTTAATTTTAAAGTCTATTTTTTCAGAAATTAATATTGCCACTCCTGCTCTTTTTTGATTGTTGTTTGCTTGATATATTTTTTTCCATCCTTTGAGTGTTTGTTTGTTTGTGTCTCTAAGTGTAAGGTGTGTCTTTTGTAGGCAGCATATAGACGGATCTTGTTTTTTAATCCATTCTGCCACTCTCTGTCTCTTTATTGGTGTATTCAGTCCATTTACATTCAGGGTAATTATGGATAGGTATGAATTTAGCACTGTCATTTTGATGTCTTTTTTTTGTGTGTTGACAGCTTCTTTTTCCCAGTTGATTTTATGTGCTGAGTAGATTGTATATTGTCCTTTCCTCATATTTGTTGTTGTTGATTTTGTTTCTGCTGAGTCTGTATTTTTCCCTTGTATTTTATTTTGATGAGTAGGATAGTTTATCTCCTTTGTGGTTACCTTATTGTTTACCCCTATTTTTCTAAATTTAAAACTAACTTTTATTTCTTTGTATTGCCATATCTTCCTCTCCATGTGGAAGGTGTATGATTACATTTCTTAGTACCTCTTTGTTATTTAAATGTTGTCTTCTTTTATATAATAACATCGCTGTTACCCTGTGTTGGGCTTTTTTTTTTTTTTAAATCCTGCTTTTTTTTTTTTTTTTTTTTGGATCTCCCTTTCTGGGTTGACTTCTGGTTGCTCTGTCCAGTGTTCTAGTCTTGGGTCAATACCTGATATTATTGATTTCCTAACCGAAGAACTCCCTTTAGTATTTCTTGTAGTTTTGGTTTGGTTTTTATGAATTCCCTCAACTTGTGTTTATCTGGAAATGTCTTAATTTCACCTTCATATTTAAGAGACAGTTTTGATGGACATATGATTCTTGGCAGGCAATTTTTTTCCTTCAATTTTTTAAATATGTCATCCCATTGCCTTCTTGTCTGTATGGTTTCTGCTGAGTAGTCCAAGCTTATTCTTATTGGCTCTCCCTTGTAGGTGAGTTTTATTTTAACCCTCACTGCTCTTATACCTGTCTCTTTATCTTTGGTTTTGGCAAGCTTGATTATAATATGTCTTGGTGACTTTCTTTTAAGATCTACCTTATGTGGAGTTCAATGAGCATCTTGGATAGAGATCTCATCTTTCACAGTATCAGGGAAGTTCTCTGAGAACAAATCCTCAACAATTTTCTTTATATTTTCTGTTATCCCTCCCTGTTCTGGTACTCCAATCACTCGTAGGCTATTGCTCTTGATAGAGTCGCACATGATTCTTAAGATTTATTCATTTTTTAAATTTCTTTTATCTGATTTTTCTTCAAATATATTAGTGCCAAGTGATTTATCTTCGAGTTCAGAAATTCTAGCTTCTACTTGCTCAATTCTGCTCCTCTCACCTTCTATTGAGTTATCTAATTCTGTAATTTTATTGTTAATCTTCTGAAATTCTGATTGCTGTCTGTCTATGGATTTTTCCAGCTTATTAAACTTTTCATTATGTTCCTGAATAATCTTTCTAATTTCTTCAGTTGCTAACTGTGTTCCTTAGCTTGTTCTGCATATTGCCTCATTTCCTTCCTGATGTCTTGAAAAAGGGTTCTGTATATTAAACTTTTGTATTCTGCATCTGGTAATTCAGGAACGCACTTTCATCTAGAAGATCCCTGGATTCTTTGTTTTGAGAGCCTGTTGAGGTGATCATGGCCTGTTTCTTTATGTGACTTGATATTGATTGTTATCTCCGAGACATCTATAAGTTATTGTATTAATTTATGCATGTTTACTGTGTCGTAGCTGCTTGCTTTGTTTTGTTTTGGTATACCCCTATGGGTTGCTTGAGTGAGCTAGCTAGATTATTTTCACCTTTGGAGCTCTGGCATCCTGTCCCCAGCTGGCTACAGCTGTTATCAGGTATGGCAGTCTAGGAGTCCATTCAGTTTTCCTGTATGAATTTAGCTTAGGTTTCCAGGTAGCTGATATCAAGTGTGTGGTACAGGCTCTGTCCTACAGTCTTAGAGGGGCAGGGGCAATTGGCATATATAGCAGTATCTGATTGCAGCAGGGGGTCACACTCTGAACAAGGCAGGGGGCTGAACACCGACTCCTAAGTGTCTCTGAGGAAAATGCGTCTCCATTCCCTAGAGCATGCTGGTGGGTGGGCTCTGCAGAGGGACCATGGGCACCCAGAGTTTTTGGGTGTAAGGACTGGGAGGTACCAGTTATCCCTGGACCCCTGTCGCAGGTGGCTTGGCAACCCAACAGGAGCCACCAGTCCTTAGGTCCCTGTTGTGGGTAGGTGAGGACCTTGTTTATTAGGGAAAGGAATGTCAAAAGTCAAACACCCACCTCCCTGCCGCACTGCTAAAATGGTTGGAGTTTGCCAACAAGGGCCTATTCTTCCGAAATAGGCCCAAACAGGTCCATGTAGAAGGGAAAGGTGCTCAAGGCCCACGGATGGTTTATGCCTGGACAGGAGCCGCTTCTGTCCTGAGCTCCCCCAGTTAATGGAGCTAGCAAATTATCTTTTCCCCCCAGTTGCAAGTTTTTTCCTTCCCCAAGGCCGGGAGGATGGCTCCAGGTGCTGAAGCTGGCTTGGGGGTGGGGGTGGGAGGGGGCGCGGTAAAATATACACAAGTACTTAGCTTTTGCTGAGAGCGCCCTTCTCCTCAGGTTCCAGAGGTGTGAGTGGGCTGTGTGGCTGGCTGCTTCTCCCTGAGGAAACTGCAGCCGAATGCTAATACCAGCCTGCTGCCGCAGCCGCCACCACTCCGGGAATGGTGCCTGAAGGCTCCCCGTGATTCAGGCCTGGTAACTCTTCTCCTCTTTTGAACGGTCTCTTCCTTACCCTGCCTCTCAGTTCATTGTCTAAGCTTGCCTTTGATGCTCAGGGCTCCCAGCTTGTCACAAATACACTCGTTTCACTTGTTTTTCAGGTCTTTGTTGTAAAGAGGGCTCAAAGGAAGTGTCTATTCTGCCATCTTGGCTCCGCCTCCTCTGCACAGTTCATTTTTAAGCCCATTTCTTTCCTCTCTCATTTGACCATAAGCAGCAAGGAAAAATCATATGGCCCTAAGTTCTTGCTTAGAAATTTCATCAGCCAGCTATCCAAGTTCATCACTTATAAGTTCTACCTTCCCCCAAACATATGAATATAATTTAGACAAGTTCTTTGCCACTGCATAAAAAGCATTGCCCTTCCTTCATTGTCCAATCACAAGTTCATCGTTTTCTTTTAAAGCCTCACATCACCGGAAGCACATTTAAAGTCCACATTTCTAGCAAAATTCTGTGGTGTCATATGTATTCTCTAAAATGATAGAAACTCTCCCTGTAGCTCTCCTCACTTCCTTCTGAGCCCTCACCAGAATTGACTTTGACATCCATAATCTAACAACAGTCTCTTTAAGACAGTCTAGGCTTTTACCACTGGGCACCTTAAAACTCTTCCAGCCTCTACCCATTACCCAGTTTAAAAAACCACTTTCACACTTTAGGTAGCTGTTAGAGTAGCACCTCACTGTCCCAGTACCAAATTCTGTCTTAGTTATCTAGTGGTGCTATAACAGAATACCACAACTGGGTGTCTTTAGCAAACAGAAATTTATTTTCTTACAGTTTAAGAGGTTAGATGTCTGAATACAGGGTGCCAGTTCTAGAGGAAGGCATTCTTCCAGTGTCAGCTCTGGAAGAAGTTCCTTGTCTATTTTGAGCTTCTGCTCCTGGGTGATCTTCACGGGAGTTGGCATCTCTCCTGGCTGGCTTGCTTGCTTGTTTAATCTCTTTTTATATCTCAAAAGAAATTGATTTAAGACACACCCTACTCTCATCCTTTCCCATTAACACAACAAAGACAACCCATTCCCGAATGGTATTATAACCACAGACACAGTGGATAAGAATTACAATACGTATTTTGAGGAGCATAATTCTATCCATCGCAATGAATCAGAATCAACTCGATGGCAATGGTTATAATTATATGTAATGCATTGAATTGCGACCGCCAAAAATATGTGTCAACTAGGTTAGGCCACATGTGGTTGTCCTCCATTTTGTGATTTTCTTATGTATTATAAATCGTTATCTCTGTCTGTGGTTAAAGAGGATTAGGGTGGGATGTAACACCCTTGCTCAGGCCACATCCCTGATCCAACATAAAAGGATTTTCCCTTGGGTGTGGCCTGCACTTTTATCTCTCAAGAGATAAAAGGAAAGGGAAAGGAGCAGAGAGTTGGGGACCTCATACCACCAAGAAAGCAGCACCAGCAGCAGAGCGTGTCCTTTGGACACTGGCTCCCTGTGCCAGAGAAGATCCTTGACCACGGGAGGATTGAGGACAACAACCTTCTTCCAGAGCCAACAGAGAGAGAAAGCCTTCCCCTGGAGCTGACACCTTGAATTTGGACTTTTAGCCTACGTTACAACAAAATTACTGTGAGGAAATAAATTCCTCTTTTTTAAAGCCATCCACTTGTGGTATTTCTGTTGTGGCAGCACTAGATGACAAAGACAGTATATAATTCTATCCCTAACGGTATAACTCTTTACTTAAGAATTTTTGATAACCAAGTTTATGAGGTGATAATGAGAAATTCTAAAAATTTCTTATAAAATGAGGAGGTGACCATTTAAAATTGAAAGCTGATTAACAAACACCTGGAAAAAGTACTTTCTTGGCCAAACTCTCAGTCTAGATATAGAAAGAGTGTATTATAGTCTAAATTGTGTCCTTATATGTCATTTACAATTCTTTAAAGTAGGTAAGAAAATAGAAAGGGCTGATTTTGAAGAAAATTGAAAAATTTAAAAAAATTTTTGAAATTCCTTAAAACAAAGAAAAGTTGCAAGAATAGTACAAAGAACCAAAGAATTCTTATAACCCGTTACCCTTTATTAGCCAATGTTTAACATCTTACCACAATGGCTCTATTCTTCCTCACCCCCTCACACACACACACACAGTGAACCACTGAGTATAGGTTGCATGTATCTTTCCCCTTAACCTATTAATATTGCAGTATGTATTTCCAAAGAACAGGTTAAGAACAGTATAATTTCAAAATTCATCCTGTACACATAACTAATTTCTGATTTATCCTTCCTTTGATTTTTTTTCAAAAACAAGCAAATGCATATATGTCTTCTTATTTCTCTAAATAGGATTGTTTTTGCAAAATAAGGCCATAAACAAAAATAAAATGGAAAATCAAACTTGAAATAAAAAATATATTTTTTAAAATTTTCAAATAGTTTTGTTCTCTCCTGTATCTTCCAAGTTTCCATCTTTCCTTCCTTGTTTCCCGGTGAATTGAAATCTCCTTAGCATAAACCAAACAAGAAATGGTGCTATAAGCAGTGGAGAATCAGTGAAAGCTTGCAAACAGAATATCAATATTATAAAATGTAAGATTTAGTAAGTCAGCTCTGGTAGTTGAGTGAGGCAGTAAGTGGAAAGGTAGTGGAAGTTGGGAGACTGCGTTATGATGTTGTGATTTTCCAGGTAATAGATGTAAAAATTCTGAATTAGAGTCATAGCTGGGGTACTAGAAAATGGTGAAAGGTAAGAAACACTTTAGAACTGGAACCAGTTAGATTGGATCATTATCTGAATTTGAAGGGTATAGAAGAGGAAGAAGGTGAAGATGCTGTTGGATACTACTGAGTTCTATAATCTTGGAGGACATTGCTGTCATCTGAACTAGGAAATAAAGGAAGATGAATGATTCCGTTGTGAGTCTAATGAAGTTTGAGGTGTTGGTGTTAAATCCATGTGCAGAGGTCCAATATGATGATGTAAAACAATTTACACAAAACACTAGGTGATGTATAGACTGGGTGGTTGAAACAACGGTTTTCCTGAGAATTTCATTTTATTGCTTCCAGGTAGCACCCTCTCTGCCCCTTTAGCCTTCACAGCTAAACCTGCAGCAAACAAGTGCTGATGCTGAGAGGCTTCCTTATGGTAAGACCAAAAAATGAGGCTGAAGCACCATGGTTTATTTTATATTCAACAGTGAACTGCTTAAAAGTCTAGTGTTTATAAAGGCAATCGTGCATCAGTCATTTTGTAATAATGTGTCACAATGTTTATAAAGAACTCTGAATATTGAAGTGTTTTAATTTCATACTGTCAGACCTGAATGTGATATCTGAGAATATAATACGTGCAAGTGAGCACATTTAGGTGTCTAACTCCCACCCCAGTTACTGGGGAAACACATACACACACACACACACACGCAGAACATTTTTTCTGAAGAGAGGTCAAACCTTTATTGTTGCTGTAATTCTTTCCATGGATTATATTTATTTTTCTCCACATATAGTTTCCTGTTGTACATGGAGAGGAAATATTTTCTCTTATTTCAAGCAAACAGACTTGCATGGAAAATGGAACACTGAATAAGAAATGAGAATTCTCTATTCACTGAGAGACAGGACGGCTTTTATAAGAATTCTCAGAGCCCTGACTCTGCTCTCCTCTTCCTTCTCTTCAGCTGCTTTTACTATTCTGAAGTGTGGTATTCGTGCTTCCTCAGTACCTAGGCAGGCCAGGAAGACGAGAAGAAGAATCACAGTACAGGACATGGGAGAGAGAAAAAGGACACTAAATCTGAGGTGATAACAATAGCCCCCTATTTGCTCCTGGGTGGTGTGAGCAGTTTGCGATCAGCTGCTAACCTAAAGGGTAGTGGTTTTTTTTAGTAGCACTGTGGAAAAAATACCTGTCAATCTGCTTCCATAACGATTACAGCCAAGAAAACCCTATGAAGCAGTTCTCTGTCATACATGGGTTGGAGTTTCCTGGATGGCAATGAGTTTGGTTTTGTTTGGTTATAGGTGAGTCGCTGAGGATAAACACATTTCTGTGAGGCCCCTACTAATTTTCCTTCCGACCAAAACACCAGGAATGGAGTTACTGCGGACTTGGGGACCCCAGAATCCTTGCTGCCATCTACACATCTTACACCAGCCCTGACCTCTTGTCTTTACCACTCCTTTGCCCATTTTCATTCTCACCATATGGCTTGACTTGGACTTTGCTAACAAAGTGTGATAAACTAGTATAGTTCATTAGGATTATAACATTTGTTTTAACTCATACTATATCCATTGTCCTGGTGCCTTTCCTTCCTCTTCTTCGTTCTAATCTAACAAAGACTAATTTCTGAACTCTCACAGGAGAAACAGATGCTTTATCTTTTGAAAGGCACAGCACGTTGTTGTTAGGTGCCATCCAGTCAGTTCCGACTCATAGCGACCCTACGCACAACAGAACGAAACACTGCCCGGTCCTAAGCCATCCTCACAATCGTTGTTATGCTTGAGCTCATTGTTGCAGCCACCGTGTCAACCCGCCTCGATATGGGAACTGACTGCATTTATTCACATGCATTTTGTCACTGTAGGTGTACGTGAGTGTCTGTATTTTTGCATTATTTTTTTTCCACTGGACTGGCCTAATTTCTGTTCCTAAAGCTCTGTTGAGCATTCCAACTTTTTGGTCTTTGTTGGCATCTTCATCTTGCCTTCTCTTCACACTTGCCCATGGTAAATGCCTCAACTCCATCCATCTATCTGTGTGTTTCTTAATTTTCAATATTTAACTAAGATAAATTTTACCATAACCCCTTCTTTTACCACGGTCATCTTGTCTTACAGAAATTGTGGATTGCTTATTCTCTGTACTATCTAGGTGACAGCTGTACTGCCTTCTACTTTAGCTTTCTTTTTCTATTTCTAAGCCCTGAATTTCTAAATAAGTGTCATCAGCAGTGCAATGGCCAAACTCTTTGGCCTTGGGGTTAAACAGACTTGAGTTTGAATCCTGGTTCTTCTGGTTACTAGCTGTACAATCTTGGGTGAGTTTTGTAACTTATTGTAAGCTTTGATTTCCTCATCTGTAAAAGGAGCACAATTGCAGTGACCATACAATGGCCACACAGTTTAACGTATGTAAAAAGTTTACAAGAGTGGTTGAGAATTAGACGTAATAGTTTCTCAGAAATGGTTTTTGACTCATCTTTTTAAGATACCAAGTCGCTAAGGCCATAAACTAGTCAATGAAATGATGCTTCAGTGTTTGGAAAGAATGCCCACATATGTACTGGGGTGTAAGCTAGATAAGACTCTTTCAGAGTAGAAGCCCTTTTCATGAAAGACTAACCATGACGTTAATAAACATCATCCCCGGCCAGGACTTTCTTTTAGCACTTCCTCCCTAATGTTAGGAATAAATACCCAGAAAATGGCAAACTGCCTTGCCTTTTTCCAGGCTAAACAAGTAAGGCTGGGTGGCATGTATACGTCAATGCCATTGTCCCTTTGCTCAGTAGCTACTAGAAGCTGAAAATAATTTTGACTCTTCTCCCTGTAGGGAGTTGAAGTCACATGTTTTTTAGAAAGGAATTGGTAGGACAGCCTCACTGAATATGTTTGTGAAGAAGCAAAGAGTCCCTGGTGACACAAATAGCTTGGCACTGGACTTCTAACTGAATGGTTGTTGGTTCCAACCCACCCAGAAGTGCCGCAGAAGAGAAGCCTGGTAATCTGTTCCCAAAAGGTCACAGCCGTGAAAACCTTATGGAGCAGCTCTACTCTGCACACATGTGGTGTCCATGAGTTGGAATCAACTCAACGGCAACTAAAAACAACAACAACATGCAGAAGCAAGGTTATCGTTTCCAACGTTCCCTGAGGCATAGAGAGGCAGGGAGACAGATCTCTGCCTCTCCTCCAACCTGCTGCTGGGGCCAGTGTCATTCTTGCCAGCCTTGTTTTTAAGATCCTGTCCCTATTTCTCTTCATAAAATTATCATTAGATGAATTGCCTTAAACTACCACATCTTGTCCTGTGTTTCCACCGTTTCTCCTCCAGGGCTTTTAAGCCCTGCCCCAATTCAGCTTTTCTGAGTTGAGCCCCCTCCCCCGGCTTGGAAGACATCTCAGTTGGCTGTGTTTAGATTCACACATTAGGGAACTGACATCCCAAGACTATTAATCACAAGGCAGTTCAGTAGAATGCACTTTCCATCAGAAAAAAAGGGTATTTGGGTTTTAACTTAAGCTTTATGATTTTTTTAATGATTATTTAATATTCTGATTCTATATGCATCAGGTAGCCCCCAGGAACCCATCTCTGCATCTGTAAAATGAGTATATTTCTATCTATTTTATCTACCTCAGAGAATTTCTAAGAATAAAATACATTAATAATGGTGAAGAGATTTGGCAATATATAGTTACAAGTAATACATGATTGAAATTTCCACTGCCAATCAGTTATTTTGCAGTAGTCTCGAATGGACACGGTACTTAATCAAATGTACTGGGCCATATATTTTTTTCCTTATGTTTAAAAGGCCTTTCTCTACAAAATATCAGTCAATACATGACTTGGCTAAAGTTCTCTCACTGTGTCCCTTAGTCATCTAGATAGAATTATTAGCCATGCAAGGCATAGAGAAAACATTTGTAACACATAGTTACGGCACTGGGTTCTTTACTGGGTTCAGTTACAGGGAAAAGAATTATTATTTGTAATAGAAGGTGAAAGAACCAGAGTGAAGAAGTAAGAGGAAGAGAATAAAACTCACATGTATTTGTCTAGATGTTTTTATGCATCTCATTTAATTTCAAGAGAGATATCAGAATTAAAAGTCTTTAAGAAGAAAATTAAAAAGGCAGAATGTAGACGTTAAACTTTTTTTGTATTTTTTTTAATTAATTGACTTATTCTTTTATGCATTTGTTTAAAAAATCCACTACAGATAAGGCACTGTGCCAGGGATAGGATTACAATAGCGGTCTTCATTTGGTTTCTCAAAAGTTCCATGTTGGTTTCTGCTCCAGGCCTTTTGTATTTGTTCCTGTCTGGAAGCTCTTCTTTCCTCCACTGTCTGCTGCTTCTTGGCTACCTGTTTGATCTATCCTTCAGATGTGTCATTATTATTATTATTTAACTGTGCTTTAAGTGAAAGTTTACAAATCAAGTCAGTCTCTCACACAAGAAGTTATACACATCTTGCTATGTTCTCCTAGCTGCTCTCCCCTTAATGAGACAGCACATCCCTTCTCTCCAACCTGCATTCCCTGTATGCATTCTATCAGCTCCTGTACCCCTCTGCCCTCTCATCTCGCCTCCAGACAGGAGTTGACCGCACAGTCCAGTCCAACTCTGAAGAGTTGACCTCAGAAATGGTTCCAGTCTTGGGCTAACAAAGGGTCCGGGGACCATGACCTCCAGGATCTCTCTAGCCTCAGTCAGACCATTAAGTCTGGTCTTTTTACAAGAATTTCAAACCTACATCCCACTGTCTTCCTGCTCCATCAGGGATTCTCTGTTGTGCTCTCTGTCAGGGCAGTGATCAGTGGTAGCCAGGCATCATCTAGTTCTTCCAGTCGCAGGCTGATGGAGTCTCTGGTTTGTGTGGTCCTTTCTGTCTCTTGGGCTCATCTTTACCACATGTCTATGGTGTTCTTCATTTTCCTTTGCTCCAGGTGGGTTGAGACCAATTGATGCATCTTAGATGGCTGCTTGCTAGCGTTTAAGACCCCAGAAGCCTCTCACCAAAGTGGGATGCAGAACATTTTCTTAATATATTTTGTTATGCCAGTTGTCCTAGATGTCCCCTGAAACCATGGACACCAAGCCCCCATCCCTGCTTTCTTGCCTTCTAAGTGTTCAGTTTATTCAGGAAACTTCTTTGCTTTTGGTTTAGCCCAGTTATGCTGACCTGTCCTGTATTGTGTGTTGTCTCTCCCTTCACCTAAAATAGTTCTTGTCTGCTATCTAATTAGCGAATACCCCTCTTCCTCTGTCCCCAGCCTCTTAGCCATCAAAGAATATCTCCTTCTGTGTTTAAACTTTTTCTTGAGTTCTTGTAATAGTGGTCTCATACAATATTTGTCCTTTTGCAACTGCCTAATTTTGCTCAGCAAAATGCCTTCCAGATTCCTCCATGTTATATTTCACAGATTCATTGTTCTTAATGGTTGCATAGTATTCCATTATGTGAATATACTATAATTTATTTATCCATTCATCCATTGGTGGGCACCTTGGTTGCTTCCATTTTTTTGCTATTGTAGATAGTGCTACAGTGAACATGGACGTGCATATATCTGTTTGTGTGAAGGCTCTTATTTCTCTAGGATATATTCCAAGGAGCGGAATTGCTCGATTGTATGGTAATTCTATTTCTAGCTTTTTTTTTTTTATTAACTTTTATTGAGCTTCAAGTGAATGGTTACAAATCAAGTCAAACTGTCACATACAAGTTTATATACACCTTACTCTGTACTCCCACTTGCTCTCCCCCTAATGAGTCAGCCCTTCCAGTCTCTCCTTTCATGACAATTTTGCCAGCTTCCAACTCTCTCTATCCTCCCATCCCCCCTCCAGACAGGAAATGCCAACACAGTCTCAAGTGTCCACCTGATACAAATAGCTCACTCTTCATCAGCATCTCTCTCCTACCCACTGTCCAGACCCTTCCATGTCTGATGAGTGGTCTTCGGAAATGGTTCCTGTCCTGGGCCAACAGAAGGTTTGGGGACCATGACTGCCGGGATTCCTCTAGTCTCAGTCAGACCATTAAGTATGGTCTTTTTGTGAGAATTTGGGATCTGCATCCCACTGATCTCCTGTTCCCTCAGGGGTTCTCTGTTGTGCTCCCTGTCAGGGCAGTCATGGATTGTGGCCGGGCACCATCTAGTTCTTCTGGTCTCAGGATGATGTAAGTCTCTGGTTCATGTGGCCCTTTCTGTCTCTTGGGCTCATAGTTATCGTGTGACCTTGGTGTTCTTCATTCTCCTTTGTTCCAGGTGGGTTGAGACCAATTGATGCATCTTAGATGGCCGCTTGTTAGCATTTAAGACCCCAGACGCCACATTTCAAACTGAGATACAGAATGTTTTTATAATAGAATTATTTTGCCAATTGACTTAGAAGTCCCCTTAAACCATGGTCCCCAAACCCCCGCCCTTGCTCCGCTGACCTTTGAAGCATTCAGTTTATCCCAGAAACTTCTTTGCTTTTGGTCCAGTCCAGTTGAGCTGACCTTCCATGTATTGAGGATTGTCCTTCCCTTCACCTAAAGCAGTTCTTAACTACTAACTAATCAGTAAAAAACCCTCTCCCACCCTCCCTCCCTCCCCTCCTCGTAACCACAAAAGTATGTGTTCTTCTCAGTTTATACTATTTCTCAAGATCTTATAAGAGTGGTCTTATACAATATTTGTCCTTTTGCCTCTGACTAATTTCGCTCAGCATAATGCCTTCCAGGTTCCTCCATGTTATGAAATGTTTCACAGATTTGTCACTGTTCTTTATCGATGCGTAGTATTCCATTGTGTGAATATACCACAAGTTATTTAACCATTCATCTGTTGCTGGACACCTTGGTTGCTTCCAGCTTTTTGCTATTGTAAACAGAGCTGCAATAAACATGGGTGTGCATATATCTGTTTGTGTGAAGGCTCTTGTTTCTCTAGGGTATATTCCGAGGAGTGGGATTTCTGGGTCATATGGTAGTTCTATTTCTAACTGTTTAAGATAACGCCAGATAGATTTCCAAAGTGGTTGTACCATTTTACATTCCCACCAGCAGTGTATAAGAGTTCCAATCTCTCCGCAGCCTCTCCAACATTTATTATTTTGTGTTTTTTGGATTAATGCCAGCCTTGTTGGAGTGAGATGAAATCTCATCGTAGTTTTAATTTGCATTTCTCTAATGGCTAATGATCAAGAGCATTTTCTCATGTATCTGTTAGCTGCCTGAATATCTTCTTTAGTGAAGTGCATGTTCATATCCTTTGCCCACTTTTTGATTGGGTTGTTTGTCTTTTTGTGGTTGAGTTTTAACAGAATCATGTAGATTTTAGAGATCAGGCGCTGATCGGAGATGTCATAGCTGAAAATTCTTTCCCAATCTGTAGGTGTTCTTTTTACTCTTTTGGTGAAGTCTTTAGATGAGCATAGGTGTTTGATTTTTAGGAGCTCCCAGTTATCTGGTTTCTCTTCATCATTTTTGGTAATGTTTTGTATTCTGTTTATGCTTTGTATTAGGGCTTCTAAGGTTGCCCCTATTTTTTCTTCCATGATCTTTATTGTTTTAGTCTTTATGTTTAGGTCTTTGATCCACTTGGAGTTAGTTTTTGTGCATGGTGTGAGGTATGGGTCCTGTTTCATTCTTTTGCAAATGGATATCCAGTTATGCCTGCACCATTTGTTAAAAAGACTATCTTTTCCCCAATTAACTGACACTGGGCCTTTGTCAAATATCAGCTGCTCACACGTGGATGGATCTATGTCTGGGTTCTCAATTCTGTTCCATTGGTCTATGTGCCTGTTGTTGTACCAATACCAGGCTATTTTGACTACTGTGGCTGTATAATAGGTTCTGAAATCAGGTAGAGTGGGGCCTCCCACTTTCTTCTTCTTTTTCAGTAGTGCTTTGCTTATCCGGGGCTTCTTTCCCTTCCATATGAAATTGGTGATTTGTTTCTCTATGCCTTTAAAATATGACATTGGAATTTGGATCGGAAGTGCATTAAATGTATAGATGGCTTTTGGTAGAATAGACATTTTTACTATGTTAAGTCTTCCTATCCATGAGCAAGGTATGTTTTTCCACTTAAATATGTCCTTTTGAATTTCTTGTAGTAGAGCTTTGTAGTTTTCTTTGTATAGGTCTTTACATCTTTGGTAAGATTTATTCCTAAGTATTTTATCTTCTTGGGGGCTACTGTGAATGGTATTGATTTGGTGATTTCCTCTTCGATGTTCTTTTTGTTGATGTAGAGGAATCCAGCTGATTTTTCTGTGTTTATCTTATAACCTGAGACTCTGCCAAACTCTTCTATTAGTTTCAGTAGTTTTCTGGAGGATTCCTTAGGGTTTTCTGTGTATATAATCATGTCATCTGCAAATAGTGATAACGTTACTTCCTCCTTGCCAATCCGGATACCTTTTATTTCTTTGTCTAGCCTAATTGCCCTGGCTAGGACTTCCAGCACGATGTTGAATAAGAGCGGTGATAAAGGGCATCCTTGTCTGGTTCCCGTTCTCAAGGGAAATGCTTTCAGGTTCTCTCCATTTAGAGTGATATTGGCTGTTGGCTTTGCATAGATGCCCTTTATTATGTTGAGGAATTTTCCTTCAATTCCTATTTTGGTAAGAGTTTTTATCATAAATGGGTGTTGGACTTTGTCAAATGCCTTTTCGGCATCAATTGATAAGATCATGTGGTTTTTGTCTTTTGTTTTATTTATGTGGTGGATTACATTAATGGTTTTTCTGATATTAAACCAGCCTTGCATACCTGGTATAAATCCCACTTGATCATGGTGAATTATTTTTTTGATGTGTTGTTGGATTCTATTGGCTAGAATTTTGTTGAGGATTTTTGCATCAATGTTCATGAGGGATATAGGTCTATAATTTTCTTTTTTTGTAATGTCTTTACCTGGTTTTGGTATCAGGGAGATGGTGGCTTCATAGAATGAGTTGGGTAGTATTCTGTCATTTTCTATGCTTTGGAATACCTTCAGAAGTAGTGGTGTTAACTCTTCTCTGAAAGTTTGGTAGAACTCTGCAGTGAAGCCGTCCGGGCCAGGGCTTTTTTTTGTTGGGAGTTTTTTGATTACCGTTTCAAACTCTTTTTTGGTTATGGGTCTATTTAGTTGTTCTACTTCTGAATGTGTTAGTTTAGGTAGGTAGTGTTTTTCCAGGAATTCATCCATTTCTTCTAGGTTTTCAAATTTGTTAGAGTACAATTTTTCATAATAATCTGAAATGATTCTTTTAATTTCATTTGGTTCTGTTGTGATGTGGTCCTTCTCGTTTCTTATTCGGGTTATTTGTTTCCTTTCCTGTTTTTCTTTAGTCAGTCTAGCCAATGGTTTATCAATTTTGTTAATTTTTTCAAAGAACCAGCTTTTGGCTTTGTTAATTCTTTCAATTGTTTTTCTGTTCTCTAATTCATTTAGTTCAGCTCTAATTTTTATTATTTGTTTTCTTCTGGTGCGTGATGGATTCTTTTGTTGCTCACTTTCTATTTGTTCAAGTTGTAGGGACAGTTCTCTGATTTTGGCTCTTTCTTCTTTTTGTATGTGTACATTTACCGATATAAATTGGCCTCTGAGCACTGCTTTTGTTGTGTCCCATAAGTTTTGATAGGAAGTATTTTCATTCTCGTTGCTTTCTATGAATTTCCTTATTCCCTCCTTGATATCTTCTATAACCCAGTCTTTTTTGAGTAGGGTATTGTTCATTTTCCAAGTATTTGATTTCTTTTCCCTAGTTTTTCTGTTATTGATCTCTAGTTTTATTGCCTTGTGGTCTGAGAAGATGCTTTGTAATATTTTGATGTTTTGGACTCTGCAAAGGTTTGTTTTATGACCTCATATGTGGTCTATTCTAGAGAATGTTCCATGTGCACTAGAAAAAAAAGTATATTTTGCAGCAGTTGGGTGGAGAGTTCTGTATAAGTCAATGAGGTCAAGTTGGTTGATTGTTGTAATTAGATCTTCCGTGTCTCTATTGAGCTTCTTTCTGGGTGTCCTGTCCTTCTCCAAAAGTGGTGTGTTGAAGTCTCCTACTATAATTGTGGAGGTATCTATCTCACTTTTCAATTCTGTTAAAATTTGATTTATGTATCTTGCAGCCCTGTCATTGGGTGCATAAATATTTAATATGGTTATGTCTTCCTGTTCAATTGTCCCTTTTATCATTATATAGTGTCCTTTATCCTTTGTGGTGGATTTAAGTCTGAAGTCTTTTTTGTCAGAAATTAATATTGCTACTCCTCTTTTTTGCTTATTGTTTGCTTGATATATTTTTTTCCATCCTTTGAGTTTTAATTTGTTTGTGTCTCTAAGTCTAAGGTGTGTCTCTTGTAGGCAGCATATAGATGGATCGTGTTTCTTTACCCAGTCTGTGACTCTCTGTCTCTTTATTGGTGTATTTAGTCCATTTACATTCAGCGTAATTATAAATAAGTTTTTAGTGCTGTCATTTTGATGCCTTTTTATGTGTGTTGTTGACAATTTCATTTTTCCACATACTTTTTTGTGCTGAGGCGTTTTTCTTAGTAAATTGTGAGATCCTCATTTTCATAGTGTTTGACTTTATGTTAGTTGAGTTGTTACGTTTTTCTTGGCTTTTATCTTGAGTTATAGAGTTGTTATACCTTTTTGTGGTTACCTTATTTTTTACCCCTATTTTTCTAAGTAAAAACCTAACTTGTATTGTTCTATATCGCCTTGTATCACTCTCCATATGGCAGTTCAATGCCTCCTGTATTTAGTCCCTCTTTTTGATTATTGTGATCTTTTACCTATTGACTTCCATGATTCCCTGTTATGTGTATTTTTTTTTAATTAATCTTAATTTGTTTGTTTTTGTGATTTCCATATTTGAGTTGATATCAGGACGTTCTGTTTTGTGACCTTGTGTTGTGCTGATATCTGATATTATTGGTTCTCTGACCAAACAATATCCTTTAGTATTTCTTGTAGCTTTGGTTTGGTTTTTGCAAATTCTCTAAACTTGTGTTTGTCTGTAAATATCTTAATTTCGCCTTCATATTTCAGAGAGAGTTTTGCTGGATATATGATCCTTGGCTGGCAGTTTTTCTCCTTCAGTGTTCTGTATATGTCGTCCCATTCCCTTCTTGCCTGCATGGTTTCTGCTGAGTAGTCAGAACATATTCTTATTGATTCTCCCTTGAAGGAAACCTTTCTTTTCTCCCTGGCTGCTTTTAAAATTTTCTGTTTATCTTTGGTTTTGGTGAGTTTGATGATAATATGGCTTGGTGTTTTTCTTTTTGGATCAATCTTAAATGGGGTTCGATGAGCATCTTGGATAGATATCCTTTCGTCTTTCATGATGTCAGGGAAGTTTTCTGTCAGGAGTTCTTCAACTATTTTCTCTGTGTTTTCTGTCCCCCCTCCCTGTTCTGGGACTCCAATCACCCGCAAGTTATCCTTCTTGATAGAGTCCCACATGATTCTTAGGGTTTCTTCATTTTTTTAAATTCTTTTATCTGATTTTTTTTCAGCTGTGTTGGTGTTGATTCCCTGGTCCTCCAGATGTCCCAGTCTGCATTCTAATTGCTCGAGTCTGCTCCTCTGACTTCCTATTGCATTGTCTAATTCTGTAATTTTATTGTTAATCTTTTGGATTTCTGAATGCTGTCTCTCTATGGATTCTTGCAACTTATTAATTTTTCCACTATGTTCTTGAATAATCTTTTTGAGTTCTTCAACGGTTTTATCAGTGTGTTCCTTGGCTTTTTCTGCAGTTTGCCTTATTTCATTTGTGATGTCTTGAAGCATTCTGTAAATTAGTTTTTTATATTCTGTATCTGATAGTTCCAGGATTGTATCTTCATTTGGGAAAGATTTTGATTCTTTTGTTTGGGGGGTTGTAGAAGCTGTCATGGTCTGCTTGTTTAAGTGGTTTGATATGGATTGTTGTCTCCGAGCCATCACTGGGAAACTAGTTTTTCCAGAAAATCCGCTAAAAAAAATGCAGTCAGATCCCTATCAGAGTTCTCCCTCTGGCTCAGGCTATCCGGATGTTAATGAAGCCGCCTGGGGAGGGTGGGGGAGGGATCAGAGAGATAGGAGAGTAGCACCTAAGAATATAGCCAGAGTTGCTTGTCTTGCTTGGAATGACTATTATATCTATGATTCCTGCGGGGCGCGTCGCCTATGTGTGCTGGCTGTGTGGATATTGCCCCCGGGGGGTCCGGCCCACTGGAGTCACGGTCGGATCCTCCGCTTCCAGCCCCACGTCCCACGTCAAGGCTCCCCTGCTGAGACGGTGCACTCTCGACTCCAAAATCAGTCGCTGCCTCCCTGGGACTTCTCATCCCTCCAGCCACGTTGCGGTGCTGCCCTTACGAACTGGTTGGGCCGCCTCCCGGGGTTAGTTCAGGTGTGGATGGAGCAGCTCCCCGTGCTTGTGCCGTGACCGAGTGTCCCGGCTGGGAGGCTGTTCTCCCCGCTCCAATACCAGTCGCTGCCTCCCGGGGACTTCTCCTACCGGCTGCGTCCCACGCCGCCCGCCCGAACCGGCTGGGCCCCCTCCCGGGGTTAGTTCAGGGGGGTGGAGCAGCTCTCTGTGTTTATGCCGTACCTGCGTCCAGTCCAAATCCCGGTGGGACTGTTCCCCGGCTGGGACGCTGCTCTCCCGTTCCAAGACCAGTCACTGCCTCCCGGGGACTTCTCCTACCGGCTGCGTCCCACGCCGCCCGAGGAACCGGCTGGTCCCCCTCCCGGGGTTAGTTCAGGGGGGTGGAGCAGCTCTCTGTGCTTGTGCCGTGCCTGACTGGTACGCTGGCTCCAGGCTCTGAAAACAATCGCTGCTTCCCCATATTAGTTCGTTCTCCGTCTCTAAATCTGTGTTTGTTGTTCAGGGTTCGTAGATTGTTATGTATGTGATCGATTCACTTGTTTTTCCGTGTCTTTGTTGTAAGAGGGATCCGAGGTAGCGTCTGCCTAGTCTGCCATCTTGGCTCCGCCCCCCACCTTCTTCATTTATATTACTTTTAATGTATATTTTGTATGCTTGATAAGTTTATGCCAAGGCATTTTATTTCATTTCAAATGGATTATGGTAGTCATTTGGTGATGTGAAGATTGCTAATTTCATTTAATTTTGCACACAGCCTTATTAAAATCTCTGAATACTTGTAATTTTTTGATTATCTTATTTTCCCCTTGAAAAAGATCATATATTCTAAATATAATAACAATGTAAATTTCCTTTTTTTAAAATTTTACATTTCTTTTTTTATTTGATCTAGTTGCATTGACTAGTGCGTTCAGAACAATGTTAATTATAGTGATGACAAAGGAGATTTTTGTCTTATTCTTGGTTGTAATTAAGATGTTAATATTTCTCAGTTAAGCATGATTTATTCAAGTAAATGAAATGTTCACCTATTCCTATAATGCTGAGAATTCATTATTACATTGGCTTTTTGCTAAATGCTTTGCAGTGTCTATGAAAATTACTATACCATTTTTCTTCTTCGACTTATTAATTAAATTTTTAAATTATATAAATAGGAATGCTAGCATTTAACCATCTTTGGATTCTTAGAACAAACATTTGTTGTGCTGTATTATTTTTTTTAATGTGGTCTTGGATTCTCTGCTATTTTTTTAAAAATTAAGATCATTAAATGAGATGGCCTCTACTTGTCTTCTTAGTGCTGTTTTTTTTTTAGGTTCTGGATTCATATTCTAGCAATTTCCTTTTGGATTCTTTCCTTTTGCTTCCCTGTGTTTTTTCAATAGTATGAATTGCACTGGAGTTACTTGTTCCTTACATGTTGGGTACAAATCCCTGCAAAATTGTTTGAGCCTTTCAAATTTTGGGGAAGGATAGCTTTATATTGACATTTTCTAAAGTAAATGGTCTGGTAAGATTGTATACTGTTTCTCTGATCAGTTTTATTGTATATAGTCCAAGAAAACAGTCTGTTTTATAGAAATTCTCGAGTGTCATTGCACAACGTTAAGCAGAACATTCTCTCATGATTTTATTAATTCCTTCTCTATCCATGGTTGTTGTATTACTCAGTGTTCTCCAGAGAAACCAATAGAATATATGTATATGTGTATATATATGGGTGTGTGTATGTCTGTGTGTCTGTGTGTGTGTATACATACCCAGGTGGCACAATAGCTAAGGGCTAAGCTCCTAAGCAAAAGGTGGGTAGTTCAAACCCATTCAGTGGCTCCTCAGGAGAAAGAACTGGCAATCTGTTTCCGTAAAAATTATAGCCAAGGAAACCCTATGGTACAGTTCTACTCTGTCACATGGGGTTCCTACAAGTTGGTATTTACTCCATGGCACTCAAAACAACTACACACACACACACACACACACACACACACACACACACACACAGACCTTATTGCCTTCGACTTGATTCTAACTCATGAATGACAATCCCATATGTGCCAGAGCAGAACTACACTCCACAGGGCTTTCGGTGCCTGTAATCTTATAGAAGTAGATCACAAGGGCTTTCTTTTGTGTGTTGCTGGGAAACTCAAACTGCTGACCCTTCAGTTAGTGGCCAAGTACAAACTGTTTGCACCACCCAGGGAAATACATATATGTGTGTGTGTGTGTGTGTGTATGTATGCATGTATGTATCTATGTATATACGTAAGGAGATGTTAAGGAATTGGCAAATCTGAAATCTATAGGGCAGGTCAGCAGGCTGGAAACTCAGGCAAGTATCTATGTTACAGTCTTAAGGTAGAATTCCTTCTTCTCCCAGAAACCTCAGTTTTTGCTTTTAAGGCCTTCAACTAATTAGATGAATCACACACATACTATTAAAGGCAATGGCCTTTACTTACAGCCAACTGATTTTAAATGCTAATCACATCTAAAGAATTCCTTCATAGCTACATCTAGAAAAATATTTGGCCAAATAACTGGGAACCATAGCATAGCCAAGTTGTTATGTAGAATTTATCATCACAATTATTTCCACAGAAACATTTCAATATTTTGTGTTTGTGCTTTTACTCTTTTTTCTTCCCTTGATGAGATTGCAAATGGTTTATCTATCTTGTTATATTTTAAAGAAAATAATCCTTATACTTATTTTTCATTTATTAATTTTTAATCTATTGGTGTCTGTTATTATAGTTATTAAGTATTTCCATGGATTTGTTCATTTTTTTCTATCTTCTTGAGATAAATACCTAATATGTCTATCTTATTTATTTGCTGCTATGGATCTCCTCTGAGTAATGCTTCATCTTTTGTATGTAAGTCCATTCAAAGTTTGCTATCCCAGTGCGGATGCACATTTCTTTTAGAAGTTATTTCTTTATAACAAATACATTTTTCCTACTTATTTTACTGAATTGAATTAACCTTAAAGTACTTTAGTTCTTATGGAGTGGCTTTACATCTTTACTGAATAAAAAACGCATTTATTTATCATAATAGTGTACCTAATACATACTTGAGAAATATCTTTTTTCCCTGCTGAAAGAAGGCATTTTTTTTTATTGCAAGGGAAAATAATAACATAGAAGTGAGAGGACCAAGGTTCTAATTTGATTATTAATGTTCTCTCTTGAGAACATTATTTATGGACGTTGCATGTCCATAGACTGAGAATAATTAATTCTAGTCTAAACAGCCGTATAGAAATTTGAAAAATACAAATAGCCTGGTCTTACTGTACTCCACATATGTCCACAATCTTGAGGATGATGTGTCCTGTTGTGGTGAACAGAGAACCTCAGTGCCTGAAGGCTGTGTATGTCTTTAGATACAAAAAAACTTGTTCAATTCAGTTATTGAAATTTTGGGAGTAAGTCCATCTTTCATGATACATGATAACTTTATCCACCTTGGTAAGGGCCTAAGGGTCAAGAAATTAAATAGGTTTTTTAAGTTTTCTCTCCCTCTCACACTTAGTTGGCTGCTTTGTATTGTGATTTGGTTATGTACAGGTGTAACAATAAGACAGAAATCTAGAAGGGTATAATCCTAAATCATGGCTCTTGTCTTTTGGGTGAAATATATATTGATGTTTCCACATACAGATCAATTGACTATATGGCAGAATTGTGTTGAACACCACTTCATAAAATCCCTGATTACCCCAGGTCTGACTCCAATAAAAATAGGAATAATAATAATAATGAGTACAGATAATCCACAGACCATTTACAGCACTGTTCTAAGTGTTTTACATCTATAACGCATTTAATCCTTACAAAAAACCCATGAGTCAGGTGCTACTATTGTATTAGGCAGAATTAAAAATCTCAAAATCATCAGTCAGAACAAGGCCAGGGGCTGACTGCAGATCAGACCATTAATTACTCATATGCAAGTTCAAGTTGAAACTGAAGAAATTTAGAACAAGTCCAAGAGAGCCAAAGCACAACCTTGAGTATATCCCACCTGAATTAAAGACCATTTCAAGAATAGATTTGATGTGATGAACACTAATGGCCAAAGACCAGATAAGTTGTGGAATGACATTAAGGACATCATACACGAAGAAAGCAAGAGGGAATTAAAAAGACAGAAGAGAAAGAAAAGACCTAACTGGATGTCAGAAGAGACTCTGAAACTTGGTCTTGAACATTGAATAGCTAAAGGAAAAGGAAAAAAGTGATGAAGTAAAAGAGATCAACAGAAGATTTCAAATGGTGGCATAAAAACACAAAGTAAAGTGTTATGATGACATGTGCAATGACCTGGGGATAGAAAACCAAAAGGGAAGAACATGCTCAGCATTTCTCAAGCTCAAAGAACTGAAGAAAAAATTCAAGCCTTGGCTTGCAATACTGAAGGATTCTACGTGGAAAATATTAAATGACCCAGGAAGCATCAAAAGAAGATGGAAGGAATACACAGAGTCACTATACCAAAAAGAATTGGTCGATGTGCAAACATTTCAGAGGGTAACATATGGTCAGGAACTGTTGGTTCTGATGGAAGAAGTACAAGCTTCATTGAAGGCACTGGCAAAAAGCAAGGCTCTGGGAATTGATAGAATATCAATTGAGATGTTTCAACAAACAAATGCAGTGCTGGAAGTGCTCACTTGTCTATGCCAAGAAATTTGGAAGACAACTACCCGGCCAATCGACAGGGAGAGATCCATATTTATGCCTATTCCCAAGAAAGGTGATTCAACTGAATGTCAAAATTATCAAACAATATCATTAATATCACATGCAAGCAAAATTTTGCTGAAGATCATTCAAAAGAAGATGCAGGGAACTGCCAGAAATTTAGACTGGTTTCAGAAGAGGACGTGGAACCAGGGATATCATTGCTGATGTCAGATGGATCCTGGCTAAAAGCAGAGAATAACAGAAAGATGCTTACCTGTGTTTTATTGACTATGCTAAGGCATTCGACAAATTATGGATAACATTGTGGAGAATGGGAATTCCAGAACACTTAATTGTGCTCATGAGAAACCTGTCATGGATCAAAAGGCAGTCACTTCGAGCATAACAAGGAGATACTGCACGGTTTAAATCAGGAAATGTGTGTGTCAAGGTTGTGTCCTTTCCACCATACCTATTCAATCTGTATGCTGAGCAAATAATCTGAGAAGCTGGACTATATGAAGGAGAATGGGACATCAGGACTGGAGAAATACTCACTGACAACCTGCATTATGCAGATATTACAACCTTGGTTGCTGAAGGTGAGAAGAACTTGAGGCACTTACTGATGAGGATCAAAGACCACAGCCCTCAGTATGGATTACACCTCAACATAAAGAAAACAAAAATCCTCACAACTGGACCAATAAGCAACATCATAATAAAGGGAGAAAAGATTGAGGTTGTCAAAGATTTCGTTTTACTTAGATCCACAATCAACAGCCATGGAAGCAGCAGTCAAGAAATCAAAAGATGCACTGCATTGGGCAAATGAGCTGCAAGAGATCTCTTTAAAGTGTTGAAAAGCAAAGATGTCACCTTGAAAACTAAGTTGTATCTCACCCAAGCCATGGTATTTTCTTTCAATCACGTCATATGCATGTGAAAGTTGGATAATGAATATGGAAGACCGAAGAAGATTTGATGGTGTTGTTTGTGGTGTTGGTGAAGAATATTGAATATACCATGAACTGCCAAAAGAATGAACAAATCTGTCTTGGAAGAAGTGCAACCAGAATGCTCCTTAGAAGCAAGGGTGGCAAGACTGCATCACACATATTTAGACAAGGTGTCAGTAGGGATCAGTCCCTGAAAATGGGCGTCATGCTTATAAAGTAGAGGGTCAGCAGAAGAGAGGAAGACCTTCAACGAGATGGACTGACATAGTAGCTTTAACAATGGGCTGAAGCATAGCAACAATTGTGAGGATGGCCCAGGACTGGGCAGTGTTTCATTCTGTTGCACATGGGGTTGCTATGAGTTGGAACCAACTCGAGAGCACCTAACAACAACAAAGATGCCCAGTTCCTAATCTTGGAAACTGTGAATATGTTATATTAAATGGCGAGGGGGAATTAAGATTTCAGATTGAAGAAAGTTCACAATCAACTGACAGTATCCTGGAATATCCAGGTGGCCAAATTTAATCACCAGGGTTCTTTAAATGTAGAATAGGAAGACAGAAAAAGTCTGAATCAGAGAGAGATTTGAAGATGCTATGTTGCTGGCTTTGAAGATAAAGGAAGGGGCCACAAGCCGAGGAATGTACTTGGCCTCTAAGTCAAAAATCAAACCCATTGCTGTAGTGTTGATTATGACTCACAGTGGCTATATAGGACAGAGTAGAGATGCCCCATTGAGTTGCCAATGCTGTAAATCTTTACGGAAGCAGACTGCTGCATCTTTCTCCCAAGGAGTGGCTGTGGGTTTGAACTGCCAATCTTTTGGTTAGCAGTTGAGCTCTTAACCACTGCTCTAGGGCTTATTAGGTGGCCTCTAGAAGCTGGAAAAGGCAGGAAAACAGAGGTTCCCTAGAGCTTCCAGAAGGGACACAGCCCTGCTAACACCTCGGGTTTAAGCCAGTGAGACCCATGTCAGATTTCTAACCTCCAGACTGGTGAGATTATAAATTTATGTTGTTTTAAGGCATTACATCTGTGGTAATTTGCTACAACAACATGATAAAGCTAATACAAGTATTATCCCCATTTGGTGACTTAGGATACTAAGAAACAGGTTCAATAACTTGTCCAAGGTTAAACAGCTGTTCACAGGCAGAACTGATGATTAAATTCAAGTGTTCTCACTCACCAGATGATATTATTGTTATTTTAAAGTCAGGTTTCTTAAGGTATAATTTACATACAGTAAAATTTAATCTCCTTTAGTGTACAATTTTATGAGTTTTGACCAATGCAGACAGTCATGTAACCAACATCACAATGAAGATATAGAACATTTCCACCACTCACAATCTTCCCCTTGTGCCCCTTTGTAGTCAGCCCTTCCCGCTATTCCATGCCCCTGGAAACTACTGGCCTGTTTTTTATCCCTATGATTTTGCCTTTTGCAGATTGTCATATAAATGCAATAATAACCCCCTGAAGAGTTTGGTTATTGCTCTCAACAACAAACAACAACAACAACAAAAACAAATGTAAAACTAGGCAAAATGGTCAAAAACAATCATTTCAGGGAACTGGAAATCAGCCAAAAGCAGACAACAATTTGAGATATATTAATACCTACGACCTGCTAGAACATTGGGTAAGAAGAGTGGAAGTCTCAGGTCATCTCCTGGGACTGGCCACATCCCCAATTCAAGCTTGCATGGTGAGAGCTCTAGTGTTACAGGATGTGGCTTGGATGCAAAAACACTTGGATGCAAAAACACTTCGCTCTCAAAGTGTGCAGAGTAACTCAATTTGGGGCAGCAGGCAAAAATGAGCTTCTCTGATTAAAAGTAGTGAGCTTAATTGGGAATGGGCAAGAAAATCCTTCCTTCCAGACAGTGAAGAAACCATAAAAGTGCTGAGATAACCTCTCCACATGCCACGGGCTGGCTGGGGAACTACTCATGTGCAGGAGAGAACTAACAGAGTCTAGCCAAAAATCAAAGTCTAGGAACACTTGAGAATAGGCTGCAACTTTAATGCATCCCTCAAATGACATTCAGATGGACTGACCGAATATAGAAGCCTTACATCCTCAAGGTACTTAAGTGAAATCTCTGTTGAAACCATGAGCTAATCTCTAAATCAGGCAGACATAGAGGCAATGCATAGGAAACGAGGCTAAAAATAAACAAGACAAAAACCTTAGCAGAGACATCAGTGATTGCATCCATGCAGTGGGTGGATTCTCCAGTTCAAATCCAGGTAAGAATCTAAAAAAAAGATAAAACCCAACTGTCAGAAAAATAAAAGGGAATCTAGAATTGTTACAATATATGGTCAAAAATACACACTTTTCAAATAAAAATTTGCATGATGTGCAAATAAATAATAATATGTGACTCATACTGAGGAAGGAAGAAGTCCAAGCTACACTGAAGGCATTGGTAAAAACAAGGCTCCCAGCATTGATGGAAAACCAACTGAGGTGTTTCGACAAATGGATGCAGCACTGGAAGTGCTCACTTGTCTATCCCAAGAAATCTGGAAGACAGCTACTTGGCCAACTGACTGGAAGAGATCCATATTTATGCCTATTTCCAAGAAAGGTGATCCAACTGAATTTGAAAATTACCAAATAATATCAGTAATATCACATACAAGTAAAATTTTGCTGAAGATCATTCAAAAGTGGCTGCAGCAGTATATTGATAGGGAACTGCCAGAAATTCAAGCTAGATGCAGAAGAGGATATGGAACCAGTGATCTCGTTGAGGGTCTTCCTCTTCTTCACTGACCAAACATGATGTCCTTCTCCAGGAACTGGTCCCTCCAGATAACATGTTCAAAGTTGTTGTTGTTGTTGTTGTTAGGTGTCGTCGAGTCGGTTCTGACTCATAGCAACCCTATGTACCACAGAAGGAAACACTGCCCCATCCTGAGCCATCCTTACAATTGTATGCTTGACCCCAATGTTGCAGCCACGGTGTCAATCCATCTCGTTGAGTGTCTTCCTCTTTTCTGCTGACCCTGTACTTTACCAATCATGATGTCCTTCTCCAGGGACTAATTCCTCCTGACAACACGTCCAAAGTACGTAAGGCGCAGTCTCGCCATCGTTGCTTCCAAGGAGCATTCTGGTTGTACTTCCTGCAAGACAGATTTGTTCGTTCTTCACCAACACCACAATTCAAAGGCTTCAATTCTTTTTCAGTCTTCCTTATTCATTGTCCAGCTTTCACATCCATATGATGCAATTGAAAATACCACGGCTTGGGTCAGGTGCACCTTAGTCTTCAAGGTGACATCTTTGCTTTCCAACACTTAAAGAGGTCCTTTGCAGCAGATTTGCCCAATGCAATGTGTCTTTTGATTTCTTGACTGCTCCTTCCATGGCTGTTGATTGTGGATCCAAGTAAAATGAAATCCTTGACAACTTCAATCTTTTCTCTGTTTATCTTGATGTGGCTTATTGGTCCAGTTGTGAGGATTTTTGCTTTCTTTATGTTGAGGTGTAATCCATACTGTAGGCTGTGGTCTTTGATCTTCATCAGTAAGTGCCTCAAGTCCTCTTCACCTTCAGCAAGCAAAGTTGTGTCATCTGCATAATGCAGGTTGTTAATGAGTCTTCCTCCAATCCTGATGCCCTGTTTTTCTTCATATAGCCCAGCTTCTTGGACTATTTGCTCAGCATACAGATTGAATAGGTATGGTGAAAGGATACAACCCTGACACACACCTTTCCTGACTTTAAACCATGCAGTATCCCCCTGTTCTGTCTGAACAACTGCGTCTTTATCTACATACAAGTTCCTCATGAGCACAATTAAGTGTTCTGGAATTCCCGTTCTTCGCAATGTTATCCATAATTTGTTATGATCCACATAGTCAAATGCCTTTGCGTAGTCAATAAAACACAGGTAAACATCCTTCTGGTATTCTCTGCTTTCAGGCAGGATCCATCTGACATCAGCAATGATACCCCTGTTTCCCCATCCTCTTCTGATTCTGGCTTGAATTTCTGGCAGTTCCCTGTCAATATATTGCTTCAGCAGCTTTCAAATGATCTTCAGCAAAATTTTGCTTGCATGTGATATTAATGATATTGTTTGATAATTCCCTTATTCAGTTGGATTACTTTTCTTGGGAATAGGCACAAATATGTATCTCTTCCAGTCAGTTGGTCAGGTAGCTGTCTTCCAAATTTTCTTGGCATAGATGAGTGAGCACTTCCAGTGCTGCATCAGTTTGTTGAAACATGTTAATTGATATTCCATCAATTCCTGGAGCCTTGTTTTTCACCGATGCCTTCAGTGCAGCTTGGACTTCTTCCTTCAGTACCATCAGTTCCTGATGATACGTTACCTCTTGAAATGGTTGAACGTGGACTAATTCTTTTTGGTATAATGTTCAAAGTAAGTGGTGAAACAAAGTCTCGCCATCCTTGCTTCTAAGAAGCATTCTGGCTGTACTTCTTCCAAGACAGATTTGTTCATTCTTCTGGCAGTCCACAGTATGTTCAATATTCTTTGCAAACACCATAATTCAAAGGCATCAATTCTTCTTTGGTCTTCTTTATTCATTGTCCAGCTTTTGCATACATATGAGGTGATTGAAACTACCATGGTTTATATTAGACAGCAGGAAAAATTTGAAATCAATAATCTCATCTTCTACCTTAAGCTAGGAGAATAAGAGCAGCGAATCCAATGCCAAGTAATAGGAAGATGGAAATAATAAAGTCGGAGTGGAAATCAAAGAGAAAAAAAAAATTTCTAAAAAAATAATTGGCATAAAAAGTCAGTTCTTTACACAGATCAACAAAGTTGGTATTTAACTGGCCTGACAAGAATAAAAGAGGGAGATAAAGGCTACAGGGAAAGAGAGAGCCAAACATTTGTACCTTGACCCTATCCACCTCTGTCAAATGTGAACTGTAGATAATAGCACTCTGAAGTTAAGATTGGAGGCCACGGATGTCTCACTTTTTATTTGGAACACTGGGTGATGGTAGTCAAACATATATTTCCAATGCCATGGAAGCAAGGGAGTGTCAGTGAAATAGAGGACCTGAAAAAATCTCTAACCTGCATCCAGACATTCTCCATATCACTATGATAGGCTTGGAGTCTAGCTGAGAAACATTTAGGAAGGATAGTCCTTAGGGTCTAATAGGGGGCCAAAGAAGAGGGTTTTTCCTACGAAACACATTGTCCATATATTTCTAGTGTTAGATCATGAATGCAGAAATTGGATCTTAATGGATCAAATTCTACGTATTTTCAAGGGGGTGTTGTAGAGCAGGGGTGCTTTTCAAGGTTCTGGCAGTAAGGCCTGGCAAAGCCACCTAGCCTCTTTGAATTTTCTTATCTGTAAAATAGGGCTAACCATTTTTTACTTCAACCTAATTCTAAAATCAGTGAGTTGCTCTGATGCTTAAATGATGTGAAATATGTGAAAGGTGCTTTGTAAATGTTCATGTTGTTTTTGTTGTTTGTTGTTGAGTGGATTCCAACTCATAGTGACCCTATAGGACAGAGTATAACTGCCCTATAGGGTTTCCAAGGCTATAAATCTTTATAGGAGCAGATGCCAGGCCTTTTCTCCCGCGGAGCAGCTAGTGGATTTGAACAGCTGACCTTCTGGTCAGCTGCTGAGCACTTAATCCTTGTGCCACCAGAACTCCTTTGTAAATGTTTATAAGCTTTGTAAAATATTGTTTATATTTCTCAGTATACTAATCGTTGCTGTCCATTTGTGTCTAAGGGGACTTTCTGTAATTTTTCTACATGTCTTTTATTTTTCTTCTAGTTTGCACGTTTTTGAAAGTCTTTCAAACTATTCCTGGGATTTTCTATTTTATAATTCTTTGTAGAGAAATGACTTGGGGAGTAGCTTATTCTGTTAAGTCCTGTAAATTTTTTTATTTTCTCATAAATTTCTGTTAGACCTAACAAATGGGACTAAGTCCGCCCTTTTCTGGTTTTAGAATCTCGCTCTTTCCACAGTTTCCAGTGATGAACTCTTCTCAACTTTTCTTCCACAAAACCTGCTTTTAGACAATTTACACTAAAATGCAAATGATTGGAAACATTGGATGGGATGGGGAGAGCATTCGATATTTAGTAGAGATCAAAATTTATGTACTTTATCCAACCCCAAATATTCTGATTCAGTAATCTTGGGATTGAGGACTGGAAATATGAATTTTTAAATGTTGTTGTTAGGTGCCATCCAGTCAGTTCCAACTCACAGTCATCCTACATACAACAGAATGAAACACTCCCTGGTCATGTGCCATCCTCGCAATCGTTGCTATGCTGGAGCCTATTGTTGCAGCCATTGTGTCAATCCATCGTATAGAGGGTCTTTCTCTCACCCTCTGCTTCACCAAGCATGATGCCCTTCTCCAAGGACTTGTCCATCTTGATATAATATCCAAAGTACCTGAGACAAAGTCTCTCCACCCTCACTTCTAAGAAGCATTTTGGCTGTACTTCTTCCAAGATAGATTTGTTCATTTTTCTAGAAGTCCGTGGTATATTCACTATCCTTTGCCAATACCATAATTCACAGGCATCAATTCTTTTTTCCGTCCTCCTTATTCATTATCCAGCTTTGGAATGCATATGCGGTCATTGAAAACACCATGCTTCGGGTCAGACGCCTTAGTCTTGAAGGTGACATCTTTGGTTTTTAACCCTTGGAAGAGGTCTTTTGCAGAAGTATTGACTGCTGCTTCTATGAATGTCGATTGTGGATCCAAGTAAAATGAAATCGTTGACAACTTCAATTTCTTCCTCATTTATCATGGTGTTGCTTATTGGTCCAGTCGTAAGGATATGTGTTTCTCTTATGTTGAGTCGTAATCCATACTGAAGGCTGTGGTTTTGATCTTCATTAGTAAGTGCTTCAAGTCCTCTTCACTTTCAGCAAGCAAGGTTGTGTCATCTGCATATCAGGGGTTCTTAAAAAGTCTTTCTCCAGTCCTGATGCCTTGTTCTTCTTCATATAGTTCAGCTTCTTGGATTATTTTCTCAGAAAACAGATTGAATAAGTATGTTGAAAGGGTACAACCCTGATGCATACCTCTCCTGATTTTAAACCGCACAGTATTCCGTTTTTCTGTTTGAATGACTGCCTCCTGGTTTATGTACAAGTTCCCCATGAGCACTATTAAGTGTTCTGGAATTCCCATTCTTCTTAATGTTATCTATAATTTGTTATAATCCACACAGTGGAATGCCTTTGTATAATCAATAAGACACAAGTAAACATCTTCCTGGTATTCTTTGTTTTCAGCCAAGATTTATATGATGTCAGTAATGATATCCCTCGTTGCATGTCCTCTTCTGAATTCAGCTTGAATTTCTGGCAGTTCTCTGTCAACGTACTGCTCCAAACGTTTTTGAATGATCTTCAGCAAAATTTTCCTTGTGTGTGATATTAATGATATTGTTTGATAATTTCCACTCTCTGTTGGATCACCTTTCTTTGGCATAGGCATAAATATGTATCTCTTCTAGCTGGTTGGCCAGGTAGCTGTCTTCTAAATTTCTTGGCGTAGATGAGTGAGTGCTTCTAGTTGTTTAAAATAGCAGTATTTTAAAACACTGAAAGATACCTTTGATCTGAAGGAGAAATGCCAAACACCAAATCTATCGCAGATGAGTTGATTCTAGCTCATGATCATCCCTTTGTTACAGAGAACTGCTCCATAGGGTTTTCTTGGCAATAGTCTTTACAGGAACAGATTATCAGGTTTTTCTTTCATGGTTCTGCTGGGTGTGTTTGAACCTCCAACCTTTTGATTAGTAGCTGGGCACAAACCGTTTGGGCACCCTAGGGACGTTGTGAGAGAGAAAGCACTCTGGAATCTCAGGCATCAGCCAGCTCATATGGAGAGTGTGAAAGGGCATTGTGGCCTACCCAGCATACTGATATCACACTAGAGATAATTGCTTACTGCCCTTAAACCAGTCAGTGTATAGAATACTCTCTGACATCTGATGTCTCTAAAATAACAGGGGTGCTTTCTGTCATCAGTGTTATCCTGGGAAATGGAAACACATTGTAAGTGTGCAAATGTTTTATTGCACTCTCCTTGTCCCCCAGGTATATATTAATTTAGCTCAGTAAAATGTTAATGTTGATAAGCAATTAGTTATCTAATATAATTCAAGGTTAGCTCTATTTTCATTGGAAACCCAGGTGGCATAGTGGTTAAGTGCTCTGGCTGCTAACCAAAAAGGTCAGCAGTTCGAATCTACCAGGCCCTCCTAGGGAACTCCATGGGGCAGTTCTACTCTGTCCTACAGGGTCACTATGACCCGGAGTCGACTTGACAGCAATGGGTTATATTTTCATCACTCATTGAATTACTCCTTAACTAATTGCTTCTTTCTCAGAGGTTAGATTTGACAGATATTTGATTGAATTACTTAGGTGTGGATCTTTGGAATAATCTTATGAGATTACTATGATTTATATAAGACCGTTATATAAACCCCCGTTTTTTAGAAGAAATTATTAGAAATAGTAATACATTTATTATAATTATACTTAAGATGATAAGTAATTAAGGAAGCATTTAGTCATAAATCAGAAAAATATTTTTATTTCATGTAGTGTTAGAAAAGAGTGCTAAGGAAAGAGTTGCCATATAAGTCATGTATAAATTTACCCTATAAATTACCGTCCAAATATGTACTATTTACGGGCTCTTCTGATAATGCAAAATTCATATGATGTTGTAGAGCCTTGGCTCTCCACCAGCAGTTCTCTGAGCACCTCAACAGCGGAGCTGACTTGCTTTGCCTGAGGACAAGAACAGAGGTCATTTACTTCAAGCAAAATACGATACTCTGTCTTGGGTTTCCAGATGAGTCTCATCAACAGCTCGATTTGGGAAGTACAGTAGTATAAAGGATATAACATTTATTAAATAAGACTTTTTGTTTTTACAAATAAATTTAATAGTGGCAGTTATCTTCTATAAAATCTGTGTTTGCTAACTGACTTTTCAGTGCCAGGCATTATTCCAGATATTTTCACATCCATTATTTCAACACATTCTTTTCAGAGATGTAATTTAGTAGATTAAATTAGAAGAAATAAAAAATAGCCTCATTACTTTGGAAGGAAAGCAAAATAACATGACAATGCTTAAGTCAAAGGAGATAGCTTCAACAGCTACTGTTTTAAAATGAACCATTCCTTATCACATTCCTTTTCTGAAATGCTACCATAATTGTTTCATCATTGTTTTTTTAGGGAGGTAGTGAGGGTAGGAGGTGAAGAGAGGACAGAGTTATTTTATTTTCTTATTACAGGAATTCTATTCTGTGCTCTAGTATGATGGAAACAGAAATGGCTTAAAATAGGCAGAGTGTCTCAGAGGCTGAGAGACACTGCATTTGGGGAGCTTTGAAGTGTTGTGAGAAAAGTAGCTCCCATCCCAGGTCTCAGACGCCTGGAATAAAAACACATTCCAGTTCTCTCCCTCCCATTTCTCGGAAGCGCAGGTATCATGAGAAGATGAGAGCCTCAGAAAAAGGGCCCTGAGTGGGGCCTTCTTTTAAGGCCCTGTAGGAGATTCTCAGGCAGCCTTTGGTGCCTGGGTGTTTGGGAAACATTACTTCTAAAAGTTGCATTTTAAACTTACGGTAGAATAGGGACATAATGATACATAATATGTCAAAACTCCTAAAATTCCTGCTGTCTTTCTCAGAGCCCAAACCTCAGAGCCTCATTGCAAAACTTCCGCTTGAATTTCATGACTTTTGGTGGGGTTGATTCATTGAGAACTCACAACTACAGAGGGAATTCTTTCCCAAGAGCCCTTGTGGGAACCAGAGTTTGAGAAAGAACTTGACTCGATGCCTGTTCTTACTCACTTTTGTAAGAATTAAAAAAAAAAAGGGGGGGGGGTAAGGTGGATATTAAGAAAAACCAAAACTCCTTATGAATTATAGAATCAAAGATTTGAGATAAAACAGAAACTTTGGAGATCATCTGTTCCAAACACCTACACAGAGACTTAAAGTACCACATTTTTTCTTTTCCTTTCTTTTAACTCTGTTAAGAAATTTAACCACTGAGAAGCCCTGGGCTGTTAAGTAACTTGCTCAAAGTTACATACCTAGTCAATTGTGGTCTAATTCTTGAGAATGATTTAGAGTTTTAAAAAGCTGTTTTTTTTTTACTGTTTTACAATTATATAAAAGAGAGTTTAAATATGACATCCATTTTTCTCTGTCATTAAATCTCACGCCAGAGCCAAAGGGTTTTATCTCCTCTTCTGCAACATCAAATGACTGGACAGAAAGATGGAGGTCTCCCTCACAACAGTAGGTGTGTTTGAGTCCATTGTTTCAGCCACTGTGTAAATCCATCTCGTTGAGGGTCTTCTCTTTTTCACTGACCCTCTACTCTACCAAGCATGATATCCTTCTCCAGGGATTGGTCCCTCTTGATAACATGCCCAAACTATATAAGTTGAAGTCTCGCCTTCCTCACTTCTAATGAGCCTTCTGGCTGTACTTCCTCCCAAGATAGATGTGTTTGTTCTTCTGGAAGCTCATGGTATATTCAATATTCTTGGCCAACACCATAATTCATATGTGTCAATTCTTCTGTCTTCCTTATTCATTATTCAGCTTTTACATGCATATGAGCTCAGCCTGGGTCAGGCGCCCCTTAGTCATCAATGCTACATCTCTGCCTTTTAGCACTTTAAAGAGGTCTTTTGCAGCAGATTTGTTCAATGCAACGTGTTGTTTGATTTCTTCACTGCTGCTTCCACAGGCATTGATTGTAAATCCAAGAAGAACGAAATCCTTGACAACTTCAATTTCTTTGTTGTTTATTATCCAGTTGTAAGGATTTTCGTATTCCTTATTTGAGGTGTAATCTGCAATGAAGGCTGTGGTCTTTGATCTTCATCAGTAAGTGCTTCAAGTCCTCTTCACTTTCAGCAAGCAAGGTTGTGTCATCTGCATATTGCAGATTGTTAATGAGTCTTCCTACAATTCTGACGCTACATTCTTCTTCACATAATTCAGCTTCTCAGATTATTTGCTCAGTTTACAGACTGAAAATAAGTATGGTGAAAGGATACCACCCTGACACACACATCTTCTGATTTTAAACCACGTAGTATCCCCTTATTCTGTTTGAAAGACTGCCTATTTGTCGAGGTACAGGTCCTGCATGAGCACAATTGTCTGGAAGTCTCATTCTTTGAAATGCTATTCATAAATTGTTATGATCCCCAAGTCAAATGCCTTCGCATAGTCAACAAAACACAAGTAAAAGTCTTTCTAGTATTCTCTGCTTTTGGCCAAGATCCATCTGCCATCAGCCACGATATCCATCTTTTCATGCCGTATTCTGAATTCAGCTTGGATTTCTGGCACTTCCTTGTCGATGTACTGCTGCAACTGTAATATTTTACTTGTGTGTGATATTAATGTTATTTTCAATACTTTCTGCATTCTATTGAATCACCTTTTTTTAGAATGGGCATGTGTATGGATTTCTTCCAGTTGGCTGGCCAGGCAGCTGTCTTCCAAATTCCTTGGCATAGGTATGTGAGCACTTCCAGTGTTGCATCCATTTGTTGAAGTAACTTAGTATTTTGTCAGTTCCTGGAGCCTTGTTTTTCCCCAATATCTCCAGTGAAGATTGGACATCTTCCTTCAGTACCATTGGTTTTTGATCATATGCTATCTCCTGAAATGGATGAATATCAACCAAGAGATACATAACCAAAATATCTCTTCCATCTTTCTCTGATGCACCCTGGGAAGATAAATTACCATATTTTCACACAAATAATGCACAGCTCCTGCTATTGTTTCCTGGCCAAGCCCTCCCCCATGAGGCACCCCCACAAACACCACTATGCCAGTTCTCTTCCACATGCCGTTGTAAAAATAATCAGCGTAGCGAGCTTATGAATATATCTCAAGGGGGAAGGGCGCAGAAGGCAAACAAACTCAGAAGTCGTGCTGTTTCCATAAAAATAGTGTAGTCTCCACTTACATTAAAAATTAACTGTTTTTAAATCTCCAACAGATAGTGTACTGTAATAGATAAGCTTGCATCTGTAATAATGGATATATTTATGTAATTGACCAGAGCTTTTGTTAAGTGTTAGAATTCTCACCCTCAGTGTGGGAGACCCAGGTTCAATCCTAGGCCAATGCATCTCATGCACAGCTACCACTCATCTGTCAGTGGATGCTGAACAAGTTTCAGTGAATCTTCTAGACTAAGAGGGACTAGGAAGAAAGACCTGGCAATCTGCTTCCAAAAATCAGCCAGAGAAATCCCTATGGATTACAGTGGTCCTATTCTCCACTGATCATGGGAATGATGTTGTGATGCTTGTGGTCACCATGAGTTGGAGGCTGACTTGACAGCAACTAAAAATAATGACAATTTTTTGGAATTTTTTTCCCTCCTTTTTATTGATACATGAGTGAATAAAAAATGCCAACTTGAACAAAAACAAAATAGGAACTATTTATTTAGTCCTTCACTATCTTTAGAGAACTTTAAAACCCTTAATTTAAAATCCTTCTAGATAAGACTTTTTTTTTTTTTTTTTGTCTGTTTATTTACTGGTCTTAACTATTTTTTCTTGTTCTTGTAGATTTTTCTCATTATTTTTAAATTAGTTGAATATCCTAAGATCACTAGACATAGTCATAAAATAAATGATTTTGGAAAAAAGTAAAGGTTTTGAAAAATGTTGATTTAATTAGGGTTTAGATCAAGTACTTCTCAGAAAAAAAATTTTGCAGAGTTTATATATATTTTATGGTCAGGTTTGGTAAATTACATTTTTCTGGAACATATTCATTTTATCCAAGTTTTAAATTATTTATGTTTAGAGTTAGGAAAGTAATCTCTTAATATTTTAAAATTACTTTGCTTCTATGCTTTTTTCTTTCTTGTTACCTCCTTTTTGTGTGTGTATGCACATAGCTTTCTTCCTTTTTTATTAGGATAGTTAGGATTTTAACCCATTTTTTTATTTAAAAAACTTTATTTTATTAATTTTAATGTTTTATTTATCATTAAATAATTATTAATAAATAATTAATTAATCATTAGTTTTAATTTTGTCCATGTGTTTTTCCTATTTCTTGGGTTCTACCTCATTTGTTTATTTTATAATTTGTTTTTTCTTTTGTATGGTTTATCCCCCAAATTAGTATATAGTGTCTTCATTAACATTACTTTCTAAATAGTTTGAACTTTTGATTTATCGTTCCTCTTTGATCTAAATAGCTATAAAAAATATTTTTTTATAGCAGGGTTTAAATTTTTAAATTCTAAATAAATAAAATTATTTCTAGGTAGAAAGAATTTTTGCTTCTGTTTTTATTAATCTCTGGCTTCATTATATTATAATCAAGAAATGCTTTTTGTATTATTTCTACTTTTTGAATATATGAAGTCTCTTTTATGGCATAATATATGAATTTTGTTATGAATGTGCCATGGATTTTTGTTCCTATTAAATAGGAGAACATTTGTATGTATCCACTATTTTCTTTAGAGAGACAGAGAATATTCATGAAGCAAGAGATGGTGTTCAAATTGCAAATGCTGCATTGTAAGAGGTACCCTATTTTAAATATATATTGTTTAGGTCTTCAGTATCCCTACTTACCCACGTAAGGTGTCTTGGAGTGGCTAGTGAATTTTCAAAAATTATAATAAGTATCTCATGCCATTTAACAAAATATAAGTGATTTTAATCAAATTATTTTTATACTTTAAGTCATTTTCTCCCATTTCTTAACATAGTCGCAATACTGTGCAGATGTTAACTGGAGGATTCCCAGATAGTGTTTTAACCTAACCACAATTTGTTAAAAGTCAAGGGTCAAAAATCTCCCTTGTGGTAATGGAGTAAATAATAATATTAATAAAAAAAAAAACAAATAGAGGACATGAAATCACCCACACAATGTAGCATTTGTAATTTCAACGCCAAATCCTTCTTCATGAACATCCTCCCTCTTTCTAATGAAAACCTACAAAAAATTTAGCAATTCTTCTGTTATTCTTCTCAAATGAACATAATAGTTCAAGTTGATGACAACTACCATTATAAAAAAAAATAGAGCCCCATTTATATAAAATATGAGTTCTGTCTACTTAGGGTCAAATTCCTTGCATTCAAAAGATATGTGTGGCACTCTTTCCCCCCAAAAGAATGCTTTTCTGCAATTCATCAAATTTCATCATGCTTGTGTAAGTGGGCACATCTATTATGCACAATAAGGACTCAACAAGACAAAGGGGATGTTAGAGAAAAAATAGTTACTCCTGATCTCGTAGAAGAGGTTTGATTTTACTCAAGTTAAAGATGCAAATACAAAAAAAAAAAAAAAAGCCTAGAGGCCATTATAATAAAGAAGAAAGCAAAAAATATCTTTCATTTTCTTTTTTCACTTTTTTTTAGTCTTATGCTTGGAAACCCTGGTGGCATTGTGGTTAAGAGCTACAGCCTCTAACCAAAAGTCGGCCATCAGGCACTCCTTGGAAACTCTATGGGGCAGTTCTACTCTGTCCTATGCTGTTGCTATGACTTGGAATTAATGTAACAGTTTGGGTTTTGGTTTTTTGGAATCTGATGCTCATTTAAAAATACTGAAGAGATATTATTGCAACTTCATTTGGTTTTGAAAAATAAACACAGAATTTAAAAATGTTTAAGAAACTTAAAAAATCATGTATTTACAAATGAGTAACAATAATTAAAAAGCCCTTAGCATAACCTTAGTGGTTAACAGCTATGGCTGCTAACCAAAAAGTCGGCAGTTTGAATGCACCAGGTGCTTTTTGGAAACTCTACTCTGTCCTATAAGGTCGCTATGGTTTGGATTTGACTTGATGGCAACAGGTTTGGTTTTGGTTTTTTAGTGTATCGATATAACAAAATGAAAAGAACATATAGACAGACTTCACAAAAGGGACATTTACCTGGCCTATAAACAATTGAATATAACTGCCAAACGGTGTATCATTTCCCTATGTAACATTGACAAAGTTATTATTATCATTTTTTTAAAGACAATATTCAGTCATGATAAGGGTCTGGTGTGAAGGGCAAATTGGTACAATCCATCTGGGAAGAAATTTAGATATATATGATGGCAAAATACTGTAACCCAGTAGACCCCTAAGGAAATACTTGGAGATGAGTCCACCTCTTTATATACAAATGTATTTATTGAAATATTATTTATGATAAAGTAAGTAAACCCTCACCATGGACACAAGCTAAATGTTCAGTAATGGGGGAGAAGTTAATTAAGTTGGCAACGGATAAAATGGAATATTATAGGTTGTTTCGTTAGTTGCCACTGAGTCAACTCCAACTCATGGTGACCTTATGCAGAACAGAACAAAACGTCTCCCTGTCCTGTGACATCTTTGTGATCATTAGTGTGTTTGAGTCCATTATTCTGGCTATTGTGTCAATCCTTCTTATACTGGGTTTCCCTCCTTTTCACTCCCCCTCCCTTTTATCAAACTCGATGCCCTTTTCTAGTGAAGAATATCATGTAGTCACACAAAATTAGTATTTCTGAAGGAAATTTAACATCATGCAAAAAATATCGTATAACATTATGTAAAGAAAAATCTAGCTACCTTTATGCATACAACACTATTTTTAACATGTGCTTATTTATTTATTTAATTTGTTTATTTATTGTGCTTTAAGTGAAAGTTTACAAATCAAGTCAGTCTCTCATACAAAAACTTATGCACACCTTGCCATATACTCCTACCTGCTCTCCCCTTAATGAGGCAGCACATTCCTTATCTCCTCCCTGTATTCCCCTCTTCCTTCTCATCTCACCTTCAGACAGGAGCTGCCTACATAGTCTCATGTGTCTATGTGAGTCAAGAAGCTCACTCCTCACCAGTATCGTTATCTATCTTATAGTCCATTCCAATTCTTGTCTGAAGAGTTGGGCTTTCAGGGATGGTTCCAGTCTTGAGCTAACAAAGGATCAGAGGACCATAACCTCCAGGGCACCTCTAGTCTCAGTCAGACCACTAAACCTGCTTTTTTCACGAAAATTTGAGATTGCATCCCACTGCTCTCGTGCTCCATCAGGGAATATCGGTTGTGTTCCCTGTCAGAGCAGTGATTGGCAGTAGCCGGACACAGTCTAGTTCTTCCGCTTTCAGGCTGATGTAGTCTCTGGTTTATGTGGTCCTTTCAGACTCTTGAGCTCATCTTTACCATATGTCTTTTGCGTTCTTCATTCTCCTTTGCTCCAGTTGGGTCGAGATCAATTGATGCATCTTAGATGACTGCTTGCTAGTGTTGACGACCCCAGACGCCTCTCAGAAAAGTGGGATGCAGAAAGTTTTCTAAATACATTTTGTTAAGCCAGATGACTTAGATGTCCTCTGAAACCATGGTGCCCAAACCCCTGTCCCTGCTACTCTGGCCTTTGAAGCTTTCGGTTGTATTCAGGAAACTGCTTTTAGTTAATCCAGTTGTGCTGACCTCTCCTGTATTGTGTGTTGTCTTTCCCTTCACCAAAAATAGTTCTAGTCTACTACCTAATTAGTGAATATCCTCTCCGTTCCTTCCACCCTCATAACCATCAAAAAATTTCTTCTTCTCCATTAAAACTTTTTCTAGAGTTCTTATGATAGTGGTCTCATACAATATTTGTCCTTTTGCAACTGTCTAATTTCATTCAGCATAATGTCTTCCAGATTCCTCCATATTACAAGATGTTTCACAGGTTCATAGTTGTTAACTTTTGGGTAGTGTTCCATTGTGTGGACTATACCATAATTTGTTTATCCATTCATCTGTTGATGGGCACCTTGGTTGCTTCCATCCTTTTGGTATTGTAAACAGAGCTGCAGTGAACATGGGTGTGCATATATCTGCTCATGTGAAAGCTCTTATTTCTCCAGGATATATTCCAAGGAGTAGAATTGCTGGATCATATGGTAGTTCTATTTCTAGCTTTTTAAGGAAATGCGAAATCAATTTCCAAAATGGTTATACCATTTTACATTCCCACCATCAGCGTATAAGTGTTCCAGTCTCGCCACAACATTCATTATTTTGTGTTTTTTGGATTAATGCCAGCCTTGTTGTGGTGAGATGGTATCTCATTGTAGTTTTGATTTGCATTTCTCTAATGGCTAATGATCGCGAGCATTTCCTCACGTATCTGTTAGCTGCCTGAATGTCTTCTTTAGTGAAGTGACTGTTCGTATCCTTTGTCCATTTTTTATTTGGGTTATTTGTCTTTTTGCTGTTGATTTTGCAGTATCATGTAGATTTTAGAGATCAGATGCTGATGGGAATTGTCATAGCTAAAAACTTTTTCCCAGTGTGTAGGTAATCTTTTTTCCCTTTTGATGAACTCTTTGGATGAGTATAGGTGTTTGATTATTAGGAGCTCCCATTTACCTAGTTCCTTTTCTGGTGTTTGTGCATTGTTAGTAATGTTTTGTATATTGTTTATGCCATGTATTAGGGCTCTTAGTGTTGTCTCTATTTTTCCTCTATGATCATTATCATTTTAGATTTTATATTGAGGTCTTTGATCCATTTTGAGTTAGTTTTTGTGCATGGTGTGAGGTATGGGTCTTGTTTCATTTTTTTTGCAGATGGATATCAAGTTATGCCAGCACCATTTGTTTAAGACTGTCTTTTCCCCATTTAATGGACTTTGGGGCTTTGTCAAATATCAGCTGCTCATATGTGGATGGATTTATGTCTGGAGTCTCAATTCTGTTCCATAGGTTTATGTGTCTGTTGTACCGGTACCAGGCTATTTTGACCACTATGGCCATAAAAGAGGTTCTAAAATCAGGTAGAGTGAGTCCTCCCACTTTCTTTTTCTTTTTCACTAATGCTTTACTTATCTGGGGACTCTTTCCCTTCCATATGAAATTGGTGATTTGTTTCTCCATCTCATTAAAAATGTCATTGGTTTTGGATCGGGACTGCATTGTATCTATAGATTCCTTTTGGTAGAATAGGCATTTTTACAATGTTAAGTCTTGCTATCCATGAGCAAGGTATGTTTGTCCACTTATGTAGGTTTCTTTTGGTTTCTTGCAGTAGTGTCTTGTATTTTTCTTTGTATAAGTCTTTTACATCTCTGGTTAGATTTATTCCCAAATATTTTCTCTTCTTGGGGCCTACTGTAAATGGTATTGATTTGGCGATTTCCTCTTTGACGTTCTCTTTATTGGTGTAGAGGAACCCAACTGATTTATGTATGTTTATCTTCTATCCTTATACTCTGCTAAACTCTTCTATTAATTTCAGTAGTTTTGTTGAGGATTCTTTAGGTTTTTCTATGTATCAGATCATGTTATCTGCAAATAGAGAAACTTTTACTTCTCCTTTGCCAATCTGGATGCCCTTTATTTCTTTATCTAGTCTAATTGCTCTGGCTAGGACCTCCAGCATAATGTTGAATAAGAGTGGTGATAAAGGGCATCCTTGTCTGGTTCCCGATCTCAAGGGAAATGCTTTCAGATTCTATCTATTTAGGACGATGTCGGCTGTTGGCTTTGTGTAAATGCCCTTTATTATGTTGAGGAATTTTCCTTCTATTCCTATTTTGCTGAGAGTTTTTTTATCACGAATGGATGTTGGACTTTGTCAAATGCCTCTTCTGCATCAATTTAGAAGATCGTATGGTTCTTGTCTTTTGTTTTATTTATATGATGGATTACGTGAATTGTTTTTCTAATGTTGAACCATCCCTGCATACCTGGTATGAATCCCACTTGGTCATGGTGAATTATTTTTTTGATATGCTGTTGAATTCTATTGGCTAGAATTTTGTTGAATATTTTTGAATGCACGTCCATGAGGAATATTGGTCTGTAATTTTCTTTTTTTGTGGTGTCTTTACCTGGTTTTGGTGTCAGGGTTATGCTGGCTTCATGGAATGAGTTTGCGATTATTCAATCCTTTTCTATGCTGTGAAATACCTTTAGTAGTAGTGGTATTTTAGTAGTAGTGGTGTTAGCTCTTCTCCAAAAGTTTGGTAGAATTCTCCAGTGAAGTCGTCAGGGCCACGGCTTTTTTTGTTGGGAGTTTTTTAATTACATTTTCAATCTCTTCTTATGGTTTATTTAGTTGTTCTACCACTGTTTGTGTTAGTTTACATAGTGTGTTTCTAGAAATTGGTCCATTTTCTCTAGGTTTTCAAATTTTACATTTTACAATTTTTCATCGTGTTCTGTTATGATTCCTTTAATTTCAGTTCAGTCTGTTGTGATATTGCTCATCTCATCTCTTATTTGGGTTATTTGCTTGGTCTCCTGTTTTTCTTTTGTCAGTCTGGCCAATGGTTAACGGATTTTGTTAATCTTTTCAAAGAATCAGCTTTTGGTCTTATTAACTTTTTCAATTGTTTTCCTGTCCTCTTTGTCATTTAATTCTGTTCTAGTTTTTGTTATTTGCTTTCTTCTGGTGCCTGAGGGTTTCTTTTGTTGCTCTCTTTCTATTGTTCAAGCTGTAGGGGTGACTCTTTGATTTTGGTCATTTCTTTTTCTTGGAGGTGTGCATTTGTTACTATAAATTGACCTCTGAGCACTGCTTTCACTGTGTACCAAAGGTTCTGATGGGAAGTGTTTTCATTCTCATTTGATTCTATGAATTTCTTTATTCTGTCCTTAATTTTTTATATAATCCAATCGTTTTTGAGCAAGGTTGTTCAGCTTCCATGTGTTTGATTTCTTTTCCCTGTTTTTTTCTGTTATTGATTTCTAGTTTTATAACTTTATGGTCAGAGAAGATGCTTTGTAATATTTTGATGCTTTGAATTCTGTTAAGGCTTGCTTTATGACCTAATATATGGTCTATTCTAGAGAATGTTCCATGTGCACTAGAAAAGAAAGTATGCTTGTCTGCTGTTGGGTGGAGTGTTCTGTATATGTGTATGAGGTCAAGTTGGTTGATTGTAGCATTTAGATCTTCCATGTCTTTATTGAGCTTCTTTCTGGATGTTCTGTCCTTCACTGAAAGTGGTGTGCTGAAATCTCTTACTAGTGTTGAGGAACTGTCTCTCTCACTTTTCAATGCTGTTAGAATTTGTTTTATGTATCTTGAAGCCCTGTCTTTGGGTGTGTAAACATTTAATATGGTAATATCCTCCTTTAATCATTATGTAGTCCTTTTTGGTGTATTTAAAGTCTGTTTTGTCAGAAATTGGTATTGCCACTCCTGATCTTTTTCGATTGTTGTTTGCTTTATGTATGTTTTTCCATCCTTTGAGTTTTAGTTTGTTTATGTCTTTATGTCTAAGGTGTGTCTCTTGTAGGTAGCATATAGGCAGATTGTGTTTTTTTAATCCATTCTACAACTCTCTGTCTCTTTGTTGGTGCATTTAGTCTATTTTACATTCAGCATGATTATGGGTAGGTATGAGTTTAGTCCTGTAATTTGATGTCTTTTTTGTGTTTTGTTAACAGTTTGTTTTTTCTACTTAATTTTTTAAAATAAATAGTTTTTTCCTTTTTTTTCCAAGAGTCTTGCTGATTTTCTTGTATTTTCTTTTGATGTGTAGGATTGTTAGTCTCTTTCGTGGTTACCTTATTATTGGCCCCTATTTTTCTAAGTTTAAACCAAACTTTTATCTCCCTATATCGCCTTGACTTCCTCTCCATATGAAAGATTTATGATTATATTATTATTCCCTCTTTACTGATTTAATGTTGTCATCTGTAAGAACTGGGAGACACCACTTATCCTTGTACCCCTGTCATGGATGGGTAGGTGGAATGGGTGGAGCCACCAGTCCTCTGGCCGCTGATGTGGGTAGGTGAGGACCCTGTTTAATTAGCAGAGCAGTTATCAAATGTAAAAAAACCTGGCTCTCCACCACGCAGCTGAAAGAGTTAAAGTCAGACTTCAGGCACGTATACCCATGCAATGTAACAACAACAGCCTAGCTGCTGAAATGGGGCCACACTGGTCCATGCAGGACTGAAAGACATTCAAAGTCTGTTGGCTGCTACAAAGCATACAACAATATTTTAAGGAACATATTCTGATACACACACATACAAGCTAGGCACATATTTGAAGTAAAACTCCAAAATGTTAATAAAGTCTCTAGAAAGTAGGATTATGTGATTCTAGTTTTCTCTTTACACTTTAAGTTTTTTCCACAGTTTCTTTTCTGAGCATATATAAGAAAAAAAAATTAGTTGTGAATTTTTATTGGATGAGATTATTACACTTTATTTCTAAGTTTAGTTCATCATCAATCATTTTTGTAGAATTATCAGATAAGCTAATAATCCCTATATCACATTTAATTTTGTAGTACAGAATTTAGTAGGTAGTCACAGATTCATGCATTTGAACTCTCATCTCTTCCCTTCCTTTCCAAGTGATTATGTCCCTTCATAAAGCATTTAAGTGTCCAGATTGTTAAGAAATGGAAAATAGAGAAAAAGAAATCAGTCTCTAACATCCTTAATGGGAAATGGTTATATAAGCACCCATCATGAAAACAGTACTAGGTACATTTACTGCAATGAAATATATAAAGTAAAGGATTTAATCTTTTACTAAGAGTATAAATTGAAATTAAGTGGAGAGCTGCCTTGTTCTGGAATTGCCTATCCAAAGTGCTAAAGTAGTGGGAATTTTCTCTTCCATTTATTCAAAGCAGTGTTCATCTGAAGATTTGTTCGGGCTGGCCCTGTGCTACCTCAATTTACAGTGCCAGTGGATGGTGTGTTGTAATGCTGCTTCATTAGCCCCATGTGACTGGACTAAAGGATTACCTCAGGACAGACCAGGAGATGTGGTAGCCTTGTGTAGGCACAGCCTTAAACTGTGAACTTGCCTGGGAACCATCTGCTTAATGACAGTGGGGTTGATGGATCAGCAGAGTGAGGCCTCTCTGTCTAAGTGGTCTTTCATCTGACACACAGACGGGGGAGGGGTGCACCAAATAGTTGTGCAGACACAGCACAGACATGCCTGATCTAATCTTAGTCTTGGGAATAACTGGGAAATTTAGAAGGCCACCCCATTAGTTGGATCAAGGTTTACTGTTTTTAGTGTTGCCAATTTTCACTCCAAGCTCTTTTAATTCTAGGATTTCAGACAGCTATAGGTTGACATTTACTTAATTAGCCATAATAATTAAGTTCCAAACATTATTTTTAAAGTTAAAAGTATATATATGTGTGTGATTCCTTTTTTCTCAGAATAAAGTGCTCTGGCCTTTGTTTTGTATGCTTTAAGACAGAATTTTCAGGAAACAGATTATGATTATGAGACAAAAGTATATTTATTAGGTGAATCAAATGTTGTGTACAAATGATTAGTAATTCAAAAACATTACTATCCCTGGTGGTGTAGTGGTTAAGAGCTACAGGTGCTAACCAAAAGGTCGGCAGTTCGAATCCACCAGGCACTCCTTGGAAACTCTATGGGGCAGTTCTACTCTGTCCTATAGGGTTGCTATGAGTCGGAACTGGGTTTTTTTTTTTTTTTTTTTAATCAAATAGATATTAAAAGGACACACCAGTTGCCATTGAGTCAGTTCTGACTCATGGTGACTCCACGTGCTGCATAGAGCCTTCAATGGCAGATTTTTCGGAAGTAGATAGCAAGGCCTTTCTTCTAAGGTACCTCTGGGTGGGCTTGAACTTCCAACCTTTCAGTTAGTAGCCAAGTGTATTAGCCTTTTGCACCACCCAGGAACTCCATTGAAAGGACAAGATTCTCTTAGAACTGACATCTAAGAACTGTAAAACTGAAAATCATCTTTGAATCAAATCTATAAGGCACATTTCTTGAGTTTCCCAGACTAGTTTTACATGATTGAAGCTCATTTCACATTGATTTATTTTTCCAACTCCTGGATTTATCTGATTTAGAACTGAAATAGCCATAAAATATTCATCTGCTTTAGTTATTAACTCTTATAACACTAGTGTTGTATTAGCTGCAGCATAGAACAAGTTTTAATAGTCCTCCAAGATTCTGCTTTTGAAACATGTTTATTTAATCAAGGAATTGAGATAATTGGATTTTTCAAAGTTGTCTCATTTATCATTCAAGAATATCATCACAGAATCTCAGGAAGGCAATAGTTAGCCTTATATAAATTCATCATCTTAGCATTTACAGTCTCCAAAAACAAAACTTGCCCTAGTAAGTGTAATACTTGCCACTTCAAAATTCAGCATACCAGATTGTAATGAAGAGTCTGACTTCATTATTTATTACTGACTGCTCACAACTTTCAAGCCCCACCAAACCTTTTCCCCTAATACCCTATATCAGGGCATGTTGGTAAGAAAGCCTGATTGCTTCCTCCTTTGGCACCAGCAGGAAGTTCAAACCATGCTGGCCCTGGCCCACATGCAGCACAGGAACCCTCAACCGAGCCCCAGCCTCTAATCACAATAGAAGCTAAGTAAGTATTCTTTTTCTGATCTCTCTCTCTCTCAACTATTTTCAGAGCTGCTTGGGAGCCTGCCCTGCGCTCCCTAAAAGCCTCAATATGTGAATAATAAACCTTTCCACACACTCTTGATGCATCTGCAACGCCATCCATCTCCACACCTGAACCAACATTTGAACGGGGATCCAGCCGCTCCTGCTGGCTAATCATAACAGATTCAGTGGGTTATACTCAGTTAGAAGAATAAGAGATTTCTGGAATATGTCTAACAACATAGTATGTAAAATTTAGGATTGTTTTTCTGATCCTTCTCCAATCTGCTTACATACAGTTTGTTTTGTTATTCTTTACATGATTCACCCCTGAGAATTTGGTCTAGGCTTCAAATTTTTCCTTGTTCAAAGAATAACCCATAAAGCTTCTTTATCTTGTCTTTAACTTTCTCCTCCAAGTGTTAGCTCATTCTAGGTGTTAGCCTTCCTGACACAGCTAGAAACTCATCTTTTGTCTTTTGTGTTGATTTGTCTGTTTGCTTGGTTACATGCTACTATTAATGAGTTATCCTTTGTCTACCATTCTTTGACTCTAGATTGGCCTCCCTCCTGGAAATTGCAGCAAACGCTCTAAACTCCCACTTACTACCTCTTACCTTGTGGGAGTGATTTAATGCAAGGTCTAAGGCCTTCTTAGTCTACTCCAATTTAGAGCTAATACACTGAGTCACATGCTGGGATGTGGCAACATACTGAGCTCCGTATTGATCTGGTCTAGAGCTCAATTTATGATCTCAGCCTAGACCTGCCAATTCCTAGCCCAAGAAAGGTTTAACAAACTAGCTGAAATGCAGGAGAAAATGTCTCTCTATTTTCTTAACCCCTCCACCGGGGACTTTAGCATTGTTTGGATGACTCCTGGAAATAAGCCTAGGCCTTATGGCCAAAAGATGCTTGGCTAGCCTCATAGAAATGAGCCTTCCTCCCCTACTTTGAGATCTAGCACTGTCAAATCCTCGCCGCTATGTCTGGAACAGCAGTCTGTAAGCATTTTGCCAGGTTCCATTTTCTACTTCCTCACTGACTCTTCAACTATACCTCGTCTGTAGCATATGATGACCACAGACACCTTAAGTACTAAAGAGGTTTCCTTCTGTGTTACATAGATTCCTGGTTTAGTCACTAGTAATCCTAATTTGACCTATCTTGGAAGGATCTAGGTAAACTCAAGAAATTCCTAAAATCAAAATTAAGTTTTACCTCTCCAACTTAGAGCTATAAAGCCATTATCTTTCCTTCAGGTCTCATTTTTGGGTCACCTGGCTTGACCTTTTTTGGGAAACCTGCAGTGCCAGTTTCTATAGGTCTCCTCTCTGGGGCTGCTTAGAGTCCTCAGAGAAGAGTGTTCAAGTTTCCTTCCTGGAGAGTGATGACCTAGCTTCCAGGGTTCTAAAAAACCAGTTGAAGAAACAACTGAGGTCTTAGCAGTCGTCATTCTGTTTTCATATATTCACTTAGTTTCTTTAATTTTGGTATGTGCTTCTGCATGCACTCAGTCAATTTTCTCAAAGTCAACAGACCTTCTGTTTTGCCTTGTACATATAATAAACCTCCAGCCTGCTGCCTGGACTGGGGATGGACAGTCCGCTGGTGGGGAGGAATGGGGACCAAGGTGTCTAACCTCTTACTAAGAAACTTACAAAGCATTTTTAAAAAAAATTTCAGTACTTTCTTTATTTCTAGTTACACAGGTCCTTGATGCTGCTAGCACCCTAGCCATATGAAAATTATGCAGTGTTATCTTCTTTTTTTATCCACATATTTTGCTGTAGTTTTTTTTTTTTTTTAGTCTTTTTATTATAGTTATAGTGGAGTTTCAGACCGAATCAAAGTTAGATAAGTAGTTCAACCCATTATACTTACCTGGCCATCTACCTCTCAACTGCTATTCTTGAATCATATTCTAATTTGGACTCCAGAGGATACTCAGGGCTGACAAAGATTCTTCATGGCCAGCAGATTATGATGATTCCAGAGACTGATCCATGTGTCATGGAGAAAGTAGGTGGCTACCATAGGCCTAACCTTAACTTTGGAAAAGAAACCACAATTTCTTATCCTTGTTACACTTAGATACCGTGAGGAAGTCCACAGTTCTGAATTAAAGTAGAATCTCAAGTCAGTTGTTGATTTTGGTAATTTTGGAAACAGCCACAGGAGGTTCAACCTTGCCAGAGAACACATTTATGATACAATAAAATATTATAATCTTTCCTAATCCTAGCGCTTTACTGAACTTGGCATGCTTGACTTTAAGAAACAAGCATTTAACCATGAGGAATGGCTGGAGATTTATTACAGGTAGAACATCCACTCTAAAAGCCACATAGGCTTAAAAAGTAGAAAAGTGAAAACATTTGTGTCCTGTTGGCAGCACTGTACTGGAGTAACGGACTGAATATTTTTAATGAGGAGGTGATGGAAGCTCATCAAACAACATCTTTACTCACAGCAAATACTGACCCTAAAAAGAATATTTACTGCAAAGAGATGGTCATGTAGTTATCACATACCAAGTCACAGAGTTGCCCTAAAGACTGGGGTCATTTGAAAGAACAGCTTGAACAAAGCAGGGGGCTGAAACCAGACCAAAATGAGTCATGGAGTGAGTAAGAAATAATAAAATGAATTTATCCAGTGTAAACCATTCTGATAAGCAATTTAGACATGAAACAGGGAATGGGAGTAGCTTAAATCAGAAGGGAATAAACTAGGGAAGGATTATTTTTTTAATGATAAGGAACGTTGACTTTGTTTTTAAAAGGAAGGGAAAGGCCCCATAGAGTGGGGAAGTAGAAGGTAAAATAAGTGGATAAATAAGAGAGAAAATTCTCAGAACAGACAGGAAGGGAGGAGATCCAAAGTGCAGGGGAAGGTATTAGCTTTGGATATAAGTGGGAACAGAGGGAAGAAAGATAAAAATGGTTCAAGATAAACTTGACATGGAGAGAATTTGAAGGAATTCATGCTTGACAGCATTTTCTTCTTTAAATCAGAGGCTTGATCATCTGCTAAGAGTGATAAAACTGACGTTTAGATTAAACAGAGTAAAAATAAAATCGTAACAATTGCTATGGAGTGTAAAAATGATATAAGTAAAATTGAATAAAATCTTTGTGGAACATTGATGGGCAAGCTAAGGATCTGACTTTTGAAGACCTGTTAGCTCCTTCTTGAAGGTAATGCTAGCATTTTCCATCATTTCTTGAGTGTCTAGGGCTGAGTTTCCACTCCAAGCTGTTATTGAGAAGTAGGGCTTTCCAGTAAATAAGTCTACAGTGATAAACTAGTTTTTAATTTTTTTTTATTGTGCTGTAAGTGAAGGTTTACAGTTCAAGTTAGTTTCTCATACAAAAATTTATACACACATTTTTATGTGGCCCTAGTTGCTCTCCCTATAATGTGAAAGCACACTCCTCCTTTCTGCCCTGTATTTCCTGTGTCCATTCAACCACCTCCTGTCCATTTCTGCCTTCTCATCTTGCCTCTGGACAGGAGCTGCCAATTTAGTTTCATGTATTTACTTGAGCTAAGAAGCACACTCTTCACAAATACCATTTTATGTCATATAGTCCAGTCTAATCTTTGTCTGAAGAGTTGGCTTCAGAAATGGTTTTAGTTTTGGGGTAACAGAGAGTACAGGGGCCATGTCTTCTGGGGTCTCCCTAGTCTCAGTGATACCATTAAGACTGGTCTTTCTGTTAGAATTTTAGTTCTACATTCTACTTTTCTCCAGCTCTGTCAGGGACTCTCTGCTGTGTTCCCTGTCACAGTCATTGGTGGTAGCCTGGCACCATCTAGTTCTTCTGGTCTCAGGCTGATGGAATCTCTGGTTTATGTGGCCCTTTCTGTCTCTTGGAATCATATTTTCCTTGTGTCTTTGGTGTTCTGTCTCTTTTGCTCCAGGTGGGTTGGGACAAATTGATGCATCTTAGATGGCCACTTTCTTGCTTTTAAAAACCCAAATGCCAAAGTGGAAGGCAGAAAATTTTCTTAATAAACTTTATTATGGGTGGGACCAAGGTGGTGGAGTAGTCAGACTTTTCCTGTTCTCCCTCTTGCAACAAATACCTGAAGAAACAAGTGAATTGATTATCTGTGACAATCTAGGGGCCCTGAACATCAAAGGCAAGGTTGAGGAATTAGACTGAGCAGCAGGGGGATGGAGAGATGGTTCAGAAGCAGCAAAGAGTTGCCAGACCTGACCTGGTGCGACCCGGCACTCTGCAGGCCAGATCAGCTGGTACAAGCGTGGTGAGGCAAGCAGTGGCATTCAGGATGTATTTCCCACATTGGGAGAGACCAAACTGCAGATAGTCCTCTCACACCACCAGATCAGCAAAAAGTGGCACACAGTTGGCAAAAGATAAGTACTTACATGTAATCTACCACACACAGCAAAAAATACCCCTTTGGGGAAGAAACTCTCTCCCATTTACCTGACTCCTCCCTGCTCACACCTGGTCTCAAGTCAGCTTCAGTGATAGCCATTTTCCTAGGGCTGGAAGTATGACCTGTCACACGTCCTGAACCATTCTCCTGGCCTTGGAGAAACAACAAATTAACAAATGGGAAAAAAAATCTGCCAGCTCCCTTAAGCCAGGAACTCAGGGCAGAAACAGCCCTTTTGCCTAGGCACAGGCATAAGGGGCCCACAGACTTCGAATGCCTCTCACTCCTGCATAGATCTGTGAGGGCCCATTTTAACAGGGTAGGCCCTCATTAGCACAGTGCACAAGGTGTATACCTGATGTCTAACTTCAACTGTTTCAGCTATAGGATGGAAACACAGGTTAGTGACATTTGACACTGCTCTGCCTACTAAGCAGGGTTTTCACCTATCCGTATCAGAGGAAGGAGGACTGGTAGCTCCACTCATACCACCTAGCCACCCATGACGTGGGTCCAAGGATAAGTGGTGCCTTCTAGTCCTTACAGCAAACAGCATCATGTACCCATAGTCTGGTTGCGAAACTCACCCACCTACATGCTCTAAGGAATAGGGACACATTTTTCTCACACACTCTCAGAGGGGGTTGTCAGCCCCCTGCCTTGCTCAGCGCATGACCCCCTACTGCAGCCAGATACCTGTGCCTACAGCAATCACCCCTGCTTATCTAAGACTGTAAGTAAGAGCCTGCACAACACACTTGATGGCCAAAAACCTGGGCACCTGAACTGAATCCATACAAGAAAAGTAAACACACTCCTGAGCTTTTATACCTAGTAGCAGTTCCAACCACCTGGTGACAGGATGTTAGAGCTTCAAATGAACCAATAATCAAACCAGTTCACTCAAGCAGCTTATTTGGGTATATCAAAACAAGAAGCTAGGACACAGTAAGCAAATATTAAAAAAAAATAATAATAACTTATTGATAGCTTGGAAACAACAGTCAATTTTTCAAATCACATAAACAAGCAGACCATCATGGCTTCAGCAAGCTTCCAAAACAAAGAATCAAGAAATCTTCTGAATGAAGAGAACTTCCTGGCATTACCAGAGGTAGAATACAAAAGATTAATATACAGAAGTCTTCAATGGATTAGGAAGGAGAACAGGTAAAATGCAGAAGAAGCCAAGCAGCACACAGACAAAGCATTAGAGGAATTGAAGTAGATTAGAGAAGGGCACAATGACAAATTTAATAGGCTGCAAGAATCTATACAGAGACAGAAAACAGAAATTCAGAAGATTAATAAAATTTCAGAACTAGACAAGTCAATAGAAAGTCATAAGAGCAGAACTGAGGAAATGGAAGTCAGAATTAGTGAGAACAAAGATAAAGCACTTGACACCAACTTATCTGAGGAAAAAATCAGATAAAAGAATTAAAAAAAAAAACCTGAGAAAACCCTAAGAATTATGAGGGACTCTATCAAAAGGAATAGCCTATGAGTGATTGGAGTACCAGAAGGTGTGGGGATAACAGAAGATACAGAGAGAATTGTTGAAGATTTGTTGGCAGAAAACTTCCCTGATATTGTGAAAGATGAGAAGAAATCTATTCAAGATACTCATCTAAACCTACACAAGGTAGAACCCAAAAGGAAGCCATTAAGACACATTATAATCAAACTTGCCAAAACCAAAGATAAAGAGAGAATTTTAAGGGCAGCTAGGGATAAACAAAAAGTCACACACAAAGGAGAGTCAATAAGACTAAGCTTGGACTACTAAGCAGAAACCATGCAGGCAACAAGGCAATGGGATGACATATATAAAGCCTCGAAGGAAAAAACGTTTCCAGCCGAGAATTATATATCCACCAAAACTGTCTCTCAAATATGAAGGCAAAATTAGGGCATTTTCAGATAAACAGAAGATTAGGGAATTTGTAATAACCAAACCAAAATTACAAGAAATACTAAAGGGAGTCCTCTGGTTAGAAAATCAATAACATCAGATAACAACCCAAGACTAGAACACAGAACAACCAGATATCAACCCATATAGGGAAATCACGAAGATAAATCAAAGCTAACACACTCAAAACAGGGAAAGAGATGTCATTATGTAAAAGATGAGAACATTAAAACAAAAAAGAGGGACTAAAACATGTAGTCATAGATCTTTCATATGGAGAGGATGTTGAGGTGATATAAAGAAATAAAAAACTGGTTTAAACTTAGAAAAAAAGGCAAATATTAAGGTAACCACAAAGAAAACTGAAAATCCTACGCGCCAAAATAAAAAAACAGAAAAAACAGAAAGACTCGGCAAATAAAAAATCAACGAGGAAAAGGAAATACATGAAGAAAAACAACTCAGCACAGAAAATTACGTGGAAAAAAGAAACTGTGAACAACACAGAAAAAAAAGACACAAAATGGCAGCACTGAACTCATTTATCAATAATTATGCTGAATGAAAAAGCACTGAATGCACCAATAAAGAGACAGAGAGTGCAGAACAGATTAAAAAAAAAAAATGACCCATCTATATGCTGCCTACAAGAGACACACCTTAGACTTAAAGACACAAACAAACTAAAACTCAAAGGATAGAAAAAATACATAAACCAAACAACAATGAAAAAAGATCAGGAGTGGGAATATTAATTTCTGACAAAATAGGCTTTAAAGTAAAACCCACCACAAAGGAAAAGGAAGGACACTACGTAATGATTAAAGGGTCGATATTTTTTTTTTTATACCAGGAGGATATAGCTATAATAAATATTTACACACCCAAGGACAGAGCTCCAAAATACATAAAACAAACACTAACAGCACTGTAAAGAGAGACAGACAGCTCCACAGTAATAGTAGGACACATCAACATGACATGTTCAGTGAAGGACAGAACATCCAGAAAGAAGCTCAACAAAGACACAGAAGATCTAAATGCCACAATCAACCAAGCTGACCTCATAGACACATACGGAACACTCCCTCCAACAGCAGCCAATCATACTTTCTTTTCCAACATACATGGAACGTTCTCCAGAATAGACCACATATTAGAGGCCACAAATGAAGCCTTAGCAGAATCCAATCATTGAAATATTCTAAAGCATATTTTCTGAACATAAAGCCATTAAAGTAGAAATCAATAACAGAAAAAGCAAGGAAAAAAAAAATCAAACACGTGGAAACTAAACAACACCTTGTTTAAAAACTAGTGGGTTATAGAAGAAATTAAGGAAGGAATAAATAAATTCATAGAATCCAATAAGAATGAAAACACTTCCAACCAGAACATTTGGAACACAGCAAAAGCAGTGCTCAGAAGTCAATTTATAGCATAAATGTACACATCCAAAGAGAAGAACGGGCCAAAATCAAAGAATTATCCATACAACTTGAACAAATAGAGAGCAGCAAAAGAAACTCTCAGGCACCAGAAGAAAGCAAGTAATAAAAATTAGAACAGAATTAAATGAAATATAAAACAGAAAAACAATTGAATGAGTTAACAATACCAAAAGCTGGTTCTTTGAAAAAATTAACAAAATCAATAAACCACTGGCCAAACTGACAAAAGAAAAACAGGAGAGGAAGCAAATAACCTGAATAAGAAATGAGATGGGCGATATCACAATAGACCGAACTGAAATTAAAAGAATCATAACAGAATAGTACGAAAAAATTGTACTCTAACAAATTTGAAAACCTAGAAGAAATGAACAAATTTCTAGAAACTCACTACCTACCTAAACTAACAGAAACAGAGGTAAAACAACTAAATAAACCTATAAAGAAAGAAGAGCTTGAAAAGGTAATTAAAAAATTCCCAACAACAACAACAACAAAAAGCCCCTGACCCTGAAAGCTTCACTGGAAAATTCTACCAAAGTTCCAGAGAAGAGTTAAGATCACTACTACTAAAGGTATTTCAGAGCCTAGAAAAGGATGGGCTACTCCCAAACTCATTCTATGAAGCCAGCCTGAAACCAAAACCAGGTAAAAATGCCACAGAAAAAGAAAATTACAAACTAATATCCCTCATGAAAAATCCTCAACAAAATTCTAGCCAATTGTCATGGATTGAATTGTGTCCCTGAAAGATATCTGTCAACTTGGCTAAGTCATGATTCCCTTGTATAATTGTCTACCATTTTATCTTCTGATGGGATTTTCCTCCGTGCTGTAAAGCCTAGAAGTATGATGTAATAAGATGGATTAGTGGTAGTTATATTGATGAGGACTACAAGATTACATAGCCTCAAGCCAATCTCTTTTGAGATATAAAGGAAAGAAGCAAGTAGAGAGGCATGGTGACCTCATACCACCAAGAAAGTAGCGCCGGGAGCAATGCACGTCCTTTGGACCTGAGATTCCTGTGCTGAGATGCTCCCAGACCAAGGGAAGACTGGTGCATCACAAGGACATCCCTTCCAAGCCAACAGAGAGAGAAAGCCTTCCCTTGGAGCTGCCGCCCTGAATTTGGACTTCTAGCCTACTGGACTGTGAGAGAATAAACTTCTCTTTGTTAAAGTCATCCACTTGTGATATTTCTGTTATAGCAGTACTAGATGACTAAGACAGAACTTGGCACTGAGAGTGGGGTGCTGTTCTAACAGATATGTAAAATGTGGAGGCAGTATTGAAACTGTGAATGGATAGAGGGGCTAGAGCAGCAGAGAACCTGCAGCAGCAGAGAAGCAGCAGGGACAGAGAACCAGCATGAGCAGAACCAGGAGACCAACACGACACAGTGCTGGAGCCAACCCATGGAGTGAGGAAGCTGAGTGCCTGTGTGCAGGAGGCTTCCTGGCACTTATCAGTGGAGCTCTGAGATTTGGAACACTTGCCCAAGCAGGGCAGATGTGGGTGTGAAGCCCCAGAGCTGAGAGACCAAGAAACCAGGAAACAGAAGCTAAAGAGACAAGGAATACAAGAGGCCAAGCTGCCTCCATCTCAAAAGGTATGGTCATAACCTCAGACGTTTCACAGGTTGGAGCCATGGCATTTCTAAGGGTGGCGTTGCCACTCAGATGGATGAGGAGACTGGTGCACCTAAAGCTGGGAGAACAGCGTTGCTGTCCCAGTGGGCCTGGAAGGAGGAGCCGAAGCCCAGGGCCTAGAGGCCTCCACTCACAATCTGGAAAGTATGGCAAATATCTAGATCCTGGAGGGCAGGGCCATTGTATAAATTGTCTCGGAGAACAGAGGATTATTTTGAAAGCCTTGAGGGCTAATGTAACGTAATGTTAGTCAAGTTGTGCTGCTTTCCACGTATTGTGTTGTCCTTCCCTTCACCTAAGATAATTCTTGTCTAACATCTAGTTAGTGAATACCCCTCTCCCTCCTTCCCACTCTCGTAACCATCAAAGAATATTTTCTTCTGTGTTTAAACTTTTTCTTGAGTTCTTATGATAGTGGTCTCATACAATATTTGTCCGTTTGTGACTAATTTCACCCAGCATAATGCCTTCCAGATTCTTTCATGTTATGAGATGTTTTGAGGTTTCATCATTGTTCTTTCTCGGTATTTCATTGTGTGACTATACCATAATTTGTTTATCCATTCGCCCGTTGATGGGCACCTAGGTTGAGTCCAGTTTTTGCTATTGTGAACAGTACTGCAATGAACATGGGTTTGCATATATCTATTTCTGTGAGGGCTCTTATTTCTCTAGGATATATTCCAAGGAGTGGAATTACCGGATCCTATGGTTTTATGGTAGTTCACATTTTTTTTTTTTTATGGTAGTTCTATTTCTAGCTTTTAAAGGAAGCGCCAAATCCATTTCCAAAGTGGTTGTACCATTTTACATTCCCAGTAGCAGCGTATAAGTGTTCCAGTCTCTCCACAACCTCTGCAACATTTATTATTTTGTTTTTTTGGATTAGGGCTAGCCTTGTTGGAGTGAGATGGTACCTCACTGTAGTTTTGATTTGCACTTCTCTTTTTTTTTAGTGGCTAATGATCATGAGCATTTCTTCATGTATATGTTAGCCGCCTGAATGTCTTCTTTGGTGAAGTGCCTATTCATACCCTTTGCCCATTTTTCAATTGGGTTGTCTTTTTGTAGTTGAGGTTTTGCAGTATGTTGTAGATTTTAGAGATTATACCCTGATGGGATTTGTAGTAGCCAAAAAATTTTTACCAGTCTGTAGGTTGTCTTTTTACTTTTTTGGTGAAGTCTTTGGATGAGTATAAGTGTTTGATTTTTAGGAGCTCCCAGTTATCTAGTTTCTCTTCTGGTGTTTGTGCATTATTAGTAATGTCTTATATTCTGTTTATGGCACATATTAGGCTCCTAGCATTGTCCCTATTTTTTCTTCCATGATCTTTATTTTTTTAGATTTTATATTTAGGTCTTTGATCCATTTTGAGTTAGTTTTTATGCATGGTGTGATGTATGGGTCTTCTTTCATTTTTTTTGCTGATGGATACCCAGTTATGCCAGCACCGTTTGTTAAAGAGGCTGTCTTTTCCCTATTTAATGGACTTTGGGCCTTTCTCAAATATCACCTGCTCATAGGTAGATGCATTTACATCTGAGTTCTCAATTCTGTTCCATTGATCTATGTATCTGTTGTTGTACCAGTACCAGGCTGTTTTGACTACTATGGTTGTGTGAGGCCTCCCACTTTGTTCTTCTTCAGTAATGTTTTACTTCTCCAGGGCCATATAAAGTTGGTGATTTTTTTCTCCACCTGATTTAAAAATATCATTGGAATTTGGATCGGGGTTGCATTGTATCTGTAGATTGCTTTGGATAGAATAAACATTTTCACAATGTTGCTTCTTCCTATCCATGAGCAAGGTATGTTTTTCCACTTAAGTAGGTCTCTTTTGGTTTCTTGCAGTAGTCTCTTGTAGTTTTCTTTGTACAGGTCTTTTATGTCTCTGGTTAGATTTATTCACAAATATTTTATATTCTTGGGGGCTATTGTAAATGGTATTGATTCGGTAATTTCCCCTTTGACATTCTCTTTGTTGGTGTAGAGGAATCCAACCGATTTATGTATGTTTATCTTGTATGCTGATACTCTGATGAACTCTTCTATTAGTTTCAGTAGTTTTCTTGAGGATTCTTTAGTTTTTTTCTGTGTATAAGATCATGTCATCTGCAAATAGAGATACCTTTACTTCTCCTTTGCCAATTTGGTTGCCCTTCATTTCTTTATCTAGCCTAATAGGTCTGGCTAGGACCTCCAGCACAGTGTTGAATAAGAGTGGTGGTAAAGGGTATCCTTGTCTGTTCTCAAGGGGAATGCTTTCAGACTCTATCCATTTAGGATGATGTTGACTGTTGGCTTTGTATAAATGTCCTTTGTTATGCTGAGGAATTTCCCTTCTTTTCCTATTTTGCTGAGAGTTTTTATCACGAATGGATGTTGGACTTTGTCAAATGCCTTTTCTGCATCAATTGATAAGATCATGGGGTTCTTGTCTTTTGTTTTATTTATATAAAAGATTACATTGATTGTTCTTCTAATGTTAAACTATCCCTGCGTACCTGGTATGAATCCCACTTGGACATGGTGAATTATTTTTTGATACTTTTTTTGGTTTTGAATTCTATTGGCTAGAATTTTGTTGAGAGCTTTTGAATGTATGTCCATGAGGGATATAAGTCTGTAATTTTCTTTTTTTATGGTGTCTCTACCTGGTTTTGGTATCAGGGTTATGCTGGCTTCATAGAATGGGTTTGGGAGTATTTCATCCTTTCCTATGCTCTGAAATACCTTTAGTAGTAGTGGTTAAGTCTTCTCTGAAAGTTTGTGAAATTCTCCAGTGAAGCTGTCAGGGCCAGGGCTTTTTTTTTTTTTTTTTTTTGCTGGGTGTTTTTTAATTACCTTCTCAATATCTTCTTTTGTTATAGGTTTATTTGGTTGTTTTATCTCTGTTTGTGTTAGTTTAGGCAGGTAGTGTGTTTCCAGAGATTTGTCCATTTCCTTTAGGTTTTCAAATTTGTTAGAGTACAATTTTTCAGAGTATTCTGTTATGATTCTTTTAATTTCAGTTGGGTCTGTTGTGATATTACCCATCTCATTTCTTATTTAGGTCATTTGATTCCCCTCCTGTTTTTCTTTTGTCAATTTGGCCAATGCTTTATTGATTTTTGTTGAGCTTTTGAAAGAACCAGCTTCTGGTCTCGTTAACCCTTTTTATTGTTTTTCTATTCTCTATTTTATTTAATTCTGCTCTAATTTTTATTATTTGCTTTCTCCTGGTGCCCGAGAACTCCTTTTGCTGCTCTATTTCTATCTGTTGGAGTTGTAGGGTTAATGCTTTGTTTTTGGGCCTGTCTTCTTTTTGGATGTGCACATTTATTGCTTTTGCCGTGTCCCAAAGATACTGGTAGGATATGTTTTCATTCTCATTTGATTCTGTAAATTTTTTTATTCTGTCATTAATTTCTTCTATAACCCAGTAGTTTTTGAGGAAGGTGTTGTTCAGTTTCTGTATGTTTGATTTTTTTCCCTTGGTTTTTCTGTTACTGATTTCTACTTTAGTGGGTTTGTGGTCAGAAAAGCTGCTTTGTAGTATTTTGATGCTTTGGATTCTGTTAATGCTTGCTTTATGGCCTTTTATGTGATCTATTCTGCAGAACGGTCTATTTGTTTTAGAAAAGAAAGTATACTTAGCTGTTGTTAGGTGCAGTGTTCTCTATACGTCTATGAGGTCAAATTGTCTGATAGTGGCATTTAGATCTTCTGTGTCTTTATTGAGTTTCTTTCTGGATGTTCTGTCCTTCATAGAAAGTGGTGTGTTGCAGTCTCCTACTACTTTGTGGAGCTATCTCTCTTTTCAGTGCTGTTAGAGTTTGTGTTATTTTGGAACCCTGTCTTTGGGTGCATAAATATTTATTATGGTTATGTCTTCCTGGTGTATTGACTCTTTAATCATTATACAACATTCATCCTTATCCTTTGTGCTGAATTGTACTTTAAAGTCTATTTTCTCAGAAATTAATATTGCCACTCCTGCTCTCTTTTGATTGTTGTTTGCTTGATATTTTTTTCATCCTTTGCATTTTAGTTTGCTTGTGTCTTTAGGTCTAACATGTATCTCTTGTAGGCATCATATAGATGGATTTTTTTTTTAATCCCTTCTGGCACTCTCTGTCCCTTTATTGGTGCATTTTGTCCATTTACATTTAGTGTAATTATTGATAAATGAGTTTAGTGCTGTCATTTTGATGTATTTTTTTTTGCGTGTGTGTTGTTGACAGTCTCTCTATTCCACTTAATTTTCTGTGCTGAATTTTCTTTATGTATTTTCTTTTCATCTTTTTCATTGTTGCTAATTTTTTATTTGCTGAGTCTTTATGTTTTTCTTGTTTTTTTATTTTGATGTGTAGGATTGTTAGTTTCCTTTGTGTTTATCTTAATATTTACTCCTATTTTTCTAAGTTTAAACCAGTCTTTTATTTGTTTATGTCACCTTGACTTCCTGTACATATGAAAGATCTATGACTACATTTTTTAACCCCTCTTTTTTGTTTTAATGTTGTCATCTTTAAGTAACGACATCTCTTTTTCCCTATTTTTAGTGTTTTAGCTTTGATTTATTTTTGTGACTTCCCAATCTGGGTTGATATCTGATTGCTCTTTCCTGTGCTCTAGTCTTGGATTTTTATCTGATGATATTGATTTTCTAACTAGAGTACTCCTTTTAGTGTTTCTTGCAATTTTGGTTGGGTTTTTGTAAATCCCCTAAACTTCTGATTATCTGGAAATGCCCTAATTTCACCTTCATATTTGAGAGGCAGTTTTGCTGGTTATATAATTCTTGGCTGGAATTTTTTTTTTTCCCTTCATGGCTTTATATATGTCACTCCATTGAGGCTACATGGTTTCTGTTGAGTAGTCTGAGCTTAGTCTTATTGACTCTCCTTTGTATGTGACTTTTTGTTTATCCCTAGGCACTCTTATGCTAACCAAAAGGTCAGCAGTTCAAGTCCACCAGGTGCTCCTTGGAAACTCTATGGGGCAGTTCTACTCTATCCTATAGGGTCGCTATGAGTCAGAATCAACTTGATGGCAGTGGGTTGGTTTTTTGGTTAGACACTTTTAAAATTCCCTCTTTATCTTTTGTTTTGGCAAGTTTGATTATAATATGTCTTGGTGACTTTCTTTTGGGATCTATCTTGTGTGGTGTTTGATGAGTGTCTTAGTTATCTAGTGCTGCTGTAACAGAAATACCACAAGTGAGTGGCTTTAACAAGGAGAAATTTATTTCCTCACAGTAAAGTAGGCTAAAAGTCCAAATTCAGGGCATCAGCTCCAGGAGAAGACTTTCTCTCTCTGTCGGCCTTCTCATCAATCTTCCCCTTGACTAGGAGCTTCTCTGTCCACGGACCCTAGGTCCAAAGGACATCTTCTACTCCCAGCATTGCTATTTTGGTGATATGAGATTCCCCACTCTCTGCTTGCTTCCCTTCCCTTTTATCTCTTGTAAGATAAAATGTGTTGCAGGCCATACCCCTGGGTAACTCCCTTTACATTGGATCAGGGATATGACCTTAGTAAGGGTGTTACAATCCAACCCTAATCCTCTTTAACATAAAATTACAATCATAAAATGGAGGACAATCACACAATACTGGGAATTATGGCCCAGCCAAATTGATACACACATTTTTTGGGGAACATAATTTAATCCACGACAATGAGCATTTTGGATAGATATCTTCTCATATTTTACAATATCAGGGAAGTTTTCTGCCAACAAATCTTCAACAATTCTCTCTGTATTTTCTGTTATCCCCCCCATCTTCTGCTACTTCAATTACTCATAGTCTATTCCTCTTGATAGAGTCCCACATAATTCTTAGGGTTTCCTCAGTTTTTTTTTTTTTTAATTCTTTTATCTGATTTTTCCTCAAATATGTTGGTGTCAAGTGCTTCATATTCAGTCTTACTAATTCTGACTACTATTACCTCAATTCTGCTCCTATAACTTTCTATTGACTTGTCTAATTCTGAAATTTTGTTGTTAACCTTCTGAATTTCTGTTTGCTGTCTCTCTATGGATTCTAGCAGCCTGTTAAATGTGTTATTATGCTCTTCTCTAATCTTCTTACATTCCTCTAATGCTTTGTCTATGTGTTGCTTGACACGTTTTGCATTTTGCCTGGTCTCCTTCCTGATCTCTCGAAGAGTTCTGTATAGTAATCTTTTGTATTCTACCTCTGGTAATCCCAGGAAGTTATCTTCATCTGGAAGATTTCTTGATTATTTTAGGAGCCTGATGAAGCCATCATGGTCTGCCTCTTTATGTGATTGGTATTGATTGTTGTTTTCAAGTCATCAATTAGCTATTGTATTTATTTATTTTATGTGTGCTTACTATGTCCTAGCTTCTCGTTTTGTTTTGTTTTGACATGCCCAAATAGGCTGCTTGTGTGGGCTAGTTTGATTATTTGCCCCTTTGAAGCTCTAATGTCCTGTCACCAGGTGGTTATATCTGTTACTAGGTATGTCAGCCCAGAAGTCCATTCGCTTTTCTTGTACGGATTCAGCTCAGGTGTCCAGGTTGTTGGTAAACAAGTGTGTGGTGCAGTTTCTCACCTACAGTCCTAGAAGGGCAGGGGTGATTGGTGTATGCATAGGTATCTGGCTGCAGCAGCAGGTCACACATTGAGCAAGGCAGGGGGCTGACCTGTGCCCCTGAGTGTGAGGAAAGTGTGTCCCTATTCCCTAGAGGACGTAGGTGGGTAGGTTTTGCAGCCAGACTGTGTCACCCAATGTTGTTGGCTGTAAGGACTGGGAGGCATCACTTATTCTTGGGCACCTTTTGTGGGTGCCTAATTGGTGTGGGTGGAGCCACCAGTCCTCAGGCCCCTGATGTGGGTAGGTGAGGACTCTGCTTAATAGGCAGAGTGGTGTCAAATGTCATGAACCTACCTCTCCACCATAGAGCTGATACAGTTGATGTTAGGTTTCAGGTATATACCCTGTTGTACTGTGCTAATGAGGCCCTACGCTGTTGAAGTGGGCCCACACAGATGTATGCAAGGGTGAAAGACATTCAAAGTCCATGGTCCCGTTATGCCTGTGCCCAGGCAAAGGAGCTGTTTCTTCCCTGATTTCCTGGCTTAGGGGAGCTGGCAGATTGTTTTTTCCTGTTAATTTGTTCCCTCTCTAAGGCTGGAAAATGGCTCATGGAGTGTGACGTGTCCTATGTCTGACCCAGGGGATGCAGCAGTCTTAAAGCTTGCTTGGGACTGCTGCATAGAGGGGAAGGGTCAGGTAAACAGGAGATAAATTTTTCCCAAAGGGGTGTTTTTTGATCTGCGTGGTAGGTTAGACACATGTACTTATCTTCTGCTGATTGAGGGCTGCTTCTCATTGGTTCTGAAGGGTTGAGCAGACAGCCACTCGATCTTTCCTGATGTGGAATGCCACTGTTTTCCTCATTGCACCCAGCTGATCTGGCCTGCAGGTTGCCAGTTCTCTCCAGGTCATATCTGGTAACTTCTTGCTGATTCTGAACTGTCTCTCCCTCCCCCTACTTCAGTTCGATTCCTCAACTTTGCCTTTGATGTTCAGGGCTTTTAGAGAGTCATATACAATTAATTTGGGTCTTTGTTGTAAAAGGGAACACAGGAAGGGTCTGACTACTCCGCCATCTTGGCCCCACCTTGAAAAACTGGTTTTAAGAGGGTGATCTGGCTACTTTAATATTAAAATAATTTTGCAGTGATTTAGTGTAAAGGAAAGCAATTGAACTTTGACATATACAGCTGTATGTTTAAATGCTGACTATGTGATCTTAAGCGTGCTAAATAGCATTGCTGAAAATCAGTTTTTCCAACTCCAAAATGGGCATGGGATTAAATGAGATGCTTGCTATTTTTATCATGTTGTGTTTAGCTGCTATAACATAGTAAAAAATAAACTTCCGACAGCTTTGTGACAGATTGGACTTCCCCAATATTTCCATTAAAGTTTCTCATTCCTCATGATTTTCATGTATGTCTTTGACACTCCTTCCATTGAGAGGTAATATTTATATGCCACACCTTTGAAACAGAGCAGACTTCTGGGACTGTTTTGACTAATAGAACTCGGTAGAAGTATGATGCTAGATGACTTCTAAGGCTAGGTCATAAAAGGAGATTCAGCTTCCACCTTGCTCACGAAAACACTGCGGGCCTGAGCAGTACCACTGCCTTGAGGCCATCGTACTGTGAAGAAGCTCAAACTATTCCACATTAAGGGATCACATGGAAAATCTCTGAGACTACATGAAGAAATGATACTGGCCAGCCCCCAGCTGCTACATCTTCACTTAAACTCTGGCTGCAACTTCATAAGACAGTCTGAGCCACTTCTACCAGCTAAGCTATTTATGGATTCCTGACACATAGAAATCATGAGAGATAATAGCATTATTGTTATTTTTAGCCACTATGTTTTTAATGGAACAGGCTGTTTTTGGGAGACTTGTTTTACAGCAATAGTAACTTTTTTGGGGGGGGGTCTGGCCTTTCTTAAATTTATTTCTTAAGAATTCCCTCAATAAATGGAGATATTATATTTACTGTCATATTACATTTACTGTTTTTAGAATGAGATATTTTTCTACAGTTGACTTTTTTTCTCTTCATATTTATTGCTAGAAATTCACTTTCTTTGATCTGTTATGGTTATAATTCTCAGTTCTTTTTTCTTGTTCTTTATTTTGATCTCTTTTGGGATAAATTAATCTGAATTTGATAAATCAGTGACAGCAAGAGGATGACTTATTACTTTCTGGGTCAGGACGGTTACTAGAAACAGTGGCATCTTTCTTCAACATAAGTTTATTTGAAATTACTTTTATATTACATACAACTTGGAAGTGGTTAAGAGCTCAGGCTTCTAACCAAAAGATGGGCCACTCCTTGGAAACCCTATGGGGTAGTTCTACTCTGTCCTATAGGGTCATTATGAGTCAGAATCGACTCGACAGCACATAACAGCAACATCATTTGAAGATAATCATAGTTTTCTGTTTATTCTCTACTTCTGTAAATTTCATTGTTTTGATTTAATGGATGACTCTTCATGTATTTTGCAGCACAGTTTCTCTTCTTTATTATTATCAGTGACCTGTATCATTCAAGTCAATGTAATTCTCCTTAATATATTTCTTATTCACAATTTGCCTTACATGGCCAAACTTCTTGAAACACCTGATCTCTGTGGTTATTTACTGAGCCAAATAGATGAGGTAGATGGTGATGGTATTGGTGATGATGCGACTCCTTCTCTTTCTTTTAATTCTTTTTTTTTTTAAGGATTTCCAAGTGTGTTCAAATTTCGTTCAGTGCTAATAATTACCAATAATTAAAAGATCCTTACTCTCCTTAGATATTGGAAAATTCATAGTCTAATAATTTGTAGGAAATGTGTATCATCAAAGCACAAAAGAAAAGCAGTTTTGGTGCTAGCAAGTGGCCATCTAAGAGGCATCAATTGGTCTCAACCCATCTGGAGCAAAGGAGAGTGAGGAACACCAAAGACAGAAGGTAATTATGAGCCCAAGAAACAGAAAGGGCCACATAAACCAGAGACAACATCAGCCTGAGACTAGAAGAAGCAGATGGTGACAGGCTACAACCGATGACTGCCCTAACAGGGAACACAGCAGAGAATCCCTGAAAGAGCAAGAGAACAGTAGGATGCAGACCTCAAATTCTCATAAAAAGACCAGACTTAATGGTCTGACTGAGACTAGAAGGACCCCAGTCATGGTCCCCAGACCTTCTGTTAGCCCACGACTGGAACCATTCCCAAAGGCAAATTTTCAGTCAGGGATTGTAAGGCAGAAAATGATACTGGTGAGGGGTGAGGTTCTTGGCTCAAGTAGACACATGAGACTATGTGGGCAGCCCCTGTCTGGATGGGATATGAGAAAGCAGAGGGGGACCGAAGCTGGCTGAATGGACATGGGGAGTATGGGGTGGAGACAAGGAGTGTGCTGTATCATTAGGGGGAGAGCAACTAGGAGTATATAGCAAGGTGTATATAGCAAGGTGTATATAAATTTTTGTATGAGAGGCTGACTTGATTTGTAAACTTTCATTTAAAGCACAGTTAAAAAAAAGAGAAAAGAAAAGCAGCTTTGGTTCTTTTTTCTTGGCTTCCATGCCTTAATTTCTCCTCCTTCCTTTTTGAAAGAGTTTCCAAGACAAACTTGTGCAATGGTAGAAGTCTGCCTTTAGTGTCCCCAGAGTTAGCATGCATCCTCTTCCTCCCACTTTAGATATTAGTAGCTCTCCCCATCATTTCCAGGTCTCAGCACCCCCAGGTTCTTCTTACTGAAGCCATAGAAAAGCTTTCCCTTGGATCATTAATTCACACTAAAGTATAAATGGCTACTAATGGCATAAGGAAACCCTGGTGGAGTAGTGGTTAAGAGCTACTGCTGCTAACCAAAAGATCAGCAGTTTGAATCCACTAGGCGCTCCTTGGAAACCCTGTGGGGTAGTTCTACTCTGTCCCGTAGAGTTGCTATGAGTCGAAATTGACTCAATGGCAATGGGTTTGTTTTTTTTGGTTTTTAATGGCATAAATTTAACCCCTTCAGGAATTTATTCTTTTTAGTGGTAATAAAGCTAAAGAAATGAAAATCTCATGGTAGACCTGCCAGTGGATGGGTAAGCTATTTTTTAATGATTTGGAAATAACACTCATAGGTGATTACTGGATCAATGAACTGAATTATTTCAAACTCACATGTTTTAATTTCCTGATGCTTATCAATTTATGGAATTCTCCTAAATATAGAAAATATTTCTTAGGTAAGCAATGATGTAAAATGTAGTGTAAGTCCTCAATATTCCTTTTTATGCCTTACATTTGGGAGTGGGTAGTCAGCATCAGTAACCAGGATGAGGAGAAACACGTTTGTTGTACTGCACATACATGAGGTCATTTTATCTGTAGCCAACTCATTTCTATGGATTCCCACGTGGAAAGCATGGCTTAAACAGAACTCCATTTCCAGAGAGTTAGAGAGGATGTTAACTATACGATGGAATTGGAATGTTCTTATGAATTCATTTCCTTGAGCATTGTTTTACCTGGGAGCTGAATATGTGTGAATAATAAAATTTATGGTCTGATTCAATGTTGCTGAAATCACAGTGACTGTGATTGCACTTTGCTGATCTCTTAGAAGCCAAAAATAAGCTAATGGAAAGATTGGTTTGGTCATGTTTATATCTAAGTGGCTGTCATGATGGGCTCAAGCATAGCAACGATTGGGAGAATGGCGCAGGATCAGGCATTGTTTCAGTCTGTTGTACATAGGGTTGCTCTGAGTTGGAACTGACTCAACGGTACCTGACAACAGCAACAAACCTAAGTTAGTAATACCAATTATTCCAGGATACTACTGAGGTCAGTATTAATTTTTTTCATGTTTGATTCTAGCACATATGTTAAGATAATTAGTTGTTTATTGTTAGAATATATTTCCTTGTTGACTGCGTTAAACATTTGGAAACTCAACAAGGATTTTGACTCAGTGCTTGATATACTACACGAACTCAATACATAGTGGTTAAATAGATATTTTCGTGTAGTCATACTGGCTGGTTTTAATTCCCCTTTCTTCATTCATAGTTGTATGAGCTTTCTGCTACTTAGTTTCTTCATATGTAAAATGGCAGTGATAATAATAATTTCTACATCTTAGGGTAGATTAAACATGTTAATACAGGCAAGCACTTAAAATGGTGCACATATTAATAGTCGGCACTACATTTGGCCATGTCACCATGCCCCAAAATAAGTCCTACACTCAGCCACACCACCAGACTTTAAAGAGAGCAGTGGCTCTTAATTTTGACTTTATATGGGACAACTTGGAGGACTTAAAAAAAAAAAAAAATACTGACGCCTGGGCTTCCAATCCTAGTGAATCTGATTTAATTGTTTGGGGCTTTGGCCTGGGCATACAGATGGATGTATAAGGGCCCCCAGGTGATTTGAAGTTGCAGCCAAAGCTGAATAAACACTGGGACCAGCGGTGACGAATAAAGGCTTGTCTACTCATTAAATCTTATGGCTTTTTCAGAACATCTGGAAATCAACACTAATACACCAAAATCATAACTCCAGTTATACTAGATGAAACTCGGATAGGTAATAGATTTATAATTTTGACATTTTTCAGGCTTGCCTTAATGTCTGGCCCAGGGTGTGTGGGTTGTTAAATTTGTTCCTGTTTTCGTGCTGTCTTTGTGAGTTACAAACATCTTAGTTAATGGTTAATTTTTCACATGCATATACTGTAGAAGTGGTAATTGCATATTTTCAAGCTTTCTATGTTGAGACTACTGCTTTGATTGATATCAGGGAACAGAATGGCTAATGCTCTCTGACTAGGCACTTGCTTTGCTGTAAGAATTCCCTCAGCATGATGTTGGTAACGACAAGACGAAAATGGTTCTGTGACTCCTTTCCAGTCTCAGACTTACAGAACCACTGAGATACCTTAAAATGCCCTCTGACATCCTGTCATTGTACTAAATCAGACCTGAAAGGATCTAAACCATGTGAACTTGATCGAAAGGTTAAAATATCACATTATTTTCTTTTTCACGATCCACTTAATGCTATGAAAATAAAGTTTACTAAGAAGTATTAAGTATAATTAACAGGCAGATTTGAACTTCACACCTATTGTAGCGTACAGTTATAAACTGTTTTCACAAGTAAAAATAATAAAAAAAAAAACTCCTGTGCCCTCACATGTCCCTGAACACCAAGTGCATGGAATGATACAACCTATCCATGTGTTCTTGGAAGCATTCATAATTCCAGACCATTTTGGGCCAGTCATTGAAAGCTTTTGTTCTGTTACTGCCTTGTAAAGTTATTCTTGAAACAATGTTCTATGACTCACAGTCAGGAGACTGGGCCAGTGGAACTTCGCAGTGTGAAGTGCTTCCCATGGTACAGAGAAGATTTTATCATATATCAGCATATGGACTTTAAAAACAATACAGGGATAAGCCAGAGGATAAACACATGTTAATCCCATTCACAAAATGTGATGCTTTCCTTAGGTTTAACAACAGCTTTCTATCAAGAAAAAATGTAAATCATTAAAGAACAACAGACTCTCACTGGAACGTATAAATAATAGTGAACGGGCCCACAAAAATAGTTCAGCTATAAGACCCTGTAGTTATTCTTAGCAAAAAGGGGGGCCTTGCAGTTCAAATCCACCAGGCACTCTTTGGAAACCCTATGGGGCAGTTCTACACTGTCCTATAGGGTCGCTATAATTCGAAATTGACTCGATGGCAATGGGTTTGGTTTCATTTTTGGTTTGGATTTTCTGATGACCATATACTCAAATGTCAGATTTCATTTCTTAGACACTGCCACCTGCCTATAATACTTCTGATGAATTTATTTATTAAACAAATATTTGTAGAGTGTCAGGCACTGTGATAGGAGTTCAGACTCAGTAGTAAACAAGACTACCATGTTCTATGTTTTCACAGAAGTTTTTAGGAGCACAAGGCAAGTAACATGAGGAAATGATTGTTCTTTATATAGAGGGGCAACATAGATGAGTCCACCAAAGTTTGGAATAGTATAAATACTTAAAATAGATTTTAATATGTGAGACCCTGTTCTGAATATTACACACAATTACTCATTTAACCTTGCAACTACCTGTGAAGTGGATTCTATTAACATCTCACCTTAATATGTGAGGAAACCAGAAGGCACAGAGGCTAAGCATCTTGCCCAGGGTTACTCAGTTCTCAAGTGTTAGAGCTGGGGTTCTCTTCCTTCCAAATGGCTTGGTTCCTCTTTTGCATGTTATGGGCCAGTTCTGCAGTTACTAGATACTCATCGTTACATTTTTTTTTTCCCAAGGAAAGCATATTAAGTCAAGGAAGATCAATACAATAAGCCTTTGGTGTTCATTACCTGAAGCAACAGCACAGATTAAGGGAAGAAAAGAACAGCAAAAAAGCCTAAATGATAATCCACAAAGGGGCAATCTGAAGAAAGTACTATTTTAAGTGTTGTACCCTAATTAAAATACTTTTAGTTAGTTCCATATAAAAATAACTGATACATTGTAAAATTTTAAAATAGGAAAATAAAAATGTTACCCATAATCTTTTTTATTTTATTTTATTGTATTGTATTTTTGGTGAAAGTTTACACAGCAAATTAGGTTCCCATTTAACAATTTTTATACAAATTGTTCAGGGACATTGGTTGCAATTTTCACAATATGTCAACACTCTCATCATTTCCACCATTCTGTTTGTTTCCAGTGGTCTAGCTTTCCTTCCCTTCCTTACCTTCTCATCTTTGCTTCCGGGTAAACGTTGACCGTTTGGTCTCATATACTTGATGGTTTAAGGGACTACATTACTCACTACAGTTATAAGTCAATTTGTACTTTGGCTGAAAGGTGACCTCCAGAACTAGCTTAAGTACAAAGTTCAAAGAGTGTCTTAGGGCAATAGTCTCTGGGGTTCCTCTAGTCTCAATCAGTCAGTATGTCTAGACTTTTTTAGGAATTTGAATTTTGTTTTACATTTTTCTCCCATTCTATTCGGGACCTTCTATTGTGTCCCCAATCAGAATGGTTCGTAGTAGTAACCGTTCTATCTAGTTCTTTTGGTCTCAGGTTAGAAGACGCCATGGTTCACGTGGGTTATTAGTCTTAGGGACTACTTTCTTCTTTGATTCTTTGGTTTCCTTCATTCTTCTTTACTCCGGACAAGACCAATAGCTGTATCTTAGATGAGCTTTAAGCTTTTAAGATTCCAGATGCTACTCACCAAACTAAGATACAGAACATTATCTTTATGAACTATGTCATGCAAATTGACAGAGTTGACCCACAAGACAATGGTCCCAAGCCCTTTAACCCAGTAAAGCAATCCCGTGAGTTGTTTGGATATATCTAAGAAGTCTCCAGATCCCTGGTGGCAAAGTGGCTAAGATCTTGGCTGCTAACCAAGGTTGGCAGTTCTAATTCACCAGCTGCTCCTCGGGAAACCCTATGGGCCAGTTCTACTCTGTCCTATAGGGTGCCTGTGAGTCAAAATCTACTCAACACAATGGGTTCGGTTTGTTTTTAAGTAAGTCCTTTCACCATACCTATTCAACCTGTATGCTGAGCAAATAATCCTAGAAGCTGGACTATATGAAGAAGAACGGGGCATCAGGATTGGAGGAAGACTCATTAACAACCTGTGTTATGCAGATGACACAACCTTGCTTGCTGAAAGTGAGAAGGACTTGAAGCACTTACTAATGAAGATCAAAGACCACAGCCTTCAATATGGATTGCACCTCAACATAAAACAAAAATTCTCACAACTGGACCAATGAGCAACATCATGATAAAGGGAGAAAAGATCGAAGTTGTCAAGGGTTTCATTTTACTTGGATCCACAATCAATAGCCATGGAAGCAGCAGTCAACAAATCAAGAGATGCATCGCATTGGGTAAATCTGCTGCAAAAGACCTCTTGAAAATGTTGAAGAGCAAAGATGTCACCTTCAAGACTAGGGTGCGCCTGACCCAAGCCATGGTATTTTCAATCTCATCATATGCATGTGAAAGCTGGACAATGAATAAGGAAGACCAAAGAAGAATTGATGCCTTTGAATTGTGGTGTTGGCAGAGAATATTGAATATACCATGGACTGCCAGAAGAACAAATAAATCCGTCTTAGAAGAAGTACAGCCAGAATGCTCCTTAGAAGCAAGGATGGCGAGACTGTGTCTTACATACTTTGGAGATGTTGTCAAGAGGTATCAGTCGCTGGAGAAGGACATCATGCTTGGCAAAGTACAGGGTCAGTGGAAAAGAGGAAGACCCTCAACGAGGTGGATTGACACAGTGGCTGCAACAATGAGCTCAGGCATAACAACGATTGTAAGGATGGCACAGGACCGGGCAGTGTTTTGTTCTGTTGTGCATAGGGTTGGTATGAGTCGGAACCGAGTTGATGGCACCTAACAACAACAAGTCTCTGCTTAGTAAAGTAGAGGGTTAGCAAAAAAGAGGGAGACCCTTAACAAGACAGATTGACACAACAGCTGCAACAATGGGCTCAAGCATAATGATTTTGAGGATGATACAGGATTCCAGATGCTACTCACCAAACTAAGATATAGAACATTATCTTTATGAACCATGTTGTGGGAATTGAACAGTGGTTCGTTCTGCTGTACATAGGGTCACTATGAGTCAGAACCCACACAACACCTAACAACAACAAGGAAGTCTCCATAAGTGTGCCCCATGTGCTCTATTATATACATGTATAGATACACAACACACAGAAACATGTACATACATATCCCTACAGATACATCTATACATGTACATGCATATACTCACATATGCCTTCCTATACACATATATGCATATACATACCTACCTATGTAACCACATACATAGCTTTTGGTTGTTATTACTGTTGCTGCAAAGTTGTGTATGTTACAGCATTTACCAAGTTTCCCTTTTTCTTGTGTACTTTTAGTATCTTCATTTACCTTGGTCAAGTTGTGCTGACTTCACCCACATTTGGTATTATCTTTCCCATCACCAAAAATAACAAGTGTCTACAATATAGAAAGTGATTCCTCCTCCCATCCCCTCCCATCCCTGGTAATCATCAAAAAACATTGCTTTCTGTGTGTGTACGTGTTCTTGACTCTTACAATAGTGCAGCCATATAGTACCTGTCCTTTTGAGATTGACTTACTTCACTCAGCATAATGTTCTGCAGACTTATCCATGTTATAAGATGTTTTGCAGACTCCTCATTCTTCATAAAAAAAAAAAAATAGTTGTGTGGTATTCACCCATAATCTTTTTGTCTAAAAAGAACACTTATTTTTATTCTTTTTCTGTACATATGATTTACTTAATGTTATAGTGTTTAGCAATCAAATTTGTATCCTACTTGTTGCATGTATTACTACAACATAAACATGTCTCATAGCATAAAATATTATTTCTAAACCTCATTTTCAAAAGCAGCTATTCTATCCATTCCATCCTTTGAGGAGAACAGAATTCTCTTCCAGGTTATCCCTTGATACCAGTGGCATCCAGAACATGATATTTACCTGAGCCAGCCTGGTGGTTTGGCAGTTCATATTCGTCTTGAAAGAAAAATGTTTTCCTTTCTATCTTTAACATGTCCAGCAGGATAATCTGGAAAGATCTAAGTTATTGCTCAACAACAGTATAAATCATCCGTATCAAGAAACTAGTCCAAACTTCTTCCAATAAGTGGCTATCCTTTTATAAAGGAAGCCATCTCAATGAAAATGGTTGAGTGTCTGTTCTTTGTAATACTATGATTTCCTGTTACTGAATCCAGTGTCAGATCCTGAACAAGTGAGATAAATTTGTCAAACCGTAAGTACTTTGATTCTAGGGCATGTCACCCTAAGTCTCTCATACTCATTTATTTTGCCAGCATTTAATACCATAGCACATGATTAATTTGGTATGATTCCAGTGTATTGCTGGAGAAAATAAGTAATAATGCACTGTATATAATTATCTGGGAAACGAGGTCTTTGACAAGGGAATTATCCATTTAAAGATGGATGGCTAATGTCGACAGTTGCTGGAGAATGTCTAAAAGCATTGTCTTGTTCCTAAATGATTCTTTAAAGAAGGCTTCTGTGGAACAAATGATTATAGTGGCCATATAATTTTAATCCCAAATTCTGCCAGCAAAGCAACGTTCCTGTGTATTACTGTGTACTTTTATTTCTTATGTCAAGGTGACAGAAAAGATAATGAGAAAAGAAGAAGCAATTGTTTAAAAAGCCACAACCATTACCAAGAATAAAACCCTAAAACCCAATTGCAATAGAGGAAAAGGAAATTCAGGAAGACATACATGTGGTGAGGAGTGTGTAGAAGTTCCACTTAGAGGTATTTATTGAATAATTTATCTAAACCGGTCTAATATATGGTTCAGAGGATTGAAGGCTGAAAATTTCAGGTATTTTCACTGAGAAATTATGTAACTTTGAAATATGGCATATTTTTATTTTCCTGTCTTGAAATAACAGAATAATAAGAAACTTTATTTACCTTTTAAGGCCCTTGTCAAAATGAAACAGGTATTTAGACAATGTTCAACATTTATAAATAGTAATGAGACTCCATTTGCTTTGTGATGCAAAATATCATTTTTGAAGGAGTTTCTGAGTGTCACAAATGGGTAAGCACTTGGCTACCAACAGAAAGGTTGGCAGTTTGAGTCTACCCAGCAGTGTCTTGGAAGAAAAGCCTGGTGACCTACTTCCAAAAAATCAGTCATTAAAAACCCTATAGAGCACAGTTCTGCTCTGACACAGACGGGGTCTCCTTGAGTTGGAATTGACTTAACAGCGACTGGTTTGGTCTTGGTATCATTTTTTGTACTCTCCTAATTCCCATCCTTTATATCTCTTACAATTAGTACATTTATTATGACATTGAAAAACGCAGCTATTTATTAGAATCAAACTGAGAGTCCCATAATAGTGAACAACTACTAAGTGCTTTTTATGTGTCCAACAGTTCTTTGAGAGACTCATATGAATTTTTTCTTTTAATTCTCGCAAAAACTCTGAGTAAGATAGTACTGTTATGCCATTTTATAGGTGGAGAAACTTAGGAACACGAGCTAGGTAACTGCTCGGTAGTGTCAGGATTTATAGCTCAGACAGTCTGATTCCAGGGACTGTCTTCTTAACAACAACAGGAAGTAAAAGAAGTACAAGCCAGGAATAAACTGGGTTTCTCCAAGGATACTTCCTGATTTTTTATTTAATATTTTCAGAATTTAATTCAATATATATTCATCAAGTGCCTCCCAAGTTCAAGATACCCTGCTGTTCTGTTGTTGTCATGATGAACAATAGGTCCAGTGTCTGTCACATGAAACACATGAACTAAAGAGGCAATTAAAAAAAAAAATGGTTTGTAAATTTTCCATGCATCGCAAACACAGGTCTGGGAGCTGTGGGTCCATCTTAAGTTTTACAACTAATTATTACTACAAGAAAAGTAGCCTATAATATGGATGTACTGGGTTTGTGGGCTTTTCTTCTCACCATAGCTTTGCTAAAGATGTTGACTGTGTTATTAGGCAAGTTGCAACTACTGTTTACATCAAGTGTTCAGTCTACCAAATGATGCTACTACCTACCTCAGATGTGGGAGAAAATGTTGACTTTGCGGGGGGGACGGGGAGAGTGTTCTTAGCTCTGTGGTAGGGCAGGGGAAAGCAAAATACAAACTCTCTTTGTCCACCTTGAATAGTTATTACGCAGTAGGACTAATCCTCTATCTAAAGTTAATTCAAGAGGAAGCTACCTGAATGTGCCTAATTTGAAGGGCTACAGGTTTAAGCAGATAGAGGAGATCAGGGACACCAGGCATTTGTGAAACAAAAGTTTAGGGAAGACTGAGCAATGTGTTAGATAAGCTGTTTGCACATTGTGCCAGAGGTGAAAAGTGATGTTGTTGAGCTGTGAGAAGGTCACAAACTCACTGAAAAGTGGACTAAAAGAAAAGTGAATAACCATGGCTCTTGAAGGAGAGTTCCTAAACCAAATAGGTTTTCCCGGTCTACCCGTAGAACATCTTGTTTTCATGTTGAAAATGAGAGTCCACATAAAAGTTCAGGTATGTTCAGATGCCTCTGATTTTCTGAAGCTCAGGGATGGCTTAATTGTTGTTGTTTTTATCAGAAAGTAATTAACATCATCACAATGGTCAGCAGAGATCTTCTAAGGTCCATTAAAATATGTACTAGAATTTTTTTCACTTTATTTGCATCATTTTCTTCTGGCTATGTTTTCTCAGGAATAACTTAGAGATGACAAAGTAAGCCTTAAGTTCATAGTTCTTACTCTTCACTTCCGCCTACATTTTTTATTCCCATACACCTATTGTCTAGCTGAGCAGGATTTTTCGTTTGAAGTATCCACATTAAAAACTGAATTTGTAAATTTCTACAACTTCTACAACTAAAATTGATGGTGGTAGAGAATGTATCCATGTATGTCTAATTGTAAATATATGGCAATTATTTTGTTTGTTCATAATAAAACCCAGAAACCCAGTGCCATTGAGTCGATTCCGACTCATAGTGACCCTATAGGACAGAGTAGAACTGCCCTATAGGGTTTCCAAGGAGCGCCTGGTGGATTTGAACTGCTGACCCTTTGGTTTGCAGCCAAAAAGCATGCCTTTATTAAAAAACAAACAAACAAACAAAAAAAAAAAAACTACCTTTTTCTTCTGGACACCAACAAGATAGCAGAGGTGTATATCAAAGTGTGGGTCATGGACAGGCAGTGTGAGCATCACCTGTTAACTTTTTCAAAATGCTAATTCTCAGGCCCTATCACTGACCTATTGAGTGAAACAAAATGGGTGATAACCAGGATTATGTGTTTTAACCAGCTCTTCAGGTGTTTTTTGTGCAAACTAAAGTTTGAGAAGTACTAGTTCATTTCACTTCCACTCACATTTTACTGGCCAGAATCCTGTCACATGATCCCACCTAGATGCAGGTGGTGAGGACAGCCCGTTCCCAGAGCAACTCTATCCTACAGTACCCAGTGGAACCCAACTCCACCCAAAGTCTTTGACGAACAGGGAGCCATCTCTAATTAGCACTTATCTTTCAGGGGAAAACAAAAAAAAGTCATATCACATGAAAATGTTTAGAAAGACACTAGAAATGTTGAGTTCAGCCAGCAGTCAACCAATTCTCCTCATTTTCATTACTTTAAATCTAAAATATAATCACAGTTGTATTTCATATTGTTGGCACTTCGGAAAAATGCAGGAGCCCTGTAGTCTTACTTTATTTCTGCCAGTTGCTAACTGGGTGAATTGGAAAATTTGCAATCTCTATTAATAAATACAAATTAAAAGAAACACTTGAACATGGAGGTTACTTGAGGGTTTACAGTTTTATGTTGTCTAATCTTAATATTTTTTATTATAATTAAATTTAATAATCAAATTTATATACATTAAAAATAGGTTGTTTATTTTATGCTTTGCAATAGAAAAAAAAAAAAGTAGTTCACTAGGATTTAAAAAAAACTCAGTCTAGTGATAGGAGGATTAATTATGTTAATAACTAAAAACAATACATAGGTGATTTGTTGTCTTTTCATAAATTTTACATGCTCCAGCTTTTAAAAAAATTGCTCACCTATCAAAATAAATAATTCACAGGTTACAACTATTCCTAGTGGTAGTATCAAGTAGACCATGTATCTTTTAACTACTGATAAAGAGTTTTAATTTTCCTGGAATCCAGGTTTCTGGCTTTCATGGAAGTTGGCATAACCCACATAGGCCCCTTAGGTGTCCTTTTGAGCTGTCAACCTTAAAAAACTGGTTCCTAAAAGGTACTTTTGAGTCAAACAATGGTCCAGATAAACCAGTAAGACTGTTTTGATTTGGGCAGTGTACTCTTTGAAGAGTTCAGTCAATTTTGGGAAATAGACTCCAAGAGTCAGACTGGGAACTATGCTTAGGGTAAATCAGTAATTATTTTAATTGTTCCTCAAGACAATGCTGTATAAAAATCCTTCCAGACCACACATTTGTTTATTACTTCTTTCCCACCCTTTTTTTCCATGGTAATGCCGATAAGATTTGGTATAAGAATTTTGAAAATTGTTCTCATCTTCGGAACATTTCTGACACTCCACTTGAAATGTTACCCCAGTTTACGAACTGTATATTTGATAAATTTCAATCAATTTCTATTATTGGCTTAATATGATTTTTGTTTTAATACCGCATATCTCAAGTTTTTGTTGAAATCTGTTTTACTCCATTACTGATGATATACCCACTGCTGTCGAGTCTATTCCAACTCATAGCGACCCTATAGGACAGAATAGAACTGCCCCTTAGAGTCTCCAAGGAGTGCCTGGTGGATTTGAACTGCCGATCTTTTGGTTAGCAGCTGTAGCTCTTAACCACTATGCCACCAAGGTTTCCTATTGATGATGGACTGCTGATTAATTATTGGTTATTACTGTATCCTCAGTATATGGAGTGGGACTTAGCACAGAGTAGCATGCAATACATATTTGTTAAATGAATGAAAGTATTAAAAATATTAAGGCTCATGGTTTATGACTTAGGGAACATTTCCCTAAACATTCCCCAGCATGTTATGGCCAACAATTTATCATGCCTTTATGTATCTATCAAAAATGTATGTATCTATCAAAAATGTCATCTATGGGAACCACGAGTGCAACTAAAGACAAATAAAAAGAGCTTAGAGTGGCTACCTCTGAAAAGTGATACCGGTGAACAAAGTGGGCACTTTTGTTCCATACAGATTTTTAATTTTTAATTTTTGTGCATGTATTGATTTAAAAAATAAATAAGGCTAATTTGAAAAATAAAACTAAAAAAAAAAGACTTCTGTTTGAGTTTATGATAAAACAACGTAAGATATATCTCACAGGAAAAATATAGCCCTTCAATTAAAAGAATAAAACTAAAAAACATTTTAAAACAAACAAACAAACCCATTATCATCGATTCCATTTTGGCTCATGGCAACCTTACAGGACAGAGTAGAACTGCCTCATAAGGTTTCCAAGGAGTGGCTGGTGGATTTGAACTGCCAACGTTTTGGTTAGCAGCCATAGCTCTTAACCACTGCACTGTAAAATGTTTTAGGACTTCTTTATAAGAAATAAATACCTAAGATAAATGCAGTTTTCATAAATTATCCTTACCTTCTTTGTCAACCTGCATCACTCTTCCAAGAGACTTTCAGCTTGTTCCTGAGAATGGGGCTGTTATCCCTTCTTTCTTTCACAGCAGTGGTGGTCTACTTATGCACTTAGGTTCTTAAAATGAATTATGCAGTGTTTAGGTTTGTTCAGAGCAAAGATAGCTTTTAATATATTAAGCAGGACTAAAATCATGCCATGTATATGAAAGAAGATCATATAAGGTAGTGTTGTTATTAGAACCTAAAGAGAAGAGCCAGCCAGCAGCAGTGTGAGGGTGTTAATGCTTCAGAAACCTAACACTTGCAGAAGAAGGCCATCTGCTCCTGGTGCCTGAGCTCTTGGATTAACTCCTTAGCCCTGTATGACAGTGTCTCTGAATCAGAATAACTACGTTATTAGTGCCTATCAGGTTGAGAACCTCAGGGGAGAGAAGGTGCTTATCAAATAGTTGTTAGGTGCCATTGAGTTGGTTCAGACTCACACTGACCCTAAGCACAATAGAAAGAAACGCTACCCTGTTCTGCACCATCCTCATGATTGTCGTTATGCTTTGGCCCATTGTTGCAGCCACTGTGTCAATCCATCTCGTCAAGGTCTTCCTCTTTTTCACTGACCCTCTACTTTATCAAGCATGATGTCTTTCTCCAGTGACTAATCCCTCCTGATAACACATACAAAATATGTGAGGCTAAGTCTCATTATCCTCCCTTCTAAGGAGCATTCCAGCTGTACTTCTTCCAAGAAAGATTTGTTGGTTTTTCTGGCAGTTCACAGTATATTCAATATTCTTCACGGACACCAAAATTCAAAGGCATCGATCCTTCTTCAGTCTTTCTTGTTCATCATCCAGCTCTCACATGCATGTGAAACTACTGAAAACAACAAGGCTTGGATCAGGTGCAGCTTAGTCCTCAAAGTGACATCTTTGCTTTTCAACACTTTAAAAAGCTCTTTTGCAGCTGATTTGCCCAACACAATACATTGTTTGGTTTGCTGGTGGCTGCTTCCCTGGGTGTTGATTTTGGTTCCAAGTAAAATGAAATCCTTGACAACTTCAATATTTCCCATTTATCATGATCTTGCTTATTGGTTCAGTTGTGAGGATTTTTGTTTCCTTTATGTTGAGGTGTAATCCATACTGAAGACTGTAGTCTTTGATGGTTATCAGTAAGTGCTTCAAGTCCTCTTCCATTTGTCATTCCTGGCATGGTAGACCATACGACTGTCTGATTCAAAATGGCCAGTATCAGTCCATTTAAGCTCACTAATGCCAAGATTCTCATTGACTGATTTTCAAAAGTAAGTCAACAGGTGCTTCTTCCTAGTCTTTCTTAGTCTGGAAGCTCTGCTGAAACATGTTCACCGTGGGTGACCCTGCTGGCATTTGAAACTCTGGTGGCAAAGATTCCAGCATCAACAGCAACACACAAGCCACCGTAGTATGACAAACTGGTAGATGAACGGTGGCCTGTTAAGAGGAAGTTTCAAATGCTTTCTGAAAGAAGCTGCACTCAAAATTTATAAATGAGCAATCATCTTTTTTTTTTTTTCTTCTCCTGTTTACAATAACTAGTAGTTCCCTGAGTGGTATAAATGATTGGTTAAGTGCTGAACTACCAGCTCAAAGTTTGGCAGTTTGAACCCACCCCCCAGAGGTGCCTTGGAATTAAGTCCTAGTGATCTGCTTCAGAAAGTTCATGGGTCTGAAAGCTCTATGGAACACAGTTCTCTTCTGTGTGAACTGGTTCTCCATGAGTTGGTATGGTCTCAGTGGTAACTAACAACAACAATAACCAGCACAATTCTATACACTTAACTGGTATCCTGTAAGTTTTTTTTTTTTTTTTTTGAGTGAAATTGTCTCATTTTAAAGGACTATATTTTCTGGGATATCCCTTACATAGATAAGAATCATTTAAACAAATTTAAATGTGGAGTTTGAATGGAAATTTAAATTTGCTTCCTTACAAACACCAAACTATTTTTACTCCTTTTGATCACTATCCCACTGAAAGCATTATTTTTTTTCCTATCTCTTTTCTTAATTTTAATATCAAATATTCTTAGGGTTTGGTTTCCCCATTCTTAGAATAGGTACCACTGGTCCTTTAATTTCCTCCCTCTGTGCTCATCTTTCATGAGTTCTTTGTTCTTATTACTTCTTATAACTCCTGGTCCTCCAAATACTATTAAGTGGCAGAAAATGTTCTATTTAAAGAATTAAAATGAAGTTTATAGGTATCTTTTTCCAGGATAGTATATGTATTATTAATATTTGTTTGATTTTGTCCAGAGAATTTTTGCTTTAATATAAATCATGTTGTTGTTGTTAGGTGCTGTCAAGTCTGTTCCAACTCATAGTGGCCCCATGTACAACAGAACAAAATGCTGCCTGGTCCTGCATCATCCTCACAATCTTTGCTATGCTTAAGCCCATCGTTGCAGCCACCGTGTCAATCCATCTCATTGATGGCCTTCCTTTTTATCCCTGACTCTCTGTTTTACCAAGCAGGATGTCCTTCTCCAGGGATGGATCCCTCCTGATAACATGTCCAAAGTATGTAAGACACAGTCTCACCATCCTTGCTTCTAAGTATCATTCTGGTTGTCCTTCTTCCAAGACAGATTTGTTGGTTCTTTTGGTAGTCAGTGGAATATTCAATATTCTTTGCCAACATCACAATTCAAAGATATCAATTTTTCAGTCTTCTTTATTCATCATCCAGCTTTCACATGCATAGGAGACAACTGAAAATACCATGGCTTGGGTCAGGCACACCTTAGCCTTCAAGGGGACATCTTTGCTTTTCAACACTTTAAAGATTTGCCTAATGCAATGCGTCTTTTTCACATAAATCCAAGTTATACAGCACTTGAGGTTATCATGTTGAGCTGAGCAAGGTAGATGTAAGATTTTTTTATCTTAATGAGAAAGGAAAAAAAATGCATTTATTTCTCTTGTATTTTTTCTTAGTTACTGTAAGGTAGAATAAGTGGCCTTTATTATGTACTGCCAATTTAATTAGTCCTATGATTTATATTTTATGGATAACATTGTGAAGAATAAGAATTGCAGAACACTTAGTTGTGCTCATTAGGAACCTGTACAAAGATCAAAGGGCAGTCATTTGAACAGAACAAGGGGATACTGACTAGTTTAAAATCAGGAAAGGTGTGCATCAGAGTTGTATTCTTTCACCATATCTACTCAACCTGTATGCTGAGCAAATAATCCCAGAAGCTGGACTATATAAACAAGAATGGACATCAGGATTAGAGGAGGACTTATTAACAACCTGCCTTATGTAGATGACACAACCTTGCTTGCTCAAAGTGAAAATAACTTGAAGAACCTATTGATGAAGATCAAAGACCTCAGCCATCAGTATGGATTACACTTCTCAACATAAAGAAAACAAAAATCCTCACAACTGGACCAATGAGCAACATCATGATAAATGGAAAAAAGATTGAAGTTCTCAAGGATTTCATTTTACTTGGATCCACAATCAACAGCCATGGAAGCAGCAGTCAAGAAATCAAAAGACACATTGCACTGGGCAAATCTGCTGCAAAGGACCTCTTCAAAGTGTTGAAAAGCAAAGATGTCACCCTGAAGACTAAGGGGCTCCTGAACCAAGCCATGGTATTTTCAATCGCATCATATGCATGTGAAAGCTGGACAATGAATAAGGAAGACCGAAGAAGAATTGACGCCTTTGAATCGTGGTGTTAGAGAAGAATATTGAATATGCCATGGATTGCCAAAGGAAGGAACAAATCTGTCTTGGAAGAAGTACAACCAGAATGCTCCTTAGAAGTAAGCATGGTGAGACTGTGTCGAACATACTTTGAAAGTGTTGTCAGAAGAGATCAGTCCCTGGAGAAGGATATCATGCTTGGTAAGGTACAGGGTCAGCGGAAAAGAGGAAGACCCTCAATGAGATGGATTGACATAGCAGGTACAACAATGGGCTTAAGCAAAACAACAGTTGTAAGCATGGTGCAGGCCTGGGCAGTGTTTACAGTGTTACAGTGTGGTACACAGGGTCATTACGAGTCCAAACAGACTCAATGGCACCTAACAATCTTTACTTAAGCAGACGACTGCCACATCTTTCTCCCATTGAGCCATTGATGGGCTCGAACTGCCGAACTTTCAGTTAACAGCCAAGTACTTAACCGCTGTGCCACCAGGGCTCTAAGTATGTCTTAGGGGAATAAAATTGAGGATTATCAAGCTTACTTTTCTGTTGTTAGTGGCCCTCAAGTCAAGGCGACCCCATGAAAAACAGAACAAAGTGCTATCTGGTCCTGTGTCAGCCCCATGATCAGTTGCTTATCAGACTGTTGTGATTCATAGGATTTTCATTGGCTGATTTTCTATATCTAGACAATGTAAATTGACATTAAATAATAGTAATTCTCTGGATATTTTTTTAAGATAATGTTGGTCAATACTGAATTTTTCCAAAAATACGTTCTAAGCTCGTATCAATCTAGTTAACTCTCAAAGCAAACTTCTGAGGATAATTATCCCTATTTTAAGGCTCTCAAGACAAAAAGACGTTAAATAACCTGCCCAAGGTCCAAGATCTCAGAGAGAGTAATTTGTGGAGTCTACACATGAATCTTAATGACTTATTCTTAACAACTGTATAAAATCTGTCCCTTTGACAAATTTAGAACAAAGATTAGTCTTTTGGCTTAATAAGTTAGAATGGCTATTTCTTTAATTTTATATGTGCATACATACATGGACTCACATGATTTGGAACAGCTCTACAGGCCGGGTGAATGGCCTGTATTTGGGATCGCATTGTAAAACATGTTGGTATTGGTGCCTGTGGTACCAAGGATGCTCTGAGCTGCTTCTGAAGCCCCAACATGGTTCAGGGCACAAACCATCTCAGTAAGTCTGATGAATGTGCCCTCTGAGTTGCCAAGTTGCAACTGACAAATGGAGCTTCTGTTCTCTGTTTCTCTGCTATGTCAAGATCAAAACTGAGGAACCAAGAATGGGGCTCATCAATTTCCAAAAAAAAGGGTTCTGTAATGCTCTTTGGTCTCAGAGGGTAAATATTTCTCATGGGACCTCTGACATGGCTGCATGCCTTGTGCAGGTTGGCAGTAAATAGATGAGCTTGATTAATGAAAATGGCAAAGTGACTAGATAGACCTCGCCCAAAGCCCAGCAGCGAACCCTGAGAAGTGCAATGAATCTCTCTGTAATTTTTGGTCCGTGGTCAAGCAAGATTTTTTTCCCACCAAAACTAATAAATTTATGCTTAGACCAACTAATATTGATTCTCATTTGGGGGGCATAATCTGGCAGAGGTGGCTGCATGAGTTTTGAAAGGGACAAAGAAGAGGCATGGCGAAGACAAAGAGGCAATGTGCAACTACTGGGAAAGAGGAGGCAGGAGGAAATCATTGAATAGGTGCCTAAGAGGCAGAAGCTCAGAGTTTCTTGTTTGAGGGCAGAGGAGGAGAATGTGTGTGGTCCTCTGAAGTTGTTTTCCTTAAGATGTTTCTTTTCCCTTGAATATCACTGACCTTTTCCCCCAGTCTAAGAATTTAATTTAGTACAATCCATGATTTGTAAACTTGGGGCAATAATGGCAAACTAACAAAACATCAGCAGCAACAACAAGACAATAGCATATGCGAGTCTTTACATGGTAGCTGAAATAGTATTTGCACAGATGTCTAATTCAAAGTACGTACTCAGTGGTTGAAAATTATTCCTGTTGTTGATGTCTTACTTGAGGGCTTATTATGAGCGCTTACTATTTGTTGAGTACCATCAGGCCTTTTTTTTACATGCTTTCTATTCATTTCCTCTAATATTCACAACAAAATTATAAGTAAGCTATCAATGTCTCATTTTATGGTCAATGGAACTGAGCTTTAGAGAAGTTAATTGAAAAAACAAGCAGAAACAGGCCAGGCTACTTTGTGTTTGGAGCCCTGGTGGCGTAGTGGTTAAGAGCTCAGCTGCTAACCAAAAAGTCGGCGGTTTGAATCCACCAGTCACGCCTTGGAAACCGTATGGGGCAGTTCTCTCTCTCCTATAGGGCAGCTATGAGTCGGAATTGACTCGAGGGCAATGGGAAAAAGTAAGGAAATTTGTCTTCAGAGCCCGTGATCTTTCTCTCCCACTGCATTTTAAATGTTCAGTGTACAAAGAGTATGATTCCAATCCTGGGAGAACAGTAAGAAGCATAAGTTTGTACGTATAGAAAGGCAGATAATAGAGGATCAAATGAATGGAACTGAAGTAGGACGCTAGGCTAAAGCTACATTTACTATTAATCCCACTTCTTTCTCTGGACTTTATTTCTATCCTAAATGTGAGCAAACAGTCCCACTTGGATGCTAATATTCACAAGCTTTCCAGTTTCATCTTTAAGTCTTGAGTGATTTAAATGGTTCCAATAAATTGTGGATAAACTTCGAGACTTTATATACACACCATAAATATTAAACTATCATTATATATCCTACAAATGAGAAACCAATTAAAAAGAACACAACAGGCTTACAAGTTAATAGTCTAACTCACAGTGCTTTTGAAAGACAGTTAATATCACTTAAGATAGTTATACGACTGATGAACATGGTTTCTACAATAACCACTTTTTGCTGTTTAATTTGGATATTTTTGAATGCTATTATAAAAGACTTCCAGCAATTGTCAAGACATAAAAAGTTCATGCCATGTATGAATTTTCTGGAATTAATGAGGAAGTATGAATTTCTTGGTTTGTTTTTCTGATATGGCTGGAGGAAAATGCTGCAATACAATGAATGGGCACTTGGCCAGTAAGCCATTTCCTAATAAAAACAGCATTGTTCTATAAACATATACTAAACAGCTTTTACAACACCAGTATGAAACTTGTCGAATTAATGGAAATAGAGGATATATTTTTTGTAACATCTCAACTTAAAAAGAAACATTCTCTGGTTTGGTCACCAGGATAATGCCTAAAATAGGCACAGTCTACAGTTTTGTCACTTTTTCCCTTGAGCACTGGACTGGGTAGCATGCCATATAAAATAAAGCATTTAAAACACAAACCTTAGTAATAGAGTGTTGTCAGCCTTCAAATACTCCCATTTATGGCCTTTGGGAAAGTATTATTTTCAGCCAGCTCAAGTACTTACTGAAATGGGAGTAAATGAATAATAAAGAATTTTTGGATGGATTCAACATAGAAAAGCACTTAAAATTTGAACACAATTATGAGCCAACACTTATTGAATTCCTACTCTGAGCAAAGAGGTTACAAGTAAGAGTAGTGTTATTCAAGAATTATAACTTCCCAACTCTAAAGAAAAGTGGTATAATATTTTTAAGATTCTACAAAAAGTACTGCATTTTTCTAAAATGGCTTTGTAACTGTTATTGCCAAAATTTTATTGCAAATTATTTAAAATTCTATAGGGTAATTTTCTGTAGAAAACCGAAACATCTAGTAAGGTATGAAAAACAGCAACCCACAAACTAATTGACAAAACTTGTTCATTATACCTAATAGATACAACTCATAGACCAGACACATCAGTTGTTATCTTACAAATGGTAATGACTTTGGAAACATATGAATTCATCCAGAAGATTGGGGAGGCCTTTTACAAAGGAAGGAAGTGTTAGTAGGTGAGCTTTAATTAGTAAATTTCCTGGTTTGTTTTTCTGATATGGCTGGAGGAAAATGCTGCAATACAATGAATGGGCACTTTGTTCTCATTTTGCCCCACTCCATGCCCAGTTGTACTTTTTTGAATACCTATTTCAGGCCTATCACCAAGCACAGAGGCAACACCCTTCCACAGATGTCTTCACCAGCCCTCACAGGTCTAATCTAAAAAGTCAATTCCTTATTTGATATTGCTTAAATTATTTTATTTCCCTAATCAAACCCTAACTAATATAGATGACTCCTCTTCTTGTGTTCACAAGATGATAAGACTGGTATCATTTGAAATTCTCCCAAGTTCAAGTCCATTTGAAGAGGATCTGTGTCTTTTTCGAGCAACGCCTCTAAATCCCAGGATTCCTTCTTATTGGACCAACTTAGGTCATCTGCTCACTTACCACCAATCTCCGTGGGCATGCAGAGGAAATTATGTCTATTGGTCAAACCTGGCTTCTATGCCCACCCTGAGTGAATCACTGTGGTTTGGGTAATTCTGTGTACTGATTGGCCAATCCCGAGTCACATACTCCTACCATAAAAAAGTGGTTGGACTGAGTGAGGGAAAATTGATTTTCAAAAGAATTCAAGAGGTTACCAGAGAGAAAGACAGACAGACACACACACACGCACACACACTCATAGAGAGAGAGGGTGAGAACACAACGTGTTAATTACAGGGTAGCCGTGAATCTGTGGGGGCCTTGGAAGTCTGGATATATTTTATAGTAATGGAAATTTCTACAGTTAGAGGATTGATATGATCCAGTAGACTTCTAACTCCTCAATCCCAGGAAAAATATACTATTTGATCTTGTTTCCTCAATCCTAGCATTGTGCCTGCAACACAGGAGATGCTTTAAAAAACATTAGTTTGTTGACTAATATGATCTATGTTTTTGGAAGATGATCATATACTCTGTGGATAATAGATAGATGGGAAGTAATAGAGTCAGAATTATGGATTTCCCTAGATAGACGCTACAGCACAGGAAGAGAAGTGGCTGGAATCCTGGGACACATCAATGTTAAAGGGCAAAGGAAGAAGTGATAATAAAGGAGACTGAGAAACAGTGGTAAGAAATAGAGAGAGAAAACCAGGGTAAATCTTCTTGTGATCTCATTAGGCTAGTATATGGACTAATACTCCTTGAGGAAAATCGAATGTTTAGATGATTCAATAATTTTTCAGTGCATTTATGGCAGTGCACTGCTTCAAATAAAGAAATGAGAAACTGATTTTTTTAAAATAGGGATGATATGTGTGTATTAATAACCAGACATAACAGACATTGCTTTACTGGAAAAATAGAAAGATCTATAAAGACAGGAAATGAGAAATAAAGTAATCTGTTCCTAAGAAAAAAGCTATATGAAGATTTTGATAATTTATCCAAGTTTATAATAGGATGCCGATATGAGTCCAATTTTCAGTGAGTGCTGTAGCATTTTGGGATACTCCAACTTTGTTGTTTATCAAGAACACTTTGAAAAGTCTCCTAATAAGAAACACAAAGCCCTGGTGGTGCGGTAGTTTAGCATTTAGCTGCTAACGAAAAGGTTGGCAGTTCGAATCCACCATCCACTCTTTGGGACAGTTCTACTCTGTCCTACAGTGTCACTATGAGTCAAAATTGACTGGACAGCAGTGGTTTTGGGATTTTTTAGGGGGGGTGGTTTAATAAGAAACACCTCCAAAAAACCAAATCAAACCCACTGCCACTGAGTCGATTCCAACTCATAGTGACCCTATAGGACAGAGCAGAACTGCCCCACAGAGTTTCCAAGGAGCGCCAGGTGGATTTGAACTGCCAACCTTTTGGTTAACAGCTGTAGCACTTAACTACTACACCACCAGGGTTTCCATAGGAAACACACCTGTCATAAATACGTCTGTTATTTTCCACAGTTACCCCTAACTTTTAGGAGTACTCTTTGCATTGCTTTCTGAGTGTTCATTCCACCAGGATCACCGCCTAAACAGAGAAACTTCGGGAAATTCAGGCTTTGTGGTTGGCATTGCAACTTCTCAGGAACACAGCATCAAGTTGTGTAATAACTTCACATTGTCTAGTCCTTATTGAGTTATTTTCTCATGGCTTTACTCTATAATTACATTTTAAAACAAATCATGTTATGCTTAGGCCAGGAATTTCAACCAAAAAAATTGGTACCTGTCAAGTAGCAATTATAAACTGCAAGGTATTATACAGATATTAGGACTATTGTTTTGTTTTGTTTTTCTTCGGAATACATAGCAACTCTCATCGTGCCACATACATTTTAAGTCCTTCTGGGAAGGTAATGCCTGTCTCGGTGACAACAGCAAGGATTTTATTTATTCTTTGTTCTTTCCACCCAAAGTATTATAACTTATTAACTCTCTGAGTATTTTATGTTTGAGTAAATTTTTGCTTAAAAAAATTAAAAGCCAACAACATACAAAATACTCCACTATGGTGAATCACAATTCAAATATATATGTATATGTATATGTGTATGTGTATGTGTATGTGTATGTGTATGTGTATGTGTATGTGTATGTGTATGTGTATGTGTATGTGTATGTGTATGTGTATGTGTATGTGTATGTGTATGTGTATGTATATGTATGTATGTAAACTTCCAGTTAAAGGTTATAAGCTGCTAGTTAGAGACTATCCCTGAACTGGGCTAATGCTAGTGAACTATTTCAGTGCCAAGGCTATCAAGGAACTTAAAATGACTCTAAGGCTCTCATTCATACAAAATTTTCAGTTTGGTTCAGCACACACATAAAAATAGAACACTAATTCTATGTAAGACAAAATTCAAAAAGCAGAGTCTACAAAAAATTCAAGCCCTCATGTAAATGATTTTTGAGATTAAAAAGACATTAAAATTTATAATTGATGGCTACAGGAAAAATAATAAACATGAGAACTCTATATTACAGAGCTGATTTAATTGGTTCAAATCTAAACTTATATGTAATTCCATGAACAGCACAAAATAAGCTAACCCTTCCACTCAGAATTCTCCAGGAAGAAATGTACATCACAAAGAAAAAAGTAGAAGGAAGGGGGTAAATAAAGACAGGAGAAAAGAATGAATAAAATAAGTGCATTAGAAAACGAGAGAAAAACAGAGCTGCTAAGAAATGGTTGAGCACTCAGCTGCTAACAGAAGGGTTGGCAGTTCAAAACCACTCACCATGGGAGAAAGACCTGGCCATCTGCTTCCATAAAGATTACAGCCAAGAAAGCCCTAAAGGGCAGTTCTACTCTGTCACATAGGGTCTCTGAGTAAAAACCAACTTGGCAGCATCTAAAAACAAAAACAACAAAAAAGTTAATTCTGTGGGGAAAAAAAATAGACCTGCTTAACTTCTGGAAAATATAATAATGAAATAAATTTTTTCTAAAGGAAGAAAGACTATGATAACATATAAGTAGGAGATTCAATTTATAAAACTGTAAACCCCTCAATGCTAATACATATGAAAATTTCTATGAAAGAAATGATTCTGTGCAAGATAATAAACTTCGAAAATATACCAAGAAATAGGAGCTAGAATGAAATGATACATGCTGAAAATTATTTTTGCAGAAAATTTTAAACAAAAGTAGACAGCTTATGACAAATTTACAAGGAGTAGATTTAACATTTTCATGCCAAATCATGTGATCAAAAGGATAGAAAGTTGTTCAAGTCAGTTTACAAAGCCAGTATACTTCTGAAAGTATAGACTAACCATTTTTATAATTGTAAATGTGAAACTTTTAACTAAAACACTAAAAAAATTGAGTAATAAAAAGGCCCTTCTTTGATTTTAGTCTTTTCGGCCACCCACTCGTGCAGTTTTACTTCGGACTCTGGTGTCACCAAATCTCTGTTTCAAACATCCCTCTCTAAATCTTCCTTTGTAATCCTTCTGCTACTCTTCCCCAGGACAACGGTCTGAATTAGGAGAGCTCTGCAGTAGTTTATCCTGCCAGTACTTCACTTTCACCTCCACACCACCTTCTCTTCGCTTACTTTTTAACCTAGTTTGGATTCCAAGGAGAATGACCAAATCACTCCCTTGCAAACAGATTCATCCGCTTCCTTACTCTCTTCTTTCCTTGTAATAAACTCAAACCAAACCCAGTGTCCTCGAGTCCATTCTGACTCATAGCGACCCTATAGGACAGAGTAGAACTGCCCCATAGAGTTTCCAAGGAGTGCCTGGCGGATTCAAACTGCCAACCCTTTGGTTAGCAGCCATAGCACTTAACCACTACGCCACCAGGGTTTATTTCCTTATAGTAAGTGTCAATACTCTAACCTCAATTAACCCAATTACGCTATGCTTACAACCTAATAGCTGGACACAGGAAAAGTCTAATTTCACTGTAAGCTGTTAACTACAAGCTTCAAAACACACTCAACCCTGTTTGACATTCCTATTCAACTTCCTGTTATCTGAGATGATTATGCTAAAACTTATTTTTCGGCCTCAGCGTTCTCACATCACCTCCTACATACCTCACTCTCAGAAGATGACGTAGTTTAAAAATTCATGAATTAATTAGGTTCAGGATATCCGAATCCCTCATTTTATTCACCAAAATAATACTAATAATAAAAGCTTACTGTGTCTGTATCCATAGTGCTGCATTCTACCTGGTAAAACAGAAGACAAGTCCCTGCTCCAACACAAGCCACCCCCTCCACCAGAGTTCTGTCACCTTCACAGAACAGGTATAACAGCTCTCCTGTGTGACCCTTACATCCTGCGTTCCACTTGTTCAGCTTGAAGCCCCCCTGTTAGATCACAGGTGAACCCTTCCACTGTGTTCTGGGTTTTGTTTCTTGGACCATCTCGAGGACTTCTGGCCCTGCTGCTATTTAAAATTCAATGTCTGCCACTCCAACTAGTTCATTCTGATTGGTATTCAGACTCTAGAGAGTCTCTTGATTTTTTTTTTTGTTTGTTTGTCTTTCAAGAACCACAACTACAACAAAACTTTGACCCCTTATTAACTTAATTTCTCTGCATTCTTCTCTGCAACATTCCAAATAATTATCCTCACTCATTACCTCCATTTCATTACTTTTAATTCACTTGGTTGCCTTCCTCAGAAGATTTTTTAGTGTAATTATTCTGAGAAGGAAATACATAGCTATGGTACAAAATTTAAGCAGTAGAAAATGTCGAATTCTAAAAGTAAGCCATCTTTCTATTACTGACCCTCAATACTTAGGTTTCTCTTCCTTGAAATGGTTGTTTTCTGTACAAATTATGGCACACTTTGCTTTTCCACTTAACAATCTATCCTGGAGGTAATTTCTTATAAGTAAGTGTACATAGGTATGGCTCATTATTTTTATCGACTTCATGGCCTGCTGTCACATAAATGTATTTACACTGTTCTCTAGAATGAAGATTTAGGTTGTTTGCAAATGTTTGCTAATCCAGGAAATGCTACTCTGAAAATCATTGTAGTTATATTTTTATGATGTGTGTTTGTAGACTAACTTATTAAAAGTGGAATTATAGAGTCCAAGAATACGTTTTGATAAATTTTGGTAGGTGTTGTGAAATTGCCTGTAGAAGTTTGCACCAACTTACACTATCTCAAACACTGTACCAGAGAGACTCTTTCTCCATGTCCTCACTAATACAGTGTATTAAGGGAATTTGGTTTTTTGGCAAAGGTGTGAACTGAAAACTTGATAACCAAATCTAGTTCTAATCTATACTCACTTTGTTATGATTGAGGCAGACCATATCTTCAAATTTTAAAAGCCTTTATATTTCTTTTTTCTCTGCGAATTCTTGCCATTACCATTTTTCTCTTTTGTTGTTGATAATTTTCCCATTGGTTTGCATTGGCAGTGTATAAATTCAGATATTATTATATCAGCATACATGTTACTAGAATTTCTAAGTTACTATGTTTGCAATTTGTTGCTTTTTATTTTTCTTGTCTTAGAAAAAATTTTAATTTTGATCAACCCCAATGTATCAATATTTTCTGTTATAGTTTCTGGGTTTTGTACCTTGCTTAGAAAGTCAAGAAAAAAAAAGTCAGCATTCTCCTTTCATATATCTATGGTTGAAATATTTCTTTTTAAAACACTGATCCATCTGAAACTTATTTCATGTAAGGGTTGAGGGAGGGAATCCAGCTCATCCCTCCTCCAATGTTACTCAAATGTCCCAGCAACAGGGAATCTTCTCTCACTCCTCTGCTCCACTGATTTCCAAAACTACTTTCACAAACAATCCATATATTTTTAGGACTATGGTTTCTCTGCTACACAGACTGTGGCCAGTACGAGTATTTCCTGTTGTTTTGTAATATTTTTTAGTATCATCTTATACAGCCAGTCTGTAGTCATTGACCTTCTGTTTCAAATTTCCCAGGCCATTATTACACGTTTGTTTTTTTCTGTATGGACTTTGAAATTAACTTTAATTTTCCATAAAAAAATTCTGGAAAATTATTAGAATTAAGTTAAATTTGTTAGAATTAAATGAATACATTAATTTAGGGAAAATAAATATATTTATGATGAGTTACTTTATCAAAGAATAAAACTTAATAGCCCTTCCAACTTGTTAAACTTTACTTTTATAACTCTGCTGTTCTTGCCAAAAAAAAAAAAAAAAAACACTGCCGTTGAATCAATTCTGACTGTTAGGTGCCATCAAGTCGGTTCCGAGTCATAGTGACCCTATGCACAACAGAACACAACACTGCCCGGTCCAGCATCATCCTCACAGTTGTTATGCCTGCGTCCGTTGTTGCAGCTACTGTATCAATCCATGCTGTTGAGGATCTTCCTCTTTTTGACTGACCCTCTACTTCACCAAGCATGATGTCCTTCTCCAGGGACTGGTCCCTCCTCATAACACGTCCAAAGCATGTGAAGCGAGCATTCTGGCTGTATTTCTTCCAAGATAGATTTGTTTGTTCCTCTGGCAGTCCATGGTGTATTCAATATCTCGGACAACACCGTAATTCAAAGGCATCAATTCTCCTTTGGCCTTTCTGATTCATTGTCCAGCTTTCACACACATATGAGGCGATTAAAAACAGCATGGCTTGGATCAGGTGCACCTTAGTCCTTAAAGTGACACCTTTGCTATTTAAAGATGTATTATAACTCTGGGAAGTTTTATTTAATATTTTATTACTATGGAGTTTTTGAAGTTCTTGTTAAACTTATTCCTAATTTAATGCTATTGAGAATTTTTCATTATCTTTTCTGGCCATGTATTGTTCCAATCACTGTGTCATTCAGGAGTGGTTTTTATCCCCATCAGTCCATTGAAAGAGCCCTGGTGGCAGAGTGTTTAAGAGCTTGGCTGCTAACTCAAAGGCTGGCAGTTCAGACCCGCCAGCAGCTCTGTGGGAACGCTATGGAACAGCCCCGCCCTGTCCTACAGGGTTGCCACGACTTGGAATCGTCTCGACACAGCAATGGAGTCCACTGAAACGGTTCTTCTCAAGGTAACCAATGGCCCCTTTTTTTCAGAACCCAGTGGTCACTTCTGTATCCTTTTTTTTAATTTTTATTTTCAGCAGCATTTGACACTACACCCAATCCATCCTCCTTGAAAATCTTTCCTCTCTTGGCTTCTTTGACACCTTATTCTACTGATTTTTTTTTGTTTTAGCCTTACTCAGCAGGGGATTTTTCTCTATTTTGCTTGTCGCTCCTCCATACCTGACTTACAAATGTTATAAAGCCCTTGGGTCCTGTTCTTTTATCTACCAATCCTCTTTTACTACCTGACTGCATTCTGCCTGCCACACACTTACTTTTCCTGTCCATTCAGGATAATTGTTAGAGACTTTTAACCAGTTGCCACTGAGTTAACTCTGACTCATGACAACCTCATGTGTGTCAGAGTAGAACTATGATCCACAGGGTTTTCAGTAGCTGCTCTTTCAGAGGTAGATCACCAAGCCTTTCCCTCCAACTTTTCGGTTAGCAGCTGAGGGCATTCACTTTTGTACCACCCAAGTACTAGAAACTCTTAGATATTTAAAATTACCATTCCTTTAGTGGATCAGGTTTCCCTGGCAAGTTTCCCATAAACCTTCAAAGAGAGGTGCACACAAGCTTTTTTAAAAATACCACCAGAAGGGATAATTGATTTTCTTTTTACATATATTGTGAGAGCTGCAATATCCACATTAGGAATACTGTTGTTATTTGTACCGACTAGTTGTTTTAGTTGATAGGTTCCAACTCATAGCAACCCTATGTACAACAGGAGTAAACATTGCCTGGTCCTGCGCCATCCTCACAACCATTGCTATGTTTTTGCCCATTGCTGCAGCCACGGTCAATCCATCTGGTTGAGGGTCTTCCTCTTTTTCTCTGACCCTCTACTTTACCAAACATGATGCCCTTCTCCAGGGACTAGACCTCCCTGATAACATGTCCAAAATACGTGGGACAAAGTCTCACCATTCTTGCTTCTAAGGAGCATTCTGGTTGTACTTCTTCCAAGACAGGTTTGTTCACTCTTCTGACAGTCCAGGGTATATTTGGTATTCTTCACCAACAACATAATTCGAAGGCACCAATTTTTCTTCAGTCTTCCTTATTCATTGTCTAACTTTTGCATGCAAATAAGACGATTGAAAATAGCATGGCTTGGGTCAGATGCACCTGAGTTCTCAAAGTGGCACCTTTACTTTTTAACACTTTAAAGAGGTCTTTTGCACCCGATTCGCCCAGTGCAATACATTGTTTGATTCCTGAACTGCAGCTTCCATTGGCATTGATTGTGGATTCAAGTAAAATGAAATCCATTTATCCTGATATTACTTATTGGTCCAATCGTGAAAATTTTGTTTTCTTTATGTTGAGGTGTGATCCATACTTAGATCTTCATCAGTAAGTGTTCAAGGCCTCTTTACTTTCAGCAAGCAAGGTCGTGTCATCTGCCTATGGCAGATTGTTAATGGTTCTTCCTCCAATCCTGATACTGTGTTCTTCTTCATATAGTCCAGATTCTCAGATTGTTTGCTCAGCATACAGATTGACTAAGTATGTTGAAAGGATACAATCCTGGTGCACACCTTTCCTGTTTTTTAACCACAAATAATCTCCCTGTTCTGTTCAAACAGCTGCCTCTTGGTCTATGTACAGGTACAATTAAGCGTCCTGAAATTCCCATTCTTCGCAATGTTAACCATGATTTGTTATGATCTGCACAGTTGAATGCCTTTGCATAAGCAATGAAAAACACAGGTAAACATCTTTCTCGTATTCTCTGCTCTCAGCCAAGGTCCATCTGACATCAGCAGTGATATCCCTCATTGCACATCCTCTTCTGAATCAGGCCTGAATTTCTAGCAGTTCCCTGTTGACGTACAGCTGCAACCTTTTTTTTTTATTAACATCAACAAAATTTTACTTGTGTGTGATATTAATGACATTATTTGATAATTTCTGCATTCATTGGATCAATGGGCATAAATATGGGTCTCTTCCAGTTGGGTGGCCAGGTAGCTGTCTTCCAAATTTTTGGCATAGACAAGTGAGCGCTTCCAGCTTTGCATCTGTTTGTTGAAACATCTCAGTTTGTATTCAGTCATCCTGGATCCTTATTTTTCTCCAGTGCCTTCAGTGCAGCTTGGATTTCTTCCTTGAATACCACCAGTTCTTGATCATATGCTCCCTCCTAAAATGGTTGAACAACCAATTCTTTTTGATATAGTGACTCTGTGTATTCCTTCCATCTTTTGATGCTTCTTGCATCATTCAATATTTTGCCTATAGAATCCTTCAACATTGCAAATTGAGGATTTAATTTTTCTTCCATTCTTCCAGCTTGAAAATGTCGAGTATTTTCACCCCCTTTGGTTTTTTAATTCCAGGTCTTTGCACAATTCATTATAGCACTTTACTTGTCTTCTCCAGCCACCCTGTGAAATCTTCTGTTCAGCTCTTTACTTCATCATTTCTTCCATTCTCTTTAGCTACTCTATGTTCAAGAGCAAGTTTCAGTCTCTTCTGACATTAATTTTGGTGTTTTCTTTCTTTCTTGCCTTTTTAACGCCTTTTGCTTTCTTTACGTGTAATGTTCTTGATTTTATCCCACAACCTGTCTGGTCTTTGGTCATTAGTATTCAATACATCAAATCTATTCTTGAGATGGTCTTCACATTCAGTGGTCAGTCCCTGGCTTTGTTCTGACTGATGATATTAAGCTTTTCCATCGTCTCTTCTCACAGATGTAGTTGACTTGATTCCTGTGTATTCCATCTGATGAGGTCCATGTGTATAGTCACTGTTTATGTGGTTGAAAAGGCATTTGCAATGAATAAGTCATTGGTTTTGCTAAATTATATCATGTGATCTCCAGTGTCATTTCAATCACCAAGGCCATATATTCCAACTACTGATCCTTTTTTGTTTCCAACTTTCACATTCCAATCATCAATAATTATCAATGCATCTTGGTTGCACAATTGATCCATTTCACACAACAGAAGTTGGTAAAAATTTTCCATTTCTTAATCTTTGACATTAGTGGTTGGTGAGTAAATTTGAATGATGTGTGTATTAACTTGTCCACCTTATAGGTGTATAGATATTATCCCATCACTGACAACAGTTTGAATCCACTAGGTGCTCCTTGGAAACTCTGTCCTATAGGGTCACTATGAATGAGAATCGACTGGACGGAAACAAGTTTGGTTTGGTTTGGTATGGACACCGTTATACTTCAGTAAAGATCTTGCAATGTCTTTTTGAGAATGAATGTGGCACCATTCCTCTTCAATTTGTCATTCCTGTCATAGTAAACCATATAATTTCATAATTTAAATTGGCCAATACTAGTCCATTTCAGCTCACTAATGCCTAGGATATTGATGATTGTATGTTCCATTTCACTTTTGACAACCTCCAATTTTCCTAGATTCATGCTTCATACATTCCACTTTCTAATTATTAATGGATGTTTGCAGTTGTTTCTTCTTATTTTGAGTCTTGCCACATTAGCAAATGAAGGTCTTGAAAGCTTGACTCCATCCACATCATTACAGCTGATTCTACTTTGAGGAGGCAGCTCTTCCCCAGTCTTCTGTTGAGTGCCTTCCAACCTGAGGGACTCATCTTTCGGCACTATATCACACAATGTTCTGCTGTTATTCATGAGGTTTTCATTGGTTGCTTTTTTTCATAAGTACATCACCAGTTCTTTCTTCCTAGTCTGTCTTAGTCTAGAAGCTCTGAGGAAACCTGTCCTATCAGTGATCCTGCTGGTATTTCAAATACCAGTGGCATAGTTTTTGGCGTCACAGCAATATGCAAGCCATCACAGTACAATAATCATTGAAATAATGCAACTGATAAAAATGGTCCAAAGTATGTCTTTCACTCTAACACAACTTCTATTTGAATGTCCAATAAATGCATCTAAATTCATTAGCCAGAGGTAAGGGCATTTCACAGAGTACTTCCTTTCCTCCTAACTAACCAAGAGAAAATTTATGCCACAGCAAATACTCCTGATTATACCTTAGAAATAAGGCCAAAAAGTCACTTGACTTTTTTAAAAAAAAAACCCAGTTGCCATCATCACCTCAGTTTTATAATCTAGGTCCTTGGCTTCCAAATCTTTTTCCAGGACTAGTAATTTCGTTTCTGATCATTACTCATGTTACGGTTGGTGAATATATCTTGTTCAGAGTCTTATATAATATATATAAGGACTGACATATCAGAGGGTTCAACAAGTCATTCTGAAACAAGAAGAGCAGGTATCTAATTGTAGTCCAACCACAGACTATAGTCTTTAAACAATCTCCTGATTAGTAAAATCTCAGTGACGGGAAAATATGGATGCTATGGATGAGCTTCCTGTGTCTGCCTGTTGCTACAAGCTGGCCTGATACTCACAGGGTGGGTCTTAGTGTTTTCCTTTTGAACATCAACAATTTTCCAGGACATCAACATCAGACAAGGCCATGTTGTGACCATAATGAATCAAGACTAAACAAGACCACCTTCTATCATGTCTAAACATCCGTACAACATAAACATTTTCTAAAGCCACAAAAATAGCCAAACATCCCCCCATCATGGCTAACATGAGTGCCTACTGCTTCTTTACCAATTACAGCTTTAGTCTCAGTGTAGACTTTCCTCCTTCCAGGTAAGATATATTAAGATAAACAGTCATAGAATCACCCCTGCTTCCTGAGAGCATCTAATTTAGAGCAAAGGCCTGTTCTCTTAAGCCCTCCCCCAAACTTCCTAACACTAACTCAAATCCTACAAAAATCCATTCTAATATCTTCTTACTGACACGCTGCATGACTCTCCATGGTGTACATTCTCTTTCACTGCGATGAGCAATAAGCCTGACTTGTACACCCACAAGTATGTTTTTGGTGATCACTGACTGGACGGCATTGACATTACTGTCTTTCTCTATGTTTCTCACATTCAAAATTCTCCAAAGAAGAGGATCTTAATGATTTTGCTAGTGAACGTTAAAATCCCTTGCTGGAAGAGTTGTTACTCAAAGCTACCGGTTTTCAATATACATGTTTTCTGTATAAGTGATACAAAGTTTGGAAGCTCATTTGCAAAATCCTTGAAGATCTTTTTTTCTGAAGGATCTTTTCTGGAGACTTTTAAAGTTTCATTCTCTATCTACTAGTACAAGCTAACCAAGACCTATATATAAAGAAGCTTTAATTCCTGGTTCATCATATTTTGATGAATTGCAGATGATTAAAGAACTACGAGCAAAAAATAAAACAATCAGAAAGAAATTACTGTGAAAGAACTTTCTAAAAGAAAGTGCAAGCTCCAAAAAGAAAATGGTTGATAGATTTGACAAAAGTTTTTTTTTTGTTAAAATATCATAAACTTACTTGAAACAATATGCATACAGAAAATATGGCAAACACTGAAAATATTACTATAATGATTTCATACAAATAGTTAAACAAACAACACTGGGACATAAGTAAACAGCAAATTCACATATAAATGAACAATTGACAAAGGAGATATTTAAAGGCATAAGAAGCACATGAGTCTTTAAACTAATGAAAATGAAATACAAACTAGTATGATAAAATTAAACAAAAATAGTTGTGATGGAGAAAAAGTAAAGAGTCAGTTTTGATCCACTTTTGGGATTAAATGAGAGTCCCTTTCTGGAAACTAATTTTACATGAGCCTAAAAATTGTTCATATTCTTTGACCCAGACATTCCAATTCTAAGAATAAATCCTACGGGGTAATAAAACACCAGGAAAATTTTGGGCTCCAAAAAATCTACCACGTATTGAAAATAAAGAAATTAATTTATTGTTCACTTTAAAAGGAATGATTAAATAAACCAACCCATTCAGTAAAATATTATGTTTCATTACCAATATTCATAGAGATAATTTATTTATCTTGGACATGTCATCAGGAAATACCAATCTCTAGAAAAGGACATCACGTTTGGTAAAGTAGTGGGTCAGTGAAAATGAGGAAAACCCTCAATGAGACAGAATGACACGATAGCCACACCAATGGCTCAAACACACCAGTGATGATAAAGATGGCAAAGACTGGGCAACGTTTCATTCCATTACACACAAGGTTGGAGCCAACTAAATGGCAGCTAACTACAATTTATCTTCAAAGGTGCTTATAATGTAATATTAAGCGACAAACCAGAGCATTGAATTGCATACGTAATATGGTCTCACCTGCCACCCATCCTGCCAAGCAGTCAAGCCTAGAGGAGAAGAGCATTGACTCTGGAGCCCGACTACATGCCGCTTACAGACTACATAACTCTAGAAAAGTTTAACTTTATTTAACTTATCTGTTTATTCATATATACAAAAGGAATGACAGTAGAACTTCTCCTTAGGATGGTTGTGTCAAGTTCTTAGAAAAGTATCTGGAACATAGCAATTCACGTAATAAATAGACCATTGCCGTCAAGTTGATTCTGACTCATAGTGACCCTGTAGGACAGAGTAGAACTGCCCCATGGGGTTTCCAAGGAGTGCCTGGTGGATTTGAACTGCCAACCTTTTGGTTAGCAGCCATAGCTTTTAACACTATGCCACCAGGGTTTCCACCTAATAAATGGAATGATATTATTATATAAACATGAATAGAAAAAATATTGAAAAGAAATATTCCAAACTGTTACTAAGGGTTATATCTGCATGATGAAATTATGAAATTTGTCTATTTCTTGGTATGTTTCTGTATTTTCCAAAATTTCTATCATGAGTATGTTAATTTTATAATTGAAAAAAGTGAAAAAACATAATAAGAGCTAGTTCTTTCTTAAAAACCATTTATATTAAGTCTATTTAGAATTAGTATGTATTTTAGATTACAGTTGGTTATGGGTATCTGATTGGGTTCAGGCTAATGAAATGTGAGTGGAAGTGTTGGGTGCCATTTGAGACAAGATTTCTAAGAAGCTGGTATGTCTTTTCCATACTCGCTCTTTTTCCTTTTGCATTGTTGATGATGATGAGGCCCAGACAATGAAGAAGGCACAAGACGGAAAGAATACGGGTCCCTGAATCACTGCAAGGAGAAAAGCAACTTGCTTGTCAGTCATGATTGGGCTGCTTGCTATATGAGCAATATATATATATATATATATTTCCCTTTTCTGGGAGCCATTCTTTCTTTCCTTTTTAACCATGATCTGTCCTAACTACTGGAGCCCTGGTGACACAGTGATTAAGAGATACAGCTGCTAACTAGAAGGCTGGCAGTTCAAATCCACCAGCCACTCCTCGTGGGGCAGTTCTCATCTGTCCAATAGGGTTGCCATGAGTAGGAATCAACTTGACATCAATGAGTTTGGTTTGGTATCCTAACTACTATAATCCCATAGCCAAAAATTTTCCCTAGTAGTAAACCATTGATCAGTCCAAAAGAAATTTTTTAAAACAGAATGAACTCCAATTTTTTTATACATTTCATGTTATCAGAATCAGTTTTAAGGATACAAAGAAATTAAAATATGAAACTGCAAAAAATTAAAAATTCTTAATGTGTCCAATTTTTTACTAGGTACTTAATACAAAAAGTAGACAGTCATTTCATGGTCAATACAATAAAGAGAAAACAATATCTTTTCAAATGGGCATAATCAAGTAGTGATATCATTTTGTCTTGTATTGATTGAGAAATGTAAGAGAAAGGCAAGTGGTGCCCGCCATGGGAATAAACTCAAGATTTTACTAATCATTTTCAATATGAGTAGAATTCCTATCACTTGGTAAACTTTCACATTGATTTGTTGTAATATTATTTACTGACTCCTTTTAGTATCTTTTAGAATAATGTTAAACTTAGTCAAAATCAGTAAATTTTTGATCTATCAATAGAGCAAATAGACATATAATGCCAAATGATAAAATTGAAAGATAGCTAAAATCGTTCAATTAGTATTTAAAATGTATAAAATAAAATGTATTAAAAAATAAGATTTTATTACAGTTGGACCAACTGAAGACTTTTCTCTCATTAAGAATATTGATTTTACACTTTCACACAAATTGAACATCAAGCACGGCGGCAATCCAGAAGTCCAGCACCCGCTAAGAGACCAGTAGATCATCTCTTTCCGTTACCATTTTTAACATTTAATGAGAGACTGACTTGTTTGGCCTTGACTCTTTCCCAGCTGAGAGCCACGTCCTCTTTCACGCTTATGTTGTTTTAATTAATCTGCACCAGTTTCAGCAGCTTGATTTTCTGGAGAAAGAAAGGCGCTGTTTTGCTCTGTAAACACTTCCTGTGGGTGCTGGGACACATGAGGAGATGAGTGGACAAATAGGAGAGCTTTTGTCATACTGGTAGTTTACCAAGCGCAAACAGAAGATGAAAGTGCCTTTGTTTGGGTTTCCATCTTTTCTTCAGAGGAAATGCTCAGCCGTGTCTGTTCATTGTTTTATAAAAGTCTCAAGGATTTAGTTTTTGTTCAGAGCCCACGATTGTTTTTTGAAGGGGAAATGTGAGAAACAGGAATGTAGTTAAGAAAGAGAAATACTATATTTAGGTTATTTTGCTTGGCTTAAATCTGTAAATCTCCAGTGTAGTTTTATTGGTCTCTACAGTGCTTCTGGCAAACGCTCGGGCATCAGTTTTTGTCATGACCACTACCCATTTTTGTCTGGTTTTCACTAGATTTTCCTCCGAAGCTGAAAAATATTAAGCTGGCTTTCATCTCTCTCTCTCTCTCTCGTCCATATCTGTATGTATCTCTATTTCTTTTTCTGACATTAAACCCTTTGATATAACCTCCAAAAGTAATCAATAATTCTGGTTTTGTGTCAACACCCTGTCTAAAGACAGAAATACTGAGCACTGGGTTCATTTATTTCAAGAAATATTTATCAAGATTATGCTTTAAATATAAAAAGTAACGGCAATCTTGTATTTCATATAAGGGGATTTGGACTTTTTCTGTAGATTGATGGAGACTAATTGTAGGTATTTCATCACTGGAGCGAAATAATGGTATCTGTACTAATGCTAATGCTATAATGACAGTACGTTGTTGTTGTTGTTGTGTGACGCTCGGTCAATTCCAAATCATAGGGACCCTATAGGACAGACAGAGCAGGACTGTCCCATAGGCTGTTCAAGGCTGTAATCTTTACAGAAGCAGACTGCCACAATTTCCTCCCGTGGAGCAGCTGTTGGTGTCAACCACTAACCTTTCCGTTAGCAGCCCAGTGCTTAACCACTACACCACGGCTTCTTGATGACAATACGTTTTTGAGAGGACTGGGCTGATATTCAGTTAGAAAACTATGATCGGATCTTAAATGAGAAAAATGCAATTAAGGATTTTTCAGGGAGGACAGATTAAAAAATACTTATAAAACAATTGGCAGGGGTTGGTGATTGACTGGGGACCTGAGAGAGAGGGAAGAGACAGGATCATTTTCAGTTGTTTAGCGTGGATGAGGGCGTGGGTAGTGAAGCCACAACATGAAGTAGAGAAAATAACAAGAGCAGGTTTAGATGAGATAGTGGTGAGTTCAGTTTCGAACATATTGACTGTGAGGTACTTCAAAGTACTTGAACCCTGATGGAAATGTACAACAATCCTTCAGGTACAGAGAGAAATATAGGCTGGAAAATAGATTTAGAGTCATTCACATTTATGCTAAATCTCAAAGCTTTTCAATTACAATGAAAACGGATTTTCATGTACTTTGTCCTCTTTTTCTTTGTGTTCGATTTTATGTATTCTCTAAGGAGCCATCAAGTCTATATTATTCTTTTCCTCTTACAGATAAAGTGGGAAACCTAATATCAACTACTAAGAATGTACAGTTAGAGGTTTTCATTTTTTCACTTTTATGTGCTTCTCAATTCCCAAGTGAATTAGCCACTTCTAAGCCAAAAAAAAAAAAAAAGGTTTTTTGGGGGGTTTTTAAGCCTCAAACAATAGTAATGGACAAGTATTCTCTATTTCTCTTTTCATTTCTAAGTTCCAGGGGGAACAGACTACAACTTTGTGAGGATGTTCAATAGAGAATAAACAAAGTTAACACACATAGTCAAAGGCAGTATCAGAAGGGCAACATTATAAAACAAACATTTCTATTTTGTTACTTTCCAATTACAGTATTGTGTTACTTTGTGTGTTTTATTCCCCCCCCCAAAAAAAAACTCCTATAAAATTTGATGTTTTCTAGGGTATCAAAGCACGCTAGAATAAATATTGATATAATGCTAATGAATTAAGGCTTGCAATGCATTTTAATATGCATTTTGAAATGCAGATCAAGAATAGGGCATATCACTCACAAGTAAAAGTTGTTCAGGGCCCCCTTCTGATGTTAAAAGAATGGGTGTTCATTTAACAAACTTGTCAATATGTTATATAACAAGCTGAGAACTTAAAAAAGGACAAGACAGATTATCAGTGGATTTTCCTATGAATTTATTAAAAATAATTTTAAAATAATTTCTATTAGTAGTAATGAAAAATGAAACTGTAGATTTTGTAATATTTTTTGCCTTTATAAACATGTATGTGTCTTTTATAGACCCCAGAAAATAGCTCTATTTTTAAAGAGATACAAATATATTTCATTGTTACTGCTGTAGTTGGAGAAACAAAAATCTTCAGGAAACATCTGGTATCTTCAAAGAAGGAGAAGCCCCACTGAACATCTGAGCTGATTTATTTCATAACTGTTTTGTTTTGTATTTTTAAATTGAAACTACCACAATCATTGGGAAAGTTACCCATACAATTGCAATTTTCATTTCTTGAGAATGTTCGAGAATGTTATTGATCAATGAATTAAAGTGGCAATGAACTTTCCAAAAGATGACAGGCTACTGAAGCTTTTTACTCCAGGATGGTGCAAGAGCCAAGATTTGGAGATTCTCGGAAATGTTTGAGGACAGCACTCATTCTTCGCCATTTCTAGACCGTCCAGTTTTTGTATTATCCTGGATAAAGAATCAGCATTTGAATTCATATCTTTACTCTGATCTTTGCTGCCCTCTAGTGACTGATACTGCACTTAAAACCTACTTAAAAACTATAATTAAAAACTATAATTAATGTCGTCATTGTGATGAACTAAATATTTTTATAGGAAGCAAATGTTAAAAGATTTACAGTGTATAGTTAAACACCAATCTTGCCTTAAGGTTAACTCTACTTGTTCCAAATAATACATTTGTTGGATTACTAACCATTTTTTTTTTTAACCATTAACTGAAGAAAATGTTGAATAGTCAAATAATATTCCAAGTTATTAAAATAGCAGAGATGAAAGTGGAATTTGGCATACTGTTTCAGTAGGTCACTATAATAATACTTAATCGAGTCATATAAATTATCACTTTTTGAATCCAAATACCACTTTAGGTACAATTATTACATAAGGAGCTAACTAAAAAAAAGAAACTAAAATAAACACAACTATTTTTTGCAAAGAGGTTTATAACTTTGTTGTCAATAAGAGCAAAAAGCTAGAAATGCATAATATATCTGGAAGTTGAGGAATGATTATAGAAATTTTATACACATTTACATTCACACGTGTGTGTGCCTTGCTGCCATTAAAACTGGAAATATACAGATTATGTAATCACATGCTATTTGCAATCACATAGAGTTTAAAAGTATAAAACAAAGTCGTTAGTATGTGAAAATGCAAAACAACTAAAGTCAGAAGAAGGTTTTACCACTCATAAATGCAAAGTGAATTTGCATGTTTACTGGTCTGTTTACTGTATGGCTGGATAATTATGCATGAAAAATAAACTAAAGGAAGTATCATGTGGATGTGTGAGAGGGCATGGTGAAATATTGCCAAGTATTGTTTCCATTTAACCTTGGCAGATCACAGCTGGAGCTCATAGGTTTAGAGTTCTTGGCTGAATAGCCATCTCATGGTCTGGGGCAACATTTCTCTTCCTGATGCATTTCTAAAGGTGAAAAAATTAAAAGCCCACCTTTATTCACATGGATTCCCAAATAGTATTGCCTATAATGTGATGCCTATGATGAGCTAATGTAAAAGGTGGGAGAACTTACCTGTCTTTGGTGTACCTTCTTAAAATTCCAAAACTTATATTTTAGTTTAGTATGCTCTCATATTTTCTCTAATTGTTTAACTTCAGAAACCATCTTGAATTCCTTATACCATGAAGCTCTACATTACTCTCCTAAAAGCAAAATGAACTAATAGCTGAAACCGTCCTTCTGTTTTTTCAAACTTAACACCTCCACTGTCCTACTTTTCTTCCTACCTCTTGAAAATATTCATCTGATTGCTTTGCTACCTCCATCTCTTTTTTTCTTTAGGGTGGGCATTTCCTAAAGTTCAGTCCTTTGTCTTTCCATTTCTCTCTCCATACTCTTTGCTTTGGAGGTCTTACCCTCTTAATCCTTAAGAACTACCTCCATGCGTATACCTCTACCATCTGCCCCTCCAACCCTGGTGGTTTCTTCATCTCCCATTCTGCATTTCTGGTGGTCTCCTGCACATGGGCCACTTGCTTATTCCATGGGCAATTTCAACACAAGTGGTAAATTAAATTCTTCTTAAACAAGATGGAAGAGTTGGTAGAGATCATTGCATTCATCACCCTCTCTTTTCAGATAAAGGAATTGAGGCTATAGAAGTAGCCACACAAATTAACTAGGTTCACATTTCATTTGGTGGAGGAATGAGGATTACAATCATGTTGTCTGACTGCCAATCCATCCAGTATTCTTAATAATACACCAAACACTTCATTCACCTGTTAATTTCATATTTCCTCTCCTAATGATTGCTTTCAAAATTCTCCTCAGTCATCCAAGCATGAAACCATGAGGATATTTTTTCTTTCTCTTTTTTTGTTCTAATATTTGATCAGCCATTATGTTCCATTTCATTGATTCTTCCTGGCTATAACTTCTGTAGCAACCCCTTTCTCTTTTAAACTTTTTTAAAAATCAAAACAATTCATACCCATGGTTTAACAAGTCAAGGAGTTTCAGAAGGCTTATAATAATAAAAAGGAGATTATTTCCCCATTTCTCCCCCATCCTTGAATTCTGTCCCCAAGGACCAGACCCCTTTGAATCATATACTTCTTTTGAAACAAAAAAAAGATTCTCTAAAAAACAGGCATTTATTATTATTTTGTAATTTTTAAGGTAATAACTATTTGCTTCCTTTCTTGGAAGATAGAATTTCTCTAAAATCTTAAACTTTCTCTCTTCCTGTAACTTTCCAATCATTTTAAAGTACTTGTTTGGTAAATAGACATTCACTATTTTCATTATGATAGGTGTGTAAAGATTACTCACAGCTGTCTCTCATAAGGGTGGTATGATTACATATTCTTTATTATGTAACTTTTGCTTGTCTCTGGAATTGGTAATTATTTTGCACACTAAATTTTCTATGTACCTACCATTTCATGTACAAACTCTTAGAAGAGTAACTGCCTTAAACACTAAACATGCCAGACAATTTATCAATTGTGTTTTATTTTTAGAGACTTCCTTCCTGGAATCATTCTGTACAACTCTAATCTAGGCAGATCAACCTCTCGAACTGCTGGACAGCCTTTTCCTGGGTTTTCCCCTCATTATCATTCTGGGGAGTTTCATATACCCCTTTCTTCCTTTAGACATCCTGTCTTCTGTAGCTTCCTGCTTTTTTCATTTAATGAAGTTCATCTTCCTGTAACTTCCTGAGAAAATGTGTATGGGAGTTTTTTTTTTTTTTTTTGACTTGTCTATATGAAAAAGTTTTTTTATTTTTATTTTACTTTATTTAATTGATAGTTTGTCTGAATACAGAATTCTATGGTGAAAATACATTTTCACAGACTATCAAAGGCCTGGAATCATATCCTTTCAGCTGTTGAGAAGACGGATGCCATTCTGATGGCCTGTATTTCTCTTTATCTCACTTCCCTGAGATTTTACAGTGCTGCGCATTGCTTCTAGGAGCCTCCATCTTACTTTCTGGAGTCTGCCCACAATTTTTGGCATTCCTTAGTCAGATGATGATTCTTAGTTTGATGATGATGATAATGTGTGTGTGTGTGCATGTGTGTGTGTGTGTCTATTTTTGTATTCTGATAATTCAGAAGTGATCAGGCTTAGGATCTACCCCACACTAGTGTGATCTCAACTGATTGATTGATTACATTACATAGATGACATTATGGAAAGTAATCTGCTCTGCCTGAGGCTAACTGGCCTAATCACATGTAACTACTCCATTACAGTAACGAGTGTTTGGCCACACCGCTGGGAACCATAAACTAGCCAAGGTAACACATAAAATTAATTATCATGACCTCTATATTTCAAGTTGGTGGCTTGGCTTTCCTCATCCTTGACCATTCTTTGATATTTAAGAATGGCACCCTAGTTATAGATTAGAAGCTTTGTGTGCAATTTCAGGACTTGTTGACCACTGGGCTTTCCAGTAGGGTAATCAGAGAGGGACCATTTGTTTTATTGAGGATACAACCTCTCTCTACCTGTGAAGTGTTTTTCCTTGAGCTTGTGAGTTTCCAAAGAGATGAACCCTTCAGCCTTCTGCTTGTTGAGGGACGCCCATTTGGTAATGTGGAAAGTGAAGAAAGTACAATATGAGTCTATTGTTCAGTGTGTAGACATTCATGAAATTTCCCTGATGTCAGCGTGGTCTCCCACACTTGACCGCGTATATCAAGGGAATGAACCTCAATCATTTTTGGGTGGGGCCAACTTTAGGATCTGACTTATTCTCATATAGAATTTGAGAGAATGCAGAAGTCTAAATGCTTTCTACAGAAAATGTCAGCAAAATTCATATTGTCTGCCCATTCAACAATCTTCATATTGTCTCCCCATCCTACACTGCAGAGCCCCGGTTGCGCAATGGTTGAGTGTTTGGCCACTAACCAAAAGATTAGCAGTTTGAATCCACTAGCTGCTCCTTGGAAACCCTGTGAGGCAGTTGTACTCTGCTCTGTAGGGTCGCTAGACAGCAATAGGTTTGTTTTTGTTTTGCTTTGTTTGTTTTTTCCTACACCTTCATTTCATCTTTCCAGGATTCCAAAGCATGGATTGACTTGTCTCTTGACTTCTCACTCTTTCATCTTGCAGACACTACCTTCTTTCTCTGATTTCTAGTTTCATTTTCTGCTTTATATCTTCCTTTTTTGTGTGTGTGTGTCATTTTTCTTTTCTCCATTTCTGGTTTTTCTTCTATAATTTTAATGCCCTTTTAAAAGTCTCTTTACTGATTGTGTGTGCGTGTGTATGTGTGTGATTACAAGGAGTACATGGTTCACCAGAATTCAGCTCCTTTTTTTTTTTTTTTTTAATCCCTTTCCATTGCCTTAGATCACACATTTAATCATTTCATGCAGTGGTAATTGTCTCCTAACTAACTAGTTTCCTTCCTTCAAGTCTTTTCTTCAACTAATATGTTAACTGCCACAAGAGAAATGGGCCTAAGATATTACTTTGATTGTATCACTCACTTTAGTTAAAAAAAAACTTCAGATATTTTCAAGTGCCCCAAAAAAGTAAATTTCCAACCTTTCTATAATCTACCCAACATTCCAGGTTTATCTTATACCATGCTTAAATATGAATACTTTCCTCCTGATAAATGACTTTACTTATTTTAATTGGAAAATGTCTGTCTTCCCAAAATTCTAGGAATGACCTATCCTTACTCTTCACTTACTTAATATTATCATCCTTCTCAATGCCTCCAAGATCTCTTCCCTGATCCTGTCAGTAGAAAAAAAAAAATCCTTATGCCATTTTCATATCTATATCTTTCATTACAGAATCTGCAATTCTTAGTTCTTGTATTTTAACCTTACTCTTCTAAATCTTAAGTAGCATTAAAAGCAAATATCTTGACGTATTTACTGTTACATGTGCTGTTTCAACAAATACTGAGTATCTGTTATGTGCCAGGTCCTGCGCTGAAAGTGCTTCAGCCTTTTAAAGACAAACATATATAGGTAGTAGTTTTCAGGAAGAGTGAATACAGAGAATGGGATCCGGATGAAAGCAAGACTTACAGGAAAATGAGGTAAGACAAGGACTCCAATTCTATGACCTGTGCCCACACATAGATGAAGAATAAGAAAAATGTTCCTTGTTAGTAAAGGAACAGAGGGTGAGCCAGAACTAATATCAACAATGATTAGACACAAAATTCATTTGTATTGCTTGATGGAGTCTTCTTTGCATTCCCTTATCTCAGGAAGGACTGATTTCCAAGCTTAAAGAGCCGTTGAGTCTGCATGCTATGTGTCTAGCATTAGTATTTGCAGAAAAGAGCTGTTTTAAGTTAACAAAGCACTTGGAGCTGTAAAAGGCTAGATTTCTCTAAATTTTCACAATAAACATTCGATTCCAGGATGTGAACATCACTCTCATTGCAGGATGAGTTCTCCTTTCTTCTCTTATTGATTTTCAAGGGCAGATTTCACAAACCTAAAAATGTTACGTTATTATTATTATTATTTTAACATGGTCATAACAGTTCTTCCCTATATCTAACCACAGTAGTTTTGCTTCATTTACCCTTCATTTCTATCCACTCAAGTGCTCACTTCTGAAATCTGGGAATTGTCCTCTCACTTCTAAAATCAACATACCACCAAATGCTGCCACAACCAACACAAAATCTATCTTGAAGTTATCCATTTATCTCTATCAACTGTTTGTCATCTAAACCATGTTACCTATCATCATCTTTCACCTGGGTTATTGTAATAGCTTTCTAATTGATCTCTGGTTTCCTCTCAGGCCCCATTTAAATCATTTCCTTCTTATTAGTGATAGTAATAGTTTCAGGGTCTGTTCCAAATGCTAGGAAAATAACAGTGAACAAAACTATAAAAAGCACTTGCCCTCATGTTCTAATGACAGTATATTTATCTGCATACTTATGGATATTAAAAATTCCATGAGGTCAGGGGTTATGATAGTTTAGTTTCTAGGGTTGTTCATCACTTAAAAAAGTATCTCACACAAATAAATTAGTGATGTTTTACTTTTAGAATATAGATTAGAACTTGAAGCACCATCATACTTTTAAAAATGATAATCTTTGTGCACACTAAACAGTCGAATGTACTAATTAAGAAGATCTTTATATTTTTATATTACATTGTGGATAGTTGCCATCAAGTCAGCTCTGACTCATGGCAACCTTATGTATAGCAGAATGAAATGTTGCCTGGTCCTTCACCATCGTCATGATCGTTGGTATGTTTAAGTCCATTGTTTCAGCTATGTGTCAGTTCATCCCACTGAGGGTTTCCCTCATTTTTGTTGGCCCTCTACTTTATGAAACCTCATAATATACAACCTTATACTGACTGATTTTTTTAAGTTATACTCTTCTATGGATTAAAAAACTCCACCTATCTATAAGTTGTTGGTGGTGTAGACAGCGTAGTTACTCATCTTGAATATTTCACCACACTGACATACTGGAAATGTTAAGTTGAAGTGCAGTGAAAAACAATAGTGTCTGCATCAGAATATATGGGTTTGTGTATCATTGATTCTGGAGACCTGGTGGTGCAGTGCTTAAGGGCTCAGCTGCTCACCAAAAGATCAGCAGTTCTAATCCATCAGCCGATCCTTAGAAACCCTATGGAGCCATCCTACACTGTCCTATAGGGTTGCTGTGAGTTGGAATTGACTCGATGGCAATGCGTTTGGTTCGGTTTTATCATTGATTCCGCCTATGAGTTGTGTGACTTTGGACAAATTTCTTAAATGGTTCAGGGCTTAGTTTTCTCACTAGTTAGCATTAGATAGTTATCCTTATAAGTTAAATGGTAAAGATTAAATAAGATCTTGTGTATCAAAATATTTTGTGACCACTAAAGCACTTTTACCATGGAACTTGTGGGTAGTAATTAAAACGAGCAAATAAATGAATGCTCTCGGTTGATGCCTGCACATTATTTTTCTCCTGTACTTACACAGAACATGCTTTGCTAATTTATTAATGCGCATGCCACACGAGGCAGTGATTAAAGAAGCACTGAAAGCCTATGCTTCCTTCCAAATTTCCCAGTCACTTGACATTATTCTTAAAATACCCTTACTTTTAATATTTTGAATTAAATATTGGAGTCTCCAAGAGCATCTGTTAACATATAAACACGCAATGCCGAGAAGGTGACTTAATAATGCATGAATGCCATTTACATATTTATGCAGATGACCGTATCAGCAGAGAGTAGAACCTAAAGAAAAAAAATCCTAAGAAAGATATGAGAATGGATTCATGCGTCTCTAGAGGAAAAATGCATTCTGACTCTGTAAAATTAAAAAATGGTATTTTAAACATATGCATTGTTTTTACTCAATACTTTACCTAATTTCCTTCCAAACTTCAATTTGAGGTGTAACTAACACTCTCCCCCTCTCTCCATATTTTAATTGAACTGACTGCTATTGATTCCTGCTTTAGTTAAAGCTCCTTTGAAAACTTGGCTGAAATAGTGATCTACTGCCTACAAATCTTTGATAAGTCCTCAGAAGAACCATTTGTAGTAGAATTTTTCCTAGTTATGTCAGCTAATGATACCCAATAATGATTAAATTACCTTTTTAATGAATAAAACAAAAAAAAATCTATCAAACTAGGTGAAATCAAGGTAAACATAAACTCGTCATAATTATATGTGATTTTTAATTTGTGCTATGTAATTTTACTATTTTTGAAAGATATATAAACTCCTATCATTTTCAATACCTTCTGAGAGGTATAAATACATCTAGGAAATAAAAACCATAGTCATTCAGAATCTTGACCTCATCAAGAATTTTTTTTTTTTTTTTTACTTCTGGCCTGCAGCCTTGCTCACATTGTCATAAGCACTCAATTAAGGAAGTCCACAATACGTGTACCCTCTGGCACGTAGTTACTCATAACGTGCAAGTCAACTGTCATTTATTAAGCACGTGCTAAATGTAAAACACTCTGCTATGAAAAATCTGCTTTGTAACCATGTGTATGTCTGTGGGAGGGTGCATGGGTTCCTTTGTCAAAGTTTTTTAGTTTCTCCTACTTGCTTGCCCATTCCCTGAGTGCTAAAGTCAGCATTTAATAAAATCTCTGGAGATAGGCAATGCCAAGAGAAGTAAAGTATAACATGCTATATGGTGATGAGTTCTATGGAGAAGAAAAAGCAGGAAGGAGACAGAGACTTGAGTGAGGTTGCAATTTTAAATGGAGTAGACAAAGAAGGCTTCCCTCAGAAGATGAGGTAGGTGACATAGGAGAAAAAGTATAAAAGAGGAAAGGAACCAGCAATGAGGATATCTGAAGGAAGATCATTACAGGCCCAGTAAGGTCACAGAGAGTAGAGGGCCAACTCAAAGGCCTCTAATAATAACAAGAATAAACAAGAAGTGCAAAGGCCCTGAGGCCAGAAAGTATGCCCCAGGTTCATAGTACAGCAAGGTGGTCCATGCAGCTGGATCATAGAGAGGAGAGTGACAGGGTGTGATATCAAAGAAAAAATGGGAAGAGTAGGTCATGTAGTCCATTAGACCGTTACAAAGACTTTGGGTTTTATTATGAATGACATGGGAAGTCAAAGGAGGTTCTAGGAGGAGTTACATGATCTGACCCATTTTTAACAAGAAAAATAATGAAGGCTTTTGTGAGACTTTTCTTCCGACTGACATATTTAATATAGATCAAGAAGAAAGTGTAGAAGCAGGCTGTGGTCAATTATTCAAACTCCAATTAATAATCCAATGAAGAGCTGATGAAGGATTAGACCACGGTGGTAGGAGTAAAGGTGGTAAGATATGGTTAGGATTTGTATATAATTTCAAGGAACACCTTAGAGGATTTACTGATGAAATGAAAGAGAGAAGTTAAGAATAACTCCAGGTTTTGGGGCCCAAACAACTGCAAGAATGGGGTTGCCGTTATCAGAAACGTAGAAAGCAATGAATGCATTAAACTTTAAGGAGACAGGTTAGGAGATTTGTTTTGAACATGCTGAGATGGTGATTAGACTTCTAAAGGAAATGGAGAGTAGGCAGTTGGCTATATGAACCTGGAGTTGAGAGAGGTCTGAGCTAGACAGTGCTCTACTGGAAATACAATATATAAGAATTATATACTTGTATAATTTTTAAGGCCATAACACTGGATGTCATGGATTGAATTATGTCTCCCCAAAAATGTGTGTATCAGTTTGGCTGGGCCATGATTCCAGGTGTTGTGTGATCTTCCTATATGTTGTAATTCCTGCCTCTATGATGTTACTGAGGGAGGATGGATGGCAGTTGTGTTAGTGAGGCAGGACTCAGGCTACATGATTGGATTTTGTCTTCAGGCAATCTCTTGAGATACAAAAGAAAGAAACAAGTAGAGAGACAGGGAGACCTCGTGCCACCAAGAAAGAAGCACTAGGAGAAGAGCATGTCCTTTAGACACTGGGTTCCTGTGCAGAGAATCTCCTAGTCCAGGAGAAGATTGACGAGAAAGGTCTTCCTCCAGAGCCAACAGAGAGAAAGCCTTCCCCTGGAGCTGACACCCCAAATTTGGACTTTTAGCCTACTTTACTGTGAGAAAATAAACTTCTCTTTGTTAAAGCCATCCACTGGTGGTATTTCTGTTATAGCAGCACTAGATGACTAAGACATGTGCAAAAGTGCAGCATTAACATTTACTCAGAGAATGTAAAATTCTTCCTACCAAATAAGAGGGAGAGATGGTAGAGTAGATTAGGCCAGTTGCAATTATGCGAGAAGACGTGGAAGTGTGAGCTTGTGGAAGTTATTTTCTTACAACTTCTATTTTCTCAGTAAAATAGGAAGCAAGGTATTACTTCATGAACAACACAAGAGCCTTGCTCTCAAGGAGTTTAAAATGTAGCGAAGGAGACAGAGGAACATAGTAAATGCAGGTTGACTATGGTTAGAGATAAAACAGGTGTGTCTGTCCTGTTGAATAAATAGGATTTGTGGAATATAATCATAAAAGAACTTTATTTTTGCCCTCCTTTAAATTTATTCTGTGGGTCTTGCCTTCCACTGAAAGAAAATTAGGGCAAGTTCCATGTTTTTTTCAGTCACTTTCATTAATAAAAATACCCTAAAGAGCAATTGGAGCTCCGGTGGCACAGTGGTTAAGTGTTTGGCTATTAACCAAAAAGTCAACAGTTCAAACCTACCAGCTGCTCCTTGGAAATCTTATAGGGTCACTATGAGTTAGCATCAGCTTGATGTCTACTAGTTATTATGATTAGTATTTTTTAAAATCGGTACTTACTACCACTCGTCTGTCAGTTTGTTAGACTGTGGTGGCTTTCGTGTTGCAGTGATGCTGGAAGCTCTGCCGCCTGCATTTCAAACACCAGCAGGGTCATCCGTGGTGGGCAGGTTTCAGCAGAGCTTACACACTCAGACAAACTAGGAAGAGGGACCTGGAGATTTACTTCTAAAAGGAAATGGCCAGTGAAAACCTTATGAACTGACACAGTGACTACAACAATGGGCTCAAACCTAGCAGCGCTTGTGAGGATGGCGCATGACTGGGCAGTGTTTTTTCTGTTTTACACAGAGTTACTGTAAGTCAGAATTCACTCAACGGCACCTAGCAACAACAATCAGTCATTATTATGTCCACAGCAATTGTGGAAACTTTACTCAAAGTTGCAACTACTCCACTTTACCAGTTCAGGACTATCAGAGGTTGGTTTTCTGCAGCGCCAAAGAAGTCATCATGGCAACAGAAATTTCCTGTTTTGGATCCTTCTGCACTGCCATTTCTAACCCCTCCAGTATTTGACACTGGGCAGAGACAGCAGGGAAGAGAGAGGAAAGGGCAGGAAAGTTCTTACTTAACTAACACTATCATGACCTGGCCCTATATACTGAAGGTCTGAGAGGTGTTTAAAGTTGATTCTACTGTTCTTGGGAACTTGTAGTTCTCTGATGTGTGTGATGCAGTCTATCTGGCTAACTCTTCATCATTTCCTTTGGCCCCTGGTTCATCAGAGGCTAACAGCTAAATGGTCACATACCGTATTTTCAACATTTCATTCTTGATTCCTGCATGGCAGTCTGGCTCCTCATATGGGTAGTGAAAATTATTTATCTTGTGGTTTCAGCTGAAGCTGAGGCTAAATTAGTTGTGTTTTAGCATTCTATTGCATAAATGGAGCCCTGGTATCTTAGTGGTTAAAGAGCTCAACTGCTAACTAAAATGTCAGCAGTTTGAATCTACCAGCCACTCCTTGGAAATCCTATGGGGCAGTTCTAACTTGTCCTATATAACTATTATTTGTGAATCAAAAAAAAACAAAAAAAACCACTGCCATCAAGTTGATTCCAACTCTTAGCAACCCAATAGGGTTTCCAAGGCTATAAATCTCTAAGGAAGCAGGCTGTCACATCTTTCTCCCGAGGAACTGCTGGTGGTTGCGAACTGCCTAGGTTTCGGGTATCAGTCATGACCCATGTGTTTTAGAGTAGCGGTTAAGAACTACAGCTGCTAACCAAAAGGTTGGCAGGTTGAATCCACCAGATGCTCCTTGGAAACCCTATGAGTCAGTTCTACTCTGTCCTATAGGGTTGCTATGAGTTGGAATCACTCTATGGCAATGGGTTAGGTTTTTGGTTTGACGCTCCGTAGGATTTTTAATAACGGTGACCTTTCTACAGTAGATTACAAGGCCTTTCTTCCAAGGTGCTGCAGAGTAAATTTGAACCACCAACCTTTTGGTTAGTAGTCAATTACTTAACAATTTGCACCACCCAGGTAAGGAGAGAGAAATAAAAGAGAGAGAGATGCATTCTCTTGCATAAATGGCACGTCAACTGCTATTGGTGTGTGGAGGAGAAGAAGAGATAGATATGATATTTACTTAGAAACACGAAGGCAAAAGGAAGGGGTATTTGAGCTGGGTCTTTGGATTTGGTTGTATTGATGTTCTTAATGGTTGCTACTCTCAGGTCTTACATCTCTAAGAGTCACCAATGGCTTCCCATAGGTATTCATGTGCTTTACCACTAAACTTCACTACCTTTGGTCCAAGCGATGGAACCAGAGAACAGGTCTTGAAACAAAGGCCATCCTCTATCAGGTTGTCTTTTGTCCAATACAGGTTCTTTATATGTAGTGCTGACTATGACCAATCAAGCCCACTTTCAAAGAATTAAATAAGGGTTATTCAGAGTGAGTCAACAAATTGTATGGAGAGAAGATGAAATGCGACATCTTAGATAAAGGCACCACCAACCATCGGTTTCCTCAATCCAAAGTCGTGGACTTAACCTTTATTCCTCTTTCTTCTATTCTATGCATCCAAATCAGTGCTAACTCCACACAACTCTCAAATAAATCTCTCTCCCTCCTTCTCCTCTACTGCCACCACTCTGTTTTAAACCAGAGTTTTTCACCCATAGCATTATAGTAAAAGTGCTTATTCCCTCACCTTCACCTAGCCCCAATTCATTTTTCATTGAGCAGCCAAAATGTTCCTTATGAAAATGTAGAGTATCTGATTAATTTTTAAAAATCCTTTAAAGGCATGTGTAGAATAAAACCTAAACTCTTTGCCTTGACCATAAAGCCTTTGTCCCTCATATTCTATGACCTCTATGACTGGCCACATTGACCTACTTCTGGCCTCTCAAAGTTGCCAAGAATATATCTGCCAGTGGACTTTTGCATGCTTGTTCACTTTATCTGGGTTGCTTTTCCTTCTAATGTTTGCAAGGCTGGTTCCATCTTGTCATTTAAACCTCCTCAGAGGTTTCTTCACTCACACTCAGTCTTAGCAGCTACCCACACACTGTCTGACGCATCACCCTTTTTAAACCCTGAAGTAGCATTGATCGTTCTTTCCGGATGTCTTTTGTTCAGTTGATTTTTTTTTTTTTTTGGTGGATTATATATTTATTTTTGATTATTTGTTAGTAGAAGGTGAGCTTCATGGACGTAGAGCCTTATGTCTGCCTTGTCCATCACTGTAGCCCTAGTAGCCAGAAAAAATTGGGAGCATGGTAACGGCCAATGAATGTTTGTTGTATGAGTGTATTTCAGGTCTCTGTGAGGCTTTACTGGGTGACTGCACTTTTATTCTAAACCATGTTATATTTGGTCATGAGGTTTGGCTATGTAATACTTGAGAATATTTGATATTTTCCCCTTTTCCATTCAATAACAATAATTTTTTTTGTAATTGAGGTAAGCTTAACAAGTCTCTGTTCCCTACATCTTTAAGTTTCCCAAACGTGCCATGCTTTTTCTGACCAACAAGCTTTTCCTGTACTTGAAAAACTGCCCTCAACCCTATTATGTCACTGATTTCCATTAATGTTTCCTGTCTCAACTAAGATGTCATTTCTTCTATAAATCTTTATTGAATCCAAAGGCCTGGTTTAGATCCTATAGTTAGGGACTTCACATAATCCAGTATGCGCCCCCACATTAATCTGGGTTACTCTTCCTTCTAACATCAGCATGGCTACCCCATAGTGTAGCTCCTTGTTTTCTGTAAGGTAGACTAGAGTGTAAGGTATTTTATATATTGTATACCAATTTCAATTTTGTGCAACAACTGTTGAAGAGCAAGAAACAAGAGCTCTCTACTTCTCTATGTACTTTCCTCTCTATTAGGCTGCTAGAGATGGTAATAGTTGTTGCTAGTTGCCCTTGAGTCTGCTCTGACCCATAGTGATTCCATGCACAACAGAGTAAAACATTGCCTGGTCCTGTTCCATCTTCATGATCATTGGATCCAACAATTAATGTGTGATCTAATTCTTTTCTGAAGACTTGGTAAGAGTAATCGGAGCCCACACGTAAAAGCAAGGGGGTCCTCTGTGAAGGCTGAGGTAGTAGCTATGCTATTCACAGCTACATCCACTTTCCCTGCCATATACTCAGGGTCCATTTAAAATTATTCAGAGAATGAATAAATCCAAATCTATCTATGCCAGATGGATAGCATTTAAGCCAATTATGGAAGGTAGAGTGGAAAACAAATCTGTAAGAAAGCTTTATTGCAAAGATGTGTTGCTGTTGCTCTTAGGTGCCATTGAGTTACTTCCTACTCATACACCATGTACAACAAAATGGAACACTGCCTGGTCCTGCACCATTCTCACAATCATTGTTATGCTTGAGCCCGTTGTTGTAGCCACTGTGTCAGTCTATCTTGTTGAAGGTCTTCCTCTTTTTTGCTGGCCCTCCATTTTACCAAGCATGATGTCATTCTCCAGGGACTGATTCCTCTGATAACTTGTCCAAAGTATGTGGGATGTAGTCTCCCCATCCTTGCTCTGAGAAGCATTCTGATTGTACTTCTTCCAAGACAGATTTTTTCGTTCTTTTGGTAGTCCATTGTATATTCAATATTCTTCACCAACACCACAATTCAAAGGCATCAATTCTTCTTTGGTCTTCCTTATTCACTGTTCAACTTTCACGTGCATATGCGGCAATTGAAAACATGGTTTGGGTCAGGTACACCTCAGTCTTCAAGGTGACATCTTTGCCTTTCAACACTTTAGAGAGGCCTTTTGCAGAAGATTTGCCCAATGCAATATGTCATTTGATTTCTTGACTGCTGCTTCCACGGGTGCCGATTATGGCTCCCAGTAAAATGAAATCCTTAACAACTTCAATCTTTTCTCCATTTGTCATGATGTTGTTTATTGGTCCAGTTGTGAGGATTTTTTGTGTTCTTTATGTTGAGGTGTAATGCACACTGAAGGCTGTGGTCTTTAATCTTCATCAGTAAGTGCAAAGATGTAAACATTTGAAATTACTGAAGAATGTGTTACAGTGCTGTACGCCAATTTCAAGTGTTTCACCACTCCTCCAAAACAACACAAACCAACAAACAAAACAGAAAAATTTTAAGCAATGACAAGGTAGAATACTCATCACTAATAAAACTAACTAGCAAGGTGGTCTACTAATCATTGATCAAAAAAAAGTTAGTCTAAACAAAGTTCATGCCAATAATATCATTTTTCTAGTTGTTTACATCTCAAATTAATAGAATTTTAATTTCATATTACTGATTATTTCCATAGTATACAAAATAGCTCACAGCCTCCCTAGTTCCCATGACTTTCATTCCATTCTTTTCCTTTCCTGGACCATGAAAGATTTAAGGAGCTTCTGCTCCCTAACACTGGGCTCATCATGAAACACTCTTTCTCCTTGCTTGACTCAACTTTGGCTCAGATCTGATAACGGAATGTATTTTCTTCCAGAGCAAAGAGAGACTCTTCCCAGGTATTGCTTCTCTTCTTATTATTTTGTCCTCTCACCATGGAGGATGTGAATGTTACTCTGATCTACTCAAAGCTGACAGGCTTCCCTGGTGTCAAACTGCTTTCTTGATTGGGCTCCTGATTAGAGCCCATGGCTGGATTTCCAGGTCTTATGATAATATCTGATAGTTGTGAAATTCTATTTGATCTTACTAACTTACTTTAAATTTGGGTGTCATTTGGGGATGTTTTTGGCTGCAAGTCACTGAAACCCATGCTAACAGCAGATTAAACAGAAGCCATATTTATTTATTTCTCAAACAACAAGTAGCCTAGAGATGGCAGTGCTTGATTTTACTTCAGAAGCTCAGTGTGTCAGGGCCAGTGTTTCTGACAGTCTCTTGGCCTTTCCATCACGGCTGCAGGGTGGCGGCCTCAGCTCTGGACATCAGGCAGAAAGAAAGACAAAGGCGTATTTGGTAGCTATCTGCTGTCTGTCTTACTTTACAGTTTAAATGCTAAATATATTTGAAGACAAGTGGCTACTGGATATTTAATAGAAGTATCATTAAATACTTGCTTGCATGTAAATGTATTGTTCTTTAATGTAATGATATCAAATGTGCCCTCATTCACAGTTAAGAAAGATATGATTTTCATTTAGTCTCAAGTCTTGATTTTTGGAGCCAGCAGTTTTCCAAGTTCCTTCCACGGGTAAAGATTATAAGTAACTTAAAAATGACTCATCCTAATGACAAACTGACACCAGTTAAGGTGAAAGGGGTTTAAGGAAATTATGCTCTTATCCCTGAAAATTTTTTAAACCCTTAAGACACATTATCTCTCATAGGCTGGGTTTGCAAGAGGAGCAAAAGCAATTAAGTGAAACTATGTGTTTGTGTATATATATATATGTATATATATTTGCATATACACACACACGTATATATATTACTCCTAGGGAGCCACTCAAAAGATTTTTGCTTCCTGTCCGTACTACTCTATGCTCTAGGAGTCTTAGTTCCAAAGGGAAGAATGCTCCTACCAGGATACAAAACACTGATTCCATTGAACTGGAAGTTAAGAATGCCACCTGGCCAGTTTGGGCTCCTCATGCTTCTGAAATACAGGCAAAGAAGGGAGTTACTGTATTTTCTGGTGTGACTGATTCTGACTATCAAGGAGAAATATGATTGATATTACAGAATGGAGGTAAATAAATATATATATATATACACACACATATGATCTCTGTATATATAATCTCTTTTTTTCCTATGTATTCCATATATTATATATATATTTACAGAAAGATTTATTTCAAGGAAATGGCTCACCTAGTTGTTGAGTCTGGCAAGTCCCAAATCCATGGGTCAAGCATCAGGCTGGTGGCTTCTCCTGACTCACATGGTTGCAGGGGCTGACTTACCCAAAATTGGCAAGTCAGAGGGAAGGCTGCTGAATCACAGGGCTGTGGGGGCTGGCGAACCCCCAGATCTACAGGTCAGATACCAGGCTGCTGGCTCACATCACAAGAACTGTAGGTGAGAGGATGAAGAGCAAGATGCAAGATCGAGATAGGACGAGCCTTGTCAGAAGATCCATATATATTGGATGCAGGCCACATCCCTAAGGAAACTTCCCTTTCAACTGATTTGCTGCTCACAATAGATCACATCGTGAACAGCGATTCTATCACATCTGCAGAACTACATAACATAACCATCACAGTCCACCCCTTGTCAGTTGGCACCTGTACACATCTCTTTAAACCATACATAATCTGTAAATAAAGGTAATTATAAAGTCACATTTGCATCTAACATGATACAACTACCCTGTATACAACCAAAAACGTACTAGCCCCATTCATATCTTGTATTTTATAAGTAATGGAATAAGGAAGGGAAGAAAACAAAGACACTTCTCATATATGTATATACGTACATACATTCATATATATATATGCACACATACATGTATAACAAAACAAGGAGGACATACTAAAAACAATTACAGTTCTTATTTCTTCAGCTGGTCATGTAGTCATAGTTGGTATTTAGAACTACCTACTTCCACCAACCATTCCATATTTCCTTTGTTCTCAGCAAGCACCTCAGCTGGTCATGGTTCTTTCCTTGGTGGTGTGACCCAAACCTTCATTCCTGAAGAGTCTGAGCCATTACTAGTCATGTTGGTTGCTGTAGTTTTCCATTGACTTTAATCACAGGGTATGGTAGTACTAAAAGATGCCCTAAGGGATCTTCTGTATTCCATACATACTCTTATTTGCTTCTATTACGTAATATCAATCCAATTCCTCCTTGATAATCAGGATCACCCCCATGTGTCTGTCAGTTTGTCATACTGTGGGGGCTGGTTTGTCGCTGTGATTCTGGGAGCTATGCCACCGGTATTCAAATACCAGCAGGGTCACCCATGGCAAACAGGTTTCAACTGAACTTCCAGACTAAGACAGACCAAGAAGAAAGACATGGCAGTCTACTTCTGAAAAGATTTGGCCAGTGAAAACCTTATGAACAGCAGCAGAACATTGATATAGTGCCAAAGGATGAGACCCTCAGGTTGGAAGGCACTCAAAAGATGACTGGGGAGGGACTGCCTCCTCAAAGTAGTCAACCGTAATGACGTGGATGGAGTCAAGCTTTCGGGGCCTTTATTTGCTGATGTGGCACAACTCAAAATGAGAAGAAACACCTGTAAACATCCATTAATAACTGGAATGTGGAATGTATGAATATGAACCTAGGAAAGTTGGAAGTCATCAAAAATGAAATGGAACACATAAACATTGATATCCTAGGCATTAGTAAACAGAAATGAGCTGGTATTGACTATTTTAAATAGGACAATCATATGGTCTCCTATGAGGGGAACATCAAGTTGAAGAGGAATGGCATTGCATTCATCATCAAAAAGAACATTTCAAGATCTATCCTGAAGTACAATACTGCCAGTGATAGAATAATAGCCATATGCCTGCAAGGAAGACCAGTTAATACAACTAGTATTCAGATTTAACCACCAACCAATAAGGCCAAAGATTAAGAAATTCAAGATTTCTATCAACTTCTGCAGTCTGAAATTGATGGAATATGCAATCAGGATGCATTGATAATTACTGGTGATTGGAATGCAAAGGGTAAAAACAAAGAAGCAGGATGAGTATCTGGAAAACATGGCCTTGGTGATAGAAATGACACAAGAGATTGCATGATAGAATTTTGCAAGACCAATGGCTTCACTGCATATTGCAAGTACCATTTTTTACCAACATAAACACAGCTGGACCAATAAGCAACATCATGATAAATGGAAAAAAGATTGAAGTAGTCAAGGATTTCATTTTACTTGGATCCACAATCAGCACCCATGGAAGCAGCAGTCAAGAAATCAAAAGATGCATTGGGCAAATCTGCTGCAAAAGACCTCTTTAAAGCCTTAAAAAGCAAAGATGTCACCTTGAAGACTAAGGTGTGTGTGACCTAAGCCATGTTGCTTTCAATTGCTTCCTATGCATGTGAAAGCTGGACAATGAATAAGGAAGACTGAAGAAGAATTGATACCTTTGAATTGTGGTATTGGTGAAGAATATTGAATATACCACAGACTGCCAAAAGAACGAACAAATCTGTCTTAGAAGAAGTACAACCAGAATGCTCCTTATAAGCAAGGATGGAGAGACTACATCTCACAGACTTTGGACACATTGTCAGGAGGGATTGTTCCCTGGAGAAGGACACCATGCTTGGTAAAGCAGGTAAAGTAGAGGGTCATCGAAAAAGAAGGAGACCCTCAATGAGATAGACTGACACAGTTGCTACAACAATGGGCTTAAGCATAACAACTATTGTGAGGATGGCAGAGGACTGGGCTGTGTTTCGTTCTGTTGCACATAGGGTCGTTATGAGTTGGAACCAACTTGATGGCACCTAACAACAACCACAGCAACACTCAGTATCCATCTCACCAGCCAATACAGTAACTCCCTTCTTTGCCTGTTGATCCAGAGGCATTCTTAGTTTTCATTTCAATAGACTCAGCGTTGTTTCTCCTAGTGGGAGCATTCCTCCCTTTGGAATTAAGACCTCTAAAGCATAGGGTTGTGGAGACAGGAAGCAAAAATCTTGTGAGCAGCCTCACAGGTGTAATAGTGAGCGGTGCTTCTCCCATTTGCACCCCTTGATTCCTGGACTCATCAATCCTGGCTATGGGAGAAATAGCACCATATATTGGAAGTTGGTTTAGGACATATACAGCCACCTGGAGAACACTGCCCCAGCCCTGAAAGGTGCTGCCACTTAGCTGGTGCATAATTATGTCTTTAGAAGGCCATTCCATCCTTGTATGGAGCCAGCTGCTTCAGGATGATGGGGAACATGGTAAGACCAGTGAATGCTATGAGCATGGGCCTATTGCTGCACTTTATTTGCTGTGAAGTGAGTGCCTTGATCCGAGACAATTCTATGTGAAAAATGATGTTGGATAAGGCATTCTGTAAGTCCACAGGTGGAAGTTTTAGCAGAGGTATTATGTGTATGGAAGGAGAATCAGTATTCAGAGTAAGTGTCTATCCTACTAAGAACAAAACCCTGCCCTTTCCATGATGGCAGCAGTACAGAGTAATCAATCTGCCACCAGGTTGCTGGCTGATCACTTTGAGGAATGGTGTATCAGGGACTCAGTGTTGGTCTCTGCTGCTGGCAGATTGGACACTCAGCAGTGGCTGTAGCCCAGTCACCCTTGGCGAGTGGAAGTCATTGTTGCTGCACCCATGCATAACCTCTATCACTGCCACTATGGCTGCTTTGTTCATGAGTCCATTGGGGAATATAGGAGTGGCTAGGGTTTTTTTTTTTTTTTTTTTTTTAGGGAAAGAGGTTGACTGGTATCCACAAAATGTGTTATCCTATCCACTTGATTGTTAAAATCTTCCTCGTCGAGGTCACTCTTTGGTGAGCAGTCACATCAGAAACAAATATCTTTCAGACCCATTCAGAGAGGTCTATCTATATGCCTTTTCCCCATACCTCCTTGTCACCAGATTTTCAATCATGCTCCTCCCAAATACATGACCATCCAGACAGATCATTGCCCACAACCCATGAATCAGTATATAATCACACATCTGGCCATTCTCCTTCCAAGCAAAGCAAACAACCACGTGCAGTACTCAAAGTTCTGCCCACTGGGAGGATGTCACTTCACTGATATCCTTCAGGGAGGTCCCAGAAAGGGGTAGCAGTGCAGCTGCTGTCCACTTTCGAGTGGTGCCTGCATATCACAGAGAATCACCTGTAAACCAGGCACAAGTTTCTCTTCCTCAGTGAAATGATCCTAACAAATTCTCCACGAGGACATACATGAAGCATGAAAGAGGGAAGATAATGTGACAGGAGTCAAGACCACAGGTATTTGGCCCCCTTCCTCATGCAACCTACTTGTGCCTTCATGTCCTGCTTGGGCCCAATCTCATATATACCACTTTCATTTAATGATGGAGTGGTGCTGTGCACGTCTGACTTTATGACTTTGTGGGTCAGACAACATCTAGGTCATGATGAGTAACTCAGGCCACATGGTGTCTGGTGGCCCTTAGTTAAACATTAAGTCTCTACTATGGACTAGTAACAAACCAAAGCCATTTCTCAAGGGAGAGTATTATCTGTAGATGATGGCAGTGCTTTACTCCAAAATCCTATGGATCTGCACTGTCATTCACCAATGGCAACCTGCCAAAGACCCCACACAGCATTTCTATCTGCCACTGACCTATCAAGAACATTGGATCAGCTGGATCCTATGACCCAAGTGGCAAAGCAACTTGCATGGCAGACTGAACATGTTGCAGAGCCCTCTCTTCTTCTGGGTCCCACTCAAAGCTAGCAGCCTTTCAAGTCACTTGATAAATATTACAGCATAGCAAACCCAAATGAGAGATATATTGCCTCCAAAAGGCAAAGTGGCCCATGAGGCACTGTGACTCCTTTTTAGTTGTGGGAGGGGCCAGATGTAACAACTTATCCTTCACTTTAAAAGGAATATCTTCAGGTGGGGCCAAGATGGCCAAGTAGTCAAATGCTTCCTGTGGTCCCTCTTACAACAAAGACCTGAAAAAACAAGTGGATCAATTATATATGACAATCCAGGAGCCCTGAACATCAAAGGCAAAGTTGAGGAATCAGACTGAGAAGCAGTGGGAGGGAGAGAGAGCTAAGAAGCAGCAAGGAGTGGCCAGACATGACCTGCCAGGAACCGGCATCCCACAGGCCAGATCCACTGGTGAGGCATGAACACAGTGAGACAAGCAGTGGCATTGGGGACATGTTTTCCACATCAGGAGAGACCAAGTGGCAGGGAGTTCACTCATGCCCACAGAATCAGCAAAAAACTGCACTCTTGGCATAAGATAAGTACTTGTGTCTAATCTACCACATGACCAAAAAACATCCCTTTGGAAAATACTCTCCCCCATTTAACAGACCCCTCCTCTATCTGCACCAGATCCCAAGCCAGCTTCAGTGATAGTTGCTTTCTCTGTGCTGGAAATAAGACCTGTCATGTGTCCTGAGCCATTTTCCTGCCTTGGAGAAAGACCAAATTAACAAATGGGAGAAAAAATAATCTGCCAGTTCCCCTAAGCTGGGAACTCAGGGCAGAAACATCTCCTTTGCCTAAGCATAGGCATAAATAGTCCATGGACTTTGAATACTTTTCACCCCTGAATAGACCTCTGTGGGCCGATTTCAACACTGTAGGCCCTCATCACACAGTACAATACGGTATATACCTGAAGTCTAACTTCAGCTGTGTCAGCTATATGGTGGAGAGGCACATTTGGGACATCTGACACCGCTCTTTCTATAAAGCACGGTGCTTTATAGAAACCATGCAGGCAAGAAGGCATTGGGATGACATATATAAAGCCTTGAAGGAGAAAAACTGCCAGCCAAGAATTATATATCCGGCAAAGCTGTCTCTCAAATATGAAGGTGAAATTAGTACATTTCCAGATAAACAGAAATTTAGGGAATTTGTAAAAACCAAACAAAAAATAGAAGAAATACTAAAGGGAGTCCTCTGATTAGAAAATCAACATCAGATAACAACCTAAGACTAGAAAACAGGACAGAGCAACCCGATATCAACCCAGACAGAGAAATCACAAAAATAAATCAAAGCTAGAATGCTCAAAACAGGGAAACAGAGGTGTCATTATGTAAAAGATCACAACATTAAAAGGAAAAAGAGGGATTAAAAAATGTAGTAATAGATCTTTCATATGAAGAGAAAGTCAAAGTGATATAAAGAAAAAAAAAATTTGGTTTAAGCTTAGAAAAATAGGGGTAAAAATTAAGGTTACCACAAAGGAAACTAATGATCGTACACATCTAAATAAAAAAAAGAAAAATATAAAGACTCAGCAAATGCAAAAGGAACAACAATGAAAAAGAGGAAAAGACAATGTATAACAAGAAACGACTCAGCACTGAAAATTAAGTGGAACAAAGAAACTGTCAACAACACGCTAAAAAAAAAATGACAGCACTAAACTCATAAAAAAAAAAAATGATTCCACTGAACGTAAATGGACTAAATACACCAATAAAGAGACAGAGAGTGGCGGAATGGATTAAAAAACACGATCCGTCTATATACTACCTACAAGAGACACACCTTAGACTTAAAGACACAAACTAAAACCCAAAGGATGGAAAAAAAATATATCAAGCAAACAATCAAAAAAGAGCAGGAGTGGCAATATTAATTTCTGACAACATAGACTTTAAAGTAAAATTCACCACAAAGGATAGGGAAGGACAACATATAATGATTAAAAGTCAATATACCAGGAGGGTATAACTATAAATATTTATGCACCCAATGACAGGGCTCCAAAATACATAACAAACTCTAACAGCATTGGAAAGTGAGATAGACAGCACCTTAATAGTAGGAGACTTCAACATACCACTTTCAGTGAGGGACAGAACATTCAGAAAGAAGCTCAATAAAGACACGGAAGATCTAAATGCCAATATCAGCCAACTTGACTTCATAGACGTATACACAACACTCCATCCAACAGCATCCAAGTATAATTTCTTTTCCATGCACATGGAACATGCTCTAGAATGGACCACATATTAGGCCATAAACAAGCCTTAACAGAACCCAAAACATTGAAACATTACAAAGCATCTTTTCTGACGATAAAGCCATAAAAGTAGAAATCAATAAGAGAAAAAGCAAGGAAAAAATCAAACACAAGGAAACTGAACAACACCTCGCTCAAAAACTACTGGGTTATAGAAGACATTAAGGATGGAAAAAAGAAATTCATAGAATCAAATAAGAATGAAAGCACTTCCTACCAGAACTTCAGACACAGCAAAAGCAGTGCTCACAGGTCAATTTCTAGAAATAAATGCATACATCCAAAAAGAAGAAAGGGCCAAAATCAAAGAATTATCCCTAAAACTGTAACAGATAGAAAGAACAGCAAAATGAGCCCTCGGGCAACAGAGGAAAGCAAATAATAAAAATTAGAGCAGAATTAAATGAAATAGAGAACAGAAAAATAATTGAAAGAGTCAACAAGACCAAAAGCTGGTTCTTTGAAAAGATTAACAAAATCAATAAACCATTGGCCAAATGACAAAGAAAAACAGGAGAAGTAAATAACCTGAATAAGAAATGAAATGAGCGCTATCACAAGAGACTCAACTGAAATGAAAAGAATCATATCAGAATACTATGAAAAACTGTACTCTAAGAAATCTGAAAACCTAGAGGAAATGGACAAATTTCTAGAAACACACTACCTACCTAAACTAACAAAAAGAGAGACAGAACAACTAAATAAACCTATAACAAAAGGAGATTGAAAAGGTAATTTAAAAAACTTCTAACAAAATTCTCCAGCCCTGATGGCTTCACTGGAGAATTCTATGAAACTTTCAGAGAAAAGTTAACATCACTACTACTAAAGGTATTTCTAACATAGAAAAGGATGGAATACCCCCAAACTCATTCTATGAAGCCAGCATAACCATGATTCCAAAAGCAGGTAAAGACACCACAGAAAAAGAAAATTACAGACCAATATCCCTCATGAACTTAGACGCAAAAATCCTCAACAAAATTCTAGCCAATAGAATTCAATGACATATCAAAAATTAATTTACCATGACCAAGTGGGTTTCATACGAGGTATGCAGGGATGGTTCAACATTAGAAAAACAATCAATGTAATCCATCACACAAAAGACAAGAACCACATGATCTTATCAATTCACTCAGGAAAAGCATTTGACAAAGTCCCTTAGCAATTCATGACAAAAACTCTCAGCAAAGTAGGAATAGAGGGGAAATTCCTCAACATAATAAAGGGCATTTATGCAAAGCCAACAGGCAACATCATCCTAAACAGAGAGAGTCTGAAAGCACTCCCCTTGAGAACGGGAACCAGGCAAGGATGTCCTTTATCACCATTCTTAATCAACGTTGTGCTGCAGGTCGTAGCTAGAGCAATTAGGCTAGAAAAAGAAATAAAGGCCATATGAATTGGTAAGGAAGAAGTAAAAGTATCTCTATTTGCAGATGATCTGATATTATACACGGAAAACCCTAAAGAATGCAGAAGATAATTACTGGAACTAGTAGATTTCAGGAAAGCATCAGTATATAAGATAAAATACAAACATCAGTTAGATTCCTCTATACCAACAAAGAATGTTGAAGAGGAAATCACCAAATCAATACCATTTACAATAACCTCCAAGAAGATAAAATACTTAGGAATAAATCTAAACAGAGACATAAAGGACCTATACAAAGAAAACTACAAGACACTACCACAAGAAACCAAAAGAGACCTACTTAAGTGGAAAAACATACCTCGCTCATGGATAGGAAGGCTCAACACTGTGAAAATGATAATTCTACCCAAAGCAACCTATAGATACAATGCAATCCCGATCCAAATTCCAATGACATTTTTTAATGAGATGGAGAAACAAATCACCAACTTCATGTGGAAAAGGAAGAGACCCTGGATAAGTAAAGCATTACTGAAAAAGAACAAAGTGGGAGGCCTCACACTACCTGATTTTAGAGCCTATTATACTTCTGCAGTACTGGTACAACAACAGATACATAGGCCAATGGAACAGAATTGAGAATCCAAACATAAATTCATCCACCTATGAAAAAAAAATGAGCAGCTGATATTTGACAAAGGTCTCAAGTCCATCAATTGGGAAAAAGTCTCTTTAACAAATGGTGCTGGCATAACTGGATATTCATCTGCAAAAAAATGAAACAAGACCTGTACCTTATACCATGCACAAAAGCTAACTCAAAATGGATCAAAGACCTAAATATGAAATCTAAAATGATAAAGATTATGGAGGAAAAAGTAGGGACAACTTAGGAGCCCTAATACATGGCATAAACAGAATACAAAACATTACTAACAGTGCACAAATGACAGAAAAGAAACTAAATAACTGGAGCTCCTAAAAATTAAACAATTATGCTCATCCAAAGGCTTCACCAAAAGAGTGAAAATACAACCTACAGACAGAAAAAAAAAATTGGCTATGACCATATTCAATCAACATCTAATCTCTAAAATCTACAAGATACTGCAAAACCTCAACAAAAAAAGGCAAATAGTCTAATTAAAAAATGGGCAAAGGATATGAACAGACACTTCACTAAAGAAGACATTCAGGTGGCTACCAGATACATGAGGAAATGCTCATGAACATTAGCCATTAAAATGCAAATCAAAACCACAATGAATTACCATCTCACCCCAACAAGGCTGCCATTAAGCCAAAAAAACACAAAATAATAAATGGTGGAGAGATTGGAACACTTATACACTGCTGGTGGGAACGTAAAATGGTAAAACCACTTTGGAAATTGATTTGGCGCTTCGTCGAAAAGCTAGGAATAGAACTAACATACAATCCAGCAATCCCACTCCTTGGAATATATCCTAGAGATACAAGAGCCTTCACAGGGATAGATATATGCAAACCCATGTTCATTGGTTCACTGTTTACAATAGCAAAAAGATGGTATATTCACACCATGTAATACTATGAAACGATGAAGAACAAGGATGAATCCGTGAAACATCTCATAACATGGATGAATACGGAAGGCATTATGCAGAGTGAAATTAGTCAGTCACAGAAGGACAAGTATTGTATGAGACTACTTTTATAAAAACTCAAGAAAAGGTTTAAACAGAAGAAAACATTCTTTGATGGTTACGAGGTTGAGGGGGGAGGGAGAGGGTATTTGCTAATTAGATAGCAGAGAAGAATTATTTTAGGTGACGGGAAGGAAAACACACAATACAGGGGAAGTAAGACCAACTGGACTAAACCAAAAGCTAAGAAGCTTCCTGAATACAACCAGACACTTCAAGGGACAGACTAGCAGTGGCAGGGGCCTGGGGACCAGGGTTTTAGGGGATATCTAGGTCAACTGGCATAACAAAGTGTATTAAGAAAACGTTCTGCCTCCCACTTTGGTTGGTCGCATCTGGGGTCTTAAAAACTAGCAAGCAGCCATCCAAGTTGCATCAATTGGTCTCAACCCACCTAGACCAAAGGAGAATAAAGAACACCAAAGACACGAGGAAAATCTGAGCCCAGGAGACAAGGTCACATAAGCCAGAGACTATATCAGCCTGAGACTAGAAGAACTAGATGGTGCCTGGCTACCACCAATGACTGCCCTGACAGGAAATACAACAGAGAATCCTGATGGAGCAGGAGAAATGTAGGATGCCGACCTCAAATTCTAGTAGAAAGATGAGACTCAGTGGTCTGACTGAGACTGGAGGGGCCCTAGAGGTCATGGTCCCTAGACTCTCTGTTAACCCAAAACGAAAACCATTCCTGAAGCCAACTCTACAAAGATTAGACTGCAGTATAAGACATAAAATGATACTGGTGAGGAGTGTGCTTCTTAGCCCAACTAGACACATGAGGCAATGTGGGCAGCTCCTGTCTGGAGGCAAGATGAGAACACAGAGGGGGGGACAGGAACCAGTTGAATGGACATGGGAAATACAGGGTGGAGAGAAGGGGTGTGCTGTCAAGTTTTAGGAAGAGCAACTAGGGTCACAAAACAATGTGTGTACAGGATTTTGTATGAGAAACTGACTTGAATTGTAAACTTTCACTTAAAGCAGAATTAAATAAATAAATGGAATATCTCAACATGCTCCATGCCACTGGACCCCTAGAAACTTCAGAGATGGAAGGCGCCTGAATTATTGTAGAGTTAATTTCCCACCCTGTAGTACGCAAATGTCTTATCAATATGTCTACAGTCATTGATACTTCTTCCTTACCAAGTCCAATCAGCATAATGTCATCAATGTAATGAACTGGCGTGATGTCTTGTGGAAGGAAAAGGTGATCTAGTTTTTTTTCGGACTATATCATGACATAGGTCTATAGAGTTGCTATATCCCTGAGAAATCACATCCGCTCCAAGTTGACACATAACCTTAGCCATCACAACATCTTAAACAAATTTATGTCTCTTTTTGTTTAAAAAAAAAAAACCAACACTGCTGATGTATTCAATATTGGCACACTCACCACTCTTTCCATTAATTTATTTGCTGGAGTTATGAGAAGCATTCTTCTCCACTAACTAATTTAATTTTGTTCAGTTCTGTGACTGTCATAGTTTATATTTGTCTATCTGAATGTACCAAACCTGGTCAGGTTTGATTTGATGACAGTATAATTCCCTATTGTCCCTACCCATACAAGTATTTATAATTGGAAAATAATAGTTAAGGTACCTCCAAACAATTGTGAATTCACATTCTAATTATTGTTCCAAATAACAGTATCCCAAAGTGGATTTGGATTATCACTTTATAATAGTTTGGTCTCTGATTTCATTTTCCTCTTTATTAAATTTTTTCATAATAGCAAATACCATTCAGTGCTCCACATACATGTTAAGGAAAATTTGCAAGGAAAAGTGCAATTGGCAATTACCTCCTCTCTAGAGTTACAATAAAATTATATTTCATATTTCCCACAGTTAAGTGATGATGGTCTTTGATTTGGTGGCCAAACTCATGTTTTGATTTATGATACGATGGTGGGAGGCAAAGGGACTTAAAAGAATATTAATACTTTAAATAAAGTATTGACCCTAGTATTCCATCTGTTCAACATCTTGTGTACCTAAATGTTTGATTTACTTCTCAACTGCATCACTTCTTCCTAACTGGTCAAAAGGTGTTCTAAGTTAACACTTATCTTGTGTTTTCTCTGAGTCATCTTTGACTCCCAATTCCTTCCACCCGCCCAGACACTAGGTTTACACCTTGACTTGAATCCATATCCTCTTTAAGTAGACTTAAAAGTGTAGAGAATATTTGTCATAATTTCATTTATTTGAAAGGTTGTGAATGTGGCAATAAAACCTAAAAAAAACCATTGCCATCAAGTCCATTCCAACTCATACTGACCCTTAGCGACCCTATAGGACAGAGTAGAACTGCCCCATAGGGTTTCCAAGGAGTGCCTGGTGGATTTGAACTGCAGACCTTTTAGTTAACAAACTCTTAACCACTACACCACCAGGGTTTCCAGAATGTAGAGATTGAACATAAAAATGCCTATAAATCAAGAGAATATATGAAACATCCATCCTGATTTGAACTAATTATTTGTTTTTAGTGTAACCATTATTTTGTCACTCAAAGCAACATTAAAGATGAAAGAGGTGTGCATTTTCAAAGGGCAATTAAATCTTAAATGAAAATTGTATCAGTGACAGTGATAGTTATTTTATTTGTCAACTCGGCGAAGTTATGGAACCCAGTGGTTTGGCCAAATGCTAGTCTAGTTGCTGTTATGGACTAGTTATGTGTGATTAAATCAGTTGGCCTTGGGTACAGCAGGTTATCTTACATAATGTCATCGAATGTAATGCAATGTAATCACTTCCCATATTGTAATCTTATACAATATGATTAATTAATCAGCTGAAAAGGAAGTTTCCCCAGGGTATGTTCTGCCTCCAGATGATAAATAGACGTTTTGGTGGAACTCTCACTTAACTCTTCATTCTTCCTATCATCTGGCATATGAATCTTAGACCAGAAAGGACCAATAACCCTCAGAAGTCATGGGTTAAATACACATATGCCAGTCTGCAGCACAGACTAGAGAGGATCCTGATGATAATTGTGGGTTCCTAGTTCCAGCTTTCTGCCTTTAGGCCAATGGAACCTCATTCAAACCCATCAGAGGCTTCATGGGATAAAAGACCTGGTGATCTGCTCTTGTAAAGATTTTCAGCCTAGGAAACCCTATGGGACACTGTGAGTCAGAATCTACTCAAGTTCGCACAACAACAACACTTCCCTGTGAAGGTGGCTTCTCAGTAAACACGTTAGAGTTTAGCTTTGACTCTGTGGCATGCAGGAATCTCCAACCTGTCACCTGAGCTGTGGATTTGGGGCTTGCCAGCCCCCCACAATTGCATGAGCCAATTCTTTAAAGTAAATTTCACTCTCTCTCTCTACATATACATATTTAATGTGATATATTAGCTATTGAACTAAAAAATGGCGTATGCCATTTTAGTAGAATGAGATGAACTGGATTATAAAATTTTTAGTGGATGTAGGGTACTAAGATTTTTACTACCACATTTTCTACAAAAAGAATATTCCACATATTCTACAACAAAGAAAATAAGTCAGTGAACTTAGTTGTTTCAACAATCAATGTAAAATTCTGTAGATTTCCCACAACAAAAAATTGAATTTTGCCAATTTTGCTTTAATTGGCTCATACTTCAATTTTGATACTTATTTCATAATAAATGCTGTAATTATAAATGAACAAATGAAAAGATGTCATAAAAGAAAATTTACTGATTAGAAAACAGATATTAAAACAATTTGCTATATTTTATTTTTAGGTAGGTCTTTCATCTCTAACATGTTATAATTCAAAACATTTGTTTCTATTCTTTGTTTTCACAAATTCTTCAATGATTTCATCACAATTAATCTGCTGAACACTATCTACTTCCATACATAATAAGGATAATGAATCGAGTCTTAAATCATTGTTGTACACTGAGAATTTCTGAGTCTCTTTAGGGATGAAAATGAGTGTTCTGTTGTGCAGTTTGTGATCATTAAAATTAGTAAAATGTGTAAAGGAAGTTCAACATTGGGAAAGGCGCATTGTATTTTATCTTCTATTATGGAATCATATATGCCTACCTTAGCAAAATTTGTCTTTCCTGAATCTGTAAACTTAGTTCTCATGTAAGAATGAAATTGTCACACTGCTCTATAAAGATTTGTATTTAAGTCACCGGGACAAGCCTACCCTAATTTCTTGGATGCCTTCATGCATTCTTTATCAGGTATATCTACATTGTTGAAGAAGGCAAATGTAGTTGAAAGAACTTCATAAACTTTGACCCTTCTTTTCATGTAAGATTCAAGTGTGTCATTGATGGTATAGTATGTGGTTATGTGAAATTGATCTCTGGCACATGATAACTTCCAGAACACTTCTGTCATTTACTTGTTTCTTTCTAGTGCTTCTGTGACAGTGAACTGCTTGATAATCAGTATTTGGCAGTATTTGTTCTGTAGTGTTTTCAAAATTTTCAAAATCTTCTCTTACATTATGTAAATACCCTGTTAATGACTGGTAGAGGTCTGTGCATGTCTTTAAATTTACTTCTCAATCTTGGAGAGCTTGACTCATCCGATGAAAATGCTGCAATATACTATTCCACATAAGCAAAACGAATACATACTCTAGTGTTTGCATTTTGTTGGCGATGTTTTCAGCTTCTCTTTAGGTATGTCCTTTTTGTTTCTGGTCTTCAGCTATATTTTCTAAGGCATCTGGAATCAGCTCTTGCTTCCGAACATGTATTAGAAAGTGCTGTGCGATGAATTGCTTAAAACGGCCATTCTAGCCATGGTCTTTGTGACTCACACACATTGATTGAGACTATATCAATAAAGTATATGGAACACCAATAAAGGGATTGGTCAGTTTTGCCAACCTTTTAGGCTTAAAAAGAGGCATCCCAGAGGCATGAGTGGATTTTCCTACCACAAAGAAAGAAGAGCCGGGAGGGGAATGCATCTTTTGGACCCAGGAGCCCTGCACTGAGAAGCTCCTGTAACCAGGAGATCGAGAGAGAGAGCTGTAACAGCAAAGACGATGAGAAGCAGCGACAGAGAAATGTCTGGCAGCAGAACCAGGAGACCTGCAGGAGACAGCTTGGCCCACAGAATGAGAAAGCTGAGCACCTTCAGGCAGGAGGCTTGCTAGTGGAGTGAGGTGCCTTGGGGCACTTATAAACAGAGCTAAAAAAGCTTTGTAACACTTGCCCAAGCAGGCAGAGGCCGAGGGGCCAGAGAGATGCGTGTTTGTGGGCATGGCTGAGAAGAGGCTGTCCTGATCGAAAAGCTGTATCCTGAGCATTCCTGAATCTGAACTGTAACTTGTTACTTTCCTAATAAACCCTATAACTGTGAGTATCCTCTGCGAGCTCTGTGTGGCCTTTGCAATGAGTTATCGAACTCAGCAGAGAAGTAGAGTGCCGTGGGAAGGGCAGAAGGTATCAGAATTGGTAAAAAGGTTGGAAGGTGGGGTGTGTCTGACCTCTGCCTCACAGGACTCAGCCTCGGGTTGTTGATCTTGATTCTCCTTCCCCCTTGTGAAGTTAGAGGAGGTCAGACGCTGCCTCCACACCATTTTTACAGAAAGATATTTTAATATTCAATCATTGCCTAAATGTCTTTTAAGAACTGCCTCACCAGTGAGCAGAGGTGGCAAAAAGTGTGTAAAGTAAATGAACAGTAGAAAAAAAAAAAATCAATCACTTCTGGGCAACAATCTACTGCTCTATGTTCTACAAAATTATGTGAATGCACTGTACATGGTATGAAAACGCCATATTCATTACATTCTAAAATTTTATATTGCATATCTTTATAACATCCTGACATATTGGCAGCACTGGTATAGGACTGGCTTCTGCACTTAGAAAATCAATCTTGCAAACTTTTCATAAATGGTGAAGTACTTTATTTGCAATTTCTTCATTGGTATGACTTTTTAAGGTAGTTGTTGTTGTTAGGTGCCATTGAGTTAGTTCTGACTCATAGCCACCCTAAGTACCACAGAACGAAACACTTGCTGGTCCTGTGCCATCCTCACAATTGTTATGCTTGAGCCCATTGTTGCAGACACTGTGTCAATCCATTTTGTTTAGGGTCTTCCTCTTTTTCTCTGACCCTCTACTTTACTAAGCATGATGTCCTTCTCCAGGGACTGATCCCTCCTGACAACATGTCCAAAGTCTGTGAGGCATAGTCTCGCCATTCTTGCTTCTAAGAAGCATTCTGGATGTACTTCTTCCAGGACAGATTTGTTCATTCTTTTGGCAGCCTCTGGTATATTCAGTATTCTTTGCCAAGGCCACAATTCAAAGGCATCAATTCTTCTTCGGTCTTCCTTTTAAGCTAGTAAATGTAACAAACTGCCTGACAGATTTTCCCTCTGTTGAAGATGGGTATTTTAAAGCAATACTTAGCTTATCTGCATGGGAAAGATCAGGAGTGGAATCTACAAGAGAAACTGAAATATCAAGCTATACTTATTTCACTGAAAATAGTTGATCGAACTTTATCACCTATTAAGCTTATTAATTCTTCACACATTGTCTTAGACATATACAATGGGTTACCTTTCCTGTGTTACCAGCTTTTGAGATATGACCTGCTAAAAATGGATCAAACTGAGTAACATGTTAAAGTAAGCCTCCAGAATTTCCACTTTGTGGGGAACAAAAAACATTTCATTTGTTCCTCAAAAAGATAGTCCACATTCAGCGATTGTTATAATGACAACAACAACACATTGCAAAATGGCTTTCCGATACTGATGTTGCAAACAAAATAATATACAGAGACAACTGATGGAGAATACAGTAGCCACTCCCTCTTATAATTTTCACAGTTATATTGAAACCTAGAAATATATTTTGGCTACAAAACTTTACCACCTGAAATTTTCAACAAGAATTTTCCAGTGGTTCACTGTGATGCTGAAAATCATTTCACCCTCTTTCCATCCAATAATTTACTTCATTCCAAGAAAAATTTTTCCACAAAACGGTACCTGTGTCTCGGGTCTGCAAATAAGACAATTTCAAATTCTAAAATAGTTTCACTTTCTACACCATTTTTTTTTCTACAGCAAGGATTGGATGTGGAATTTCGAATAAATTCTGTTATATTCATATTGCTATTAGTAATTTCAGCACTAGTAGTACCAGTACAATGATTTTCACCCATTAAACCTGAGCACTCAAAAGAAGAAGTCTCTTCTGATTCACTATGTTCTAAAAAGGAAGTTAATTTTGGAATTGTCTTTAGGGATTCACAAATTCTTTTCTTTTTATCTTCTGCAAACTTTGGTTTTTGCACTACACTTAGCTGTTGCTGCTTCATTTTACCTGGATATAAAATTATGTCACTTTTAAAATTTGATTCTGACATAGCGAATAAATTTGAAAAATTGAAAATAAAATTTATAAAGCAAATCAAATTTATAAAATAAAATTTAATTCAAATTTGGATGTTAACACAAAATTTATATTTGAAAATTAGTAAGTAAAAAAAAAAATTGATGTGGGAGAGGCAGGGCCAAGATGGCAGAGTAGTCAGACACTTCCGGCGAACCTTCTTACAACAAAGGCCTAAAAAACAAGTGAAACGAGTATATTTATAACAAGCGAGGAGCCCTGAACATCAAAGGCAAAGTTAGAAAACAGATTGAGCATCAGGAGGGAAAGATGGTTCAGAAGCAGAGAGGAGTTGCCAGGCCTGAATTGCCAGGAACCCTCAGGCTGTGGTGGGCTGGTGGTAGCATTCAGCTGCAGTGTGCTCAGGGAGAAACAGCCAGCTGCACAGCCTAGTCACACTTCTGGAACCAGAGAATAGCGCTCTTGGCAAAAGCTAAGTACTTCCATATATTTTACCGCACCTCCAGCCACCAGGCCAGCTTCGGTGGCTATCAATTTCCCTGGGCCTGAGATACATCCTGATGTGTGCACTAAGCTATTTTCCCAGTCTTGGAGACAGAATAAATTCACAACTGGGGGAAAGATAATCTGCCAGCTCCACTAAACTGGGAAGCTCAGGATACAAGTGGCTCCTGTCCAGACATAAACAGTCCATGGATTTTGAATACCTTTCCCCCCTGCATGGACCTGTGTGGGCCTATTTCAAGAGAATAGGCCATCGTTGGCAGACTGCAACTATTTCAGCTGTGCAGTGGAGAGGTGGGTGTTTGATGTTTGACACCACTTTGCCTATTAAACAGGGTCCTCACCTACTCACATCAGGGGCCTAAGGACTGGTGGCTCAACTTAGGTCACTGAGCCACCCATGACAGGAGTCCAAGGATAACTGGTACCTCCCAGCCCTTACGAACAAAAGCATTGGGTGCCCGTGTCTGTCGGCAGAACCCACCCACCTGTGTGTTCTAGGGAACAGGAATGTGCTTTCCTCACAGACATTTGGGGGACAGTTGTAAGCCTCCTGCCTTGTTCAGAGCATGACTCCCTGCTGTAACCAGATACCGGTACCTACACCAACCACCCCTGTCCCTCTAAGACTGTAGGACAGAGCCTGTACCACACACTTGATGACCAATTACCTGGACACCTGAGCTCAATCCATACCAGAAAAGTGAATGGACTTCTAGGCACATATACCTGGTAACAGTTCTAGCCATCTGGTGACAGGATGTTAGAGCTTCAAAGTCAAAAATAATCAAGCTAGCTCACTCAAGCAATCTATTTGGACATATCAAAAAAGACAAAGCAAGAAGTTAGGATACAGTAAGCAAACATAAAATAAACTAATACCATAACTTATAGGCGGCTTGGAGACAACAGTCAATATCAAATCACATAAAGAAGCAGACCATGATCGCTTCAACAAGCTGTCAAAACACAGAATCAAGGGATCTTCTGGATGAAGGTGCATTCCTGGAATTACCAGATGTAGAATAAAGAAGATTATTATACAGAACTCTTAAAGACATTGAGAACGAGATAAGGAACGAGATCAGGCAATACACAGAACAAGCCAAGGAACACACAGATAAAGCAGTTGAAAAAATTAAAAAGGTTATTCAAAAACATAATGAAAAATTTAATAAGCTACAAGAATCCATAGAGAGACAACAATCAGAAATTCAGAAGATTAACGATAAAATTACAGAATTAGACAATGCAATAGAAAGTCAGAGGAACAGAACTCAGCAAGTGGAAGGCAGAATTGGTGAGATTGAAGATAAAGCACTTGGCACAAACATATTCAAAGAAAAATCAGATAAAAGAATTAAAAACAAAAATGAAGAAACCCTAAGAATCATGTGGGACTCTTTCAAGAGAAATAACCTACAAGTGATTGGAGTACCAGAACTAGGGAGGGATAACAGAAAATACAAAGAGAATTGTTGAAGATTTATTGGCAGAAAACTTCCCTGATATCGTGAAAGAGGAGAAGATACCTATCCAAGGTGCTCATCGAACTCCATATAAGGTAGATCTTAAAAGAAAGTCACCAAGACATATTATAATCAAACTTGCCAAAACCAAAGATACAGAGCGGATTTTAAGAGCAGCTAGGGATAAACAAAAAGTCACCTACAAAGGAGAGCCAATAAGAATAAGCTGGGACTACTCAGCAGAAACCATGCAGGCAAGCAGGCAATGGGATGACTTATATAAAACTCTGAAGGAAAAAAATTGCCAGCCAAGACTCATATACCCAGAAAAGCGGTCTCGCAAATATGAAGGCAAAATTAGGACATTTCCAGATAAAGAGAAGTTTAGGGAATTCATAAAAATCAAACCAAAACTACAAGAAATACTAAGGGGAGTTCTGTGGTTAGAAGATCAATAATATCAGATATCAACACAAGACTATAACACTGGACAGAGCAATCAGAGGTCAACCCAGATAGGGGAACCACAAAAACAAATCAAGATAAAAAAATGCTCAAAACAGGGAAACAGAGATGTCATTAAGAAAAAGAAGACAACATTAAAATCATAAAGAGGGACTAAGGAATGTAGTCATAGATTTTTCATATGGAGAGGAAGATGAGGTGATATAAAGAAATAAAAATTAGGTATAAATATAGAAAAATATGTGTAAATATTAAGGTAACCACAAAGGAGACTAACAATCCTACTCATCAAAACAAAAATAAGAGAAAAATAGAGACTCAGCAGAAACAAAATCAATAACAACTAAGAAGAGGAAAAGATAATATATAAACTACTCAGCTCAAAAAATTAAGTGGGAAAAGAAACTGTTAACAGCACACAAAAACACATCAAAATGACAGCACTAAACTCATAAAAAACCCCCAAAAACTCATACCTATCCATAATTATGCTGAATATTAATGGACTAAATGCACTGATAAGGAGACAGAGAGTGGCAGAATGGATTAAAAAAATGATCCGTCTATATGCTGCCTACAAGAGACACACCTTAGACTTAGAGACACAAGCAAACTAAAACTCAAAGGATGGAAAAAAATATACCAAGCAAACAACAAAAAAGAGCAAGAGTGGCAATGTTAATTTCTGACAAAACAGATTTTAAAGTTAAATCCACCACAAAGCATAAGGAAGGAAACTACATAATGATTAAACGGACGATATACCAAGAGGATATAACCATATTAAATGTTTATGCACCCAATGATAGGGATGCAAGATACATAAAACAAACTCTAACAGCATTGAAAAGTGAGATAGACAGCTCCATAATTACAGTAGGAGACTTCAACACACTATTTTGGTGAAGGACAGGACATCAAGAAAGAAGCTCAATAAAGACACGGAAGATCTAAATGCCACAATCAATCAGCTCGACCTTATAGACATAAACAGAACACTCTACCCAGCAGCAGCCAGGTATACCTTCTTTTCCAATGCACATGGAGTATTCTCTAGAATAGACCACATATTAGGTCATAAAGCAAGCCTTAGCAGAATCCAAAACACTGAAATATTACAAAGCATCTTCTCTCACCATAAGGCCATAAAAGTATAAATCAATAACAGAAAAAGCAGGGAAAAGTCAAACACTTGGAAACTGAACAATACTCTGCTCAAAAATGAATGGGTTATAGAAGACATTAAGGATGGAATAAAGAAATTCATAGAATCCAATGAGAATGAAAACACTTCCTATCAGAACCTTTGGGACACAGCAAAAACAGTGTTCAGAGGTCAATTTATATTAATAAATTCATACATACAAAAAGAAGAAAAGGCCAAAATCAAAGAATTATCCCTACAACTTGAACAAATAGAGAGCAACAAAAGAAACTCTCATGCACCAGAAGAAAGCAAATAATAAAAATTAAAGCACAATTAAATGAAATAGAGAACAGAAAAACAATTCAAAAAGTTAACAGACCAAAAGCTGATTCTTTGAAATAATTAACAAAATTGATAAACCATTGGCCAAACTGACAAAAGAAAAACAGGAAAGAAAGCAAAAAACCCAAATAAGAAATGGAGAGAGCCTGAAAGCATTCACCCTGGAGATTGGGAACCAGACAAGGATGCCCTTTATCATCACTCTTCTTCAACATTGCGCTGGAGGTCCTAGCCAGAGCAATTAGGCTAGATAAAGAAATAAAGGGCATCCAGATCGGTAAGGAAGAAGTAAAAGTATCTCTATTTGCAGATTACATGATCTGACACACAGAAAACCCTAAAGAATCCTCAAGAAAAGTACTGAATCTAATAGAAGAGTTCAGCAGACTATCAGGACACAAGATAAACACACAAAAATCAGTTGGATTCCTCTACATCAACAAAAAGAACATCGAAGAGGAAATCACCGTTTACAATAACCCCCATCAAGATAAAATACTTAGGAATAAATCTTACCAGAGACATAAAACACCTATACAAAAAAAACTACTAGACACTGCTGCAAGAAACCAAAAGAGACGTACCTTGCTCATGGGTAGGAAGACTCAACATTGTGAAAATGTCTATACTACCAAAAGCCACCTATAGATACAATGCAATTCCAATCCAAATTCCAATGACATTTTTTAATGAGATGGAGAAACAGATCACCAACTTCATATGGAAGGGAAAGAGGCCCCAGAGAAGTAAAGCATTACTGAAAAAGAAGAACAAAGTGGGAGGCCTCCTTCTACCTGATTTTAGAATCTATTATACAGCTTCAGTAGTCAAAACAGCCTGGTACTGGTATTAGTACTGGTACAACAACAGATGCATAGATCTTTGGAACAGAATTGAGAATCCAGACATAAATCCATTCACATATGAGCAGCTGATATTTGACAAAGACCCAAAGTCAGTTAAATGGGGAAAAGACAGTCCATTTAACAAATGGTGCTGGCAAAACTGGATATCCATCTGCAAAAAAATGAAACAAGACCCATACTTCACACTATGCACAAAAACTAACTCAAAATATATCCAAAACCAAAACCAAGCCCATTGCTGTCGAGTTGATTCTGACTCATAGCGACCCTAAAGGACAGAGTAGAACTACCGCATAGGGTTTCCAAGGAGCACCTGGTGGATTCAAACTGGTGACCTTTTGGTTAGCAGCCATAGTTCTTAACCACTACAACACCAGGGTTTCCAAAGACCTAAATATAAAATCTAAAATGATAAAGATCACAGAAGAAGAAATAGGGACAACGCTAGGAGCCCTTATACATGGCCTTATACAAAACATTACTAACAATGCAGAAGAGAAACTAGATAACTGGGAGCTCCTAAAAATCAAACACCTATGCTCATCCAAAGACTTCACCAAAAGAGTAAAAAGATCACCTACAGACTGAGAAAAAGTTTTTAGCTATAACATTTCTGATCAGTGCCTGATGTCTAACATCTACCTGATACTGCAAAAACCTAACTACAAAAAGACAAATAACCCAATTAAAAAATAGGTGAAGGATATGAACAGACACTTCACTAAAGAAGACATTCAGGTAGCTAACAGATACATGAGGAAATGCTCATGATTATTAGCCATTACAGAAATGCAAATCAAAACTACAATGAGATTCCATCTCACGCCAACAAGGCTGGCATTAATCCAAAAAACACAAAATAATAAATGTTGGAGAGGTTGTGGAGAGACTGGAACACTTACACACTGCTGGTGGGAATGTAAAATGGTACAGTCACTTTGGAAATCAATTTGGTGCTTCCTTAAAAAACTAGAAATAGAACTACCATACGATCCTGCAATCCCATTCCTTGGAATATATCCTAGAGAAATAAGAGCCTTTACATGAAGAGAAACATGCGCACCCATGTTCACTGCAGCACTGTTTACAATAGCAAAAAGATGGAAGCAACCAAGGTGCCCATCAACAGATGAATGGATAAATAAACTATGGTATATTCACACAATGGAATACTACACAGAAATAAAGAACAATGATGAATCTGTGAAACATTTCATAACATGGAGGAATTTGGAAGGCATACAACTCGAGAAATAGTTTAAACAGAGAAGAAAATAATCTTTGATGGTTATGAGAGTGGGGAGGGAACAGGCAGAGAGGTTTTCACTAATTAGATAGTAGATAAAATCTATTTTAATTGAAGGGAAAGACAACACACAATACAGGAGAGGTCAGCACAACTGGACTAAACCAAAAGCAAAGAAGTTTCCTAAATAAACTGAATGCTTCGAAGGCCAGTGTAGCAGGGGCATGGGTTTGGGGACCATGGTTTCAGGGGACATCTAAGTCAACTGGCATAGTAAAATCTATTAAGAAAACATTCTGCATCCCACTTTAGAGAATGGAGTCTGGGGTCTTAAACGGTAGCAAGCGGCCCTCTAAGATGCATCAATAGGTCTCAATTGACCTGGAATAAAGGAGAATGAAGAACACCAAAGACACAAGGTAATTATGAGCCCAAGAGACAGAAAGGGCCACATAAACCAGAGACTACATCAGCCTGAGACCAGAAGAAGATCTCAAATTCTCATAAAAAGAATAGACTTAATGGTCTGACTGAGACCAGAAGGACCCAAGAGTTTATGGTCCCCAGACCTTCTATTAACCCAAGACAGGAACCGTTCCCAAAACCAACTCTTCAGACAGGGATTGGACTGGACTATGGGATAGACAATGATACTGGTGGGGAGTGAGCTTCTGGGATCAAGTAGACACATGAGACTATGTGGTCAGCTCCTGTGTGGAGACGAGATGAGAGGGCAGAGGGTGTCAGAAGCTGGCCAAATGGACACGAAAAGAGAGAGTGGAGGGAAGGAGTGTGCTGTCTCATTACAGGGACAGCAACTAGGATTATATAAACCAAAAACCCAAACCCACTGCCGTCGAGTCGATTCCTACTCATAGCAAGCCTATAGGACAGAGTAGAAGTGTCTCATAGAGTTTCCAAGGAGCATCTGGAGGATTTGAAATGCCAACCTCTTGGTTAGCAGCCATAGCACTTAACCACTCTGCCACCAGGGTTTCCTAGGACTATATAGCAAGGTGTATATAAGTTTTTGTATGAAAGACTGACTTGGTTTCACTTAATGCACAATAAAAATTTTTAAAAATGGCAGGAAAAAAATCTTTTTGGAACATGTGATTTTGTTCTTCAAGTCTGCGATAGTCAAAAGAAATAGTACTTACAAGGCAGTCGGAGATAATTTCATTTGTTTGTCTTATAATGTTTGTTGGCTGGCCCTTCACAGGTTTCCGTGAGTGTTTTTGAAACAACGCTTGTCTTGAAATAATACTTCAAACTTGTGCACTCACTTTCCAGCCTTTGATGCTGCATCGCCACAATTCATTGGACTACTGCTGATATCTGACAGGGGAGAGAGTGAGAGCAAACTGCGTGATACGAATACAAGGGTACGCTCAATCTGGTGACAGATTTTGGTTCACTTGGTGTAGGACCAGGTATGTCATGAGTCACGTGATTATAGTGTCACTGGTTTATTCTTATGTGGTTGATGAGAGAGAACTAGATGCGAGGCTATACCCAATCGGTCCAAAATGAAAAGGAAAATATAAATGTAATCAAAGATGAAACTTATAAAATGGTATCAATTTCATTTAGTGCCCTGCCAATTCCCTTCCACTGAGGCTCCTGCTTTTCCTTGTGTTCTGTCTGCTTGGCATCTATGGGTCTTTGCTTTGGACAACTGGTGCCCCTGTTTTGTTGATGCCCTAAGCACATGCTTAACTTGCTTACCGGGCAACTCATTCCTGGTGCTGAATGAGAAAAAGTCGTTGCCCTGTGTAAACTCAAAGTCATCTGAACACAGAGAAACCACTGCAATTTCAGAAACGTGGACAACCTATAACACCGAACTTGCTCTACCCCCTGCATACATTTCTTACCTCGTCTCTCTAGGCATGTTGTTGTTAGATGCCTTGGAGTCGGTTCTGACTCATAGTGATCCTATGTCTAACAGAATGAAACCCTGCCTGGTTCTGCACCACCATCCTCACAATTGTTTTGCTTGAGCCCATTGCTGCAGCCCCTGTGTCAGTCCATCTCATGAGGAACTTCCTCTTTTTCACTGACCCTCTACTTTACCAAGCATGATGTCCTTCTCCAGGGTTGATCCCTCCTGATAACATGTCAAAGTATGTGAGACATAGTCTTGCCATCCTTGCTTCTAAGGAGCATTCTGGTTGTACTTCTTCCAAGACAGATTTGTTCCTTCCTTTGGCAGTCCATGGTATGTTCAATATTCTTCTCAAACACCACAGTTCAAAGGTATCAATTCTTCTTCAGTCTTCCTTATTCATTGTCCAGTTTTCACATGCATAAGAGGTGACTGAAAACACCATAGCTTGGGTCACGCACACCCTAGTCTTCAAGGTGACATCTTTGCTTTTCAACACTTTAAGGAGGACTTTTGCAGTAGATTTGTCCAATGCAATACATCTTTTGATTTCTTGGCTGCTGCTTCCATGGGTGTTGATTATGGATCCAAATAAAATGAAATCCTTCACAACTTCGATCTCTGTTTATCATGTTGCTCATTGGTCCAGTTTGTGAGGATTTTTGTTTTCTTTATGCTGAGGTGTATCCATACTGAAGGCTGTGGTCTTTGAACTTCATCAATAAGTGCTTCAAGTTCTCTTCACTTTCAGCAAGCAATGTTGTGTCATGTGCATAATGCAGGTTACTAATGAGTTTTCCTCCAATTCTGATCCCCTGTTCTTCTTGTGAAGCTTCCTGGATGATCTGCTCAGCATACAGACTGAATAAGTATGGTGAAATGATACAACCCTGACGCACACCTTTTCTGACTTCAAACCACACAGTATCCCTTTGTTCTGTTCAAAGGACTTCCTCTTGTTCTATGTACAGTTTCCTCGGGATCACAAATAAGTGTTCCAGAATTCCCATTCTCCACAATGTTATCCATAATTTGGTATGATCCACTCAGTCAAATGCCTTTGCATAGTCAATAAAACACAGGTGAACATCTTTCTGGTATTCTCTGCTTTCAGCCAGGATCCATCTGACATCAGCAGTGATATCCCTGGTTCCTTGTCCTTTTCTGAATCTGGCTTGAATTTCTGGCAGTTTCCTGTTGATATGCTGCTGCAGCCACTTTTGAATGATCTTCAGCAAAATTTTACTTGTGTGTAATATTAATGATATTGTTCGATACTTTTCACATTTGGTTGGATCATCTTTCTTGGGAAGAGGCATAAATACGGATCTCTTCCAGTTGGTTGGCCAAGTATCTGTCTTCCAAATTTCTTGGCATAGATGAGTGAGCACTTCTAGTGCTGTATCCACTTGTTGAAACATCTCAATTGATATTCCTTCAATTCCTAGAGGCCTTTTTTTTTTTTCCACAAATGCCTTCAGTGCCGCTTGGACTTCTTCCTTCAGTACCATTGGTTCCTGATCATATGCTACCTCTTGAAATTGTTGAATGTTGGCCAATTTTTTTTGTATAGTGACTCTCGGTATTCCTTCCATCTTCTTTTGCTGCTTTCTGCATAGTTTAATAATATTTTCTTAGTAGAACCCTTAAAAATTGCAGCTTGAAGCTTGAAGTTTTTCTTCAGCTTTTTTTCAGCTTGAGACATGCCAAGCGTGTTCTTCCCTTTTGGTTTTCTATCTCCAGCTGTTTTCGTGTGTCATTATCTTACTTTACTTTGTATTCTCAAGCTACCCTTTGAAGTCTTCTGTTTAGCTTTTTTACTTCATCATTTCTTCCTTTTGCTTTAGTTACTCAACACTTCAGCTGTGCTTCCAGACAAGACAGACTAGGAAGAAGGACCCTGCAGTCTACTTCAGAAAAGAATTAGCCCTTGAAAACCTTCTGAAAACCTCTCCAAGGATATATACTACAAATATGGACACTGAGTTGAAAATCTATATTCCTTATAAATAGGCACTGATTTACAGATAAAATTTTGCATTGCTTATAATAGTGTAGATAGGAGTCCTGGTGGTGCAGTGGTTAAACGCTTAGCTGCTAATCAAAAGGCCAGCGGTTTGAACTCACCAGCTACTCCACAGGAGAAAGATGTGACAGTCTATTTCCATATAGATTAAACAAAAAAAACCTTATTGCCATTGAGTCCATTCTTACCCATAGCAACCCTATAGGACAGAGTAGAACTGCCCCATAAGGTTTCCAAGGAGTACCTGGTGGATTTAAACTGGCGACCTTTTTGTTAGCAGCCCTAGGAGTGGTTCTACTCTGTCCTATAGGGTCACTATGAGTCAGAATTGACTTGGTGGCAATGGGTTTGGTTTAGTTTTGAATGATAGGGTAATTATTTACTTTACATAGTGTTGAAGTGTCAATTCTAGGGTCCTTTATCCTAAAGTAGTGGGGTGCTTGGTAAAGAATATTTAGATATACATAAGTAAAAACGAATGAAAAGATCATGCTTGGTGGCAGAATCTGATCTGTTTTTTTATTTGACAGTATTTTTGCCATTTGTTAATAATGCCTAATGGGGTGGGGAGTACTAAGTTTTGCTATTAAGGGACTTAAGTAGTAAGATTTGAGAATTTCTCATCACGATGACAATATAATTTATCATATAAACCAGCTCACTTTCGAGAATAAAAGAAGGTGCTGTTAAAAAAAATCACATCACAACAAGAGACTTAAACTGGGACTCTGAGGCAAAATGTGGTATATTCTTACCTTAGTTAACTTTGGTCTTTTGATTCCTTTTACGGAAGTAAGTAGCACACAGATATGTGTTCTTCACGGAGGAGTTTTTTTTGATGTTCTGCATTTTACCCAAGGGACATTTTGCATTCTCAGCGTTTGTCCAATACAATGTGTACATTTAACCTATTGGTTGAAATTTTTGTGGGGAAGAATTCGAAATTACTGTGAGCAATTCAATTTTGTTTTGAATTATGGATTTTAAGTGTCTACAGTATTTTCATGATATAAAATTAAGTTGGATGTTGAATGAAGGGAGGAAGGAAGGAAGGAAACTAGAAATTGGAAATAGTAAGGAATCAGAAATGTAACAAAAAAATTCACGTACTTTTAAGTGTTTTCAGGCAGAAAGCATAAAACATATGGCTAAATAGAGACTATGTTTTCTCATGGGCAGACAAAGATCACTGTGATAACTCAGCGTGGGTATTCCTAGTCTTTCAGTGAAGCCTTAAAATGGTGTCTGGCTTTCCAGATGGTGGAAGCCTACAATCACGCAGCTCTGAACCACTAGAGGGCAATGGAGCACTGGGACGAAAAACCAGCCGTTCTCAGCGAGCACTCTAACCCACCCATTCCACTCCTGTAAGCCCTACGGTGTTAACAGAGAAAGGAGAGAAAGCAGGCACCGGAGAATGGCCAGAGAGAAAAACACACTGTAGTGCAGACACATTTCATTTCAGTACTGAAGTGAGAAAGAAGAAAGGATTGTTTCAACATACCCTGAATAGAATTGCAACTGAAATTGTCACATTTTATGGAATGAATTATAGGGACCGGAACACTAAACTTAATTTGAGAATTATAAGGATTTTTTTTTCAATTTGTTTTGAAAAAAGCCCAATTATACTAAATGGATTTTTGAGAGTCTAAGAAAGTGTCTGAGGAAATATGACTAAACCGTGAAATGGGTTGCAACCATGGATTTGCAACCACCTAGTTTCTGTATTTTAGATCATTTTCTCTGGTACTTTTTATTAATAATAAAATCCTAGATATGGAACTCAGGTAAAGCAATTTTTTTTTTCCTTTTCTTCAATGAATGGTTCAAAGACCTTATTATTTTCTTCTGGATTGAGCAGATCACTTATAGTGTCTGAATTGCTATTGTTTACATGATTTGATTTCACTTCACCATACAAAACAAGGTAGAATTCTATATTTTAATAAAAATGCTTCATATCCTTTTTTGTAAAAGGTAGAAGTTGTTTTTATGACTGATGTGTTACACTGTGCCATTCTTAAAATTCTGAATTTTCTCGGTTTCTAAATGCATTTTTAGCATCAAGGCATCTGTTTTTTAGTTCAACATATGTTTCAGATAATTAAAAAGATGGCATTTTGATAGGGTTTAAAAATGGGTCTGCTGAGAAGACTGATTGTTGGGGGAAAAAGCAGCTCTTTAGTGTTTAAACTGTGTATGTATTTTTACTTTTTATTCAATTATTTAAAAAATTAAGACACTGCTGAACACTGCTGAAAAATTGTGTTTGCAGGAGATTTTTCTGAGAATGTTTCAAATTTAAGAAGGAGCAAAGATAAAAAAGAATTTGACTATATATGTCCCTTGCTTTAGTAATAGTTGTATTTTTAAAACTATCTTTGTCAGTGGATTTTTTCAACAGTCATTTTTTTATTGACTCATGAAAATTTCAGAAATGCTTTATCTTTATTATTTGTCATTGATTTCTAATATTTAGCTTTGACGCTTTTCTGCCTGGAAAATAAATGATTTAAAAATAGTTTCGTGCATTAAAACAGTTCCCATTTATTAAAGGAACTCTGGGAAATTATTTACAAAGTAAATAACTCCTTGGCATTATGGAAAAAAACCCTAATTTATCTCTTTTGTAAGATGTGCTTTTCCATTCTTTGTTTTCTTGAAATCGTTCCCACCTTTTCTTTACACTTTTCAATCAAGAATCATACTGACGGAACAAATCTACAGTATTATTATATGTAAATGGGAGCCTTAATTATAATAGCACACACGATATTCTCATCCCCTTTTAGAAGAATATTCATTAGCTAAATTATCTAAGATTTTATAATTTTCTGGAAAAATTTCAAATCTCTCTTCTATTTAAATGAGGAAGACATTTGAGAGAAAAATAGTTCCTGGGCTGTCCATTCAACAGATTACCTGCTGGATTCTCCTATTTATTTACTTATTTTTTCCTCAGTAAGTGGGAAGCGTTGTTGAAACAGTATTGTCAGGTAAGTAAACACTGTTGTACAATACAGTCCTTTATAGGACCAAGGCATTTGGAACTAGGAAGAGCAATTTAAAATTAATATATCCGTCTTAAATTTCTACAATCTACTAAAAAAAGGAAGGCAGAATTTCGGAATTTTGGGACAAAACAGAAGCATATGAGATCTAGCTGTTTGCCGATACCCTCCGCCCCCCAAAAAAGAGGGTGAACATTTGATGTAACTAATGAATTGAAAAATAAACAAGTAATTTAATACCTAACTCACATTTATATTCAGATAAATTAAGTATACTGCTTCTAGTTTTTTTTCTGTCAATCGAATATTTTTTTTGTTTTTCTCTGAAAAACACAACTAAAACTTAATGAATTTTAACTTCCAGCATAGTAACTCGTTGGTACTGTGTTCATACCACACGCGTCGAGGATCGAGCATCATCAGGTCACTGTAGTATTAAAACTGAGCCACAGATAATTCAAAAGTCTTTTTGTTCCCGAAAAGATGGTGTGAGTGCGTGTATGAGAGTGTGAGTGTGCTGGGGGTAGGGTTCAGTACAAAATTATCACAGAATAAGTGAGTAATAATCTACCTATTCATGTGATAGGTCATCGCTTAGTTGTCGTTTCTACCACTACGCCAATATTATTTCCACAAGCAAAATCACATTAACACATAGGTACAATGTTGTATTTATACAATCTAAGGAGTTTTAATTATACTCCTTTTCTGTGCTAAGGAGGTACAAACATTTTAAAATATACTGGAATATTATACAAGAGTTTCAGTTTAGTTGGAAACACGAGATGCTACGTACAAGTTAAGAAAAAAAGTCAAGGTAATCCTTACGTCCGTTGAACTAGGCATGGCTCTAACTGCTTTTTTAGTGTTTACTTCTTTAACAGCCCAGCGAGGTACTAGTATTGTGCTAATTTTACAAGTAAGTGTAAAGAGGAACAGAGACATTAATTAAGTGGTCCAAGGTAGCACAGCTAATTAGTGGAGGAGTCAGAACTTCAACATAGGCTGGCTGGTCCTAGAACCTGTGTACACAGCACCATACCGCCTCTTCTTACATGATTAAATGTCAGAACGACTGGTACTGACACTCCAGTCCATGGGCTTGCATCAAAGAAGTAGTGGTAATGTTCATTATCAGAACGGATAACCAGTTGATTAAGTAATTGGTTGAACAATTCACATCACCTTTCTTTCATGTCTACCTCCTGCTCAAACCTTAATTGGCATTTTAAGGTTGCTTAGTGCTCACTTTTCTTTTTCATTGAATTTAATTTAAAAATTCTGAGATTTGTCACATCTACCCATTTTGAGAAAGACCTTATAATGTCTGGTGTTTTAACTAGAAAAATTACCAACACAATTGCCTTAAGAGTTTATTAACATGGGGGAAGCTTTTTAACTTTCACTGACTAAAAAAAAAAAAGCTGTATTTATCTCTGTTTATACATTAATCAGTTTGAAAGGAAAGGCTAGATGTCTTTTGGTCATTGAAGTCACTAACTCTCTTATGATTACATGATGGCAGACTTTTTCATTGTTTAAACCAATTTGTGGAAAGAAATCACTCATTCCAAAACCCCCATCAACCAAGCAAAGTAGCAAACAGAAAGTTTGGTGTAGTTATTTGTTAGCCCAAATCGCTTTTACATAAGTCAAATTTGTGCAATTATTGTCAATATATTTTGGCTTTATATTGAATAGTTGTATAATAATGCAATTAGTATAAGCAGTTGGAGAACATGAAATAAAGCCGTGGGTAAAAAAAAAAAAAAAATTCTTGTTTTGTGCCATGAATATTTATCACAAGACTAAGTATTGGGAAGGCATTTTTTTTTTTTTACACATTTTATTTATTTCTCAAAAATCTAGTTTTTTTTTTTTTTGTTTTTTTTTTTCGTGTAAAAATCTAGTTTTTAAATGCAAGGGCATATTTGTATTTTAAACATAGACACTATATAGGCTAACTATGTATATTTTTTAGGCTTCAACAGATGAAGATATAGTCAAGGTACAACCAATGATGAGTTTAACACTCAGCCCCATTTGTTGATTTTTTTAAGCACTAGCTAAGCATTCAAGCTCTCTTTGTGCTCACAGGTAGGGGTGGCCCTTGTCATTAGACATCTAAAAAAAAAAGTGCTGCTATAACAGGATTACCGCAAGTAGATGGCTTTAACAAAGATAAATTTATTTCTTCACAGCAAAGTAAGCTGAAAGTCCAAATTCAAGGTGTCAGCTCCAGGAACAGGCTTTCTTTCTCTGTTGGCCTTCTCATCAATCTTCCCCTGGGCTAGGAGATTCTCCATTCAGGGATGCTGGGTCTAAAGGATTCACTGTGCTCCCAGCACTGATTTCTTGGTGGTATGAGGTCCCCATGTCTCTCTGCTTGCTTCCCTCTTTTATATCTCAAAAGAGATTACCTCAAGACACAATCCAAACTTGTTGATTGAGTCGTGCCTCACTAACACAACTGCCACCCATCCTCCTTCATTAACATCATAGAGGCAGGATTTACAACATACAGGAAAATCACACAATACCAGGAATCATGGCCCAGCCAAATTGATACACATATTTTTGGGGGGACATAATTCAATTCTTAACAGGCCTTACTCAAGGAGATGCAAAAACAATTTGTTCATCTCCTTTATCTTCAGAACCTCTGATTTTGTGGGCCACTAAATAAACATCGACTCCAGGGCACTGGGTAAATAAACACTACAATGACATCTCCTGCAACACCTAACCCGCTGCTGTCCAGTTGATTCTGACTCATAGCAACCCTATAGGACACAGCAGTACAATCCCATAGGGTTTCCAAGGAGTTGCTGGTGGATTCAAACTGCTGACCATTTGGTTAGCAGCCATGCTCTTAACCACTGCACCACCAGGGCTCCCCTGCAGCACAGACACACCACTATTTTCTGTTCAGTTGACTCCTTTGGCAGGTGCTGAGACCAATCCTTTTGCAAAAGCTTAAGTCAGAGGAAACCTACACCCCCCAAAAAGGAATCAGTGTGATCATAGCTGCCATGGGCCATCATGGAATTTACCTAGGGAATAGTCTTCTCTTTTCCTCCTATTTCCACATAACTTAAATATTCAATAGCATATTTATTAAGCTTCTATTAATATTACATGCCAGCCACTCTGCTATGTTTTATCAGTTATTGTCACTGTTCCATTATAACAATGAATAGTATGCAAATTGCTCACGTAACCATACATACATACACACACACACACAGAGTCCTGTCTTTATGGAGCGTACATTGAAGAGGGGGAGACAGAAACTTAAGCAAATGAAGTAGCTAGTGTATTTATTGGCTGTGAAAAGTGCTGGGAAAGAAACTTAGAGGTTTGGGGACTAGACAGGTAATCCAGAAAGGCCTCTGAGAGGATTTATTGAGCATACTCAGCTGTGACACCTTTCCAAGGTACATGTTGGTATTCATCATTATTTGGTTCCATAATTGCTCTCAAATAAATTCAAACCCTTTATGAAGTGGCAGAACATAAATAGTCAGTAACAGAAATTGCTGGCTAGCAAATGAGTCTGAGGTTTCGGGCTATAAAAAACAAAAATTGTAAACTGGTTTCCACTTCACTGTAAATTATCTCCATTCTATGACCAGCAGGTGACTGATATTACCAAAAAAAACCCAAAAACCGAACCCAGTGCCATGGAGTCGATTCCGACTCACAGCGACCCACTAGGACAGAGTAGAACTGCCCTGTAGGAGTTTCTGAGGAGCGCCTGGCAGACTCAGCTGCCAGCCCACTGGTGAGGAGCCATAGCACTTAACCACTACACCACCAGGGTTTCCTAATATTACAAACCTGATACTAACTACAAACCTGATGCTAGAACCTTGCAAATCCTATATCTAGAGTATTATGGTAAATCTAAGTTTTCACCAATCTATATAAAGAGAAAGGAATTGAAGTAAACTGTGAAATGGGGCAAAGGGGAATTTGTACAGGCTTATTCCAAACACTGACAAATGTTCCTTGAACGATGTTAAGATTTCAGATGAAGAACGTATGTTGAATGTGGTTTAAGAATCATTAGGCAAAGAAAACACTAGATTGCTGTTGCCATAGTGCAGTGATTTACCAGTCTTCTTTGTGCTCAATTAGAAGTTTCTAGAGCACAGAAATTATCAAATCTCCCACAGAGACTGAAAAGGAGGGCAAGGAACACAGAGTCAAACTCCTACCCTGTTAGGCTAAGTCACTGATTTTAACTGCATTGTAATCTTAGGTCTGTTATAAACAGGCTGACAGAGTCTGAGAGAAGCAGTAAAATACTAGGAACTAGGTTGAAAGTGGGATTCCTATGACACACGGGGGCTAACTGGAAATGAGTGTAGTTTAAGAAGTCTTGGCTACCTCTGGAAAAAATAGCACAGAAGCAAGAAGCATAGCCAAAAGATTCTGAGAGCATGTTATACATGATTAGTGGCATCAGGTAACAGCATAACTAAACACATAGGGATTTGACAATTTTTTGTTTTTGTTACCCTTCAACCATGCTGCATTTAAAAAGCTATTTCTAATATTGGAGTTGGGACTCAAAGACTTTATTAATCATCAATATGTGTTTATATGGGGCAGTGTTTTCACTCAAAAGAAACTGAAAACACTTTCTGACTTATTTTATGGAGTGTCTTTGGAGGGAAAAAGTCATGCCATCAATCCATTTCATATTTCTTTATGTTTTGTCCTTTTGGGCTCTGATTACTGGGTAAAAGCATGCATTTTGCCTACTTTTAACCCAGGCACTCAAAGGTCCTATTGATAGCTAGGAAATATTTTATAGCACGATCATGATTTTTTAAATGACAGCCTACTGTAAGACATAGACTTACAAAGGGTGTGTATATGTGTGTGTGTGTGCATGTTAAGAGAGAAGGAAAGATCTATTATTTACATAAAGAAATGGATAAAAGGAATAATTGAAAATACCTACCTGATTGATAGAAGAAATAAAAACAAAGGAAAATCATTCACTTGACAGTCAGTGAAGCACTATTCTGTTAACACAACCACAGATTGGTCCTGGACAAAACCATAAAACAAGCAAAATATTTAGGTTTTCTCTGTATTAGTTATATGTAGCTGTAAGCCAAATTATATCACATCTATTGGCTTAAACCAACACACAGAGGCACACAGAGTGGGTTGCAAGCGAGGCCTTGGTCAGTGCAGAGGTATCACCTGAAGGCTTGACTGGGGAAGGATATATATCCAAGCCTGCTTTAATGGCAGTTGGTAGGGTTCAATTCCATGAGGACTGCTGGACTGAGGGCCTCAGGTCCTTTGCCACTGTTGGCTCCAGGCTGTCTTCTGTTCCTTCAGTGCCACATGGGCCTCTCCAGGAAGGCAACTAAATCCATAGCAACTTGTCTAAGAAAAACTACTAAGAAAAAGTAGCAAGAAGGAGATCATGATCATACTTAACCACAGAAGTGATCCACCATCACTAGCTATATTCTATTGGTTAGAAGCTGAAAGTTCCTACCCACCCTCTGTAGAGGGATTACACAGGGCATGAATGGCAAGAGCAGTGGCGTACTGTCGGGGGCTTCTTAGAAACTGTCTGCTATATTTTTCAAGTTCCCTTTTCGCGTTCTCTTCTTCTTTGCTTCTCAATTTGCTCACTCATGCTGGATCCTTATCAGAAAAAAATTAAATCGGCCAAGCAATTCCTATTAAGAAATAAATAATTCTATCTGTTGTCAAAAATGTATAATTTATTTCATTTACTGAGGATATGAGGTAACTGGCATACAGTGAAAAAAAGCAAAACCCTGGAAATATAGAGTCAAATAGATTGTAGAGAACATGTGGAAGAAAAATTAAATGCACATTGTTTGGCACATGAAGTTACTCACAGGTGGAATTGTCTGCCTGAGTATCTGGCTTTCACTGTCCAACTTTTAAAGCAATAAGAAAAAAAAAAAGTTTGTTTACATATTCTCCATGTCTTTGTATAAAATGCGTATCATTTCCTGAAGGGACAAAACCTTCTCCATATATCTTTTAAAATAATGTCTTTTTTGTTATTTTATTTTATTTTTTTGTTTTATTTTCCTTTCCTACATGGGACTTAATGTGAGGTAAACTGAGAGAAGTCTTCTAAAATTTCTCAACATTATTTCTGCTATAAATGCAAATGCAGGTTTTGGTGGACTATTTTGGATGCCATTTCCTACTGCACTCCAGAGCCCACATTAACACAACACTTAGGGAAGGGGGTTATTGTGTGAAGGCCAAGATAACAGGGCCAGTTAAACAACTTTCTTGTGGCTCAGTTTGAGCCACCCAAAGAGCTGAGTTTATACAGATTCTAAGGCTTTGAAAGAACCTCAGGACCTGTAACTTCCATTGGCAAGGTTTTGATAAAGTGTCAGCATTGTAAATTCTCTCCAGGCCTGGAATGCAGGTATGTGTGTGTGAGGTTAGGGTGAATTCACATGCTTTTGAGATCAAATGAAGCTGGCAGCATTGACATTCTTTGAGGAAATAGAGCGGATGACATTATACCTTAATTTGTTATCCCTGATAGGAAATGTCTGCAAAAGACGAAGAATAAGCCAAAAGAATAAATCTGCAATGACAAAATGTTAGGCTGATAGTCCATGACTTGAATCTATTATATTGTGGTTGGATATGGAAGAAAATACAGAATTATGTACCTTCTAGACCATAAAGTTTCTTCATGGTATTTGTCTGCTCACAAAAGTTTCCTTGAGGATTGCTCGCCTGAAGCAATTACTTTCTAATTTATCATGTTTTTGGCTGTAGCGATAATAGAGGAAACAGAAAAAGAAAGCAGTGTTTGCTGATTGGACCCTAAAGATAGAAATACTGAGAAAATGAGAGGATTATAGCAGCTAATATTTGAGTCTGCATTCCAAAAGTGAGATAAGCTTCAATACAATTAGTAAGTATTTTTGTCTTTGACTAAGTTCATTTTTTTTTTTTTTTGGTTAATATTTACTCAAATAGAAAGATCTAAATTTTGTTGTCTTTTAAAAGAGCTGAAGATAGAATGACAATCATGTGCCCTTTTTTTTAACCAATCAAGGAGAAAAGAAAATTCATGACAATCATATGTCTATTTTATCAAGCAAGGAGAAAAGAAAATGAGTTAACAGGCTCTTCAAGGAAATGAAAATACACGTGTGCCACTTTTATGTTTATTCTGAATGTATTTAAAAGATGGAAAGGCTGGAGTCATTTGATTTTGTTTTTAGCTCACTTAGTTTCTTTTGTTTTTAAACTCTATAGTCAGTATCATGAATTTTACCAGCAAACATTTGCTGAGTATCTCCTAAGTGAAGAGAACCATTATAGGCCCAGGAGTCCCTGGATAGTGCAAAGAGTTAACATGCCTAACTACTTACCAAAAGTTTGGTGGATTGAGTCCACCCAGAGGCATCTGGGAATAAAGGGCTGGCAATCTACTTCCTGAAGGTCACAGCCACTGAAAACCCTATGGAGCACAGTTCTCCTCTGACACATACGGGGTCACAATGAGTCAGAATTGACTTGACGGCAACTGGTGGTTTTAGGCCCTGGAATACCTCATTACTTCAATAAAGAGAATCCAGCTGGGGAACTGGGCTATTCATTGACTACATTTTATATTTATTATGTACGATATAAAATATATATGGGTAATATATGTTATTCAATAACAAATGTCAAATGAGTTATGATGTTATAAGTGCCACTGAATGTGATGATGAGAGTTGGATGGAAGTAAAGCTTACTGTGGGCTGAATGGCCAGGCTCTCATGGGTTCTCTGAATAGCTATCCACTCACAATGTATATCATACATGGACCATTAAATTTATGTGGAAAATAAAGAGTAGCATTAGGAAAAACCAGAATCCATCTCTCCTATTCTCCCTGTCTGTCTCTCTACAGGCAAAATTATGTGATATTGTTCAAGTGAGAGTTTTCATTATATTAATATAATGAATATAATGAAATTATATTCATTATATAATATAATTATATTATCATATTAATATGGTGTGTTTTAAAAATTATTCCTTCATCATTAAGACCAACTAGAATACCAGATGGATTTGTTGATGTGTGAGGGGGAGACACAATACTGCTCTAGAAATGACATGCCTTCTATTCTGCTATGAATCAAGCCTGCACTAGAAAAAAAAAAAGAAAGAAAAGAGAAGTGTATCAATGAGGTGATGACCATTTACTGTCTAGTTATATTTTTACAGCACTGCTTGGACTTTGGAATAAAGATACATGATTAAAGAAATATGTTATGCGCTAGCTTTTATTGACAGAATGTAATAAATTAATTGTGTGCCTACTGTGCAGTCAAATGATGCAGAGATCAATGTTCCTTGATTTTGAGAAGCTTTTATATGGCCTGGAAACCCAAGTACAGAGGAAACAACATAAGCACACGTACTGGGACTGTGAAAGTGGTGATACATATAGTCGGGACTAACATCACAAAGACACGGCCTATCTTCCAAAAACGAGAAAGAAGAAGACTTTCAAGAAAAGCATAAAAATTGAGTCCATTTACCACCAATTAATTAAATATACATTGACTGCTTACTATGTTCATTGTGTTGGCCAAAAATTGACTGCTTACTATGTTCATTGTGTTGCAAAAAAAAACCTTGTACTATCATATTCTTAACAAAGTAACATTAATTTAATATTTGTACAGTACTTCAAAGTTCCTAAATGGCTTTAGCATTTTATCTTACTTGATTCTCTCCATAATCCTCTGAAGTAAGCATATATTTTTTTTGTCATCATCAGTTTAAAAATAAAATCAGTAAGTAAAAGCTGAACAAGTTATTTGTAAATGCCTTTCTTTTTAAGATAAATGATTTCTCTTGCTTTTTGGGGGTACCTTTTTTATACCTAGGAGGAAATTTGCTCAAGTTTGTTATTTCAAGGTGGTTGTGCTGATTAGAAATTACTGTTTGGTTAGTTTCCCTGGTATCTTGGCTCATCAGGGAATATCAAGCTGATCTTGCTTGACTAGACGGTGTTGGTAAGTAAGGGTTCATCTTTTCATTAAACCAAAAACAAACAAACAAACAAACCCACTGCCATCGAGTCAATTCCAACTCATAGTGACCCTAAAGGACAGAGTAGTACTGCTCCATAGAGTTTCCAGGGAGCTCCTGGCAGATTTGAACTGCCAGCGTCTTGGTTAGCAGCTGTAGCACTTAACCACTAGGCCACCAGTGTTTCCATCTTCTCATTAGTTACTAGTCCTGTGGCTTACCTGGGAGGTAAGTAACCACTGTCAGCTATCTATCAGGATAAGAGAGAGTAATAAGCTATAACTGTTTACACGGTGCCATTCTGCACTCAACAGGGAAATAAAAATAAATGTTCACATTTTAAATTGCCTCAGAAAAAAAAAAAACAGATATTAAGTTTTCATGCATTCACTGTTATTTAAATCTCAGGTCTTCGGAAAACATGATTCAGTAGCTCACATTGGTTCTACACGGAAATTTTGTCAAATTATACAACTTCAAGATTGGCTGTATAACTTTTAATAAGTTGAGTACTGTTGATATCATAAAGATATGAAAATTATTGAGTTATGAAAAAAATTACTTAATAACTTTATCTGGAAAAACTAGCTGTGCAACAATTTAAAGGAAAATATATTATTTACCTTTATGTGTCTTTTGAGTCTTGCAGATTAAGACAGAAATAATATATACTTGGGATTATTGCAAAAGATACATGACAAATGCTATGGAAAGAAAACAAAGAAACAGAACAGACTAAGGTATATCAGGGTTTGTGCTAGAGTATTTTTAATTCTCACTAAATATTTCAAAAATTGACGAGATTCTGGGTAATGTGTGACTTTAAAAGAAAATAAATATTTCATATGGGGTGAAGTAAAGTATCAATAAGCATTGAGTTTTGTCATCTTTTTAACAAATCTCACCCCACTCATTTTATTAGTGCAGGTAAGATCATAATCTTGCTTTTGGGAATTTTGAGTGTCATATCGTCATGGATTGAATTGTGTTCCCTCAAAAATATGTGTCAACTTGGTAAGGCCATGATTCCCAGTATTGTGTGGTTGTCCTCCATTTTGTGATTATAATTTTATGCTTAGAGGATTAGGGTGGGATTGCAACACCACCCTTACTCAGGTCATCTTCCTGATCCAAGGTAAAGGGGTTTTCCTGGGATGTGGCCTGCACCACCTTTTATCTCTCAAGAGATAAAAGGAAAAGGAAGCAAGTAGAGATCTGGGGACATTATATCACCAAGAAAGCAGCACCAGGAGCAGAGCACGTCCTTTGGACCTGGGATCTCTGTGCCTGAGAAACTCCTTGACCATGGGAAGATTGAGGACAAGGACCTTCCTCCAGAGCCTACAGAGAAAGAAAGCCTTCCCCTGGAGCTGACACCCTGAATTTGGAAATTTAGCCTACTTTACTGTGAGGAAATAAACTTTTCTTTGTTAAAGCCATTAACTTGTGATATTTCTGGTATAGCTGTAGAACATGACTAAGACACATACCTATTTTATTTTTCATGTTTTATGAAAAATTTATTGTCTATGCTTCCATTTATATTTTGTTTTTCAACATTGTTGTTGTTAGGTGCCGTCGAGTCGGTTCCGACTCATAGCGACCCTATGCACAACAGAACGACACACTGCCCGGTCCTGCGCCATCCTTGCAATTGCTGTTATGCTTGAGCTCATTGTTGCAGCCACTGTGTCAATCCACCTTGTTGAGGGTCTTCCTCTTTTCCGATGACCCTGTACTCTGCCAAGCATGATGTCTTTCTCCAGGGACTGATCCCTCCTAATAACATGTCCAAAGTATGTAAGACGCAGTCTCTCCATCCTTGCCTCTAAGGAGCATTCTGGCCACACTTCTTCCAAGACAGATTTGTTTGTTCTTTTGGCTGTCCATGGTATATTCAATATTCTTTGCCAACAGCACAATTCAAAGGCGTCAACTCTTCTTCAGTCTTCCTTATTCAATTGTCCGGCTTTCACATACATATGATGCGATTGAAAATACCATGGCTTGGGTCAGGCGCACCTTAGTCTTCAGGGTGACGTCTTTGCTTTTCAACACTTTGAAGAGGTCCTTTGCAGCAGATTTGCCCGATGCAATGAGTCTTTTGATTTCTTGAGTGCTGCTTCCATGGCTGTTGATTGTATATCCAAGTAAAATGAAATCCTTGACAACTTCAATTTTTCCTCCATTTATATGATGTTGCTCATTGGTCCAGTTGTGAGGATTTTTGTTTTCTTTATGTTGAGGTGCAATCCATACTGAAGGCTGTGGTCCTTGATCTTCATTCCTAAGCCCTTCAAGTCCTCTTCACTTTCAGCAAGCAAGGTTGTTTCATCTGCATAACGTCGGTTGTTAATGAGCCTTCCTCCAATCCTGATGCCCCGTTCTTCATATAGTCCAGCTTCTCGTATTGTTTGTTCAGCATACAGATTAAATAGGTATGGTGAAAGAATACAACCCTGACACACATCTTTCCTGACTTTAAACCAATCAGTATCACCTGGTTCTGTCCAAACAACTTCCTCTTGATCTGTGTAAAAGTTCCTCATGAGCACAATTAAGTGTTTGGAATTCCCATTCTTCGCAGTGTTATCCATAGTTTGTTATGATTCACACAGTCGAATGCCTTTGCATAGTCAATAAAACACAGGTAAACATCCTTCTGGTATGCTCTGCTTTCAGCCTGGGTCCATCTGACATCAGCAATAATATCCCTGTTTCCACATCCTCTTCTGAAACCAGCCTGAATTTCTGACAGTTCTCTGTCGATACACTGCTGCAGCCATTTTTGAATGATCTTCAGCAAAATTTTGCTTGTGTATGCTATTAACGATATTGTTCTATAATTTCCACATTCGGTTGGATCACCTTTCTTGGGAATAGGCATAAATATGGATCTCTTCCAGTCAGTTGCCAGGAAGCTCTCTTCCATATTTCTTGGCATAGATGAGTGAGTACCTCCAGCGCTGCATCTGTTTGTTGAAACATCTCAATTGATATTCCATCAGTTCCTGGAGCCTTGTATTTCGCCAATGCCTGCAGAGCAGCTTGGACTTCTTCCTTCGGTACCATCGGTTCCTGATCATATGTCACCTCTCGAAATGGTTGAATATTGACTAATTCTTTTTGGTATAATGACTCTGTGTGTTCCTTCCATCTTCTTTTTTTTTTTTTTAATTAATCTTAATTTGTTTGTTTTTGTGATTTCCCTGTTTGAGTTGATATCAGGACGTTCTGTTTTGTGACCTTGTGTTGTGCTGATATCTGATATTATTGGTTCTCTGACCAAACAATATCCTTTAGTATTTCTTGTAGCTTTGGTTTGGTTTTTGCAAATTCTCTAAACTTGTGTTTGTCTGTAAATATCTTAATTTCGCCTTCATATTTCAGAGAGAGTTTTGCTGGATATATGATCCTTGGCTGGCAGTTTTTCTCCTTCAGTGTTCTGTATATGTCGTCCCATTCCCTTCTTGCCTGCATGGTTTCTGCTGAGTAGTCAGAACATATTCTTATTGATTCTCCCTTGAAGGAAACCTTTCTTTTCTCCCTGGCTGCTTTTAAAATTTTCTGTTTATCTTTGGTTTTGGTGAGTTTGATGATAATATGTCTTGGTGTTTTTCTTTTTGGATCAATCTTAAATGGGGTTCGATGAGCATCTTGGATAGATATCCTTTCGTCTTTCATGATGTCAGGGAAGTTTTCTATCAGAAGTTCTTCAACTATTTTCTCTGTGTTTTCTGTCCCTCCTCCCTGTTCTGGGACTCCAATCACCCGCAGGTTATCCTTCTTGATAGAGTCCCACATAATTCTTAGGGTTTCTTCATTTTTTTTAATTCTTTTATCTGATTTTTTTTTAAGCTATGTTGGTGTTAATTCCCTGGTCCTCCAGATGTCCCAGTCTGCATTCTAATTGCTCGAGTCTGCTCCTCTGACTTCCTATTACGTTGTCTAATTCTGTTATTTTATTGTTAATCTTTTGGATTTCTACATGTTGTCTCTCTATGGATTCTTGCAACTTATTAATTTTTCCAGTATGTTCTTGAATAATCTTTTTGAGTTCTTCAACAGTTTTATCAGTGTGTTCCTTGGCTTTTTCTGCAGATATCCTAATTTCATTTGTGATATCATTAAGCATTCTGTAAATTAGTTTTTTATATTCTGTATCTGATAATTCCAAAATTGTATCTTCATTTGGGAAAGATTTTGATTCTTTTGTTTGGGGGGTTGGAGAAGCTGTCCCGGTCTGCTTCTTTAAGTGGTTTGATATGGATTGTTGTCTCCGAGCCATCACTGGGAAACTAGTTTTTCCAGAAAATCCGCTAAAAAAAAAACTGCAGTCAGATCCCTATCAGAGTTCTCCCTTTGGCTCAGGCTATTCAGATGTTAATGAAGCCGCCTGGGAAGGGTGGGGGAGGGAACAGAGAGATAGGAGAGTAGCACCTCAGAATATAGCCAGAGTTGCTTGTCTTGCTTGGAATGACTGTTATATCTGAGATTCTCGCGGGTGCGTCGCCTATGTGTGCTGGCTGTGTGGAGATTGCCCCCGGGGGGTCTGACCCGCTGGAGTCATGGTCAGATCCTCCGCTTCCAGCCCCACGCCCAGCGTCAAGGCTCCCCTACTGGGACGGTGCACTCTCAACTCCAAAATCAGTCGCTGCCTCCCGGGGACTTCTCGTCTCTCCAGCCGCGTGGCCGTGCCGCCCCCGTGAACTAGGTGGGTCCCCTCCCGGGGTTAGTTCAGATGGGTGGAGTAGCTCCCTGTGCTTGTGCCGCGACCGAGTGTCCTGGCTGGAACGCTGTTCTCCCCACTCCAATACCAGTCGCTGCCTCCCGGGGACTTCTCCTACCGGCTGCGTCCCATGCCGCCCGCGCGACCCGGCTGGTCCCCTTCCCGGGGTTAGTTCAGGGGGTGGAGCAACTCTCCATGTTTATGGCGTACCTGCGTGCAGTCCTAATCCCTGCGGGACGGTTCCCCGGCTCGGATGCTGCTCTTTCTGCTCCAAGATCAGTCACTGCCTCCCGGGGACTTCTCCTACCGGCTGCGTCCCACGCCGCCCGTGGAACCAGCTGGTCCCCCTCCCGGGGTTAGTTCAGGGGGGTGGAGCAGGTCTCTGTGCTTGTGCCGTACCTGACTGGTACGCTGGCTCCAGGCTCTGGAAACAATCGCTGCTTCCCCGTATTAGTTCGTTCTCCATCTCTAAATCTGTGTTTGTTGTTCAGGGTTCGTAGATTGTTATGTATGTGATCGATTCACTTGTTTTTCCGTGTCTTTGTTGTAAGAGGGATCCGAGGTAGCGTCTGCCTAGTCCGCCATCTTGGCTCCGCCCGAACTCTTCCATCTTCTTTTGATGCTTCCTGAGTCATTTAATATTTTCCCCATGGAATCCTTCACTATTGGAACTTGAGGCTTGAATTTTTTCTTCAGTTCTTTCAGTTTGAGAAACGCAGAGCGTGTTCTTTCCTTTTGGTTTTCCATCTCCAGCTCTTTGCACATGTCATTATAATACTTTACTTTGTCTTCTCGAGAGGCCTTTTGAAATCTTCTGTTCAGTTCTTTTACTTCATCAGTTCTTCCTTTTGCTTTAGCTGCTCAATGCTCAAGAGTAAGTTTCAGAGTCTCCTCTGACATCCATCTTAGTCTTTTCTTTCTTTCCTGTCTTTTCAGTGACCACTTGCTTTCCTCATGGGTGATGTCCTTGATGTCATTCCACAACTCGTCTGGTCTGCAGTCGCTAGTGTTCAATGCGTCAGATCTATTCTTGAGATGGTCTCTAAATTCAGCTGGGATGTACTCAAGGTCATATTTTGGCTCTCGTGGACTCGCTCTGATTTTCTTCAGTTTCAGCTTGAACTTGCATATGAGCTATTGATGGTCTGTTCCACAGTCTGTCCCTGGGCTTGTTTTGACTGATGATATTGAGCTTTTGCATTATCTCTTTCCACAGATGTAGTCAATTTGATTTCTGTGTGTCTCATCTGGTGAGGTCCATGCGTATAGTGGCTGTTTATGTTGGTGAAAGAAGGTATTTGCAATGAAGAAGTCGTTGGTCTTGCAAAATTCTATCATTCGATCTCCAGCATTGTTTTCAATAGGTAAAACTATTCCGTTCTGTCAATTAATCTTTGAGGTTATCTTGGATATTGCTCTCAATCATTTAAAATTTTACTTAATTTGTTCACTCATGGCAAGATCCCATTCTATTTTCTAAATATGTTGTTCTTTTGAATTTCATCCAAATCTTTTATCACTAGGCAGGTCTTGCCTGATCCACAGAGCTTCCTTCTATGAGAATTTCTTTGAATAACTTAGCAAGTAGAGTTGAATATTTTTAAATTCAATGTAGATTCCGATTCTTAGGTCATAGTCACAATGGGAATACAATGAGGGTAAATAGCCACTCTGGCCTCTCCTTCCATAGCACAGGTGAAGAGGAGAGGGAAGATCCTATAAATGTATAGTTCCACTCCACCTCTACTTGCTGTTGTTAGTTTCTGTCGAGCATTGTAGACAGGACACTTGTGGACATGCTTAGGTTGCTGGTTTGCTTCCAGCTTGAAGTAGGTGCCTGAGGCACCTCTAATTAAACAAACAAAAAAAAAAACAGTCCTTTGGAGTCGATTCTGATTCATAGTGACCCCATAGGATAGAGTAGAACTTCCCCATACAGTTTCCAAGTAGGTCCTAGCACATTCGAATTGCCGTCCTCTTGGTTAGCCACCATAGTCCTTAACCACTATACCACCAGCGTTTTCCACCTCTACTTAACCAAACCAAAAACCAAACCCAGTGCCATTGAGTTGATTCCGACTCATAGCGACTTAGAAGTCTTTAAATATTAATGCTATTTGTTACTTTCAGTCATACAGAATTCATTCATTGTTGTCGTTGGCTGTCATTGAGTCAGCTCTGACTCATGGTGACCCCATTAAAAGAGAAGGAAACATTGGCTAGTCCTGTACCATCTTCATGATCACTGGTATACTTCAGTTCATTGTTGCAGACACTGTATATTTTGAGTGCCTTCTTTATTTTTTTTCCAACCTAGAGGGCCCATCTTTCAGCAAAATATCAGACAATATTTTGTTGTAACCCACAGAATTTTCGTTGGTTAATATTGAAAAGTAAGTCACCAGTTCTTTCTTCTTAGTCTGTCCTAAGCATCACTGAAACCTGTTCACCACAGGTGATTCTGTTGGTATTTGGAATACTGGTGGCATAGCATCCAGCATTATAGTAACGCAAAAGCTACGACAAGGGGACAAACTGACAGACAGGTGGTGGACACAAGTCATTAAAAAATATATATATATTACTGAGGTTTAATTAAGTGATACTGTAAACCAATGAACAGGATTAACATGGAATTAAGGATGAATGGTTGGAAATTACATATCACGTCAAGGAAGGAAAGTTTTCCACTATGTTTTAAAATAGCACTAAAAATCAGTGCTAAAGGCAAAGGATACATCAAGAGAAAAAAAAAAAAAAAGATGCTGGTGAGTGGTTTTTGATAATGATTCCAAAAGGTGATAGACTTTGGCTGGCCCTTGGTAATGTAGCTGAATTTAAAAATAGCTGATTTAATTGCTCAACTGAAGTTGTCTTCTCCATAGGCCTTAACCTTAATAATGCATCTACAAATGACTTCAAAGTTTCTAACCCTACGAACCTCCATGCTTGAAAATTCTCTTCCTGTACTCATCTCTGTGCTGTTGTCGGGAAGGATAGCATATGTCAGTTGGGGAGAAGACCTGGCAGATAGCGTGATGGAGTGTGGTTTCAAAACTTGTTAAAAGCTGCCAGATCCATGGTTTGAGTGAAGGCCAAGTTTTCCGTAGATGAAAGGTAATTCAGTACTGGCTTTCATTCCACTTCCCCTGAGGGAAAAATTGCCAATTGAGCTATTTTGGTTTAAAACAGGATGTCAGGCTAATTTTATCCTTTTTTTTTCCTTCCATGTGCCACTTCTTTGTCTAGCTCAGCAATCTGATGTTCCCATTTCTGCATGAGACTTTCAGAGAGACTACTTTCAGGGGGAGGAAATGACGTCCTTATCAAAAGGACAGATCATTCACTTGGCAATGTGGGAAAGTCCTTCCAGGCTACTTGTCCTTCAATATCTCTTCTCTCCATCCTTAGAAATAGACATTTTAGAAGGGCACGTGGCCTTCAAGAACAAGACTGCATTGTCCATGCTCCCTAGCTGAGGCTTGGTGACCATTTTCTACTCAATAAAAGGTATATAGAAGGGATTAGTGGCAGCTTCTAGGAGGAGCACTTCAGGAAGAGCAGGTGCACACCATTTACCCTTTGTTCTCCCTTTTCACTATCCTGTTGTTCAGAAAATGGATGTGATGACTAGAGCTCCACTGTGGACTATGACCGTAAGGATCAGAGCCTAGAAATAGCAGAAGAGGAAATAACAAGTAGCCTGAGCCCCTGGGGTCTTGGTAGACCTCCTATGCAGGCCTTTGTAGGCTGCCTTGATAGCTTTGAAGTTGTGAAAATCCAGACTTATACATGATGGGGATCTAAATTTTTAACTTGTTAAAGCCACTGTAATTTTGCATTTTCTGCTACACACAACTGAACCTAATCTTAACTAATACAAATTTAAGGGTGTTGGTTTTTATTTGTGCAGTGGAATTAGTCTGGGATGGTTAAATTAAATATTCCATAAATACATAAGGTACAGAATTTTTAAAACTACAATTTTAAATGCCTACTATAAAGGTACTATGTAACTTTAAGAAATGTTCCTGAAATACACGCATTTTTACAATATATGTACTGTTTTAATGACACAAAACTAGCTTCTGTAAGGTAGTTTAATGCAATTGCACATGCCTGAGAAACTTCCCTACAAAATTGGTAGCAATAAGAATTTAAATACTATTTCAATTAAACATATTTACTTAAGAAAAGTATTTCCATTTTTTAAATTTTAAATTTTAAAATTCCATTTTTAAAATTTTCTGACTTAGATAACAACATTCACAATAATACTGGTCAAATAAAACTTTCGAACAGCTTGCATGCAATGTTATATTTTAGTGTTATATTTTAGTATACTGGTTTCCTCAATTTAGTTTTCCTTACCTCACCTCAACATAACTAAAACAAAAATCCTCACAACTGGAACAATAAACAGTATCATGAGAAACAGAGAAAATATTGAAGTTGTCAAGGATTTCCTTTTATTGGATTCACAATCCATGCCATGCAAGCAGCAGTCAAGAAATCAAAAGACACATTGCATTGGGAAAATCTGCTGCAAAAGGCCTCTTTAAAATGTTAAAAAGCAAAGATGTCACTTTGAAGACTAAGGTGCGCCTGACCCATGATGTTTTCAATTGCCTCACATGCATGGGAAAGCTGGACAATGAGTAAGGAAGACTGAAGAATTGATGCCTTTGAATCGTAGTGTTGGCCAAGAATATTGAATATACCATGGACTGCCAGAAGATCAAACAAATCTGTCCTGGAAGAAGTACAACCAGAATGCTTATTAGAAGCTAGGATGGCAAGACTAAGTCTCACATACTTTGAGCATACCATCAGAAGGACCAGTCCATGGAGAACGACATCATGCCTGGTGAAGTAGAGGGTCAGCAAAAGAGAGTAAGACGCTCAATGAGATGGAGTGACACAGTGGCTGTAACAGTGAGCTCAAACATAGCAATGATTGTGAGGATGGCACAGAACTGGGCGTGTTTCATTCTGGTGTACATAGGGTTGCTATGAATCAGAACCAACTCCATAGCACCTAACGGCAACAACAATTTAGTTCTAATCGATAACCACCACTTTCAGCAACCAAACCCCTATTCTTCAGCAATAACATACATAGATATTGTCATGGATTGAATTGTGTCCCCCCAAAATATCTGTATTAATTTGGCTAAGCCATGATTCCCAGTAAGTGTGATTGTCCACCATTTTGTCATCTGATGTAATTTTCCTGTGTTGTAAACCCTAACCTTTGCCTGTGGTTAATGAGGTAAGATTAGATTATGTTGAAGAGGGTTAGGGTGGGATGTAACACCCTTACTCAGGTCACATTCCTGATCCAATGTAAAGGGAGTTTCCCTGGGGTATGGTCTGCACCACCTTTTATCTTACAAGAGATAAAAGGAAAGGGAAGTGGGCAGAGAGTTGGGGGCCTCATACCATCAAGAAAGCAGTGCTGGGAGCAGGGCCGTGTCCTTTGGACCCGAGGACTGTGCTAAGAAGTTCATTGTCCAGGGGAAGATTGATGACAAGGACCTTCCTCCAGAGTGACAGAGTGAGAAAGTCTTCCCCTCGAGCCAACGCTTCTGGACTGAGAGAATCAACTCCTGTTTGTTGAAGCCATGCACTTGTGGTATTTCTGTTACAGCAGCACTAGATGACTAAGACAGATGTTATATGTTAATGGGGATGAGGAGTCATTATTTCAGTGAGAACTTTGTCTTTGCTCTGCCATTTCTTGTTGGCAAATTGTAGTCTACACTACTTGTGCAACTTTTCTCTTTCTGCAGTCAGATTTATGGGCAAAAAAAGGGGTTTATATATAGCACCATTACTATCAATTTTTTGTATTTTAAAAGAACCTATCAGACACTGACTTTTCTGCTAAATTTAATTGGGGAGGAGGAGGACCTATATTATATATAATTCATGAGCCCTGGTGGTGCAGTGGTTAAGAGCTTAGCTGCTAACAAAAAGGTCAGCAGTTTGAATTCACCAGCCTCTTCTTGGAAACCCTATGGGGCAGTTCTACTCTGTCCTGTAGGGATAGAGTCGCAATGAGCTGGAATCGACACCACGGCATCGAGTTTTGGTTATATATAATTCGTTTCTGTGAAAATCTTAAGTTTTATATCCCCAGCTTTAGGCATTCATGCCAATCATCTGAAAAGATTGTCGTCTTTAATAGTCAGCCCTCCCCAGCCTTTCCAGGATGTCTCTGCTTCTGTCTCCTTCCACCCCACAGCCTTGCCCTTAAATTTTGGAGTATCCTCTCAAAACTAATATAAAGGAACACAAAATATCCTGTATTAAAAAAAAAAAAAAGAAAAGTAAAAGTTCTGTAGAAATATGTGAGAATGCTTTTAGTAAGTTTTTACCACTATTATCTACAAACACCAATTCTGTGACAATCAGAAAAGGTTGGTGAAGACATCACAAGGGATTGTGTCCCTAATATTACTTAATTACAATATTTTATTCCGTGCCTCTGAGTAAAATGTGTATCATTTCCTGAAGGGACAAAACCTTCCCCATATCTTTTAAAATAATGTGTTTTTGTTATTTTATTTTTTTGTTTTTATTTTCCTTTCCTACATAGGACTTTATGTGAGGTAAACTGAGAGAACAGGACATCACTTCACCCTCACCAGGACGGCTATAATAAAAAAAAGGAAAAGAAAACAACAAGTAGAGAAATTGGAACCCTTACCATTCCTAGTGGGATTGTAAAATGGTAGAGCCACTGTGGAAAACAGTCTAGAACTTCCTCAAAATGTTAAACATAGAATTGCCATATGGTTCAGCAATTCAGCTTCTAGGAATGTACTTAAAAGAATTGAAAATAGGAATACAAACAGACATGTGTACATCAATGTTCATTGCAGCACTATTTACAATAACAAAAAGGTGAAAAAAACTCAAATGTCTATCAACTAATGAATGGGTAAACAAAACGCGGTACATACTTACAATGAATATTACTCTGTCAAAAGAGAAATGAAGTCCTGATACATACCTCAATGGGGATGAACCTTGAAAACATACGCTGACTGAAATAGTCAGTCATAAAAAGGAAAAAAAAATTTGGATGTTTCCACTTATATGAAACATCTAGAATAGGCAAATGTATAGAGACCAAAGTTTGTTACTGGTTGCTACGGGTGAAAGGGAGGGGAAAGGCGGAGGCATTTCTTAGGGGCACTGAGCTTTTGCTAAGTGTGATGGAATAATTTAGAAGAGGATAGTGGCGATGGCAGCACGACATGATGAATGTAATTAATGTCACTGAATAGTACATGTTAACAGTGTTGAAATTCCAAATGTTTTGTTTCATGTACAGTCATGAGCCATATGCCATCATAACACCCGTTCAAGCAATGTCCAACCACATATGTGTCCATGGTCCATGAGGTTATAACAGAGTTCAGAAATCACAACTGGAGAACAGGACACAGCTGATGTAACCAGAGAGAGTGAACACGACAGTTTCCTGCACGCAACACGTGTATCTCATGTCTCTTGTATACAGAGCAATTGCGTTGCCAGGCATATAATGGTACACTACATATATAATCTATAATGCATATGTCTTGATAAGCATAAAAAAAGTATGTTATTGGCTTATGTATATACTGTACTGTACAAAATTTTAATGTGAACTTTTCCTACTTACAAATAGAACGTTTATCAACTAAGAGTGTATGCTTTGACTTGTAGGCAGCAACAGCATATAATATGGTGTTCCCACAATGTCCCAAATCACATAACGTCCTATTTACAAAATGTGTCATGCATGATAAATGACACATGACTCTGTGTGTGTGTATATATATATGTATGTATATATATAAGTATGTTAGAATAAAAAAGGAAATATAGTTATTAAAAGACACATAAACTAGATATACAACAATGCAGGTAAAATTTGTCATGCTTGTACCATTTTAAGCCGATTTTTAAAAAAACAATTCTTTTACTTCCTCTGGCAAATTTTTAGTCAGCAGGTTATATTGAGTGGGGCAATTGTTGTAGCTGGGTGCTGTCAAGTCAGTTTTCAACTCATAGTGACCCCATGTGACAGAGCAGAACTGCCGCATACGGTTTTCTTAACTATAATTTTTACAGAAGCAGATCTCCAGGTCTTTGTGCTGGCGGGGGCGGGGGGGTTAAACTGCTGACCTTTTCGTTAGCAGGCAAGAGTTTAACCGTTGTGCCACCAAGCCAAAAAAATCCAAACCCATTGCCCTCCAGTTGGTTCCTACTCAACAGTGATCCTATGGGACATAGTAGGACTGCCCCACAGGGTTTCCAAAGAGCCACTGGTGGATTCAAACTGCCCACGTTTTTGGATAGTAGCCGAACACTTACCCACTGTGCCACCAGGGCTCCTTTTATTGGATAATGCGAACCAAACCAAACCCATTGCCACCGAGTCAATTCTGACTTGTAGCGGCCTTATAGGACAGATTAGAACTGCCCCAGAGGGTTTCCAGGGCTTTAATCTTTACAAAAGCAGACTGCCATAGCTTTCTCCCACGGAGCAGCTGGAAGGTTTGAATCACAAACCTTTCCGTTAGCAGCCAAGCACTTAACAACTGCACAAACAAGGCCACTTTTAATTCAGTGATCAAAACCAAACCAAGCCTGTTGCTGTTGAGTGGATTCTGACTGATAGCAACCCTATAGGACAGAGTAGAACTGCTCCGTAGAGTTTCCAAAGAGTGCCTGGTGGATTCAGACTGCCCACCTTTTGGTTAACAGCTGTAGCACTTACCCACTATACCACCACGGTCTTCTATAGGGTGATAACACAGTAATAGTTACATAAATACTATAAATTACATGACCATATTTTTTAAATTTCCGTAAGAGTGAGAGCAACATATATTTCTTCAGTTTCCTCATCCATAAAACACTCATTTTATCCACCTTTAAGTGATTTTTTAAGGATTAGAAGTAGTAAGTTTAAAATGTTGTTGTTAAGTGCCCCTGAGTCTATTTTAATAAACTCAGGTGACAGAGTAGAACTGCCGCACAGGGTTTTCAGCCTGTAACCTTAGTGGGAGAAGATCAACAGCTCTTTGTCCTGTAGAGCCACTGGGTGGGATTCAACTGCCAACCTTTTGGTTAGCAGTACAGTGCTTAACCAGTTCACCACCAGGGCTTCTTAAGTTTAAAATATCTAGTATAATTCCTAGCAAAGGACATGTACATGTGTATAATTCTGTCTTCCACAGATAAAATTGTGTCTAATAGCCCAGTTTCCATACATAACACTAACTGTTTATAAACTAAACAATTGAGAAAACAAGGTTGCAAAGGACATATTGTGTTTTAATAGCCACTCATTTAAATGAAAATAAGTAGTACAAATGTTTGAATTTATAATTATTTTTAAAGGTTCTGGTTTTCCAATTCTATGTAGACATACTTTTCTGACAACATAATTTTAAAAACATGTACTATGGAAGTCATTTTGAGTTGTTTTATTTGTTATGAAACCAAACCAAACCCGTTGCATGGAGTAGATAATGTTTAGTACAAAAAATAAATAGAAGGAAATAGGAAAATTGGGAAATTTTTCTCTGAAGATGTTTTTCTGCCCTTGAAAACAAAACCAAGTCCATATTTATATTTGTTGTTAGCTGTAATCAAGTTGGCTCCAACTGGTATCTTTATTGTATAACAAAATAAAACATTTCCTGGTCCTACACCATCTTTATATTTGTTGGTATATTTGTATAAGTTGTTAATGACTATTGTGTCAATCCATCTAATTGAAGGATTCTCTCATTTTTGTTGGCCCCGTACTTCACCAAATATTATTTATATTTAGGGATTCAATAATTAGTCTGTTTGCTTTTAGTCATAAATATATCTTGAATTAGATAATAACTTATGGTCAACATGACACAGCCAGGTCAGTAAATTTGCCTTTCTCAGTAAAAGTTGAATCAAAAATTATTAGATACCTTTTTCTTAAACACATGCACGTACATATTTGTCATATATACCTCCTCTGCTTGGTTCATAGGAAGCTATAAGCAAATGGCAAATAAGCTCCCAGCCTCAGAAGTACTATCTTAGGGGAAGAAGGACGGTGGAGAAGTTGGCTGCGGTCTGGACAAGAGCTCTGTGGCATTTAGAAGATCTGAGCCCCAGGGTCAGGCTGAGTTTAGCCTGTTTGGATGGTGCGTGAATCTTGCGTGAAGTCCAACGTTGCTCCCCTCTTCACCTCAAAAAAAAGAAAAACAAACCCAGTGCCATCAAGTCAATTCCAACTCATAGTGACCCTATAGGACAGGGTAGAACTGCCCCATAGAGTTTCCAAGGAGTGCCTGGTGGATTCGAACTGCTGACCCTTTGGTTTGCAGCTGTAGCACTTAACCACTACGCCACCAGGGTTTCCCTCTTCACCTCAGAACAATACAAATGGGGCCTTGGTCAGGAGAGTCATGGTCTAGGAGGAACCTGAACACTGGCTTAAGTGACACCTGTTTTGAGAGGAATGATGCCCAAACATCTGAAAATCTTGCACTCTGGCTGTTGTTGTTGTTAGGAGTCTGTTTCAGAGAGAGAAACGCTGCCCAATCCTTGCCACCCCCACAATCATTGTTATATCTGAGCCCATTGTTGCAGCTGCTGTGTCGATCCATTTCCTTCAGTGTATTCCTGTTTTTCGCTGACCCCCAACTTTATCAAGTGTGATGTCTTCCAGGGATTGGTCCTTCCTGATAAAGTGTTTTGCACTCTAATTGACTCAGAATTTTTTCAATATTATTATTTTTTATCTTGTCCAGACATCTAGTAAATAGGCTGCTACATTTTTCAGACCAATGTGTTAAATAATGCTTGATTCTATTGAGCTATGTAAATGACTGAAGTTAGCTCAGAATTCAACCCACAGCATAATCACACAGAAAAAAAAAATCATCACTTGTAATAATCCATTGCTGGTCATATACAGTATAGAATCCTCTTATTTTCCCAAGCAAATATAAATAAACTAGTCTTTTCTCACTTAAAATGTAATTTACTGTAAATTAAACAAGCTAGATTCAAAGAAAGGCAAGGGTAGCATCTTTCATCAATTATTTTGTATGCTTTGGAAAAGTCAAATGAATTGCCAAATTCCTGCATGTTGTTGTTGTTAGGTGCCTTCAAGTTGGTTCTGACTTATAGCGACTCTATGCACAACAGAACAAAACACTGCCTGGTCCTGCAACATCCTCACAGTTGTTGCTATGCTTGAACCCATTGTTGCAGCCACTGTGTCAATCCATCTCATTGAGGGTCTTCCTCTTTTTCACTGACCCTCTGCTTTACCAAGCATGATGTCCTTCTCCAGGGACTGATCCCTCCTGATAACATGTCAATAGTGTGTGAGACGTAGTCTTACCATCCTTGCTTCTAAGGAGCATTCCGGTTGTACTTCTTTCAAGCCAGATTTGTTCATTCTTCTGGCAGTCCATAGTATATTCAATACTCTTTGCCAACACCACAGTTCAAAGGCATAGGAGGTGACTGAAAACACCATGGCTTGAGTCAGGTGCATCTTAGTCCTCAAGGTAATATCTTTGCTTTTCAACACTCTAAAGAGGTCTTTTACAGCAGATTTGACCAATGCAATGCATCTTTTGTTTTCTTGACTGCTGCTTCCATGGGTTTTGATTGTGGATCCAAGTAAAATGAAATCCTTGACAACCTCAATCTCCTCTCCATTTATCATGATGTTGCTTTATGTTGAGGTGTAATCCATACTGAAGGCTGTGGTCTTTGACCTCCTTCAGTAAGTACTTCAAGTCCTCTTCACTTTCAGCAAGCAAGGTTGTGTCATCTGCATAACGCAGGTTGTCAATGAATCTTCCTCCAATCCCTATGCCACTTTCTTCTTCATATAATCCAGCTTCTCAGATTATTCGCTCAGCATACAGATTGAATAGGTATGGTGAAAGTATACAATCCTGACGCACACCTTTCCTAACTTTAAACCATGCAGTATCCCCTTGTTCTGTTCAAACAACTGCCTCTTGATCCATGTACAGACTCCTCATGAGCACCATTAAGTGTTCCAGGATTCCCATTCTCCACAATGTTATCCATGATTTTTATGATTCACACAGTCAAATGCCTTAGCATAGCCGATAAAACACAAGGTAAACATCTTTCTGGTATTCTCTGTTTTCAGCCAGGATCCATCTGACATCAGCAATGATATCCCTGGTTCCACATCCTCTTCTAAATCTGGCTTGAATTTCTAGCAGTTCCCTGTCAATATACTGGTTTAGCAGCTTTTGAATGATCTTCAGCAAAACATTAAGGATAATGTTCGATAATTGCCACATTTGGTTGGATCACCTTTCTTGGGAATAGGCACAAATATGGATCTCTTCCAGTTGGTTGACAAGGTAGGTAGCTATCTTCCAAATTTCTTGACATAGACGAGTGAGCACTTCCAGCACTACATCCATTTGTTGAAACATCTCAATTGGTATTCCATCAATTCCTGATGCCTTGGTTTTCGCCAATGCCTTCAGTGCAGCTTGGACTTCTTCCTTCAATACCATTGGTTCCTTATCATATGCTACCTCCTGAAAAGGTTGAATGTCATCCAACTCTTTTTGGTATAGTGACTCTGTGTATTCCATCCATCTTCTTTTGATGCTTCCTGCATCACTTAATATTTTTCCCATAGAATCCTTCAGTATTGTGACTTGAGGCTTGAATTTTTTTTCAGCTCTTTCCACTTGAGAAATGCTTAGCGTGTTCTTCCCTTTTGCTTTTCTATCTCTGTCTTTGCACATGTCATTATAATGCTTTACTTGTCTTCTCAAGCCGCCCTTTAAAATCTTCTGTTCAGCTCTTTTACTTCGCTTTTTCCTACATAAGATTGTATGTGTTTATTATGCAAATCTACATATAAATAACTTAAAAAAATCTTGACCTTGATGTGGTTGATTGCTAGTTATTTTAATGACCAATTTGAGTAATTTAATAGTTTATTCAATATGTTGTGACATCATCTGTGACACAGGGTTCTAAATACATTTTACCATCATAAATTTAGTTAGACCTACTGACAATAAAGCTAATTGAAAATTTGGCAGTTGTACAGGTAACTAATCATAGTTACCTAGATAAAAAATAAATAAACACATGAAGTCTTACATGACCCAACTCTTTTGTCCACCTGAAGCAAAAGTATTTTTCTAAGTGTTGGGACAAATCTATCTCCAGCTGTAGGGATTTAAGACTCTATATCATAAAATAAGACACACATATATATATTTAAATTCTAGCCTACCATAGACTTTAACTCAGGAATCAGCACTTTTTCTGTTAATGGCCAAACAGTAAATACTTTAGACTTTTGGTGCAGTATGTCCTCTGTTGCAACAATTCAGTGCTGCCCTTATATCTCCAAGGAAACCACAGATAATATGTAAAATAATTTGTGTAGCTGTGTTTCAATAAAACATTATTTATGGACACTTAAATTTGATGTCATATAATTTTCACACACCACAAAATAATCTACTTTTGATTTTTTTCCATATTTAAAATAAAAAAATTCATTTTTAGCTCAAGAGTCATGCAAACACAGGCAGTGGATGGATTTGGCCCATGTGCCATAGTTCACTGACCCCTGATTTAACTTATATACCAACTTCTATAACTTCTTCTTACAATGATATCCACGGAAATGTGTTTTGTTTTAATGTTTTCCACAGCCACATAACTGTCATCATACTATATTCAAAAGCAGGTCTGCATCATATACTATAAAAACCCTGTAATATGAAAATTTACAAATATGTCTTCCCAGATTTCTCAATATAAAAGGATTATTCATAATGAAGTCCTTTTTTTTTTTTTTTCATAGCATTAGTTTTGCAATTGGGTGAGGCCCTGGCTGATGTGGCAGTACTATAAGTAATGAGACACACGAATCTGAATATTAAAAAGTCAGCATTATACAACAATTTAAGGAAAAAGAAATTGGTTTTCTCTAGTAAAGGAATTAGCATAATTGTAACTAAATTATTCAAAAATTATTGTTCTACATTTCATAACTTTTCTTATAATAAATGATAACAAGAGTTTCAAATAATGAATTTTTTCAATATATGCTTAAGGGGAAAATAAATCCATCTACCAGAAATAAAAATGGAAACTTTCAAATGCTGACTGCTTGGAATACTTGTTACCCTTTGTCTCTAAGGGCGCTTTGGACGCAGACACACACAGGACAGCCCATGTTTACGGGACAGACAGACAAATCAGGTTCAGTGTAGTCACGTTTTTTTTTCACCTCGGATTTTACAGGTGACAAACAGCTGTAATTCTAAATTTCAGCATGATTCAGGAAAAGAAACAGCAGGACACTGACAGCCCTTGTGATTTCCCATCCTCATGCTTGTCTGCTGTTCAGGCTAATCAAAGTGACAAACTCATAAAGGGAATATAGGTGGTCCAGTCATAAAATTCTCACCTTCTGTGAAGGAGACCACCACCAATCTGTCAGCGCAGGCTCACATGTGGCTATGATGCTGAACAGGTTTTATCAGGACCCTGTTGTGCATGAGATCATTTTGTCCATGAAACCAAGTGGTCCATAGCTAATAACAGTAACTCATAACAAATCTTTCTTCCCTATTCAGTCTGATTATTTAGATCCAGAGTACGCAAGAGGCAACTAAAATTCAATACATTAAAAAATTCTTTCATGTAATTTTGTGTACATTGTTGTAGAGAAACACTGGAATGCTCTTTCAAGTTAAAACAGAGAGATTTATCAGGGGTTTAAAACAACTGCAATTGGGGTACTATGTAGCCCATTGAAAATGGAACCAGGTGGTCTTGGGGCAGTTTGTTATACAAGTATTCTTATGGAGTAAAAAGAGGAACCAAACCATAGGAAAGGCAATTACAGGGAAATCAATGAATATTGTAATAATCACACTCTGATTGGTTACTGATTATTAATGGTATAGTTAGTGATTACAGATAGTGTCACAGGATGCTTAGGTCATGGTCATAAGATGCTTACATGTATTTTCTTTGCCTATCATGCAAAAATACCCCGTTGGGAACAGTACCCAGATGTACTCTTTCTGAGTTTTTGTGTATTTTGACGGATACAGATGGTCACTTGGTCAAGACCCCTCAGGATACATCCTGGTTCTGGCCACCAAGAAAACACATGTTTTTCTCAGAAACATAGCCATTAGTCTAGAATCCAGACTAAAATTAGATAGTATGGTCAGCATGTTATGCCTCTGTCTCACTGACGGCACTGAACTTTGCCTTTTCCTGAGACACCGTGTAAGTAAAATAATTTGCTTTTATTTTGCTCCCAATTGATAGTGATACTTTCTTTGTCTACTTTAAATTAGATCTGTGTTATGAGAAACAGTTAAATGAATACTTAATGCTACTCTGTTTATATCATTAAAATTGAAATGTAATTTTGATAGCTTACACAAAATTATTATATTTTTGAGTTACTTAAATAAAACTTAAAAATGACTGCTTTTGTCAGAAATAACAAACTGGAATTTAGCTAAATACCTGGCTTTAAAAAAAAATATGGTTTCTGGTTCTACTGAAGTGGTATCTGAAATATAAGAGGTTAGTTAAGTTCAGGGAAATTTATTGAGCTTCTACTATCTGTCATAAAAATGCATAGGCTAAATATTATTATTGTGCTTTACTCTGAATTCCCTATAGGACTTGAATTTTTTTTTAATTGAAATGCTGATAGGTTACTATTATTATTTTGATGAATAGGTTTAGAAGGAAAAATAAATGATCAAAACTGGCCCTGGATTTCTCAGAGTGAAAATATTTTGAAGTTAAATTACATTTATTATTTATTTTAGATCACCTAAGGTACAAAACTGATAGTATAGTGTCTTAGCTATCTAGTGCTGCTATAACAGAAAGACCACAAGTGGATGGCTTTAACAAAGAGAAATTTATTTCCTCACAGCCTCTGAGACTAAAATCCCAATTTCAGGGTGCCAGCTCCAGGGGAAGGCTTTCTCTCTCTGTTGGCTCAAATCTACCTTGTTCTTCATTCTTAATGGTAGGAGGCTCCCCCATCTCTCTGCTCCCTTCTGTCTTATATCTCAAAGGGGATCGAATTGGGATACAACTTAATCTTGTAGATTGAGTACTACTTCATTAACATAACTGCCTTTAATTCTACCGCATTAACATCATAGCGGTAGGATTTACAACGTAGGAAAATCGCATCAGATGACAAAATGGTGGACTACCACACACTACTGGGAATCATGGCCTAGCCAAGTTGACACACATTTTGTGGGGGCACAATTCAATCCATAACATATAGTGTTTCAAAAAGCATTGCAAATACTTAATGAGAAAATGGTCTTATACTTTTAAATAGAAAACAGTTCAAAAAGAAGTGCATTTTTCTATATTATTCAGGTTTTCTAAACTTAATATGTGTTATTGTTATACTCAGCAATCTTACCAATAAATTTCTTTTAAAATGTATACTCTAGGCAATTCTTAACTTAGGGACAAGTTGTGTGGGAGCTGGAGTATGTTTTTCCATTGAAATAATATTATTCCTAGTATTTGGCACCAAGGACTCCAAAAAAAAGCCTATCTTGTTGTTGTGTTGTTGTTAAGTGCCACTGAGTCATTTCTGACTCATAGCAACCCTAAGTACAACAGAATAAAAACACTGCCTGGTCCCATGCCACCTTCACAATGGTTCTTATGTTTGAGCCCATTTTTGCAGGCACTGTGTCAATCCACCTTGTTGAGGGCCTTCCTCTTTGTCACTGACTCTCTACTTTACCAAGCATGATGCCCTTGTCCAGGGACTGGTCCCCCCCGATAACATGCCCAAAGTGTGTGAGGTAAAGTCTCGTCATCTTTGCTGCTAAGGAACATTCTGGCTGTACTTTGTCCAAGACAGATTTGTTCATTTTTCTGGAAGTCCCTGGTATATTCAATATTCTTCCCAAAACATCATAATTCAAATGCACCAGTTTTTCTTCAGTCTTCCTTAAAAGCCTATAAAACCCATTGACATCCAGTGGATTCCGACCCATAGCGACCCTATAGGACAAAGTAGGACTGCCCCATAGGGTTTTCAAGGAGTGGCTGGTGGATTCCAACTGCCAACCTTTTGGGTAGCAGCTGTAGCTCTTAATTACTGTGCCACCAGGGCTCCTAAGAGCCTATATAACCTATAATTTCTATATTACTTATACTCTAAACCAGTATTGTCCAGAATAATGTTCTATAATGTTTGAAATGTTCTATATTTAAGCTGTCCAATAGAACAGCCGCTAGACACATGTGGCCATTAAGCTCATGAATAAAGTAAGTGTGACTGAAGAATTAAATTTTTGATTTTACTCAGTTGAAATTTAAATGTAAAAAACTGTAGCAGTATAAATTTTTGCCATTAAAAGCAACTTTGTTTTGATGGAACTATATTTCACTTTTATGTTTGCATCATAAAAGATTCTAATTTCTCATAGTGCGGGTTGGGAGAGTATATTTTTATATTATTACACATAAGTACTTCTCTGGTCTAGTAAAGTTAAAGGATTGAATCAGTTAAAATGAATTTTCTCTATGGCCAATGTAACATTGCTATATGTTTATTTGGATATTTTATGCAGATAGCATGAGTTTCTGTAATGTTTATGCCAATTGGAATTGGTAATTAAACTGAAATATTTAATTTTAATTATAACATAAATGAATTATTTTTCTAGTTAAAAAAGAATAAGCATGAATGAACTTTTAAATTAAAAGAGGCTACAGAAGCTAGTACTTGTCCTGGAGAATTTTTATCTTAAGAATAAGTAAAGCAATGGCCAGGTTTGTCATACATAAACTCTTTTAGTTTATTGCAAGATAGCTATGGCAAGGCACATAAGACCCCAAGACATTCACCTAGACACTCAGAATTAACAATTACAATGCTAGTTTAGTGATTAGGGTCTAAATTTTTAGACTTCAGGATTTTACCTTTAATGAATAGTCTCAGGAGGAAGACTTGATCACCTCTCAAACTAGGAGGAGGTCTTCCATAGCTGGCATTTGAGGACGATTGTGGTAGGCGTTATCGCAGCTTGCTCTCAGTCTTCAGTGAGAGCGTTAGTGAGAGAACTTTGGTTGCTGCTGTGTCTCAGCAAGTGAGCAGAAATCAGGGTTTTATATACAATTTCTTCACCTTGACTACACAAGATAAGGGTTAGTTGTCATGTTTAACCAAATTACTATATTATATTGCCCTTTAAGGGAATTGTTGTATGACTTATTTATGTCTCAAAGCCAATTTACAAAGATTTGAATTATTTTTATGCTTTATTGCCAATTAAAGGGATTTTTGTATGATATATTTATGTCTCAAGGTCAGTTTACACTGATGTGATTTATTAGAAATTAAGGGAATTGTCATATGACATGTTTATGTCCCAGGTCAGTCACAGAGATTTGATTAGCATTACATTTCTTTATCACAGTGTGGAGGTAAACAACTATCTTTGTTGTCGTTACATGCTATTTTGGGGAAGTTTTTAGTACATACCTCACATATATTTCATAATTCCCTTACATACTTCAAAAGTGCATGGATTGAATTATGTCCCCCAAAAATGTGTGTATCAACTTCGTTAGGCCATGATTTCCAGTACTGTGTGGTTGTTCTCCATTTTATATTAGAGAGGATTGGGGTGGGATTGTAACACCCTTACCAGCTCACATCCCTGATCCAGTGCAAAGGGAGTTTCTTGGGTTTGGTCTGTACCACCTTTTATCTTACAAGAGATGAAAGTAAAGGGAAGCAAGCAGAGAATGGGAAACTCATACCACCAAGAAAGCAGTGCCAGAGCAGAGAACATCCTTTGGACCTGAGGTTCCTGTGCTAAGATGCTCCCAGAACAAGGAAAGACCGATTACAAGGACCTTCCTCCAGAGCCAACAGAGAGAGAAAGGCTTCCCATGGAGTTGGCCCCTGAATTCAGACTTCTAGCCTACTAGACTGTGAGAGAATAAATTTCTCTTTGTTAAAGCCATCTGCTTGTGGTTTTTCTGTTATAGCAGCAGTAGATAGATAAAACAGAATTTGGAACTGAGAGAGTGCTGCTCTTACATATACCTGAAACGCGAAAGCAGTTTTGAAACTGTGAATGGATAGAAGACTCAGAAGTAAGTGAGGAGAACTGTTAACTCCAGAGAAGGCACATATGGTGAGAAACAGCTGCAGAGAACCGGAGTCAGCAGCAGTGAACTGGCAGCAGGAGAACAAGGAGACAAACACCAGACAGCACTGGAGCCCACTGACAGAGCAATAGAGCTGAGTGCCTGTGTGCAAGAGGCTTCCTAATAGAGTGCGGTGCCTCCAGGCACTTATTGGTGGAGCTACAGAGCTTTGGAACACTTGCCCCAGCTGGGCAAATGCGGGCTTGAGGCCCAAGGAGCTGAGAGGCCAAGAAACCAGGAAGCAGCAGCTGAAGAGACAAAGAACACAAGAAGCCAAGCTTCCTCAGTCTCAAAAGGTATGGTCATAACCTCAAGGGTTTCAAAGGGTGGAGCCATGGCCTTTGGTGTTTCTAAGTGGAGTTACCACTCAGATGGACAAGGAGAATGGTGCGTCTAAAGCCGAGGGAACAGAGTTGTTGTCCCAGTGGGCCTGGAAGGCAGAGCTGAAGCCCAAGGCTGAGGGGCCTCCACTCTGAATCCAAAGAGTGCAGCCAATACCTACAGTCTGGAGGGCAGGGTCATTGTGTAAATTGTCTCAGAGAACAGGGGATTATTTTCAAAGCTTTGAGGGCTAATGTAATGTCTTCTTCTGACTTGCTCAGTGCCTGTTATTCTTTCTTTTCCTCCAGTTTCTCCCATTTGTATTTTAAAATGTCTAGCTTGTGCCTGTTCTGCCATTGCATTTTGGAAGCAGATAACTTGTACTCTAGATTTCACAGATGAAAAGAGATTTTGGATTTTGGACTTGGAGTTAAGACTTTTGCTATAACATGATTGGGTGAATATGTTTTGCAAATTGCAAGGATGTGATTTTTTGGGGGCCAAAGGGTGGAATGTCATGGATTGAACTATGACCCTCCAAAAATGTACCAGCTTGGTTAGGCCATGATTTCCAGTAGTGTGTGGTTGTCCTCCATTTTGTGATTGTAATTTTATGTTAGAGAGGATTAGCGTGGACTTGTAATACCATTACCAGGTCACATCCCTGATCCAATGTAAAGGGAGTTTCCCTGGGGTGTGGCCTGCACCACCTTTTATCTTACAAGAGATAAAAGCAAAGGGAAGCTAGCAGAGAGTTAGGGACCTTATACCACCAAGAAAGCAGTGCTGGGAGCAGAGTGCATCCTTTGGACCTGAGGTTCCTGTGCTGAGATGCTCCCAGAACAAGGAAAGACTCATGACAAGGACCTTTCTCCAGAGCTGACAGAGAAAGAAAGACTTCCCCTGGAGCTGACGCCCTGAATTCAGGCTTCCAGCCTACTAGACTGTGAGAGAATAAATTTTTCTTTGTTAAAGCCAAGCACTTGTGGACTAGATAGCTAAGACAAAAGGTTAGGAAAACTTAAAGACTTATAGCTACAGATTCTATTCTACGTATAGTTAATGGTTAGAAAGCATCATAGAAGTATACATTTTTCTCTAAGTCCAGAAATTCTGTGTTTCTAACTTCACATTATAAGTGACATACGCAGGTGATTTAGAAGTGTCACAAAGAGCAGTATTACTTCTGGGACAATATTAAAAAAATAAATTGAACAAAACTGTGTTACAAATTTCACAATGAATAACAATTGTGATTTCTGTAGCAGAGGAAATAAAAATTTGTTTTATAAAAACATTAAATAGAATAAAGTAGAAAATATACTTCAGCAAGTACAAAGTGAATTAGGTAAATGTTTTCTCTCAACCAAAACAAAACAAAACAAAACAAAAACTGACTGCCATCAAGTTGATTCTGACTCATAGTGTCTTCAATTGGGTTCTCTAGAGAAGCAAAACCAATGAAGTGTATATTGTCAGATGATAAGACAAATGCAGGATGTAGAACAAGCAAAAGCCTGTAAGTTTTGCCAGAATGTCCATATATACTGGATTCAGGCCACATATCCAAGGAAATTCCTCTTGCAACTGATCACATCAGATCACATCATCAAGGTGATTATATCACAAAATGGAGGATTATTACATCATTACAGAACTGCCAAACTACATCATTACATAACTGCCAAACCACTGAGAATCACGGCCCAGCCTGGTTAACACACAACTTTAACCATCACAGTCTACCTTTTGTCATATTCACAGGTGTATACACCTTCTTAAATCTTTCATAATCTCTAAATAAAGATTATTTGTAATAATCAGTGATATTGTTTATTTTATGCTCCAATCTGTTATTTAGCTGAAAGCTGACCTCCAGGTAAGGTTTCAAAACATAGTTTAAGGGGTATCTCAGGGGTTTCACTAGTCTCTGCCTGTCCAGTAAGTCTGGCTTTTTAAAAGAATTTGAATTTTGTTCTGCATTTTTCTTCCATCCTACGCAGGATCACATATTCTGTCTCTGGTCAGGATGGTCAGTAGTGGTAGCTGGGCACTGTCTAGTTCTTCTGGTCTCAGGATAGTTGAGGCCATCGTTCATGTAGGCTATTAGTCCAATAGGCTATTTTCTTCTTTGAGTCTTTGGTTTCCTTCTTTCTCTTTTGCTCCAGACGAGTAGAAACCAATAGTTGTACCTTAGATGGCCACTTGCAAGCTTTTAAGAACCCAGGCACTACTTACCAAACTAGGATGTAGAACATAAATTTTATGCCGATTGAAGGAGTTGTTCCTGGAGACAAGACTCATTTATATTTCAACTGGACATTGTGATCTGAAGAATAAGCCTGGCATTCTCTCCTTACAACACAGAATGGGGCTCTGAGGAAGACAGAAAAGAGATTAGGTGGAGGGGGATACAGACTTATACTCACCCTCTTTTTCCTTTCATTGATAGGGATCACATTCTGGACTATCACCAGGGGAATTATGGCAAGTGCAAATCACTCTAAGGTAAATATGACCTAAATAAAAACAAAAAAAGGAAGGTATATTGTTTTAGAATGGTCTATAGCAGGAGGTGTCAAGAAGAAAGAAAAGAAGTAAAGCATTTTTTGTTACAGTGTATGAAAGTGAATGGGAGTTTCCCTATGAGGCCACTAAAATATAGAAGCATTTGTAACGTAATTTTTCATAAACTGGCAAGTCACCAAACTTAGAAGTATATTGAATAATGTGACTGCCGTAATACAGGGATTCTTCTTCTAAAAAATTTAATTGCTTCCACATTAGTCAATAAATGTTAGTATCTTAGAGTCACTGGATGTGAGGTTATTGAGGTTATTATACAGAACTTGATGTTTTATCTTTATAAAATAGGGTATTATGAATAACTATTTTCTATAGAATTGTATCTGGATTTTAGGGTTTCAGGAGAAGGAAACTTCGAGAAATAGTAGTTCCCTAAATATTTACATTGGGATTTTAACCAAGCTAGATGGTCCATAAAGGAGCCCTGGTGGTGCAGTAGTTAAATACTTAGTTGCTAACCGAAGGGTTGGTGGTTTGATCCCCTCAGCCACTCAGAGTCAGAACTGACGTGATGGCAACGGGTTTTAGAGGGGCCATGAAGAGCTGCTAGGGCTCTCTCCATCACTGGCACCCACCTGACAAAGCCCCACCTGTGGCTAAGTCCAGTTCCCCACGTAGGCCAGGTCTGTACATGTCAGTGGCAGAACATGTCTGGGAGAAAAAACCAGCACTATCCTCAGTGGTTTCCTTCTGCATTCTTGATCACTAACCCTAAGTGGCTCTAAGTGCTGCTGCTTTCTGATATTGCCATTTTTCTCTAGTGAAATCATTCTCCAACTTTCCTGAGCAATTATTTCACATCTTTTTCTCTCTTTTCTCAAATTTCCAGTGCCTCTTGCTTCACCCATATTCTCAACATGTACATTTGCTACTTATTTTATTGAGAAAATAGAAACAATTTTAGAAAATTTCCACATATCCTTGTCCCTGCATTTCCAATTGACTTACGTTTATGCCCGTGCACTCTTCCTTTCCCCCTGTAATAATGGATGACTGATGCTTGCTTGTATTTAACTCAATCGATCCACTTATCCACTGGGTCTCAAACTCTCTTGTCAACTCAATGACTAACCCTCTTTCTCTTGTACCAAAATTTGCCTTTTTTACAAAGTCCTGCTTGACAACATACAAACATGCTGTATTATCCTTGGCACCATACCCCTTGAGTTATTACCATATTTCTCTACTTCCTTTTCATCAAAACACTTGCCAAGTGGTGTCTATCCTCCCTGTATTTAGTTACTTTTTTTCCTATCTCTTTTGAAGTCCTGCCAGTCAAGCTCTTTCCCTCACCTTTCTATCAAAACTATTTCCACTAAGGTCGTCGTTGACTTTAACACTGCAAAATCCAATGATCAATTCTTTCACCAGTTCTTGGCATTTTGAAGCATTTGTCACAAAATTGATTTATTTCCATTTTTTATGGGAACATTTTCTTTACCTCACTTGCAGGATCCCAGATTCTTAAGATTTTTTTTTCTATGCTCCTGACTAGCTCAATAATGTTTATTAAAAAAAAAAAAAAAGGTTTCATGTATGTAACATTAAATATCTGAATGTTCTGTGACATTGTCTCATTACATGCTTCCAAACCAAAAACCAAACCCATCGCCATCAAGTTGATTCTGACTCATAGTGACCCTATGGAACAGAGTAGAACTGCCCCATAGAGTTTCTAAGGAGCCCGTAGTGGATTCAAACTGCCGACCTTTTGGTTAGCAGCTGGACTCTTAACCACTATACCGCCAGGATTTGCATTACATGTTTTGTGTGGTCTAAACAGCCACAGAATGTTCAAAAGAAGAATATATTCGCATACATAAGGTAGACAAGTATTCTATGGGCTAACTGCAAGATATAATAGCTTATTTGGGTTATAAAGAAGTGGGGGGAGTTAGGGCACCTTTTCAATTTAAGAATAACTTGAATGTTTCAAACTTAGGTGGTTTGGAAGACAAAGATGTTTTTGAAAAAGCAAACAAAAAGGACAGTAGAAGAAACAAGTTTCAGGAAGAATACCGAGGTTTACTTTAAAATATTAATTTAGCTTATACTAGGTATCAGATGCCTGGTGGTAGAGTGGTTAAAGTGCTTGGCTGATAACTGAAAAGTCAGAGGTTCAAACCCACCAATCGCACTGCAGAAAAAAGATGTGACAGTTTGCCTTCCTTAAGATTGTTGTTGTTGTTAGGTGCCATAGAGCCAGTTCTGACTCACAGCTATCCTATGTACAACAGAACAAAAAGGTGACCTGTCCTGAACCCTTCTAACAATCATCGCTGTGTTTGAGCCCATTACTGCAGCCACTGTGTCAATTCATGTCCTTGATTGCCATCCTCTTTTTCAAAGATACTCTACCAAGCATGATGTCCTTCTCCAAGTAACAGTCCCTCCTGATAACATGTCCAAAGTACATGAGATAAAGTCATGCCATCCTCACTTCTAAGGAGCATTCTGGCTGTACTTCCTCCAAGACAGATTTGCTCATTATTCTGACAGTAATGGTATATTCAATATTCTTCACCAACACCAGAGTTCAAAGGCATCAGAATTCTTCAGTTATTCTTAATCATTGTCTGCCTTAGTCCTTTGAATTTTAACACTTTAAAGGGGTCTTTTATAGCAGTTTGCCCAATGCGATATGTCATTCAATTTTTTGACTGCTGCTTCCTTGGGCGTTGATTGTGGATCCAAGTAAAATGAAATACTTGACAACTACAATTTTTTGTTTATCGTATGATGTTGCTTATTGGTCCAGTTGTGAGAATTTCTGTTTTCTTTATTTTGTGGTTTAATCTATACTGAAGGCTATAGTCTTTGATTTTCAAATTCTTCTCAGTTTCGGCAAGTAGGGTTGTGTCATCTGTATATCATGGGTTGTTACTGAGTCCTCCACCAATCCTGATGCCCTGTTCTTCTTCATATAGTCCAGCTTCTCTGATTATTTGCTCAACATGCAGATTGAATAACTATGGTAGAAAGATGCAACCCTGATGCACACCTTTCTTGACTTTAAACCACACAGTATCCCCTTTCTCTGTTCAAATGACAGCCTCTTTGTGTATGTATAGGTTCAGCATGAGCACAATTAAGTGTCCTGGAATTCCTATTCATTGCAATGTTATCCATAATTTGTTATCATTCACACAGTCGAATGCCTTCGCATAGTCAGTAAAACACGAACATCTTTCTGGTATTCTCTACTTTAAGCCCAAATCATCTGACATCGGCAATGATATCCTTTGGTCCATGTCCTTGTCTGAATCCAGCTTGAATTTCTGGCAGTTCCCTGTTGATGTACTGCTGGAAACACTTTGAATGATCTTCAGCAAAATTTTACTTGCATGTGATATTAACGATATTGTTGGGTAATTTCCACATTCTGTTGGATCACCTTTCTTTGAAATGGGCACAGACATGGATCTCTTCCAGCTGGATAGACAGGTAACTGTCTTCCAAATTTCTTGGCATAGACAAGAGAACACCTCCAGTGCTACATCTGTTTTTTGAAACATCTCAATTGGTATTCTGTCAATTCCTATGGAGCTTTGTTTTCCACCAATTTCTCCGGTGCAGCTTGGACTTTTCCTTCAATATTATCAGTTCTTGTTCTATGCTACCTTCTGCAATGGTTGAATGTCAACCAATTCTTTTTGGTACAGTGACTCTGTTTATTCCTTCCACCTGCTTTTGATACTTCCTGTGTCATTCAATATTCAACCCCTGCTCTAAGAAAAGAATTTTTTCTCTCCGTGGCATGGCATCACCAGGCAGTTGATATCATTAACTTGCTGGACACAGACTAAAACATTTCTTAATAGGCTTCCATTCCTCCTAGTCTAGAGACATTGTCCTATGCACAGAGAAGAAAAAACAGAAAACTGGAAGGGAAGGAGGGAGAAAGGGAGGAAAAAATGAAGAGAGGATGGACAGGCATTGTGTTGGTTCAGGTTTTCCTAGAAACTGTCTCTGAGATGGATGTTTGGTTACAAGAAGTTTATTGAGGTGTGCTCTTGGAAACACTTATGAGGAAGTGAGAGAAGTAGAATTGAGGAGAGAAGTTGAACTGAGATGTTCAGTCTCCATTCCTGCCTCCAGAGCTGCTCCATGGTATTTCCATTTTGCTAGCACTAGAGTGTCCAATGACATAGGCTGGATGAGGTCAGTTGACTCAGTCATTCTGCCTACCATGTTGTTTAATGCCCCTTCAGCAGTGGATACTTTCTGGCTGGTATGCCCACTTTCGTAAGTCCATCCTCATGTATCTTCCACAGATTTCCTTGTCCTGATCTTCTAGTATTTCTCCTTCCAAGTTCCCGTCTGACCAGCTAAGCCATTTACCAAAACCTGTGAGCTACTTTTTTTTTTTTCCTACAATGTGATGACCAGGCAAAATCATTGAAGCGCTTTCCATTGGGAACACTTCTCTTCACTGTTGTCTTTCAGTACCACCCTGAGGTAAAGGGACCATAGTTTATTTTTTATTTGTACTCACACACCAAGCCAACTCATCAGCTTTTTATATCCTCAAAATTTTACAACTTCCATCATTTGGTTATGACATCCCACATTTGGCCGTAAGTGTGAGCTGAGAGGGAGGCCCTGGTATAATAGAGGTGATTGAAATGGGGTTTGTGACATCTGCTCCTCCAGTTTTCTTGTGACTTATGGCTTGTCCCTAATCCCATATGTACATCTCCTATCTTATGAGGAATTACTACTGAATCTACCCAACCTAAAGACTTTATGGGGAAACTTCTTACTGTATGATTTTTTGATATTTCATGGTCAGATGCTTCATCTCTACCAAGTCTCAAAAGCCTGCCAGGAGCTAGTTTTTAGAATGTCTTTTCTTGTACTTTTATGCTGGAGATGGCCTGGCCTTGCTAGTGAATCCCAGGGATCTATATTATGATTGTTCTATTGGGGTTTGCTGTAAATTCCATGCGACATTTTTTTTTTCTACCAAAGACATCTAAAATCATATCTTCTCCCAGGCCTTATAACCAAGCAGCCAAGCAGCTTACGTCAAAGCCTGGGCCTGCTAAAGAGCTGATTCCTGTCCTGGGCCCACTCAAAGATGACAGCCTTTCACATAATTTAGGGCAATATTCAAACAAATGTGGAAAAGAATCCAAAGAGAGGCTCTAGAACCCACAGAGGGTGACTAGGCATTGTGTTTTCTTTTTTGTGGTGGAAGTGGCATATGCAATAAGTTGTCCTTTATTTTGCAGTCCACTCCTGGGTATATCCCAGACCACTGGACCCCTAAAATTCAACTGATACTGTAGGCCCTCAGATCATCATACTTTTTTATCTCCCAGCCTCTGTAATGCATATGTCTTGTCAAGTCTTCAGTGTTCTTGTTACTTCTTGCTCATCCAATCTGATTGGCATGAGTCATTGACATAGTGGACCAATGCAATGCTTCGAAGAATGTCTAAATACGTTACAGAATGTGTTTCCATATGTATTTTTTTATATTTGTAAAATATGCAAGAAATGGTAAAAATGACATTTGTTCTAATGTTGGTAATTTTTTTGTAGTTTAGCTGAATTCTATTAAAATAACAGAGAAAATTGAATAGAGCTTACTGAATCCATTAAGACGTGTAGTTAACAATATTATCCAGCAAGAGGGTCCCCTTCTAAGAAGCCTGTATTTTACAGTTTTATTGGCTACCATCTACCCCTTGGTAAGGAGTCTGCATGCCATGGAGATGTGCCCACACAGATCCTACCAGCTCCCATCCCCCAGACCTTACTTGTTCCACTTTCTGGCATTCCAGAATTTCCTGCCCAAAGGACCTCAGCACATTTCCAGAGCCTTTGTGGATTGCTTCCCTGAATCTATCTTCCTAAGCTTGAATAGTGGCTGCTTGTAGAGGTGTGAGTAAAACTTGGACTTGTGGGCTGGGGCTTTGACACGTATGTGAGTGTAGTCCCTCATAGTGTGTGAGAAAGTCAGGGGTGGGAAAAGGCAGCCTGGGCCAGAGATGGGAATCCAGCCATGAGACCAGGTGTGGCTCTCTAAGAGCTGCCATGATCTGACTTAGACCTCTTTATAGGCCAAAAGTACATTCCAACCTGGGCTTTAGAATTGTAATGACAATACGTTTGACAGGGTATAAGGCTAAAACACATAGTATTTAACAGCATGTTAGCTTCCTGTATAGTTTTTTTTTTTTATTAACTTTTATTAAGCTTCAAGTGAACGTTTACAAATCCAATCAGTCTGTCACATATAAGTTTACATACATCTTACTCCGTACTCCCACCTGCTCTTCCCCTATTGAGTCAGCCCTTTCAGTCTTTCCTTTCGTGACAATTTTGCCGGCTTCCCTCTCTCTCTATCCTCCCATCCCCCCTCCAGACAAGAGCTGCCAACACACTCTCAAGTGTCCACCTGATATAATTAGCTCACTCTTCATCAGCATGTCTCTCCCACCCGCTGACCAGTCCCTTTCATATCTCATGAGTTGTCTTCGGGGATGGTTCCTGTCCTGTGCCAACAGAAGGTCTGGGGAGCATGGCCGCCGGGATTCCTCTAGTCTCAGTCAGACCATTAAGTTTGGTCTTTTTATGAGAATTTGGGGCCTGCATCCCACTGATCTCCTGTTCCCTCAGGAGTTCTCTGTTGTGCTCCCTGACAGGGCAGTCATCGATTGTGGCCGGGCACCAACTGGTTCTTCTGGTCTCAGGATGATGTAGGTCTCTGGTTCATGTGGCCCTTCCTGTCTCTTGGGCTCCTAGTTGTCGTGTGACCTTGGTGTTCTTCATTTTCCTTTGCTCCAGGTGGGTTGAGACCAACTGATGCATCTTAGATGGCCGCTTGTTAGCATTTAAGACCCCAGACGCCACATTTCAAAGTGGGATGCAGAATGTTTTCATAATAGAATTATTTTGCCAATTGACATAGACGTCTCCTCAAACCATTTTCCCCAGACCCCCGCCCCTGCTCCGCTGACCTTTGAAGCCCTCATTTTATCCCGGAAACTTCTTTGCTTTTGGTCCAGTCCAATTGAGCTGACCTTCCATGTATTGAGTGTTATCTTTCCCTTCACCCAAAGCAGTTCTTATCTACTGATTAATCAATAAAAAACCCTCTCCCTCCCTCCCTCCTTCCCCCCTTCGTAACCACAAAAGTATGTGTTCTTCTCAGGTTTTACTATTTCTCAAGATCTTATAATAGTGGTCTTATACAATATTTGTCCTTTTGCCTCTGACTAATTTCGCTCAGCATAATGCCTTCCAGGTTCCTCCAAGTTATGAAATGTTTCACAGATTCGTCACTGTTCTTTATCAATGCGTAGTATTCCATTGTGTGAATATACCACAATTTATTTACCCATTCATCCGTTGATGGGCACCTTGGTTGCTTCCAGCTTTTTGCTATTGTAAACAGAGCTGCAATAAACATGGGTGTGCATATATCTGTTTGTGTGAAGGCTCTTGTATGTCTAGGGTATATTCCGAGGAGTGGGATTTCTGGGTTGTATGGTAGTTCTATTTCTAACTGTTTAAGGTAACGCCAGATAGATTTCCAAAGTGGTTGTACCATTTTACATTCCCACCAGCAGTGTATAAGAGTTCCAATCTCTCCGCAGCCTCTCCAACATTTATTATTTTGTGTTTTTTGGATTAATGCCAGCCTTGTTGGTGTGAGATGGAATCTCATCGTAGTTTTAATTTGCATTTCTCTAATGGCTAATGATCGAGAGCATTTTCTCATGTATCTGTTAGCTGCCTGAATATCTTCTTTAGTGAAATGTGTGTTCATATCCTTTGCCCACTTCTTGATTGGGTTGTTTGTCTTTTTGTGGTTGAGTTTTGACAGAATCATGCAGATTTTAGAGATCAGGCGCTGGTCTGAGATGTCATAGCTGAAAATTCTTTCCCAGTCTGTAGGTGGTCTTTTTACTCTTTTGGTGAAGTCTTTGGATGAGCATAGGTGTTTGATTTTTAGGAGCTCCCAGCTATCAGGTTTCTCTTCATCATTTTTGGTAATGTTTTGTATTCTGTTTATGCCTTGTATTAGGGCTCCTAGGGTTGTCCCTATTTTTTCTTCCATGATCTTTATCGTTTTAGTCTTTATGTTTAGGTCTTTGATTCACTTGGAGTTAGTTTTTGTGCTTGGTGTGAGGTATGGGTCCTGTTTCATTTTTTTGCAAATGGGTATCCAATTATGCCAGCACCATTTGTTAAAAAGACTATCTTTTCCCCAATTAACTGACACTGGTCCTTTGTCAAATATCAGCTGCTCATACGTGGATGGATTTATATCTGGGTTCTCAATTCTGTTCCATTGGTCTATGTGCCTATTGTTGTACCAGTACCAGGCTGTTTTGACTACTGTGGCTGTATAATAGGTTCTGAAATCAGGTAGAGTGAGGCCTCCCACTTTCTTCTTCTTTTTCAGTAATGCTTTGCTTATCCGGGGCTTCTTTTCCTTCCATATGAAATTGGTGATTTGTTTCTCTATCCCCTTAAAATATGACATTGGCATTTGGATCGGAAGTGTGTTATATGTATAGATGGCTTTTGGTAGAATAGACATTTTTACTATGTTAAGTCTTGCTATCCATGAGCAAGGTATGTTTTTCCACTTAAGTATGTCCTTTTGAATTTCTTGTAGTAGAGCTTTGTAGTTTTCTTTGTATAGGTCTTTTACATCCTTGGTAAGATTTATTCCTAAGTATTTTATCTTCTTGGGGGCTACTGTGAATGGTATTGATTTGGTGATTTCCTCTTCGATGTTCTTTTTGTTGATGTAGAGGAATCCAGCTGATTTTTCTGTGTTTATCTTATAACCTGAGACTCTGCCAAACTCTTCTATTAGTTTCAGTAGTTTTCGGGAGGATTCCTTAGGGTTTTCTGTGTATATAATCATGTCATCTGCAAATAGTGATAACTTTACTTCCTCCTTGCCAATCCGGATACCTTTTATTTCTTTGTCTAGCCTAATTGCCCTGGCTAGGACTTCCAGCATGATGTTGAATAAGAGTGGTGATAAAGGGCATCCTTGTCTGGTTCCCGTTCTCAAGGGAAATGCTTTCAGGTTCTCTCCATTTAGAGTGATATTGGCTGTTGGCTTTGCATAGATGCCCTTTATTATGTTGAGGAATTTTCCTTCAATTCCTATTTTGGTGAGAGTTTTTATCATAAATGGGTGTTGGACTTTGTCAAATGCCTTTTCTGCATCAATTGATAAGATCATGTGGTTTTTGTCTTTTGTTTTATTTATGTGATGGATTACATTAATGGTTTTTCTGATATTAAACCAGCCTTGCATACCTGGTATAAATCCCACTTGACCATGGTGAATTATTTTTTTGATGTGTTGTTGGATTCTATTGGGTAGAATTTTGTTGGGGATTTTTGCATCTATGTTCATGAGGGATATAGGTCTGTAATTTTCTTTTTTTGTAATGTCTTTACCTGGTTTTGGTATCAGGGAGATGGTGGCTTCATAGAATGAGTTAGGTAGTATTCCGTCCTTTTCTATGCTTTGAAATACCTTCAGTAGTAGTGGTGTTAACTCTTCTCTGAAAGTTTGGTAGAACTCTGCAGTGAAGCCGTCCGGGCCAGGGCTTTTTTTGTTGGAAGTTTTTTGATTACCGTTTCAATCTCTTTTTTTGTTATGGGTCTATTTAGTTGTTCTACTTCTGAATGTGTTAGTTTAAGTAGGTAGTGTTTTTTCAAGAATTCATCCATTTCTTCTAGGTTTTCAAATTTGTTAGAGTACAATTTTTAGTAGTAATCTGAAATGATTCTTTTAATTTCATTTTGTTCTGTTGTGATGTGGTCCTTCTCCTTTCTTATTCGGGTTATTTGTTTCCTTTCCTGTATTTCTTTAGTCAGTCTGGCCAATGGTTTATCAATTTTGTTAATTTTTTCAAAGAACCAGCTTTTGGCTTTGTTAATTCTTTCAATTGTTTTTCTGTTCTCTAATTCATTTAATTCAGCTCTCTTTTTTATGATTTGTTTTCTTCTGGTGCCTGATGGGTTCTTTTGTTGCTCACTTTCTATTTGTTCAAGTTGTAGGGACAGTTCTCTGATTTGGGCTCTTTCTTCTTTTTGTATGTGTGCATTTATCGATGTAAATTGGCCTCTGAGCACTGCTTTTGCTGTGTCCCAGAGGTTTTGATAGGAAGTATTTTCATTCTCGTTGCATTCTATGAATTTCCTTATTCCCTCCTTGATGTCTTCTATAACCCAGTCTTTTTTCAGGAGGGTATTGTTCATTTTCCAAGTATTTGATTTCTTTTCCCTAGTTTTTCTGTTATTGATTTCTAGTTTTATGCCTTGTGGTCTAAGAAGATGCTTTGTAATGTTTTGATGTTTTGGACTCTGCAAAGGTTTGTTTTATGACCTAATATGTGGTCTATTCTAGAGAATGTTCCATGTGCGCTAGAAAAAAAAAGTATATTTTGCAGCAGTTGGGTGGAGAGTTCTGTATAAGTCAATGAGGTCAAGTTGGTTGATTGTTGTAAGTAGGTCTTCCGTGTCTCTATTGAGCTTCTAACTGGATGTCCTGTCCTTCTCCGAAAGTGGTGTGTTGAAGTCTCCTACTATAATTGTGGAGGTGTCTATCTCACTTTTCAATTCTGTTAAAATTTGATTTATGTATCTTGCAGCACTGTCATTGGGTGCATAAATATTTAATATGGTTATGTCTTCCTGATCAATTGTCCCTTTTATCATTATATAGTGTCCGTCTTTATCCTTTGTGGTGGATTTAAGTCTAAAGTCTATTTTGTCAGAAATTAATATTGGTACTCCTCTTCTTTTTTGCTTATTGTTTGCTTGATATATTTTTTTCCATCCTTTGAGTTTTAGTTTGTTTGTGTCTCTAAGTCTAAGGTTTGTCTCTTGTAGGCAGCATATAGATGGATCGTGTTTCTTTATCCAGTCCATGACTCTCTGTCTCTTTATTGGTGCATTTAGTCCATTTACATTCACTGTAATTATAGATAAATAAGTTTTTAGTGTTGTCATTTTGATGCCTTTTCATGTGTGTTGTTGGCAATTTCATTTTTCCACATACTTTTTTGTGCTAAGACGTTCTTCTTAGTAAATTGTGAGATCCTCATTTTTGTAGTGTTTGACTTTATGTTAGTTGAGTTGTTACGTTTTTCTTGGCTTTTATCTTGAGTTATGGAGTTGTTATACCTTTTTGTGGTTACCTTATTATTTACCCCTATTTTTCTAAGTAAAAACCTAACTTGTATCCTTCTATTTCTCCTTGTATCACTCTCCATCTGGCAGTTCAATGCCTCCTGTATTTAGTCCCTCTTTTTGATTATTTTGATCTTTTACCTATTGACTTCCATGATTCCCTGTTATGTGTCTTGTTATTTATTTATTTATTTTTAATTAATCTTAATTTGTTTGTTTTTGTGATTTCCCTATTTGAGTTGATATCAGGACATTCTGTTTTGTGACCTTGTATTGTGCTGGTATCTGATATTATTGGTTTTCTGACCAAACAATATCCTTTAGTATTTCTTGTAGCTTTGGTTTGGTTTTTGCAAATTCTCCAAACTTGTGTTTATCTGTAAATATCTTAATTTCCCCTTCATATTTCAGAGAGAGTTTTGCTGGATATATGATCCTTGGCTGGCAGTTCTTCTCCTTCAGTGCTCTGTATATGTCTTCCCATTCCCTTCTTGCCTGCATGGTTTCTGCTGAGTAGTCTGAACTTATTCTTATTGATTCTCCCTTTTAGGAAACCTTTCTTTTCTCCCTGGCTGCTTTTAAAATTTTCTGTTTATCTTTGGTTTTGGCGAGTTTGATGATAACATGTCTTGGTGTTTTTCTTTTTGGATCAATCTTAAATGGGGTTCGATGAGCATCTTGGATAGATATCCTTTCGTCTTTCATGATGTCAGGGTAGTTTTGTGTCAGGAGTTCTTCAACTATTTTCTCTGTGTTTTCTGTCCCCCCTCCCTGTTCTGGGACTCCAATCACCTGCAGGTTATCCTTCTTGATAGAGTCCCACATGATTCTTAGGGTTTCTTCATTTTTTTTAATTCTTTTATCTGATTTTTTTTCAGCTATGTTGGTGTTGATTCCCTGGTCCTCCAGATGTCCCAGTCTGCATTCTAATTGCTCGAGTCTGCTCCTCTGACTTCCTATTGCGTTGTCTAATTCTGTAATTTTATTGTTAATCTTTTGGATTTCTACATGCTGTCTCTCTATGGATACTTGCAACTTATTAATTTTTCCACTATGTTCTTGAATAATCTTTTTGAGTTCTTCAACAGTTTTATCAGTGTGTTCCTTGGCTTTTTCTGCAGTCTGCCTTATTTCATTTGTGATATCTTTAAGCATTCTGTACATTAGTTTTTTATATTCTGTATCTGATAATTCCAGGATTGTATCTTCATTTGGGAAAGATTTTGATTCTTTTGTTTGGGGGGTTGGAGAAGCTGTCATGGTCTGCTTCTTTATGTGGTTTGATATGGACTGCTGTCTCCGAGCCATCACTGGGAAACTAGTTTTCCAGAAAATCTGCTGACTGGTACGCTGGCTCCAGGCTCTGAAAACAATCGCTGCCTCCCCGTATTTGTTCGTTCTCTGTCTCTAAATCTGTGTTTGTTGTTCAGGGTTCGTAGATTGTTATGTGTGTGATCGATTCACTTGTTTTTCCGAGTCTTTGTTGCAAGAGGGATCCGCGGTAGCGTCCGCCTAGTCCGCCATCTTGGCCCCACCCCTGTATAGTTTTAAAATGTTTAGACATATCTCTGTGGGCCTCCATTTATAGTTTTTTCTTCTGGCCCCACGAACACTAGGGATTAAGTTCATTTAATTCTGACATTTATTTTCATATGGCCACTGGTAAGCCCCTTGGTCATTCTGAGCCTGTCTTTGTATTTGTCCCTTGATAGGATTAAAGATTAAGAATTTCTATTAAAAATAGAATATCTCAAAATAGAAAAATACTTAAATGGTATTTTATTTGCTTTCCAATTGAGGGTAGAGAATCCCTGTTTCTGTGAAACCATAGTAGAGAAAACTATGTTAGTTCTTCACAGCTTCAGAAGTTTTCCTTCTCCTCTCTTGGGGGCAGAATGGCGGTCAGTGGTTGGTAGCACTTCTGGGTTCCTTAAGGTTTTCCTAGAGAAAGTAAGCCCAGATTTTGACCCTATACCTCTGAAATAGTGAGGGAAAAGTATAGAGCCACAGTGTGCTGATCCATACAGATAAAAGAAGAGTTATGTAGAAAGTACATTCCCTGTGTATTGGAAGTATTCCTATCTTCTAGCATCAAGATGAGTAGTCAGCTTTTTTATCACATTCAACATTCACCTTTTGTTTAAATCAGCTCTTACACTGTAAAGGCTTATAAGAACAAATAGAGAATATTTCCCTAGCGCTTTCTATGTACCCAGCAGTGTTTTAAAGGCCTAGCCTGTACTAACAATTTTGATTCTCAATAACCCTTGTGGTAAGTGTTTTTATAATTCTTGTTTTTTAGATGAGGAAACATAGGTATAATGAGGTTAAGAAGTCTAAACGAGGCCACATAGCTAGTGTTAAACCAGGATTCTAACTCAGCCAGCCTGAATCCAAATCTACATTCTTATTTTCTCTTTCCTGGCTCTAACCTGTGAAAAGAGTTTTTACTTAATCTAGTATTCATCACGCAGAAATGCACTGAGCACCTACTAATTGCCAGGCACTGAGAATACACCAGTAAATGGGATAGCCAGAATTGTTGTCTTTCATTGAAGTTTTCATGCTGGTTGAGGAAGACAGACAATAAACAAAATAAATCAGTATAATATGGTGTGTTAGGTGGTAATATAGAGGAAAAATACAACATGGAGAAGAACAGATTGTGCCCCAGAGGGTTGTGATTTGAAGATGAGCGGCTCTAAGAGAATGTCATGAGCCAACACCTGAAAAAAGTGAGAAAGCAAACCTGGCAATTATTAGGGATAATGAGTTCCAGGCAAATGAAAGAGCAAGTTCAAAGACCTTGAGGTAGGAGTGTGTCTAGAGTGTTCAAAGAAGAGGAAGGAGGCCAGTGTGGCTGAAACAGTAAAAGTGAAGGGAGGGTAATAGAAGAAGTCAAAATGGCAGCGTGGGGCAGCTTTGTGTAGAGCTTTACATAGCTCATTGCTTTTACCTTGAGTAGATTGGGGGACGACTGCAAGTTTCTGAGCAGAAGAGTTGTATCTCTCTCATGTCTTAATGTTTCTCTGGGTGGTCTTGAGCTTTCAACCTTTCAGTTAGCAGCTGGGCTCTGAACCATTTGCACCACGCAGGTACTCCACTTTATGTTCATATGTTCTTTCCATTGTATTTATACATTCACATATATATAAGAACTCTTACAATGGGAATTGAACACTTGCAATGTTCCATTTCTTAAAATAATAATTCACTGGTTTTACAAATAAAGTCATAGTCCCTGCTCCCAAGATGTTCACAAGGTGTTCACAGTCCAGAAAAAACATACATGTGAGAAACAAATGCTGCCTAAGGTCACAGATGCTACAATGTGCAGCATGCCCAGTGAAATCATAAAGGAAAGCACAATCACTTAAGCCTGAGAGGTCAGGGAAGACTACGCAGAGAATGTGATGTGACATTTATGCACACGTAACACAGACAGATACGTGTGTATGTGTGAGTGAGTGTGTGTGTGCACAACATACATGTAATTGTATGTGTATATACATATATAAGGGGTCCTGGTGGCACGATGGTTAAGTGCTTGGCTGCTAACCAAAAGATTGGCGGTTTGAGCCCACCAGCAACTCTGTGGGAGAAAAGGCCTGGTGTTCTACCCCTGTAAAGATTATAGCCAAGGAACCCCCATGGGGCAGTTCTGCTCTGTCATATAGAGTTGCCATGAGTTAGAATCAACTCCACAGAAAACAAGAATAACAATACACATATATACCTGCAGATGCATATATATGTGCACATCTGTATCTAGGTGTAGTCCCCGACTTACAATGGGGTTCCATTCTGGCCACTCCATTGTGACTTGGTTATGACATTAGTCGAATATCTCTTTCTTTTTTCATTATAATTGCCTTCTATTATCAGAATCTTTATAAATTCAGTCTTTATTTGTCTTTGGGGGCATGAGAATGATAACATCAGAAAATTATGCATTGCAACATTGTATGTCGTACATATTGCTACCAATAAGACTTAAAAAAAAAACGGACTTTGGTAAATGCGGTTCGTCATAACTCAAATAAGTAATAAATTGGGGACTGCTTGTATGTGTGTATTCAGTTGATTCTTATTATTCACGGGTTCTGTGTTGGCAAATTTGCCTACTCAGTAAAATTTATTTGCTACTCCAAAATCAATACTTGTGGCACTTTTGCAGTCATTTACAGACACGTGCATGCACAGAGCTGCACAAAATTTCAGTTTTCCTACAGGCATGTTTCCAGCTGAGATTGGCTTGTTAATCATTAATTCAGTGTTCCCTGGCAACTTTATAGAACTTCACTACTACGAATAATGAGACTCATATGCAATATATACATATATATTCGTATATAATATACATATATATTCAGAGCAACCCACAAAGAAAATCAGCATTTCAAAATTATCAAATAATTATCAAATTTATTTAATTTTCTAAGCAATAGGAATGGACATAATTTATATGTAAATATGTATTATATGCATATATGCTATGTATGTGTATATTATATCTAATTTATACATAAAAAAACATAAATTAGATATAAATTATGGTTGCATTGCTTAGAAATCTAAATAATTAAGTTCTATAATTACACAGTGATTTTTCCATGCTGAAAGCTTCTATTCTTCTCACAGAAGTATGCACAAGAACATTAATAAATATACTTCAAAGTTTATGATGATAATGCTGATTGAGGAAGCTACGCGTCAGTATTTTTTGCTACCCTCTTATAGAAGGTGTAATTATAGCAGACAAAGCGCTCTATTTGAAAGAATGTGATATATTCCTTGTGATTTGCAACAGAACTATGTAATTATTCTCACAGTTATTTAAATTTAAGGATTTGTTCCCTTGAAGCCTGAAAACCCATCTGTGCCTGAGTCTCATTTCCCTGATGTTAAATGCCACAGCACTCAATATTGGCACCTTTTAAACTGCAGAAGCTCTATTCAAACGATACCAGTTTGCATTTGCTTTAGATGTAAAACCATTATGTATACTCCTGGAGTTCTCCTAGCTTGATTCCTTCCTCACAGGTACATCCAGCAAACTCACCTTGTCTGTGTTTGCAGACCAGTTATTCCCTGATTAGCCTCCCTTCCTGAGACCTCACTCCTGAAATGACCTGGGGACTAATTGGAGTGAGTTGCAAGCAGAAGGAAAACAACATCAAGACATGATATGACAGCCATACTGTATTCATTTTTCTTTTACATCAGAGCAATTTTTAAAGCCTAGGCCAGAGTAAAAACAAAACAAGCAAAAAACAAAAACAACCCTCCCCTCCCCCCCCCAAAATCTAGTATTGCTTCAGGCCCTTCAGGACTGATACTTTTCATAAAAGAAACCAAGCTCCAAATTCCTCCTGCCCTGAAGATTATCAGTAAGTCAGAGATAGGGTTATTTGGCTGGAGTCCCTGGGTTGTGCAAATGGCTAATGGGCTCGGCTGTCAACTGAAAGTTTGGAGGTTTGAGTCTATCCAGGGGCACCTTGGAAGAAAGACCTGATGATCTGCTTCCAAAAAATCAACCACTGAAAACCTAGGGAGCACAGGGGGTCACCATGAATCTGAACTGAATAGATGACGACTGGCTTTTAAGGCTACCGGGAATAATATGGTCACACACTGGTCTAAGTGTGCTCGGGGGAAAAATAAGTTGGAATGATCATCAATCAGGCTGTTTTTAGTTTCCTTTCTTTCCCTGTTGTCAGTATCTGTCTATTATTATTTGAAAAGAAAATAGCAAGTACTCCATTTTCTCAAGCAAGATGTTCCATTTCTTCCCTATTCCCTCCCAGCTCTATGTGACAAGATCTTCAAAATAGGTTTGCTTTTTGCATCTCCTGCCCTTCCTTCTGATTAGAAATTGGGAAAGCTTATATATCCACTCCCAGGATTCCCAACCCTATGTTTTCCTTAAATGGTTCAATACTGTCAGTTCTATAATATTATTTGAATTTTAACTGTATTTCATCTGTTTCTAGAATTTTATTTAAATTTATATTATCCATTCCCATGTTTAAAGAAAGGTTGTGAAAGATGGAAATATAGCGGGGGTACTGACAAGCTCTTGCATCTGGGTTATATCCACTTTTGCCTTTGACTAGGCTCTTTTATGATTCCATAGACATAGACGTTAATTTATAGAAAACTGATAGTAATGCAAAGAATTTCTGTGCGTAGAAATGCAATTTGCCTCTGATGGAATGCAATTAGTTATTGCCCTGAGAATACTGGCCAATTTTGCCAGTTTTGCACCCATTTGTGAATTCATTTGAACATTTCTTATCTGATAAAGGGTGAACCTAACCACAGCAGGCCAAAACCACAAAAGGCCACTTTGTTTGTCAGACTCTGAAAAGCTTAAAAGCAATAGGAAAGGACATCAAAGGAGTGGAACAGAGTCTCTAATCAGTTCAATGGACAGTGGAAAACCCAAACCAAACCTATTGCTCTGGGGTCAATTTCTGACTCATAACAACCCTATAGGACAGAGTAGAACTGCCCCATAGAGTTTCCAAGGAGTGCCTGGTGGATTCCAACTGCTGACCTTTTGGTTAGCAGCCATAACTCTTAACCTTTGCAGCACCAGGGTTTCCAGAGGTATGTACCAAAACTAAATAAGAATTTACCCAAGGAAGCGTGTTGAAGATCTACCCAATACCATACGTAGTCCACATAACAAATAAAAAACAACCATCATACAATAGACCTGGGACCCTGGAGCCAAGAGACCAAATTGTTAGAAAAGAAAAACAAGAAAAGGTCACCCAATCATGAGCCTAGTTCTTTGTCTTTACTTGAACTGATCATAGTCTATAAGTAATTTACTCATAATGAATCAGCACCTATCAAAATTTATAAAAAGCACTTATAGATTGTACTTCCTTGGATTTTGGTCTGTTTATGGACTGAGTGCTTGGAGCCAATTTCTGTTTTGTTTTCTGATATGTCACAATAAAAATCTCTTTGTTCAGGAGGCTCTGGTGGAAATTGTTTCTCTACAATGTATGTGATTATAAATGTGTGGTACTTTGAGTTCTCCTTTGAACTATTGTAACATTTTTCTGATTTTCTCTTCAATTTTTTAATGAAATAAAACATTTGACACATGTTATTTTAAATTTGTAGAAGAGTTGTGATTTTTACTTTTTTTTTTTTTTGTAAAATTATTCCTTAAGCTTTCAACATGGTTTTCTAGGTACTTACCTAGTCTGTGAGGGAAAAATCCATACTCCAGTCCTCTCTACCAGAATCCAGCAGAGGCCATGCCTTTTCCCATGCTCAGCTGTTCAAGGCTCCAACAGCAGCTTTAATCAAGAGCGTCAGAGAGCTCACCGTTAGGAATCAGGGCAGGAGAGCTGTCTTCAGGTCCCCCATATTGCAAGATCTCCTCCCCTTTTACCAGCTTTTTTTTTTTTGGTACTTTAGATGAAGGTTTACAGAACAAACTAGTTTCTCATTAAACAGTTAGTACACATATTATTTTATGACCTTGGTTGACAACCCCATGACATGTCAACACTCTCCCTTTTCAACCTTGGGTTTCCTATTACCTGCTTTCCTGTTCCCTCCTGCCTTCAAGTCCTTGCCCCTGGGCTGCTGTGCCCCTTTGGTCTTTTATGGGCCTGTCTAATCTTTGGCTGAAGGGTGAACCTCAGCTTTTACTAGCTTTTAATAGGCATTTTTAAGTCCCTGATTGTTTGTGTTCCAAAGGCAAATGATTAATACCCTGAAGTGAGAGTGTTTGATTAACACCTTTATTAATTTCTGACCAATCCTCATTAAAAAAAAAAAAATCAATTGTGGGACTGGGGAAGTTGTATATAAAACAGAGAGCTGAAAAGAATCTTAAGAGACTATGAGTCAGTTTCCATGTCCACATATATTTATACCTCTTGAGTAAAATTGTTAAGTCATCGTTTAAGCCTGTCATGTTTAGTCTCAATTTTTACCTTTTTTTGATAATTTTTTTTCTCTTTTCTAGACCTATTTTTTCCATATATTCTTTAAACAGTTCATCATGCAGATTTGATCACTGAGAAAAGCCACTCTATAAAATTACATATTTTCAGAAATAATATGCTTTCAAAAACATATTCTCAGAAATACATTTTATTATGTAAAATATGAGTTATCTATAAAAGGCCCCATCTTTTCTAATGCGTATCTGCAGTCTATTTTTTATTTAACTGCACTCTTGAAAATTTCAAAAAATCTATTTAATGTTTCCAGTAAATAAAGCTCTATATCAGATCCCATTAATAGCTTTGAAATAAAATTAGTCAAGGACTAAGGATTTCAGAGATTAAATTTCCAAGTGCTTTTAAAGCAAACTTTACATAGTATTAGGTTTTTCACCATCCATCACTTCCTTTTACATCACTGTGTCTTATCACCTCTCCCAGGTTGCAGTTCAGTGAAGGCAGATTCCATTTGTCTTTATAATCCCTTAGAATCAGGGGGAGGGGCCATAGTTTCATTCCTGTCTTTAATACATAAAAACTGTGCCCTCTGCCTGGTGAACTAGGCAAGCCAACTTAGCCTTTCCAAAAACATGACACAGATAAGAATAACTAGGCTGCTCAATTTCTGTGAAGACCAAAGAAATGCAAAATGTTTGGCATTAATGTTGGCTAGTACTATTACCATTTCAGGAGGTAGCAGATGATCTAGAACAAAATATAATGAACAAAGAATTCCAAGCTGCACAGAAAGCATTGGCAGAAAACAAGGCTCCGGGAATTGACTGAATATCAATTGATATCTTTCAACAAAATGATGCAGCACAAGAAGGGCTCACTCACCTATGCCAAGAAATTTGGAAGACAGCTACCTGGCCAACTGACTGGAAGAGATCCATATTCATGCCTATTCCAAAGAAAGGTGATCCAACAGAATGCAGAAGTTATTGAACAATATTATTAATATGACATGCAAGTAAAATTTTGCCGAAGATAATTCAAAAGCGGTTGCAGCAGTACATCGACAGTGGACTGTCAGGAATCTAAGTTTGATTCAGAAGAGAACATGGAATGAGGGTTATCATTGCTAAATGTAGCATGGATCCTGACTGAAAGCAGAGAATACCAGAAAGATGTTTATCTGTGTTTTATTGACTGTGCAAAATGCATTCAACTGTGTGGATCTTAACAAATTGCCAGTAACATTGTGAAGAATCAGAATTCCAGAACACTTAATTGTGCTCATGAGGAACCTGTGCATAGACCAAAAGGCAGTCGTTCTAAGCAAGGGAATATCATGTGGTTTAAAATCAGAAAAGGTGGGTGTCAGGGTTATATCCTTTCACCGTACTTATTCAATCTGTCTAAACCCATTGAACCAAACCTGTTGCCATTGAGTCGATTCTGACTGATAGTGACCCTATAGGACAGTGTAGAACTGCCCCATAGGGTTTCCAAGGAACAGCCATTGGATTCGAACTACCAACCTGTTGGTTAGTAGCTGAAAGCTTAACCACTGTGCCACCAGGGCTCCACTCAATCTGTATGCTGAGCAAATAATCCAAGAAGTTAGACTATATGAAGAAGTACATGACATTAGGATTGGAGGAAGACGCATTAACAACCTGTGATATACAGATGACACAAGCTTGCTTGCTGAAACAGAAGAGGACTTGAAGCACTTACTGATGATGATAAAAAACTACAGCCTTCAGTATGGGTTACACGTCAATATAAAGAAAACAAAATCCTCACATCTGGACCAATAAGCAACATCATTACAAATGGAGAAAACACTGAAATTGTCGAGGGTTTCCTTTTACTTGGATTCACAATCAACACCCATGGAAGGAATAGTCAATAAATCAAATGGTGTATTGCATTGGGCAATTCTATTCAAAAGACCTCTTTAAAGTGTTGAAAAGCAAAGAGGTCAACTTTGAGGACTAAGGGGTGCGAGCTGTCATATATTCAATCGCTTCATATGCATGGGAAAGGTGAACAGTGAATAAGGAAGACTGAAAAAGAATTGACACCTTTGAATTGTAGTATTGGAGGAGAATATTCAATATACCACGGACTGCCAGAAGAACAAACAAATCTATCTTGGAAGAAATATCGCCAGAATGCCCTTGGAAGATAGGATGGTGAGACTTTATTTCACCTATTTTGGATGTGTTATCAGGAGAGACCAGTCCCTGGAGAAGGACATCATGTTTGGTAAGGTAGAGGGTCACTGAAAAGATGAAGACCCTCAACGAGATTGATTGATCCAGTGGCTGCAACAATGGTCTCAAATATGGCAATTATTGCGAGAATGGTGCAGGACTGGGCAGTGTTTCGTTCTGTCATACACAGGGTTGCTATGAGTCAGTGCCGACTAGACGGCACCTAACAACAACAACAACAACAACATTATTTTTACTATTGGCTCACATGGTAAGTGCCAATTAAAAGAAGGGGTAAAAGAATGCTAAACTGGCACCTGAAATTCTGTGAATTAATATTTGTATCTGTGTTGTTTCTTGTCTTCAATTCTCTTTGGTTTGTGATTAGGAGGCACTTCAACTTAAGAACCATTAAAAGTAGAAAACTCTTAAATTTTGTGTAACTGTCCATCTGAACTACTACAAATGAAACACACTGTTGCTTATGAGCACTTTAGACTTTTATGAGGACACACTAATTAGTCTTCATAATTTTAAAGCCACATTTACAGTTAAACACTGTATTTCAATGTCATTACACTGTGTCTCAATATCATTACAAAGATAGAAAATCTACAATCTCTAGGTTATTTGTTTGAATCATGTTTCTTATGTAATTTTAAATACCCCTGGTGGCGCAGTTGTTAAGAACTATGGAGAGCAATGGCTACTAACCGAAAAGTCAGCAGTTCGAATTCACCAGCTGCTCCTTGGAAACCCTATGGGACAGTTCTACTCTGTCCTATAGGGTCGCTATCAATCCAAATCGACTCAACGACAACAGCTTTGGATATTTTGGTTTCGTATATGAGATTTCTTTAAAAACAAAAGATTTTAGTTGGTTTTGTATGGGCCACACTACTTGTTACATACCCAATATCTCTTTGCCTCTACTTAGCAATAAAAATCTGATTTGGTTCAGGGTAGTAATAGAGTTAAAAATATATACCTTTTTGCCATTAAATATTAGTAATCTGCTGTTAAAAGCAAAATCTCCTGTGAGAAAAAACTATTACATAGGACAAATTTAAATGTATTACATTTTAAAACGTCCAACCAATATTTTAAATGTAATTAAGACAGTATGAAACGCCTATACTTGCACATGTACATGTAAGCGTATATGACATTAGAATGTACAATGTTGGGAATATCACATTCTATTGAATAGCTAACAGTTGTTAAGAGTCAGTTGTTTTTGCTTTGTTTTGTTTATGTAATAACAGGAGCTCTCCTAAAGCCAGCGGTATGAAGGGTACATTTTTGTATTCTGGCATCCATTTATTAATCGTCAGTGAGTTTATTGAAATATCCACACAAGATTCCTATGGTTTCCAGGTTATATTTGGATTCTAATTCAAAATTATTCCCACTTACTTTTGGAATGCAAATTTTTATAAATATATATGTTAGCTGAAAAATATATTGAGAGATGCAGCCATCCATTGAAGTTCTGTATTAACGTCCTGCTTCATAAAAGCTTTGTAAAGAAACTGATAGATACGAAAATGTTACCAGGGCAGCCATTCTGGTAGATGTGCCTGAAGTCACCTCTTTAGCCTTTCTGGCAGCCATGTTTCTCAGCCCTGGACAATATGATATAAGTAGTTTATCATGTAAACTTCCAGCAGAGGTATTGTTTTCAACGTAATAAAGGCATAGAATCACTGGAGCCATGTCTTTTGGCCTTTACCTTTTTCCTTCCTTTTCTCTGGGATTCCTTGATGTCTGCATATGGAATAGTCAGATGATAATCACAAGACAAGGATGGCAGAACAGATGTAGAGAAGGAGTTTTCTGGCCTTTGATGACTTGCTTGATCAGCTGCATAATTTTGGACATCTAAATCTAACTCTAAATGTCCTTACACAAAAAATAATAAAAACTGTTTGGGTTGATGCCATTACATTTTGGATTTCTAATACATATAACCAAATGAAAATCAAGTTAAAACAGATTGATTTCTCCCCTTCTATACGTTTTGGAATCTACTGGGCAGGAACTTTTTTTTTTTTTTTTGGGGGGGGGGTTTATGACTTTATTTGGAACCTGGTGGTGAACTGGTTAAGAGCTCAGCTGCTAAACCAAGGGTCTGCAGCTCCAATCCATCAGCTGCTGCTTGGAAACCCTACGGGGCAGTTCTGCTCTGCCCTATAGAGTCGTTATGAGTTGGAATCAACTCTACGACAATGGGTTTGGTTTTGGTTTCATACCTTTGTATAAGGAGCCCTGATAGCGTAGCGATTAAGCATTCAGCTGCTAACCAAAAAGTCAGCAATTCCAACCTACCAGCCATTCCATAGGAGAAAGATGTGACAGTGTGCTCCCTTTAAGATTATAGCCTTAGAAACCCTATGGGGTAGTTCTACTCTGTCTTACAGGGTCGCTATGAGTCAAATCAACTCCGTGACATATATAACCTTTATTTAAGAAGCCCTGGTGGTGCAACGGTTAAGTGTTCAGGTGCTAACAGAAAGGTCTGCAGTTTAAATCCACCCAGCGGCTCTGTGGGAGAGAAGACCCGGCAATCTTCTACCTTAAATATTTCAGCCTAGGAAACCCTACTGGGCAGTTCTACTCTGTCCTATAGGGTCGCTCCATGTCAGAATCGACTCCACTGCAAACAACAACATACTATTATTCTATGTGTTTTTTTAGCTTTGAACATTCTAACAGGACTGAACTCTGCTTATATACTTCACCGATAAAATATTATCTCTATCAGGTAACATCTTCTCCAACAGATGCTGTTTATGGAAGGGTAGTTGGGAATAGTGATGATGCAGGGAAAGATATCCATGGCAGAGCAGCCAACTCAACTCTGTTAATAAGCTAGTAACAAGTGTTGGAGTCAGGTTCATCTCTCATACTATTGCGGGTCTTCTTTCAGGTGCCCACTCTTAGCGGATAGAAAACAGACATCACTTGTCAGTGCTTTCAGCTATTGTAATGGGACTGCGTGTTCTGGTTAGCAGACGACGCTCTTCCATCCAGCGATTTGGAGAGAGAGGATCTTTTCACTTCGTGGTTTCGCTTTCCCCTGTAGCCTTGGAGTCATTGGCTTCCGCCAAAATAGAAGAAGTATGGAGAAAGAATACCTGCTTCTTCAAAGCTTTGGAAAGGATTCAAACACATCGCTCCCACTCATACTCCAGTGGCAACAAGAAGTCACATACATACTCATAGAGGCAAGAGGTGATGGGAAATGTAGTTACTGGCTTGACAACTAAACTCCAAGCAAAGTATCTGTACCATAGAAGGAAAATCATGTATGTCAGTAGACAGCCAATGCACTGCAACACAGTCAAAATTAACTGTGGTCAACAATATTAGGCCCAAAATTATCTATTTTAGAGGCCTTTTAAATTATTTGAGAAGCTCTGGTGGCACAATTGTTAAGTTCTCAGCTGCAAAACTAAAGACTGGCGATTTGAACCCACCACCTGCTTTGTGGGAGAAAGATGTGGCAGTCAGCTTCAGCAAAGATTACAGTCTCGGGAACCCTATGGGGCAGTTCTACTCTGTCCTATAGGGTAGGCTATGAGTCAGAGTTAACTTGACCAAAATGGGTTTAGTTTTTGTTTTTTAAATTATTCATTTAAAACTAAACGCTGATAATGAGAATGGCTTCCACGTATATGGCATGACATTCTATAACTTTACATTTATAAGAAATTATTGATCTATGGGATACTTATTTCCATTTGTCAATGCATGGCTGCTTTCCTGGTGATTTTTATGAAGCAGAAACTCTAAGGTTCACAAACTAATAAACAGAGAGAAAAGTGATACATTTCCTAATTAATTTTATGTATAAGTGACTTTGATTTTATTCAAAGGAGGCAGGGTGTGAATGTAATGACAGAATCTAAACTCCAGATTGACTTTAAAAGCTGTTTAAACAAATGGTAAGGAGGCCCTAACTCCGGGAATATTCAGTGTTTGACAGTTTTCACTCATGTTGGTTTTCATGACAAGAAATGTACTGTGGGTATACTGATTTTGGTTTCACGATATCACGTGAGGAACATTATGGGTTTGTTTCTGAAAATTTTTGGGTGAAGGAAATTTTGATTCCTTTGGTAGTCCATATATTTCTTCTTTAAGGAATAGCTCCTCCTTACCCCACGAAGTGTATGTCTTCTTAACATGTTAATTGCACTGGTCTGGGGATAGAATTTTAAAACTCTAAACACAAATAAGGAGAATATACTTCCTTTTTTTCTCCCTTATCCATCCCCCCCATGATTATTACTCTGCTTTGAAATCTTTCAAGTCCATTGTTTATCTGTCCTTTGTTTTCTCATAAATTACGTGATAATATTCTACCTTCAGATGCTCTAAGTCCTTACCTTACTGTTGTGTCAATCAATTTATTGAATGAATCCAAGAGGGAAATGCATTCTTTATATAAGAAATGAAGAACAGTTTTGTTCTTTTAACAGACTTTTAAATCTCCCTTATTTATACGCTAGTCATCCCATCCATCTCTAATAATAACTAAGTTCCTTTCTGGCCAACAGATATAGTTCGCTATTACAGTAAAGGACAAGCTGATACTGGGATTATTGAACCTGTGTCAAACAGTACAATGAAAAATATATGCAGTTGAGATTTGGAAGCAGCTTGGGATTTGTAGGAGGCTAACATTTGAGCATTGTTGAATTTAAGGACCTGAGTTTAAACATAAAGAGTAATGACAACAGAATAATCCTCAAACTGTTTTATTTTCGGTGAAATCTGTATGTGGGAAATGAAAAACAACAACCTGAAGGTTATATGAATGCTTTTGATGCCCTTGACCTTTTGCCAAATACCAAGAGGATCAAGGACATTAGAACAAATGCTGTTCTTGTTTTCAGTTTTAACAATATGATTAAAGCAACAGTGTAGCTGAAGTTGGAGGTAGACACTTTCCAACCCCTTCTTTTTTTTTTCAAATGAACTCGTCATTCCCAGGGTTCATACAGGAAGGGCCCATAAATTTGGCTATAGTTTTTCTCCCATATTAAATCACCCAAAGTTGTGTTAGTTTTCTTTAGTCTTAAGAAAATATATGCCCTTGAATTATAGCACTTTTTTTTTTTTTGGTCAGATACAATAGAAAGAAAAAAAATGTATATATATATAGAAAGAAAAAAGTATATATATATACATACACAAAGTATTAGTTTCACTTTGTGCTCTGCTAAGGCATAGCAGGTTTTCCCAAAATTATCTGTAATTTGAAATATACATAAAATATCAAACCACTTTTTTGCTCCATGTGAGGATACTTGGCTTCTAGAATTATGCAGAGTGCTAGATTACAAATGTGTTTAAAGTATGGGAAAACTTTTGATTTTGTAGATTTTATGCTCAAAATAAAAAAGGCTTTATTATTCTCCAGTTTTTCCAATGAGGAAATTGGTAAATTGTCCAAGGACACTGAGCTAGTAGGTGGTATGACTGTAGGTCATGCAGTATGTCTGTAGGTACAACTGTAGGTATGTAGGTATGACTGTACCCAAAACTACCTGGAAGATTAGTTCATGGACCATTAATTCATTTTAATTGACTCCTTATATAAAATACAGACAACCTACCCTCATGTTATTTTTTGCATATTAGTGTTTCAGTGTAAATGACTTGATTGCTTAGTCATAGAACCTTATAGGTTAGTGCTCATCTGGTCCCTTCTATTTAGCATAATAGTTTCCACTATGACATCCATAATTATTCCAGCTTTCTTTAAAACACTTTTGGAAATATTGATTATACTTAGTAGCCCTTTCTAATCTCATATGAGAAAATTCTTATCTTGAGCCAGTTCTGCTTTCTATAAATTTATGCATTGTTCCTAGGAAAATCAATGAAGTGTGTGACTTAAAGAGTACAAACTTTTGGATTAGATGGCCATGGGCTCCTATCTTAGTTCACCAACACGGTGGTCACTTGTAAACCACATAAATAATATTCACGTGAACAAATTGGCCAGTTGTCCCTCTTCCATGAAAGCCAGGCTGAGAAAGATCTGTCATCTTTAACGCATGCAACCAAGGCCACTTTGAAGAAACATCATCCTCCCAGTCCAGAAGTTGAAAATATCATGATTTTAAATTAGTATTCATGGGACTATTTTATGGGTCCTACCTGGAAGTGGAGCATGGCGCTTTAGCTACAGTTAGTCACATGTCTACATCTAATAGCAGGGGAGACAGAGAAACAGAATCTAGGTAGCTGCTCAGAAAACAAGATGAAAATGGAGTTTGGGAACCAGCTAGCAGTATCTAGTATAGAAGAAATATTGTTACTTTTTCTTTTCTGTTTAAGCATCCTTAGTTATAAAATTAACACAAAAAAATTCTCCTAAAAAATTAAAGTATTACAGAAAAACATTAAAATGCACTTCGATCACTACCACAAGTTCTCCTCTCTCCCATGTGTTAGTCCATTTGTCATCCTGTGGGGGCTTGCATGTTGTTGTGATGTTGGAAGCTATGCCACTGGCATTAAAATACCAGCAGGGCCACCCATGGCAACCAGGTTTCAGCTGAGCTTCCAGACTAAGACAGGCTAGGAAGAAAGACTCAGCAGTCTACTTCTGAAAAGATTTAGCCAGTGAAATCCTTATGAATAGCAGCAGAACATTGTCTGATTTAGTGCCGGAAGATGAGACCCTCAGGTTGGAAGGCACTCAAAAGACAACTGGGGAAGAGCTGCCTCCTCAAAGTAGAGTCAACCTTTAATGATGTGTACGGAGCAAAGCTTTCTGGACCTTCATTTGCTGATGTGGCACCACTCAAAATAAGAAAAAACAGCTACAAACATCCATTAATAATTGGAACATGGAATGTATGAAATATGAATCTAGGAAAATTGGAAGTCATCCAAAAATGAAATAGAAAGAGTAAAAAATTGATATCTTAGGCATTTTGAGCTGAAACGGACTGGTATTGGCTATTTTGAATCAGACAATCTCATGGTCTACTATGCTAGGAATGACAAACTTAAAGAGGAATGGCATTGCATTCATCATCAAAAAGAACATTTCAAGATCTATCCTGAAGTAAAATGCTGTCAGTGGTAAGATAATAGGATGCATTGATAATTACTGGAGACTGGAATGCAACAGTTGGAAACAGAAGAAGGGTAGGTTGGTGGAAAATATGGCCTTGGTGATAGAAATGATGTCAGAGATCACATGATAGAATTTTGCAAGATGAATGACTTCTTCATTGCAAATACCTTTTTTCACCAACATAAACGGTGACTATACATGTGGACATTGTCAGATGAAATACACAGGAATCAAATCGACTATTTCTTTGGAAAGAAATGATGAAAAAGATCAATATCATCACTTAGAACAAGGCCAGGGGCTAACTGAGAACCAGACCATCAATTGCTTATGTGCAAGTTCAAACTGAAGAAAATTAGAACAAGCCCACAAGAGCAAAATAAGACCTTGAATATACTCCACCCAGAATTTAGAGACCATCTTAAGAATAGGTTTGACACATTGAACACTGATGACCAAAGACCGGATGAGTTGTGGAATGACATCAAGGCCATCATACATGAAGAAAACAAGAGGTCATTAAAAAGAGAGGAAAGAAAGAAAAGACCTAAATGGATGTCAGAAGAGACTCTGAAACTTGCTCTTGAATGTTGAGCAGCTAGAGCGAAAAGAACAAATGATGAAGTAAAAGAACTGAACAGGAGATTTCAAAGGGTGGCAGGAGAAGACAAAGTATTATGACATGTACAAAATCCCAGAGATGGAAAACCAAAAGGGAAGAACATGCTCTGCGTTTCTCAAGCTGAAAGAACTGAAGAAAAAATTCAAGCCTCAAGTTGCAATATTGAAGGATTCTATGGGAGAAAATATTATGATGTATTTTCATTCTCGTTTGATTCTAGCAATTTTTTGATTCCATCTCTGATTTCTTTTATTACCCAATGGTTTTTAAGAAGGGTGTTATTCAGTTTCCATGTGAATGATTTTTTTCCTTTCTCCTCCTGTTGTTAATTTCTACTTTGACGGTATTGTGGTCAGAGAAGATACTTTGTATAATCTCAATGTTTTGGATTTTGCTGAGGGTTGCTCTGTGGCCTAAGATGTGATCTATTCTGGAGAACGTCCCATATGTGTTGGAAAAGAATATGTATTTTCCAGCTGTTGGATGGAGTGTTCTGTATACAACTATGAGGTCAAGTTGGCTGATGGCGCTCTTTAGCTCTTCTGTATCTTTGCTGAGTTTCTCTCTAGACATTCTGTCCTTTTCCAAGAGTCGTGTTTTAAAGTCTCCTACTATAATTGTGGAACTGTCAATTTCTCTTTTCAGTGCTGTTAAAGTTTGTTTTATGTATTTTGGAGCCATGTCATTGGGTGTGTAGATGTTTATTATGGTGTCTTCATGATGGATTTTCCCTTTAATCATTATATAGTACCCTTCTTTGTCTTTTATGGTGGATTTTGTTTGAAAGTCTATTTTATCTGAGATTAGTATTGTCCCCTTGCTCTTTTTTGGCAGTTATTTCCTTGATATCTTTTTTCCATGCTTTGATTTTTAATAAATTTTTGTCTTTGTTTCTAACTTGTATCTCTTGTAGATAGCACACTGATGGATCTTTTTTTTTTTTTTTAATCGTTCTGTCACTTTGTGTCTCTTTATGGGTGCATTTAGGCCATTTACATTCATTGTAATTATTGATGGGTGTGAATTTATTGCTGTCATTTTGTAGTTTTTTTTTTGTGGTGCTAATATTTTCTTTGTTCCTCTTACTCTCCTGTGCTGATTTCCTTCTGTTTGTGGATTTCGTTTTTATTGAGACTTTGTGTTTTTCTTCTTTATTTTGATTAGCAGGCTTGTTAACTTTCTTTGTGTTTACCTTGAAATTTACTCTTATCTCCCTAAGTTTGATCCAGTCTTGGTATGGTCTTGCCTTCCTCTCCATTAGAAAGTTCTATACCTACACCATTTATTCCCTCTTTTATTCTTCTGACATTGTTGTCATTTACAGATTAACCTCTCAGGTCCACCTTTGCAATTCTTTTGGTTTTGGATAGTCCTTGAGAGTTCATTTACTAGGTTGGTATCTGGCTGGTACTATCTTGCATCCTAGATTCAGGCTATGGTCTGATGTCATTTGTTCTCAGATGAAAGGACTCCCATTAATAATTCTGGTAGGTTTAGTTTGGTTTTTACATATTCCCTTAATTTCTGTTTATCTGGAAATGTCCTGATTTCACCATCATATTTGAATGAAAGTTTTGCAGGATGTATTACTCATGGTTAGCAACGTTTTTCTTTCAAGGTTTTATATATATATCATTCCACTGCCTTCTTGCCTGCATGGTTTCTGCTGAATAATCAAAGCTTAGTTTTATTGTTTCTCTTCTGTATGTGACTTTTTGTTTTTCTCCAGCTGCTCACAGGATTTTTCTTTGTCTTTGGTTTTAGTGAGTGTGATTATGATAGCCTTGGTGTTTTTCTTTTGAGGCCTATCCTATATGGGGCTTGTTGAACTTCTTGGATGGTCAGCTTTTCATCATCCATGATACTAGGGAAGTTTTCTGCCAACAATTCTTCAATGATCCTCCCTGCATTTTCCATTTTCTCTCCCTCTTCTGGAACTCTGACCGTTCATAAATTTTTGCTTTTGATTTTTTTTCCCACATAATTCACAGGGTTTCCTCATTTTTCTTCATTCTTTCTTCTGATTTTTCCTCAGAGTTCTATCCAAGTGTTTGTCTTCAATTTTGCTGATTCTGTCTTCCGTCTTTTCAAATCCACTCCTCAGTCCTTCTATGACACTGTCCATTTCTGAAATCTTGTTGTTTATCTTTTGGATTTCCAATTGTTGTTTTTGTTTAATTTCTAGTTTTGAATTTATTTTGACATTTTGTTCCTGTATTATTTTCCTGAATTCTTCCATTTTTGTCTGTATTTTCCAATTTTTGTCTGCTTTTTCCATAAATATGTCTATTTTTTCCTCAGTTTTTTCTATTTTTTGCTTCAACTCTTTGATTATTTTGAATATTGGAGACTTAAATTCCCTGTCAGGTAGTTCTAGTGCCTTTTCTTCTACTGGAAAGTCATCTGGTGTTTTGGGAGAGAGAAATATTAAATGACTCAGGAAGCATCAAAAGAAGATGGAAGAAATACACAGTCACTATTCCAAAAAGAATTGGTTGATATTCAACCATTTCAGGAGGTAACATATAAGCAGGAACTGATGGTACTGAAGGAAGAAGTCCAAGCTGCACTGAAGGCATTAGCAAAAAACAAGTCTCCCGGAATTGACAGAATGCCAATTGAAGTGTTTCAACAAATGGATACAGAGCTGGAAGTACTCACTCATCTATACCATGAAATTTGGAAGACAGCTACCTGGCCAACTGACTGGAACAGATCTATATTTATACGTATTCCCAAGAAAGGTGATCCCACTGAATGTGGAAACTATTGAACAATATCATTAATGTCACACATAAGTAAAATTTTGCTGAAGATCATTCAAAAGCTGCTGCAGCAGTATATTAACAGGGAACCACCAGAAATTCAAGCTGGATTCAGGAGAAGGTGTAGAACCAGGGATTTCATTGCTGATGTCAGATGGTCCTGGCCGAAAGCAGAGAATACCAGAAAGATGTTCACCTGTGTTTTATTGACTACACAAAGGCATTTGACTGTGTGGATCATAACAAACTGTGGATAACATTAAAAAGAATGAGAATTTCAGAACTCTTTACTTGTGCTCATGAGGAACCTGTACATAGACAAAAATGTAGTCTTTCGAACAGAACAACAGAATTTAAGCATGGCTTAAATCAGGAAAGGTGAGTGTCAGGGTTGTATCCTTTCACCTTTCAATCTGTATGCTGATCAAATAATTCGGGAAGCTGAACTATATGAAGAAGAATGTGGCATCAGGATTGGAGGAAGAGTGTTTAACAACCTGCATTATGCAGATGATACAACCTTGCTTGCTGAAAGTGAAGAGGACTTGAAGCACTTACTGATGAAGATCAAAGACCCCAGCCTTCAGTATGGATTACATCTCAACATAAAGAAAACAAAAATCCTCACAACTGGAACGATAAGCAACATCATGATAAGCGGAGAAAAGGTTGAAGTTAAGGATTTCATTTTACTTGGATCCACAATCAACACCCATGGGAGTAACCCACAAAACCCATTGCAGTGGAGTCAATTCTGGCTCATAGTGACCCTATAGGACAGAGGAGAACTGCCCCGTAGAGTGTCCAAGGAGCACCTGGTGGTTTCCAACTGCCAGCCTTTTGGTTAGCAGCTGTAGCTCTTAACCACTACTCTACCAGATCAAAAGATGCATTGTCTGTTGCAAAAGATCTCTTTATGGTGTTGAAAAGTAAAGATGTCACCTTGAAGACTAAGGTGCACCTGACCCAAGCCATGGTGTTTTCAATCACCTCCTATTATTGTGAAAGCTAGACAATGAATAAGAAAGACCGAAGGAGAATTGACACCTTTGAATTGTGGTATTGAAGAAGAATATTGAATATACCATGGACTGGTAAAAGAATTGAACGAATTTGTCTTGGAAGAAGTACATCCAGATTGCTCCTCAGAAGCAAGGATGGGACAATAGGCAGGGCAGGTCTATGTGCCCTGAGGAAAGAGAAACAGTGATCACCTAAAATTGCTCCAGCTTGCTGGCTGGAGGCAATTTCTGTACCAGGCATAGGGAAAGGGAACCCACACAGAGCCCACTCATGGTATCGATTTTCTAAGACATGAATCAGAGTTCAGGGATGCTGAAACAAGTAGAATTTTTGAGGCAAGAAAAAGAAGCTTCCAAAAGAAAATGTTCCAGAAATCTGCTTAGAAAGTTCTGTTGAGTTTTGGCTGAATACCAATCTGTATTTGTGTAGAATAAAAACTTCAAGAGGCTGAGCATAGAAATAGTTCAAGAGACAGGCAAAGAATTATTGCTAGGGAGCTCTAAAAAAAAAAAAAAAATTCCCAGAGCTCTCATATGAATAAGAATCATTTGTGTTCCCAGCAGCCAGAGTAGTGAGACAATGTTCAATACTCGGGACTTTCAGTTCAGATTCCCAAGGATCTGATTAATTGAAGCTAAACAGGCCCAAAAAGAATATTCTAGACCTACTGTCTAACAATCTTAAACACAACCTTTATCTAAAAGATAAACAGATCTGCAAGTCACTTAATTGCCTCCCAAGGCAGCCCAAAACTCTTTAAAAGAATAAAAAGAAGTTTAGCACTCAATAACATAAAATTTACTACTTCAAACATGCAATCCATAAATGCCTAGGTTTGCAAAGAAGGAAGGAAATATGACCCATAATTAAGTTTTTTTTTTTTAAGAGAAAATATTTAATCGATAGAAACAGACACAAAAATGATTCATATAATGTAGTTAGCGAATGATGTTAAAATTGTTACCACAAATTGCGGATTCAATCCACCTGCTGCAAAGCCAGTACTGAGACAGGAGGGAGGTAAGCAGCAAGAGGGTTTTACCAAATACCGGTATCCAAGAGACAGAGGGGATAGGTTCCTCCGAAATTCTGTCTGCCCAAAAGGGCCAGCTGGAGGGTTTTATGGGGAAAGAAAAGCTAAGTCTGAGGAATCTGGAGAATTTTTAAGTCCCATTTGAGGTGGCCTTGCAAACCTCCTGCCAGACGTGATGATCTTTTCAAGGTATTCTTAGTGTCCTTTCTGGCGTTACTGAAGGTTGGTCTTCTGGTATCACTGTTTCCTGACTCCTCAGTTTCCAGATCCTATCATTTGTTTTTCATCTTTAGAGAGAAAACGTAGGTTAATCTTAAACCTTTACAATGTTAAGAGAGAATAGAGAGAAAAGAACCACAAGGCATGCTGTAGCTCACAGGGGTTCATCAGTTCCCGTGAACATTAACTATCCTGCCATCTGGATGTTTCAGCAGTATTTTTCCATTTCAAAATTATATGAAAACACGAACAGTGAGAAGAGTAATGGAAAATATGAAAAAGAAACAAATAGAATTTTTAGAGATAAAAGTAAATATCCAAAATAAAATTTTACTGGTTGAAAATAACAACAAATTGAATACTCCAGAATAGATTCTTGAATTTGAAAATGTAGCAATGGAAAATGTCAAAAATAAAGAGCAAAGAGAAAAATAAAGACTGAAAATAAATGAACAAAGACTCAGCAACTTGGGGGAAAATATCAAATACAATTGTAATTTGACTCCTAGAAGGAGAACAGGTGGCAAACCTTATTCAAAGCGATAATAAACAAAAGATTTCCAAATATGATGAAAATTATAAATCCACTTATCCAAAAAGCTCAATGAATTCCAAGAAGAATAAGTACAAAGAAAACCTTACCAAGGAATATAAAAATCAATTTTATGAATACAAATGGTGAAGAAAGAAACTGAAAAGCAGCCAGAGAAAAGTGATGCCTTACAATAGAGAAGTGAATATAAGCCAAACAGTTTTTCCAACAGAAACTGTGTAAGCCAGAAGACAAGGGAGGTGCATCTTTAAAAAAGTAATACTGCCAATTTAGATAGCCATGGTGAAAATATCTTTAAAAAAAATGAAGGTGAAATAAATACATTTTTCAGAGAAATAAAATCTATGAGAACTTATTAGCAATCTGTACTATGAGAACCATTAAAACAAGTTCTTCAGTCATAAAGAATGTTATTCCAGAAAGACATTTGAATCTATACAAAGAAATGAAAGAAATAGCTAAAATAAAGATGAATATAAAAGGTTTTTTTTCCTTACTTTTATGTACTCTGAAATATAATTGACTGTCAAAAGCAAAAATACTAGGCATGTATTGTGGGGTTATAGCATACATAAAGGTAAAATTTATAACTACAATAATACAAAATACATTATTAAAGCCACATCGCTATACCATTTCACACCCACTCGAATGACTGAATTTAAAAATACCGATTTGAGAATACAGCAAAAACGAGGGGATGTGTGGGATTACCTGTACAGGATTACGTGTTTATGTAACAGAAGATTGTAGTGCCTGTCTGTTGGAGTCTCTTCTCCCTTCTTGGCTTTCAGAAAGCAACTTACCATGTTAGGAAATACCATACGGCAAGGAACTGTGGGTAAACTCTAGGATTTTAGGGCTGCCTCTGACTATCAGCAAACACTGAAGCCCTCATTCGTACAGCTGCAAGGCACTGAAGTCAGCCCACAACCATGTTAGTTGATAAGAGGCTCTTTCTCCCCAGTGCCCCCTCCCGCCACCAGATGAAAACCCCATTCTGTCTAACACCTTGATTGCAGCCTTGCAGAAGATCAGACTAAACCATGCCTGAACTTCTAACCCACAGAAACCACAGGATAATAAATTTGTCTTGTTTTAAACTACTAAATTTGTGCTCATCTTGTTAAAAAAGGTTTTGGTATCAAGAAGCAAGTCACAGGTCACACCCACACTCAACTGGAACTTTGGTAAATTGCTGGTGGGAACGTAAAACAGTGCAATCACTTTTGAAAACATTCAACTCTTAGTGATTTATCCAATAAAAATAAAAATATATATGCACACAAAGACATGTAGTACATAACCACATGTCCATTAATAGGTAAATGGATGCTTTATTTATATTTTGGTTATTAGGTCCTTGTCGGTTATATGGTTTCCGAAGATGTTCTCCCACTAGGTAGCTTATCTTTTAGGGTTTTTTTTTTTTTTTGATAAAGTCTTTTGATGAACAAATTTTTAAATTTCTTTATGAGGTCTCATTTATTTTACATTTTGTTTTTTGTGCTTTTGTTATTTTATTAGATAATCCATTGTTGAATGCTAGGCCTGACAGCATTGCCCCTGTTTGTTCTTCTAAGAACTTTATGGTTTTAGTTTGCACATTTGGTCCTTAATCCATTTTGAATTTGTGTATGGTGTGAGGCATGGATCCTATTTCATTTTTCTGCGTGTGGAAATATAATTTTCCTAACATCTTTAATTGAAGAGAATCTTCTTTCCTCATCGGATGGACTTAGAGCCCTTGTCAAAAGTCAGTTGACCATAGAAGTGTGGGTTTGTTTCTGAACTTTCATTTCTATTCCATTTGTTTATGTGTCTATTGTTTTACCAGTACCAGGCTGTTTTGATTACTGTAGTTGTATAGTATGTTTTAAAATCAGGTAGTGTGAATACTCCTACTTTATTCTTCTCTTTCAACATTGTTTTAGCTATTTGGGGCCTCCTGTCACGCAAAAAACAAAGTTTTTTGTTTGTTTTTTACTTCATTCCATATAAAGTGAGGATTGGTTTTTCTAGTTCTGTGAAGAAGGCTGTTGGAATTTTGATCAGGATTGAATTGAATCTATAGATTGCTTTGGGTAGAATTGACATCTTAACAATATTAAGTCTTTCAATCCCTGAACACGGAACATCTTTCCATTTTAAAAATTTTCTTTAATCTCTTTCAGCAGTGTTTTATGGTTTTCATTCTATAAGTCCTTCATGACCCTGGTTAGATTTGTTCTTTTAGATGCTATTGTAAATGGAATTGTTTCCCTAATTTCCCTTTCAGATTTCTCATTGCTGGTGTATAGAAACTCAATAGATTTTTATTTATTAGCCTTGTACCCTGTAGCTTTGCTAAATTCCTTTATTAGCTCTAGAAGTTTTCTTGTGGACTATGGGATTTTCTATATACAGGATCATATCAAAAGCAAATAGATATAATTTTACTCCTTTTTTCCCAACCTGAGTACATTTTATTTCTTTTTCTTGTCTTATTGCTCTGGTTAAGACTTCTAATGTAATATCGCATGGAAGTGGTGAGAGCACCCTTGTTCTATTCCCAATTTCAAGAAGAAAGTTCTCAGTCTTTCTCCTTTAAGTGTAATGTTAGCTGTTGACTTCATATATGCCCTAAATCATACTGAGGAATTTTCCTTCTATTCCAGCCTTCTTTAGGGTTTTCTTCAAGACAGGGTATTAGATTTTATCAAATGCTTTTTCTGCATCCCTAGAGATTATCACCTAGTTTTTTTCCTTTGTTCTATTGATGTGGTGTATTATGTTGATTGATTTTCTAATGTGGAATCATCCTTGCATTCCAGGAATAAATCCCACCTGGTCATGGTGTATGACTCTTTTAATACACTGTTGAAATCTGTTCATTAGTATTTGGTTGAGGAATTTTGCATCTATATTCAGAAGTGGTATTAGCCTGTAGTTTTCTTGTGGTGTCTTTGTCTGGTTTGGGTATCAGGGTTATGTTTACTTCACAGAATGAATTAGGGAGTATCCCTTCCTTCTCTATTTTTTGGAAGAATTTTATACAGTATTGGTGTCAATTCTCTAAATGTTTGGTAGAATTCCAGTGAAGCCATCTGGTCCAGGTCTCTTTTTTTTTGTTGGGAGATTTTTGATCACTGATTCAATCTCTTCACTTTCTATGGGTCTGTCTAGACTTTCTTTTTCCTCTTGAGTCAGTTTACGTAGGCTGTGTGCTTCTAAGAATTTGAATTTAACAACAAAAAGACAATTTGACAACAAAAAGACAATTTGACAACAAAAAGGCAATTAATCCAATCATAAAATGGACAAAAGACTTGAATAGACATTCCACTAAAGAGGATATTCAAATGGCCACCAAACACGTGAAAAGATGCTCATTGTCATTAGTCATGAGAGAGATGCAAATCAAAACCATAATGAGACACTAATTTCACTCCCACTAGGATGGCTAAAAAAAACCCAGAAAACGAAAGTTGGTGAGGATGTAGAGAAATTTGAACCCTTACCCATTGCTAGTGGGAATGCAAAATTGTACAGCCGTTCTGGAAAATAGTGTGGTGGTTCCTCAAAAAACTAAAAATAGAACTACCGTATGACCCAGGAAATTCCACTTCTAGGTATATACCCAGAAGATCTGAAAGTAGAGACTCAAACAGACTTGTAACCAATGTTCACTGTAGCACTATTTATTCACAATAGCCAAAAGGTAGAAACAGCCTAAATGCCAATCAACAGATGACTGGATAAATAAAATGTGGTACATACATACAATGGAATACTATTCAGGAAGTAGAAGAAATGAAGTCTTGATACATGCTAGCAATGTGGAGGGAGCTGGAAGATGTTATGCTGAGTGAAACAAGCCAATCGCAAAAGGACCAATATTGTCTGACCTCATTTATATAAAAAGACAAACCAAAAACCAAACCCACTTCCGTCGAGTTGATTCTGATTCATAGCGACCCTATAGGTTTTCTAAGGCTGTAAATTTTTATGGAAGCAGGCTGCCACATCTTTCTTCCACAGAGAAGCTGGTAGATTCAAACTGCCAGCCCTTTGGCAACTTCTTTAACCATTGCACCAACAGGGCTCCTTATAAAAAGACAAGAAAAGACAAATGTACAGAGAACAAAGTTTATTACTGGTTACCAAGGTCAGGAGGGAGGGGGTTTAATGATGATGGAAATATTGAACTGATGAAGGGTAGAGTTACACAGCTGATTATTGTAATTGATGTCAATAATTTGTATATCGGTAAAAAGTTGAGTTGGCAAAAGTTGTGTGATAGATATATTTACAACAACAGAAAAAAGAAAAAAACAGTAGCTGCTGGGTGGGATTATGTACAACCAAAAACCTCATGGGATTTGGTTTCTTGGTTTGGAGGTTTAGGGTCATAATTTCATAGGACTTCCCAGTCAACTGGCCTGATAACATTTTTAGTGCCTCTGTTCTACCTCCTAGTTCAGTGCATAGTGCCTGGGGTCTTAGAGCCTTACAAGTGGCCATCTAAGGCACAACAATCGGTTTCTATTCACCTGGAACAATAGAAGAAGAAGGAGATTCAGGAATAGGGGGAGGATATGAAATATGTGGCTTATTAACTCCATGAACAACTGCATGGTTCCTGGTTATCATTACTGAACATTTTGAGCAAAGATTCCATATAAGAATCCTGATCAAAAAGGGGAAAATGCAGAAAAGAATTTCAAATTCTCATGGAACCCAGACTTCCTGGAGCCATGGGAGTTGGACGAACCCCTGAAACTATTGCCCTGAGGTAATCTTTAAACCCTAAACCAAAAATAACCCCTTATCGTCTCAAAACCAAATAATAGTTTACCTTAACTAGTAAAAATGTCTGCCTTTAGCATTATATTCTTTTAATAACTATCTATATCAGATCAAATTGACAACAGCAACTCCAAATATTGGATAGGAAGCTTGTGGGGAAGTGAATTTATGCCAATGGGGGAGGAAAAACTGAGAAAAGGAGGGTAAGAATGATCGTACAACTTGAAAAATATAACCAATGTCACTAAATGGTACATGTAGAAACTGTTGAATTGGTGTACATTTTGCAAATGTTATACTCAACAACAACAACAACAACAAAATAAATAAAATTATTTTTAAAAAAGAGTTAAATGCATGGATAAACTGTGGTATATCCATACAGTAGACTAACACTCAGCGAGAAAACGGAATGGACTAGTGACTGAAGTAATAAAAATATTATGCTGGGTGAACAAGCCAGTCATGAAGGAGTACACTCTCTATGATTCTATTTATATAAAGCTCTAAAAGAAAATCTAATCCAAGGTATCAGGAAGTACTTCAGTGGTTGCCTGGAGCCTGGTATGGAAGGTATTGTCTAGCTAGTAAAGGACAAAAGGAAACATTTTGAGATAATTAAATATTCTATATCCTGATACAGTTGTGGCTAAATCATTGTAGCCATTTCTCAAAATTGTCAAACTATACACTAAAAATAGGTGCATTTCATATGTACAAATTATGCATAAATACGTTTAATATACAAAAGGGGGAAAAACAAAATGAGGAGTCAGAAGGGTTTTGTATAGTTTTGTGTTTCCACTTACTTTTAGGCTATTCATGGGAAATACCTTGACTACTAAGTCTCAAAATCCTTGTCAATAGAATGAGGGAGATAAAAACTTCCCTGTCTATCTAATAGGGTTATTTAATATGCATTGTCAACAGAGATAATTTAAAATGTTACCAAGTATATGTTTTTATTATTTCTCTCCCATATTACTGACTCAAATCTATATTTAGCTTACATAATTTTGCACATGAAGTGGGATGGAGCTCAAACAAAAATAGCATAGCCACTCTTGTAACTTCTGACCTGAGTCAAAAATACATTCTGCTAAAGAATAAGCAAATTTGGTTTCTCTGTGTATATTGACACCCTTCAAAACAATTTATCTGTGTGGACAAACTTGTGAAATTTGAGATTAATAATAATCAAATCTGTTACGAGAATAAGAACCATGGACGTGAAGGTCAGCTTTTGAACTCACATATTATATATGTGCCGCAGTGGTTTACAGTGGGGTAACAGAATGAGATTGTTTAAAGCTGTAACATATTTCTTTTCTCTTTCCTTGAATGACACAAGTTAAGAATTGATAATCATTCCAGAAAACAAGATATAAATGCCATGTTCAGAGTTGGTAAAATAAAAAGGGAACATTGGGTCATAGCTGCTGAGCTATAAAATTCAATCAGAGACAAAGGTGAGAGTATTTATATTGCTTTGTTTTAAATTCAATCAAGCAGATATGCCATGAACACTTCATTATGAGAAGCTTGAGGTAGGAAGCACAGGCAAATGTGAGAATAAGCTCGGAGAATGAGCATCTCTATAGGAAGAAGCTAGGTTCCTTCGCTACTAACCCTAATTTTTTACAGCCAAATGTCAGTTTAACATATCACATACAAAGGGTCACAGTAGCCTTTTTCATAGTTAAAAAGGGTCACATTTGGTCATAAACCTCTGGAAATTCTATTAAGTTTCCAGATTTCTCAGCATTAGCTTTCAAATAACCGCAATTTTTGCTCAGAGTAGCCTAATTTTACCTGGTTTAGAAACTAGAATGAAATGGTGTTCATAGACTCTTCTGAAGGTGTCCTCTGTTCTGTCAGGTGTGAGTGCACTGTCTCATTCCCTGCCAGGTTCTGATGGTTTCCAGGAACTAAGCTCTCGGAGTGAGATCACCCCTGAGGCAGCATCTGCCAAAGCAAGGTGAGAGACATATGGCGGCCTTACAGCTATTCTTTCCAAATCTATATTAGGAGATCATGTAGAAATATGTCTGTATTTCTCAATATATGCCTAGAGAAATGAGGTTCATGAACCCTTTTATTTCCTCAAATGACCCATGATTAAGATTTCGTATGAATAGCAATAAAGCCAAAACTAAATGTGGAACTTTTAAGATCTCTTTGCATTATCCATTATTACAGGAAAATTATTACAGCAAAGAAACTATGAGTGTAGAGAGAAAAGTAGAGACTAAAATACAAGATTCAAAATAATACATATTTCACAGCATTTTCTGACACCAAGACACAGCTGAAGAAGGTCATAGCATCTGTGGGATTGGGTATTTTCACTGGTGTTCTTGCATTTTACCTATTCCTTTTCTTAATCTTGCACACATTAGGTCTTTCCAAGTCATGATAGAGGACAATTAGAAGGTCTGTTGTAGAGAAAGTAAATGAGGAAACTGTGGGGAAATTTCTTTGAAGCTTGGGTATATGTGAGGTTACCTATGGACAGCATGGTATGAAGCTCTGGGATGAAGGCCAAAAGCTTGTTTTCTAACTTTAAGTTTTCACTTACTATCTTGTTGATGTTTGGTTTGGGTTGACATCTCTCAAAAAATAGGCATGATATGTACTAACTTTGAAACGTACATCATAGGAGTTCTGAAAATGACAAACCGTATGTCTGTGAATCTATCTTAAAAAGATCTATCTATCTGTCTGTTTGTCTGTCTACTGTCTACCTACCTACCTATCATCTAGGAGACTTGGTGATACAGTGGTTAAGAGCTCTGCTGGTAACCCAAAGGATGGTGGCTCACACCCATCAGCTGCTTCACGGGAGAAAGATATGGCAGACTGCTTCTGTAAAGATTTACAGCCTTGGAAACCCTGTGGAGGCAGTTCTATTCTGTCCTATAGGATCGCTTTAAGTTGGAATTGGAAATGACTGACAGTAATTTTTTGTATGGATCTATCTTGTTATCATTTAACAAATGTATTTTTTATTAAAGGAACTTACATATCAGTGGACATATATGGATAATGAACAAAAAAAATCAATCAAACAAGAAAAACAGTAATTGTGTTAGTCATCTTGTGCTGTTATAACAGAAATACCACAAGTGGATGGCTTTAACAAACAAGTTTATCTTTACACAGTAAAGTGGGCTAACGTCCAAATTCAGGGTGTCAGCTTCAGGGGAAGTCTTTCTCTCTTTGTCAGCCTTCTCATCAATCTTTCTTGCACAGGGGCCCCCAAGTCCAAAGGATGCGCTCTGCTCCTGGCACTGCTCTCTTGGTGGTATGAGGTCCCACTGTCTCTCTGCTTGTTTCTATCTTTTATATCTCAAGAGATTGCCTCAAGACACAATCCAATCTTGTAGGCTGAGTCCTGCCTCACTAACACAACTGCCGCCCATCCTCCCTCATTGACATAATAGAGGCAGGATTTATAACACATAGGAAAATCACACAATACCAGGAATCATGGCCCAGCCCCATTGATACACACATTTTGGGGGGGACATAATTCAATCTATGACGTTAATATATATGGATAATGAGCAACAACAACAAAAAATCAATCAAATAAGTAAAACAGTAATATATTCTGAAGAAAATAGGTTATGGAACAGAGTATGGAGAAGGAATAAGGGCTACTTCCGATAAGTCAGGCCCAGCCCGCCCACTGCCGTCCTGTCAACTGTGACTCATAGCAACCCCGTAGGGCTTCCAAGGCTTTCAATCACTGTGGAAGCAGATTGCCATATCGTTCTCCCATTGAGCTGCTGGTGGTTTTGAACCACCAACCCTTCTGTAACAGTCTAACACTTTACCCACTGCACCAGTGACGTTAGAACTAATATAGTTGAATTAATCCATTTATACAAATTTTCTAGCCTAAACTATATTTAAGAAGAGAGACCAACAAGTACCAAGATCCCAAGAATAGCAAAGGTCAGAGTGGCTGGAAAATAGTTGAAGGGGCTACAGTGAAGAAGATCGCTTTAAAATAAAATTGAAGAAGTCAGCAGGGCCTGATAGCGTATAATAACAACTATTCTATTAATAAAAATAACTATAACAATAATTATAAATAATTTATATTCTTATAAATGCATGCATATTGCATGCACAATGTTTCAAACACTGTTTCAAACCCATGTACTGACTCATTTAATTCTAACAGTATCTTTATGACAAAAGTGCTATTATTAGCCTCCATTTTGCAGATGAAGACACTGACCACTGAGAAAACAAATGACATACACAAGGTAACACCTAGTAAGTGACAGAACCTTAAACTAATCAGGTAGGCTGGTTTTACAGTTTGTAGTTCTAATCCCCATTATACACTACATGGAGGAATTTGTTCAGACAGAATACATATTTTAATTTCTTCTAATTGTAATGGGAAGCTAATGTAAAGTTTTAAGCAATGAGGGTACAATATGATTTACGCTTTAAGAAGATTCTTCTGGTCACTGTGTAGAAGATAGTTTGTGTGTGTGGCCGTACATGTATATGTCAAAGACGAGACACAGGCAAAAATGGAAGCAGAAAGCTCAGTTAAAGGACAGATGCAATAATTCAGGCAAGAAATGATCATGATTTGGACTAAAGCGGTAGCAGGAGAGATTTTGAGAATTAGTGGGATGCAGGGAGGTATTTTGAAGGTAGAGACAAAAGATTTTTGATCAATGTGAACTGTAGATTATGAAATGAGTCTATCAGGCATAACTCTTAATTTTGGCTCATTAATGTGTGGATGGTGAGTCCATTAACTAAGGTGGGAAACATCAAGCGAGAGAGAAGTTGGAAAAAGCAGAAAATAGAGGATTTTTCTTGGGAAATGTTAAATTTGGCATACTTGTTAGACATCCAAGTGCAGAGTTTAAGTAGACAGTTGAGTATAAATGTCTGGCACCTAGGAAGGGGTCAGAACTGAAGATATAAGTTTGGGTATTATCAATATGTGGATAAAATTTAAAATTGAAGAGGCAAAAAGAGTTCATTACCTTGAAAAAGAACATAGCAGCCATTGTGATACACTTGTCATTTCCCAGATATCTTATGTTCTCTCATGTCTCTGGATCCTGGCAAGCAATCAGCTGAAAACAAAAAACAAAAAAGACCCTCATCTTTCACATATTAGCTCAAACATTCCCTCTTCGGTGAAGTCAGGAACTGATTAAAACATTTATTCCATCCATCCATCCATCCATCCATCCATCCATCCATCCATCCATCCATCCATCCATCCATCCATCCATCCATCCATCCATCCATCCATCCATCCCTCCATCCCTCCATCCCTCCATCCCTCCCTCCCTCCCTCCCTCCCTCCCTCCCTCTCTCCCTCCCTCCCTCCATCCATTAAATAGGCTTATGTGAGGCAGCTAGTGTATGTTAGAGAGATGCTAAGCATTTGGAGATGGCACAGTAAATACAAAGTAGTAAATCCTTTCCCTTCAGAATTCTTAGTCTATACACATCTTCTAAAGCCATATTTTTCAAATTGAGTTGAACCACGTTAGTGGGTCATTAAATCAATTTAATGCATCACGACCAACAGAAAAAGAGATTGAAAAAAATAAAGTAGAATATATTAGATTGCATTACACATAATAATAATTGCTGCTTTGTGAACTTTTTTCCTTGATATATGTGTCTAGTAAGCTAAGACAAAATATTTATTTTTTTTGCTATGGGTAGTGGTCCAAAAAGTTTGAAAGACGTTACACTAGACAATTTGTTACTTTGTATATCTCTTTCCCCACTTGCCTAAAGTCTGTGGGGCAAGGGCTGGATCTTTTTACAAGCCATTTTAAATGTGAACCCTTAGCATTCAGCTTCTATTGTGGATCAGGTAAACAATAAATGTTTGTGGAAAAGATGACAGGAGGGAAAGAAGTCATAGAGAGTGGAGCATCTGAAGGAGGCAGCAAAATATCTTCAGCCAAAATCAGTTTCTGGAGCGTCATGGGTTAACCAAGCATTGAGATTCCCAGAATTGTAACGGGAAGAAAGGTAACTGCAAGGTAACCTCAGAACTGTGTGTGTGTGTGTGTGTGTGTGTATGTGTGTGTGTAAGTCTGTATATATATGTATGTAATGGTTAAATGTTGGGCTACTGACTGAAAGCTGGTGGTTTGAACCCATCAGTGGTTGCGTGGGAGAAAAGATTTGGTAACCTGCTTCCACAAAGATTACAGCCTAGGAAACCCCATAGGGCAGTTCTACTCTGTCACATTGGCTTGCTGTGAGTCAGAATCGACTCGATGGCTCACAACAACAACAACATAGATATTTGTTATTGTTAGTTGCCATCTCATGGAGACCCCATATATGCAGAGTAGAGCTGCTCTATTAGGTTTTCAAGACAGTGACCTTCCTGAAGAAGATTGCCGAAAATTTCTTTGCAGGTGCCTCCGCATGGGTTTGAACTGCCAACCTTTCAACTAATAGTAGGGCATTTAAGCATTGTGCCACCCAGGGACTCATATATATGTATATTCATTGCAATTGGTTATACCACAGACTGAAATAGCCACCCAAGTATCAAATTAAATGGAGGTCTTTTTAGTTTCCTATTCTGTATTGGTTGCTACAAAAGCCTGAATTTTTGTTTTATACTAAATAAATATTAAACATAGTTACTTGCTTCATCTGTAATTCATTCATATAAGATTTTGTCCCCTGTATCAATGTGCAGAGGGGTTTCTCTGATTTTTAGATAGCTTCTAAATCTGTGGTAATAAACATTCCTAGTAGAAAGAACTCTGCCCTTAAGCGGAATGCTTGACCTCAGAAAATAGAAAGGAATTGGACGGTGGTTTTACTTTATGAAAAGAACATTCCATTGCTTGCAGAAATGGTAAAAGCTTTTCCCTCAATTTAGTCCTGTTTTCAATTATTTCATTAAATCCAATATTTCCAGTAATAGGCCATAAGTATGCATTTTTAAAATTTAATGTTTTCTACATAAAGTATTTATTTCCTATGCCCTTTTAACTGGAACAATATTTGCACATGCATGTTGTAATTTAAAACAATCTTGACTGTAATCTGAAGGTGTAGAAAAATATTTCTAGACCACTTTGTTTTGCTTAGCTACTATTTTCTTAAGGACTTTTATAAACAAAACTGACTTATTTTCAGAAAAAAGAAGTAAGTAAACAATGGCCTTGAATATATGAGGGGCTCTGTAGTTGAAGAAAGGAAGGCAGGAAGAAAGAAAGGAAGGGAACAAAGGAGGGACAAAAGGAGGTGAGAGAAAAAAGAAAGTCGGGTTAGGGTGACGGCGATGAAAGGAAACATTTAACTTCTAGATCCTAAAATAAAATTAGTTGTCTTCTTTCAAAACAACAATGATGATAATAACAAAATTTACCTGGAAACAGAATTAGAAAACGCCCCCAAACAACACCGGCCTTCATAAATGCAGTCCATTCTTAAGAAGGTATATTAAATGCCGTCATGTTAAAAACTTCTTCTAATTACGGAACAAAATAATTCATCTTTTTGTGCTGGATTTTAGGGGTCAGCAAGCAGAGCAAGCGGTGGTAACGTGGCAATAGCATGTAGTGGGGTGTGGGTGAACAGGGAAAGAAAACTGTATTCCCATGGATTCTCTCCACAAGGACAATATTTTATTTTGGCTAAAAAAATCCTCAAGTCTGTAAATTGGACTGAGTGAACTGTATGTCTGAGATGAAGTGGAAGTATAAGATTTTAGATATACAAAAATTAAAGAAAATGCCTACTTTTTCACATGCACATTTCCTGAATGGCTACTAAAATTATAGTACATTTGGCACCATGCTATGCTTAGCATGTAGGTACCCAAAACAAACCAGGTCCCTTGCCATCAATTTGATTCTGATGAACAGCAGCCCTACAAAACAGAGTAGAACTGCCCTATAGGGTTTCCAAGGCTGCACTGTATTTTTATGTAAATAACACAAGTCTTCTATGTTTGTTTGCCAACTGCACCCTCCTCTGAGGGGTATTTTAATGAATGCAGCTATGCCTTTTTTCATGTTTCTGTAAAAAAAAAAAAGGAAGCATAGCACACATGAAAATACCTCGTAGGGGAAGGACACAGCTGGCAAACAAATGTAGAAGGTGCCTGTTATTCAAGTAAAAATATAATCTTTACAGAATCTACTTGATAGCAGTGGGTAATCTTTATGGAAACAGATTAGCACATCTTTCTCTTGAAGAGTGGCTGGTTGGTTCAAACCGCCAAACTTCTGGTTAACAGCTAAGTGATCAATCATGATGCCACCAGTAGCACTTAATAAATGTTGGAGATGATATTGAATGAGTGGAAATCAATGAACCTAGGACAATAGGCTGGATGACGGAGAGAGACACATGAGTGTAGCAGACAGAATAATGATCCTCAGGACATCTATACATCCTAATCCCTGGACCTGTGACTATGTTGTTATATGGCAAAAGGGAATTAAGTTTGTATGTGGAATTAAAGTTGTTTATCAGTTGATTTTAGAAGAGAGGTAATTCTGGATTGTCAGGGTGAGCCTGATATAATCACAAGGGTCCTTAAAAGTGGATGAGGAGGTAGAAGAGAAGATCAGAGTGACGTCATGTGAGAGAGACTCAACCCATCTTTGCTGGCTTTGAGAAGGGAAGAGGGGAGTCAGGAGCCAAGTAATGCAGGCAGCCTCTAGAAGTGGGAAAAGGCAAGAAAACGGATTATTTCCTAAAGACTCTAGAAAGGAACGCATCCTTTCTGATACCCTGATTTTAGTCCCGTGAGACCTGTATCAGACTTCTGATGTACAGAACTGTAAGATAATAAATTTGTGTTGTTTTAAGTCACTAAGTAGTCTGTGGTAAATTGCTGTAGCAGCCATAAAAAAACCATTACAACGAGTAAGTAAGCTTATAGGAATCTGCAGAAACGAGTTGCTGGCGCAAATTGTAAACAGAGCTCAGAGGGTACTGTGGATACCGCATCGAAAGTTTACATTCTTAAAGGTATTTCAAGGGTTAAAATATATATTTAAACTAGTTTCAACCTGTCGTCAGTTCCTCCTCTGTCCCCTCCTCCCACTATTTCAGACACCACCACCACCACCACAATATACGCGTACGCACATGCACGCACGCACAAAGACCACACACATTTACTTACGGCTGTTCAATTGCGTGTCCCTTAGGCACTTCACAACTTCTTCATATTTGACTACACTGTGCTGCGGCTGCTAGCCAAAAGGTCGGTGGTTCAAATCCACTGGACGCTCCATGGAAACTCTATGGGGCAGTTCTACTCTGTCCTATAGGGTCGCTATGAGTTAGAATCGACTCGATGGCAGTGGGTGGTTGGGGTGGGTGACATATCATAATATCAACAATTTTTTCTTGAAAAAATTTTTTTTCACATAAAAAATATCATGCTTTCCTTTTCTTCTTCTCTCACCACCTTTCTTAACTTATCTGTTCCTTAAAATTTGTATCATTGTAAGGAACGGAGACTCACTCTTAGTAATTCTAGCACCGAAGGACAAAAATATACTTTATATATACAGAAGGCAGCAAAAGAGACCGAAAATCATGGAAACCCTAGTGTGGCAAATGTAGGAGCCTCAGGAATTTTTGTTGTTGTTAGGTGTCATTGAGTAAATTTTGACTCATAGTGACTTCACGTGACTCCTAGAACTGCCCCATAGTGTTTCCTAGGCTGTAATCTTTACGGGAACAGATTGTCAGGTCTTTTCTATTGAGGAGTGGCTGAGTGGGTTTGAACTGTGGACCTTTCTGTTAGCAGCCCAACACTTACCCATTGTGCCACCAGGGCTCCTTGAGGACAATAGCAGTTGGATATAGAAGTCACTATCAGCTTGTAGGAAACCCTGGTGGCATAGTAGTTAAGTGCTACAGCTGCTAACCAAAAGATCAGCAGTTCAAATCCACTAGGCACTCCTTGGAAACTCTACGGGGCAGTTCTACTCTGTCCTACGGGGTCACTAGGAGTTGGGATTCACTTGGCAGCAACAGGTTTGGTTTGATTTTTGGTATCAGTTTGCCTGATCTACTCCTTATTTCTCAATTCAATCTACTTAATAGTCCCCTTACCAGTTTATGTTCTAGCTTTCTTTAGATTAGATTTGCAACCATGGCTAACATAGTTCCCATAGTTCTTGGTTTCATTCTAAGAAGCATAATACTTTCTTCAGGGCCAGACAGCCAAAAAAAACCAAACTCAGTGCCGTCGAGTCAATTCCGACTCATAGTGACCCTATAGGACAGAGTAGAACTGCCCCATAGAGTTTCCAAGGAGCACCTGGTGGATTTGAACTGCTGACCCATTGGTTAGCAACCATAGCACTTAACCACTACGCCACCAGGGTTTCCGGGCCAGTCATATCTGGGTTTAAATACTGTTGCCCTCAGGATTTTAAAGTATTTTAGAATTCTAAGCTTAGTTTCCACACCTTCAAAGACATCTAGAACTAGCCATCTCACAGGCTTTTTGTGAGAATTAAATGAGGTATATATAAGGAATTGTCTAACCCAAGTAGAACAATTTTGTTTACATTAGATTATTTATTTAATTATGCACATTTCTATTTTAATCTTTACCTCTATAATGAGAATCTCTTTTTGGTTTGCTAAGGTACGTATGAATTTTGGGAGTTTATAGGGATTTCTTTAATTGTATTTGAACTGTGTGTCTGACACAGAACGGTTGGTTCACTAAAATGATTTTAGTATAATTACAGGTGCAAGATAGAGTCTATTGTCAGGTCACGGTCTCTTGGAAAGCCTAATGGACTTATTATTGACTAATTTGTTATTTTCTTCTTTCTAAGGAGCATCTTAATTTAATTTTTTGGATTTACTTTTTTCCCTTTTGACGTATTTTGGTGGAATTGTTATCTGGAATTCACATCCCTTTGGTTAGGCAACAGGGTTCTCCTTCCATGGGATATTAATCTTAAGCAGGGAAATAGATTCAAAAAGACTCGTGTTTGGTAATACCAGGAGTTAAGTGCTAACAGGAGACTTCTTGCTACAAATCCTTTTCTGTAGTCTCTGCCTTCTAGTCCTGGGTTAGGAGTATTGGTTTTCTATGTATCTCCAAGTCTAATGTAGTTTATTCTGTGGTTGATCTGCGGGCTTCAATATACTTCCAATAAATTTCCTTTTGTGTAAATTAGCCAGAATGAGATCTCTTGTGTGGAAGAGCCCTAACTGATATAAGATGTTATTGTAAGCACCTTAAGGATGCGAGTCCCTTTGAGACTTGAGGCTTGACTGAGTGAGAATAGAGCTCCTCGGTGCTAAATGTTCAAACATAAGTTTCTCTATTTGAGGGACACCAGATTTCAAGGAATTGAAAGACTGAAATCTATTCAGAAAAAGCAAGGAAATGAAGGAGGGAAGCTCAAGAGTCATCAAATTAAATTGGACCAGAGATAGATGTCAAAGTGAGGGCGACTGAGCTGGGAGTTTGGGTCTAAGAAGAGCACAAGTGAGTCGTGGCCAATGAGTCAGACAGGGATGGCAGGAAGAGGTGAAATGAGAGTGTAAGAATATAAGTTAGAGCCTTTGCTAGGCTTCCCCCCTATGGCCTATGAACTGAGTGAGGAACACAGCCTGATAGATTTGCCTATCTTAAAGTGTTTGGGCAAACAGTATCTGTTGAGAGGTAAAAGAACTAGGATCTTTCTTTCACTCAGGTTTACTTGCAGACAGATTTCTCCAACACTTGCTCTCATGTTTTCTCTGGTTGAGTTCAAGTTGGGTTTACTTCTTTTCTTTATCATGATACCCCCTTTCTTCCCTCGGCCTTGAAGTATATAGTTTGAGTTTTCATGCACATTTGACTCCATTTTAACTGGTGTTATAACACATTTTCCCAGTTGCCAGTGTAACTTTCTCTTCTACCTGCACTATTTCTATCTCTAGCTGTAATGTTTTTGACCAAGAATTTTCTATTTTAATACTAGAAAAGGTCTTTCACCATTTTTGTAAGGTCCTTAGAGTAAATTAGAGCACCCAAACATAATGCGTGCTCAGATTCATTACACTTTCAATTAAACTCAAGGAATCCCTATTTGTGTTGCTTTCTCACGTGGAATGTGTGTTCTGTGCACAAGACTGGGGCACTGGTAGGCCCTCTCTATCATTTAGGTGGTGCAAAAATTCAAAGTAGTTCTTAAAGTTATTTTTCTTTTGGGAGATTTCAAATCAAGTTTGGTCACTCTGAGAACTTATAGACAGGTGGGTATTAATAACACATCTCATGATATTTTGTACTGTGCAGTATGACTCTAAAACTTCACAAATGGTACAAGGAAACTCCTTCTCTATTACTCAGCAAAGGGTTTGTTCTAACTTTCTCTTCACTTTCACCAGCAGAAAAAGAAACAGAATGTTAGTTGCAAAAATGCATTTTCAGGCACTATGAGCCTCTGTGTGATTTAACTATAAACTGCATCTCTTTGGCATAAAGTCTCTTTTGACAATTATAGAATCTAGCAAAATCTAGTGCTTAATGTAATCATACGCATATATTTTTAATACAGTTTTTTCAAATAAGAAGCATTTAAATGAAAACTGATGTACATATCTTTAAAAATCCATGTTAGCATCTACAATTTCAAGTCGAATTTTCTAAAAGCTGCATGATGCTTTTTTTTCTTGTAATACAAAAGTGAATTTAAGCAATTTGCAGTCTATAGAGATTGCATCAAAAACAACTGCAGAGTGCTGACATTTTTGAAAGAGGTAGGATATGAATGGTATTTAGAAAGAAAACCTTTATAGAGATCTTTTGCACTGCCGTACAGAATTGTTTCAGAGAACAATTCTTTTGTTTGCTATTAAGCCTTGTCAGTCCTGAATCCAAGGTGCATATTGATTTGTTGTCAGTAAGTTGCATATGCTGGATGGATCTGTTTATGCTACTATTGTTCAATGCTTATTTCATTCTGCTTGCTTGATGCAGAGAGTGCTAAAAAGAAGCTCAGCTTTACCTTCAGGCCCACCTCTGCCAAGTAATTCCTTCAACTGTTTTGGATTTATTTATAAATAAACACAGAAGAAATCATCTCATAAATCTACTGACTTGCACAATTTAATATATCCTGGAAAAATTTATTTTCTTTTTTCACTTCTACTGGAAACCCAGGTGGCGTAGTGGTTAAGAGCTATGGCTGCTAACCAAAAGGTTGGCAGTTCAAATCCGCCAGGCGCTCCTTAGAAACCCTCTGGGGCAGTTCTATTTTGTCCTATAGGGTGGCTATGAGTCAGAACCGACTCGAAGACAATGGGTTTGTTTTGGTTCATTTCCACTATTAATGCTAAACAGGTTTTATTCTTTGGTGTGTCTTATGAGATGACATATATATATTAAAAAAAACTCATTGCTGTTGTGTCAATTCTGACTCATAGCAACCCTGTAGGACAGAGTAGAACTGTCCTATAGAGTTTCCAAGGAGCACCTTGTGGATTTGAACTGCTGACCTTTTGGTTAGCATCTGTAGCACTTAACCACTACACCACCAGGTTTCCGAGATGAGATATAGTCATGTTTAATTTATTAACTGCTAATTTTACTCCCTTTATCCCATGTTTCATCACCTAAAAAAATGCAGAATTGAAGCTGACATATGGTATCTCTGCGGTACTGTTTAAGTATCTGCAGCTTATACAGTATTTCAGATTTACTAAGTAAATTGCTTACACAGATAAGATAATGTACTGTATCCTGTTAGGTTGAGAGTTGACTCTTTATGCTTATATTTTATAGATTGTACAGTATGACTCGTTGTACGAGAAATAAGAAGAATGAATAGGTAAAGACAAAGGTTCTCTTGATTTTTGAGTTCAAATAGAAACACTTAAAGGGAGGCCATGGTACGAGAGAGTAAAAGAAGTGTTCCAGTGGAAAGAAAGAGTGAGGAGGAAGAAATTCCAGAGCTATAACCACATTGGGCTTATGGAAGCATGTACCTAGTCAGAGAAAAACAACAATGTTCTCTCTCTGGCTCTCTCCCTTTCTTTCTTTTTTTCTCTCTCACATACACACACATTTTACTGGGTGATAAATCCATATGTCAAAGTATGACTATTAAATTTAAGAATTGTATTTAGATATTGTTATAGATTAAATTGTGTTCCTTCAATATATGCGTTGGAAATTCTAAATTCCATTTGGGAATAGGCCTTTCTTTGTTATGTTAATAACACCATATTAGTGTAGGGTATGTCTTAGGCCTGTCACCTTTGAGATATAAACAAAGAAGATTAAAGCCAACATGGTACCTTAGACAGATGCACCATGGCGACCCCCTGCAGCGGAGACTCAAAAACTAAGTAAAACAGATACAAACATCAATCCTGGAACCCTAAGGATGAAATGAAGGGATAAAGAACTACATCAAACACCAAATGGAGGAGGGAAATGATGGAAAACAGAGAATGAGATGAGATATGGAGTGGAGGTCCCCTGCCAACTAACATGGCACTGTGCTGCCATCTTAGAACACAGCCAGCCAGGGCCCCAGACTTGGAGTAGAGGAAGGAAACTTCACAGGGCTCCCAACAGGAGACAGAGCACCCAGTAACCAAACAAACTTTCCCACCCCTCACCCTTCTGTCCCCTATGCCACCTCCACCCCTTCCTGATGGGCCATGTAGCACCACTCAACTAGAGAGTCACCAGCCCACCACCACCCCGGGTCCTCCCTGCTCCCACATGCCAGCTCCCACAGTGCCATTATTTTTTCTTCTTCCCTTTTCTTTCTCCCTCCCACCTATCCCCATACTTCACGTCTGTCACTTCCTGCTGGGCCACACAGAAGTGCTGCAGTTAGAGAGCCACCAGCCTGCCACCACCCTGGGTCCGCCCCGCACCCACATGCTGGTTCCCACCACCCCACCCTTCTTTTTTTCTTTATTTATTTTCTTTTTTTTCTTTCCTCTTACACCTAGCAGCATAAGCCACCTCCACTCCCTTCTCACCAGCCCTCGGGTTCACTCTGACCCTACTTGCAGCCACCCATTACACAGCTAGTTTTTATTTATTTTTTATTTTAATTATTTAATTTTTTATCTTTCTTCTCTTTCTTTCTCCCTCCCATTTAGTCCTGTATATCACCTCCTTCTCCCCACCAGATACCATTGAACCACCATGGCCAGTGAGCCACCAATGTACCAGACCACTGCTGCCCCAGGTCTGACATGCCCTCACTCATGACCTCCAACATAACACAATTGTTTTTCTTTATTTTCTTTCTCCTTCCCACCTAACCCAGTATATCAATTCCCCTCCCTTCTCACTGGCCCCCAGGTCCACCCCACCCCCACTGGCTGACCCCCCACGGTGCTGCCTTTTATTTCTTTTTCTTTTTTATTTTCTCTTTCTTCCATCTTTCTACCACCCACGTAATCCATACACCAAGCCTTATTCCTGCCCTCTCCCCCCATGTCACCATAGCTAGAGTGACCCCAGCACTCAGGCCTGCTGCCACACTAGACTCTAATTCTCCCTTCCCTCCTGCTGATTGACCAGCAGCTGAACGGGGGGAAGTGAGCCCATACCACTCCCTGTCTGACACCCCCACTTACAGGCAAGGGGCTGTGATTGCTCCCATACCACCAGGCCAACACCAGGAGGCAGACAGTGCCTGGCCAGTCCAACCTCAGCCAACTTACCAAGCCACTGTACAGCAAAGTAGACTCACCCTGCTTGCTGTTGGCCTGCCCTACCAGACAAGGTGGTGAGCACTTTCATGCCCACAGACAAGCAAGCTGCAAATCATGCCTAGCCTGCCCACCCTCACACATAAAAATAAAACAAAAGAGCAAGGTGAAACAAAAGAACATACAATTAATAATAATAATAATAAAATGCCACAATGTCTCAGAGACAGCAGATAACCTCAAAATATATAAGAAAGCAGGACAGGATGGCTCCAGAAAGTGACTATAGAACCAGGTGAACTTTCCAGTAGAGGAAAAGGCAGTGAAACTACCTGATTTGGAATTCAAAAGGCTAATATGTAGGGCTCTCTAAGAGGTTAAGGGAGCCCTAGCGGAGCAGTAGTTAAGATCTATGGCCGCCAAATAAAAGGTTGATAGTTTGAATCTACCAGCAGCTCCTTGGAAACTCTATGGGTAGTTCTACTCTGTCCTGTAGGGTGGATATGAGGTGAATCTGACTTGATGGCAATGGGTTTAAGAGATTAGGAGAGCAATCAAGGAAAATAGACAAAACCAAGGAAAAAATAGACAAAATCACAGAAAACACAGATAAAACCAGTGAAAACATAGCCAAAATCAAGGAAAATACAAAGCAATAAAAGAATTCAGAAGAATAATGCAAGAACAAAATGTCAAAATAAATAATTAGAAGTTATATAAAAACAGCAACTAGAAATCAAAAAGATAAACAACAAAATTTCAGAAAGAGACAACTCAATAGACTGTCTTAGGAGAAAATTATAAACAATGGAAGACAGAATCAGTGAAATGGAAGGCAAATCCATAGAGGCTACTTTCTGTGAGGAAAAATCAGAGAAGAGAATGAAGAAACCTAAGAACTATGTGGGACACAATTAAAAGCAAAAATTCACCTGTGATCAGCTTTCAGAACAGGAGAAGAAAATGGACAACACAGAGAAGATTGTTGAAGAGTTGCTGGCAGAAAACTTTCCAAATATTATGAAAGATGAAAAGCTGACCACTCAAAAAGCTCAAAAAACCCCAAATAAGATAGACCCCAAAAGAAAGTCACCAAGACATATTATAATCACACTAGCCAAAACCAAAGACAAAGAAAGAACCCTGAGAGCAGCTCAAGAAAAATTAAAAATATAAGACTAAACTCTGATTACTTGACAGAAACTATTCAGGCAAGAAGGCAATGGTATGACATAAATAAAACCTTGAAAAAAAAAAAAAAAAACTGCAGCCAAGAATACTATATCCTGCAAAGCTCTCTCTCAAATATGACACCAAAATTAGTACATTCCAGATGTACTAATTAAGGGAATTAAACCTAAACCAAATTTAGAGCTAATATCAAAGATAGTCCTTCAGTTAGAGAACCAATAACATCAGACAACAACCAGAGTCTAGGACACAGGACAGCATCAGCCTAGGTAAAAAAAAAAAAAAAAAAACTCTCAATAATAAAATATAATAAAATTAAAAGATCTGAAACAGGGAAACAGAGACGTCAATCTGTAAATGACAATAACGTCCAAACAATAAAAGGGGAACAAGTGGTGTAGATATAGAACTTTCAAATGGAGAATATGTCAAGGCAATATCATTTAATAAAAGGCTGGTTTAGACTTAGAAAGAAAAGGGGAAATTTCGAGGTAACCAAAAAGAAAGTTAAAAAAAACTACTCATTAGAATAAAAGAAGAAAAACAAAAAGACTTACTAAATATAAAATCTATAATCACAAAAGAAAAGAAAATCCACAAACAAAAGAAACTCAGTGCAGGAAAGTAAGAGGAACAAAGAAAATGTCAGCACCACAAAAAAAAAAAGCACAACAATATGATACCAATAAATATATCCACCCATAATCACATGTAAATGTATCAAATAAACCCATAAAGAGACACAGAATGACAGAACAACCCATTAATATGCTGTCCACGAGAGACATACCTAAGGCACAAAGACATAAATATATTAAAAATCAAAGGATGGAAAAAATATATCAAGCAAACAATAACCAAAAAAAGGTTAGAGTGGCATTTCTAATCTCAGATAAAATAGACTTTAAGGTCTATCAAACATTCAGAGAAGAGTTCACACCAGTACTACTCAAACTATTTCAGAGCTTAGAACAGAAGGAATATTCCCAAATTCCTATGAATCCAGCATAATCCTGATACTAAAGTCAGGCAAAGATACCACAAAAAAAAAAAAAAAAAAAGAAAGAAAATTACAGACCAATATATGTCATGAAAACAGATGTAAAAATTCTCAACAAAATTCTCGCCAGTAAAATTCAGCATCATATTAAAAAAAAAAAAATACACCATGACCAAGAGAGATTCATACGAGATATGCAGAGTTGATTCAAATTTAGAACTCAATCAACACAATCCACCACATAAATAGAACAAAAGAATCACATGGTCATCTCAATCGATGCAGAAAAGGCAGTCGATGAAGTCCAGTGCTCATTCCTGATAAAAGCTCTCAATAAAATAGGAATAGAAGGGAAATTCTTCAGCATAATGAAGGGCATCTACACAAAACTAACAGCCAACATCATTCCCAATGGAGACAGAATAAAAACATTCCCCCTGAGAATAAAAGCAAGACAAGGATGCCCTTTATCACCACTCCTATTTAATATTGTGCTGAAAGAAAAAGGAATAAAGGGCATCCTAACTGAAAAACCCATTTTTGTCAAGTCAGTTCAGACTCATAGGAACTGTATAGGATGGAATAGAACTGCCCCCATATGGCTTCTGAGGAGCAGCTGGTGGATTTGAACTGCCAACCTTTGTGTTAGAAGCCAAACGCTTAACCACTGTGCCACCAGGGCCAGATGATGTGATCCTATACATAGAGAACCCCAGAGATTCCGTAAGAAAACTACTGGAACTGATAAAATGATTTAGCGGAATAGCAGAATATAAGATTAACATAACAATAGTCAGTTGTATTCCTGTGCAACAACAAAGACAACTTTGAAAAGGAAATCAGGAAAACAATACCACTTATACTAGCCATAAAAAGATAAAATACTTAGGAATAAATCTAACCAGGGAGGTAAAATACCTATACAAAGAAAACTGTAATATTTCTGTAAGAAACCAAAATAGACCTACATAAGTAGAAAAATATACCTTGCTCGTGGATAGGAAGACTCAACACTGTGAAAATGACAATTCTACCCAAAGCGATCTATAGATTTAATGCAATTCTGATCCAAATACCAACAGCATTCTTTAACAAAATGGAAAAACAAATCATTAAACTTTATATGGAAAGGAAAGAGGCCACGAATAAACAGAGAATTATTGAAGAAAAAGAACAAAGTAGGCAGCCTTACACTACCTGATCTCAGAATCTAATATACAGTGACAGTAGTCAAAACAGCCTAGTACTGGTACAGAGATAGACCAATGGAACAGAATTGAGAACCCAGATGTAAATTCATCCATCTATGGTCAGCTGATCTTTAACAAAGAACCAGAGTCTATTAAATGGGAAAAAGACAGTCTTTTTTTCTCTTTTTAACGAATGATGCTGGCAAAAACTGGAAATCCATCTGTAAAAAAATCAAACAGGATCCATACCTCACACCATACACAAAAACTAACTCAAAATGGATCAAAGACCTTAATATAAAACCTAAAATGATAAATATCATAGAAGAAAAAATAAGGGCAACCCTAGGGATCCTAATGCATGGCACGAATACAATAGAAAGTATGACTAACAATGCACAAGCAGCAGAAGATAAACTAGATAACTGGAAATTGAACACTCCTAAAAATTGAACACTTATATTCATCAAAAGACTTTGCCAAAAGAGTAGAAAAAGAACCTACACACTGGGAAAAATTTTTTGGCTATGATTTATCTGACAAGGGTTTAATCTCTAAAATCTATAGAATACTTCAACAACTCAATAACAAAAAAGACAAATAATCTAATTAAATAATGGGCAAAGAAAATAAACAGACACGTCACCAAAGAAGACATCCAAGCAGCTAACAGACACATGAGGAAATGCTTGCAATCGTTAGCCACTAGAGAAATGCAAACCAAAACTACAATGAGATACCATCTCATGCCAACACTACGGGCACAAATTAAAAAAAAAGAGAAGAACGAATGTTGAAGAGATTGCAGGGAGATTGGAACTCTTATGCACTGCTGATAGGGAAGTAAAGGGGTACAACCACTACGGAAACCAATGTGATACCTCCTTGAAAAGCTAGAAATAGAAATACCACACCATCCACCAATTCCATTCCTAGGAATGCTAGAGAAAAAAGAGCAATCATACGAATAGATGTATGCACACCCATGTTCACTGCAGCACTATTCACAATAGCAAAAAGATGGAAACAATCTAAGTGCCTATCAACAAATGTATGGATAAACAAATTATGGTACCTGTACAATGGAATACTAAGCAATGATAAATACATCATTGTTGTATTAAAAAAAATCTCACAATGTAGATGAATCCGGAGGGCATTATGATGAGTGAAATAAGTCAAACAACAACAAAAAAGGACAATATTGTGAGACCACCACTGTAACAAAAAACAAACAACTTTGATGGTTATAAGAGAGGAGAAGGCTGGGAGGGGAAATCACCAACTAGATAGTAGACATATGTTAACTTTGGTAAAGGGAAAGACAACACAAAATATAGGGAAAGGCAGCACAAATTGACCGAGGCAAAGCCATGGAAGTTTCCTAGACACATCCAAATACCTTGAGGGACTGAGTTATCAGGGCTGAGGAATGGGGACCATGGTCTTGGAGGATATCTAGGTTAATCGCCATAGCGTAGGTTGTAAAGAAAATGTTCTACATCCTACTTTTAGTGAGTAGTGTCTGGGGTCTTAAAAGCTTGCAAGTAGCCATCTAAAATACATCTACTGGTCCCACCACAGTTGGAGCAAAGGAGAACGAAGAAAACCAAAGACACAAGGAAAATCTCAGTCCAAAGGAATAATGGACTGCATGAACCACAGCCTCCACCAGCCTGAGCCCAGAAGAACTAGACGGTGCCTGGCTACCATCCTGGACCACTCTGAAAGGAATCACAATAGGGGGTTCTGGACAGCGTGGGAGAAAAATGTAGAACAAAATTCAAATTCAGACAAAAAAAGACCAGACTTACTGGTCTGACAGAGACTGGAGGAACCCCTGAAACTATGGCTCCAGGACACCTTGATAACTCAGAACTGAAGCCACCATCAAAGTCCTCCTTTCCAACAAAGATTAAAACCCACTCCCACTGCCGTCAAGTCAATTAGACAAGCCTATAAAACAAACAATACACACATGAGGAATGTGCTTCTTAGTTCAATCAAGTATACGAGACCAAATGGGCCCAAAAGCAAAGACAAGAAGGCAGGAAGGGACAGGAAACCTGGAAGAATAGACACGGGGAACCCGGAGTGTACAGGGGGAGGGAGAGAGTGCTGACACTGCAGGGATTGCAGCCAATGTCGCAAAACAATTTGTTTATAAATTTTTGAATGAGAAACTAATTTGTGCTATAAACTGTCACCTGAAACACAATTAAAAAAAAAAAAAGCAGATGAGGCACAGAGAAAGAAGCACAAACGGAGGAAAAGATATGCACCACATGAATAGTGGTAAGAAATAGAAGAACAGAAGCTGAAAAGAGACAAGGACCTTCCCTCCAGAGCCAACAGAGAAAGCCTTCTGCTAGAGCAGATAACCTGAATTCTGGCTTCCAGCCTCCTGTACTGTGAGAAAATAAATTTCAGTTTGTTAAAGCCACCCACTTGCGCTATTTCTGTTACAGCAGCACTAGATAGCTAAGACAGGTATAAACAGGAAAAAAGTTTGCGTGGAGTTGTATAACTTTCTCTTACTTCACTCACTGTACACATTCCTAATACTCCTTTCTTCATCAAAAGTTACCTAAGGCTTCCTTTGACAGATGTAAATTCTGGTAGGTAATACGTTCAAACAGTATCTTAAACTACCGTGCTCATGTTTGGGAGGCTTTTGGCTTCAAAATATCCATTTTAAAAACGATGGCACCACTATTCCAGTTGAGCTGTATCCCATGGAGTGTCTTTACCCCACCTAATTGCTTGCTCCCTTGCACATAACAGGCACTGAAGATTTTTTTTTTTTTTTTTTGTCAGATAGCTGCTGATTTTAAAATCTTTCAGATTTACTCCGTATCAACACAGAGTTTTTACTATGTACCAGGCACTGTTCTAGGCACTGGAAATACAAAGATGACCAAAACACGTACTCTTTCAATTTACATGTAGGATGGAGAGGGGCTGACAATCATAAATCAACAAATAAAACAACAGGACAATTAAGAATCTTGGTAAGTACTTTTTTTTTTACCAATGAGGAAATAAAACCTGGGCAATTTTCTCGTGTGTGATTTTGCTGAAAGGAGGGCGAATGTAGATTAGCTGATCAAAGAGGCTTGTTTGAGGAGGTGTTACCTGAGTTATGGAAACCCTGGTGGAGTGGTGGTTAAGAGCTATGGGTGCTAACCAAAATCTTGGACGTTGGAATCCACCAGGTGTTTCTCGGAAACTCTATGGGGAGTTCTTCTCTGTCCTATAGAGTCGCTATGAGCCGGAATTGACTCAATGGTGACGCGTTTCGTTTTTTTTTGGTTTATGTGAGTTAAGGCCTGTTTGATTCAAAGGAGCCAGGTATGTAAAAATCTGAGGGCAGAGCATTCATCTAGAATGACGAGCAACGGTAAAAACCCTAAATTAGGAATGACCTTTTTGTGTTTGAGGAATATAAAGAAGCTCAACTTGTATAGCATAAGAGAAAAAAAGGGAAGAGTGACCAGATGTAGGATAGAAAGGCAGGAGCAGGTCAGAGCCTCTTGGGTCTTACAGGCCCTGTACAATTACAGTTAATGGGTTTTCTTTGATTCTACATTTGAAAGTATTTCATTCGTTGGTTTAAGCTGAGGAGTGACAAGATCAGCTTTCATACAGTATCTTGGGCTCCTTTGTAAAAACAAAAACCAATTAGGAGGCTTCATTCAACGAGTCCTTACTTGCAACCAGAAAACCCATTTTGGCTGGATTAAGCAGCACGTGACTTTTTGATCAGCCTTTTGGCTAGCCCAGATAATCATTACGAAAACTGGAGAAGAAGAAATAAACACAGCACAAGGTATTTTCAAAAGCACTGCTATGCCTTTTTTTAAAAAAAATTTATTTATATGTTGCTCTAAAAAAAAATTAGTATAGCTCACTTATGAAAATACCTCATGAAAGGAAGGCACAGTTGGCAAACAAATGTAGAAAGCATGCATTATTTGCTTAAAAACATGGTATTTCTTTGGTTATTTTATATGTAGATAAGTAATGATGGCTATTTTATATTTGAGATATGTAATAGACATTTAAATGGTGAGGCCAAGTTCAATTAATTCTAAAGCTCAGGGGCAAAGTCAGGGCTGGCTATATTAACGTGAGTCCCAGACGCCTCTTTTCCCCAGCAAACATTTTATTGCAGCTATTCTAGAGTTCTAAAAACTTGCTTTAATAGTGCCAATTATCTTCTTACTTAAAATACCCACGTAAAATAGCATGCAATATGAAGTGAAAACTTACCTGCTGTGTTTTCACCGTACACTATAGTAGGACTAAGCTCGGCATAGTTGTATTCGTCCTTACATTCCAACGCCTCTCAGCACAAAGACTACTTTCTTATGATTAGACCAGCTATCGCACTGGCTATTCCATAAGCCTCGTTAAATTCTAATTTTGATTTATTATCATTATTATTCTCCAAACCTGGAAATATTGTAACGGAATGCTTAAGAGAACTTTGAAGAATGACAGACCGGAAGTGGCTCACAGGTTACAGGGGTTATTGACCGTAGGATCTAAGGTTTCATTCAACCTCTCCAGTCCTCCACTTCCTCATCTGTAAGAATGCTAATAGCTATTGCATGAAGGCATGGTAAGAATTAAAGGAGAGAATGAAGATACAAGTGCTTGGCACATTGCAAGTACTCAGTAGATAATAGCTTTGATTATGACTGCTAGCCTTTCCCTCACTTTCCCAACTGAAAAACCATCCTTCAAGCAAAAAGCCATGCTTCAACCCCAAGCTCTTATAGCTCCTTGCTGTCTCCTTCAGCCTAGTCAAGGCTGCAGTTTGCAAGTGTCTTAGTTTCTTAGTCCTGCCATAACAAAAATACGACAAAGTGAATGGGTTTAAAGAATAGATTTTTTTTTTTTTTTCCACAGCTTGGGAGGCCAGAAGTCCAAATCCAGGCAATGGACCACGTGGATTCCTTCTGAGGGCTTTGAGAGAGGAACTGTTCTATTCCTCTCCCCTTGGCTTGTAGAAGGGTCCTTACTTGCTATTTCTTCCCTGTTTCCATGTCTGTCCTTTTCTTTTATAAAGCGCCACTTAGAAGGCATTAGGACCTGTCCTATTTCAATATGACTTCCTTAACGGATAACATCTGCAAAGAAAAACTATTTTCCCAAACAAGGTCACATTTACAGGTACAGGTGTTAGGACTTCAAAGTATCTTTTAGGTGAGGTCACAATTCAGTTTATAACAGCAAGAAACAGAAATGCCTCGAAGATCTGTTGAAAGAATGAAAAAAAGTTATCATGAATATCCAAGGACAAACAGCAAGGACAGTCAGCCCTTTGAAGCCGAGGCTGGTGAAGTCTAACTATCCCTCCACCTCTCCGCACACTGGGAGTCTCTTGTCTTGCTTCTCTTTGCCACCTTTCTAACTTCTCTACACTCACCTAATTCCTCTGCTAATGGGGAGACTTCCCTACTCCTGGTAACTTCAATTCCATTGCCTCTGGCTTATTGTAATTTATTCTCACTGTAGCCCCACATGAGTTTGTTTCTAGGTCATGGGAACTGTTTCCCTTAATTTACCTTTCTGTGACCTTAATTTAAGTTTTCTGGAGACTGAATGTTTGGCCTAACCTGTTCACGATTCCCCTTGGGTCAGAGGGTCAGCTATAGCTTAGTGCAGGATAAGCCTGTATTGTATCAGGCTTACACCTTTCTGGAAGCTGTAGGCAGGACAAGTTGGGATAGAAGAGTTTTTGCAAACAGAAAGGAAATCAATTTGCTGTTAGTGATAATGTGTTTATAAGGAGTAGAAGGCCACTTAAACTAACTCAGATAACAAAGGATTTAACTGAAAGGATACATAGAAAATAAAATGTGAATCATAAGATAGAGCTGAGTCACATAATAGTTAGAAAGTTGTCAGATAGCTATCCTTCCTGCACTTCCCTGTCTCATCCTGATTTTGCACATCTCTATTTTCCTTCTGCAGACTGGTTTTATTTACTCATTCAATAATACTAATTGCTCATTCAACACACACAAAAAAATAGACAAATAATTTGTCCGGGCCCTGTTCTAGGTTTTCTCTTCTTATTCATGGAACCAAAACTCCATGATTTTGCCTTACTTTGATTTTATCTCATTGATTCAGTGTTTGTCATAGTGCAGTGGCCACAGCTCAGTCCCCAAATCTCTTCTTTTCTTCCCCCGCTCTCGTATACTTTGTGACCTCTTCCAGTCTCATGACTATAAATTCCATGTAGACACTGACAACTCCAAATTTATATCTCTGCCTCTCCCCTCAAACTCATTTATCTGGCTGCCTACTTTACATCTCTACTTGGACTTTTAAATGGCAACTCAAACTCAACATGTCCAAAATATTATTCCTGGTTTGACCTCCCCTTCTAAGACTGTTCTGTTCATTGTATCTCTCATCTCAGTTGATGGCAACTTTATTTTTCCAGTTACTCAGGCAAAA